>NC_140495.1:31324353-31924353 GCF_964271855.1 Acomys minous
ACACTATTGTGTCATATGTGCTCACAAAATAATGAAAAGGTTCCATTCTGTGAGAGGTCTAGGGGAGGGAAAGGGGAAAAGGGCTAAAGAGGGAGGGAGTGTGGGAACGGGGAAGATACAAGTGAGGGGATAACAATCATTGGGATGTGATCTGAATAAATTATGATTTTTTAAATTTTTTCATCAGAGGAATCTGTAATGGCTGAGAAGCACTTAAAGAAATGTTCAGTATTCTTAGTCATCAGCAAAATGTAAATCAAAGCAACTCTGAGATTCCATCATGCACCCCTCAAAATGGCTAAGATCAAAAACTCAAGTGGCAGCACATACTCCTATCTGAGAATATGGAGAAAGGGGAACACTCCTCCATTGCTGGTGGGAGTCCAAAGCTGTACAACCACTTTGGACATCAATCTGGTTCTTTCTCAGAAAATTGGAAATAGTACTACATCAAGACCCAGCTATATCACTTCTGGGCATATACCTGAATGATGTTCCACCATACTACAAGGACATTTGTTCTGTATGTTCATAGCAACTTTATTCATAATATCCAGAAACTGAAAACAACCTGCATGTCCCTCAACCAAGGAATGGGTAAGGAAACTGTGGTACATTTACACAATGGAGTACTACTCAGCTATTAAAACCAAGGAAATCATGAATTGTGGAGGCAAATAGATGAAACTAGAAAGGATCCTCCTGCATGAGGTAACACAAACCCAGAAAGACGCACATGGCATATACTCACTTATAAGCAGAAACTGGCCATATATTACAGGATAACCATACTACAATCCACAGACCCAAAGAAGCTAAGTAACAAGGAGAGCCCAAGACAAATCCTTTGTGAATCTCACTCAGATGAGGAAATAGAATGGACAGTTAAAATCGATGAAGAGAGGGAACTTGGGTAGGAGAGGATGAGGAGAGGGAAACGGTGGTGAGGATCAGATGTGGGGAGAGTGGGGAGGTGAGGTGAGAGGTCCTGGGGAGAAGAGGGAAACCATGGGCAAGGCCATTTCAGAGACAAGCTGGAGGCCTACAACGAGGTAGACTCCAGGAATGATGTGGGGATGACTCTAGCTGAGCCTCCTAACAGCGGAGGAACACTGAGATTGAGGCCAGGCAGGACTTATCATGGTGGGAGGGCAACACCAATCCACCTACAAAACCTTAGACCCAAAATTTACCCTACATACAAGATGTGTAGACATAAAGATACATCACAGACGGAAGGAATATCTAATGCCTGGCCCAACCTGAGACCACCAATGAGAGAGAACCTAACACCGTTAATGATTCTCTGCTATGTTTACAGACAGGAGACTAACTTAATCGTTCTCTGAGAGGCCCCACCCAGCAGCTGATCAAATCAGATTTCTGAGATTCACAGCCAAGCATTAGGTGGAGCTCAGAGATTCTGGTGGAAGAGTAAGGGGTAGGGGAGCACAGAAGGAACTGGAAGGGACAAGAATGCCACAAAAAAAACCAAGAGTCAACTAACCTAGGCCCATGAGGGCTTACAGAGACGGAAGCACCACCCAAAGAATAGACCAAGGCCCTCTACACATGTGTAACTGATGGGCAACTTGATCTTCATGTGAGTCTCCTAGTAAGTTGAGCAGGTGTTATCTATGACATGGACTCTGTTGCCTATTTTTTGATCACTTTCCCCTAACAGGCCTGCTTTGCCTGGCCTCAGTGGATGAGGTAGAGCTCAGTCCTGATATGCTTAGATGTGCTGAGGTGGGTTGTTAGGGAGGGGGTTGTCCCCTTTTCTGAGGAAAAGGGGAGGGAGAATGGGGGAAGAAGGTAGGAGGATGAAACTGGGAGGGAAGGGGCTACATTCAGGATGTAAAGTGAATATATAAATTAAAAATATACAAAAAAATTAAAACAACCCCATGTATACTATCTAAACTTAGTTTTGCAAATATTTTATATTACTTGATGGTTATAGCTTCATAATTGCATCAAAGTGGCAAGATATAAGAGGATAACATTGTTTTGTTATTTGACATTATGTTGCCAAATAACCCAAAAAATTCCTTAAAAACAGGGTGGATAATTAAATTGTGCAATTTTAGTAGATAATTTTAGCCTTTTTCATTTTATTTTTAATAATATTTTCAGATTAAATGAATTTACATTTTTATTGATTCTTTAGAAATTTCACATCATGCACCTAGATCACAGTTCCCAGTCCTTCCATGCCCATCTTACCACCCTTGTGACCTGCCTACACCGAAAACTAATAAATAAAAATTATAATAAAAACAAGGAAATGTCCAATATTTTGTTTCCTATATACTCACAAGAGCATGGTCAAACTCTCGTGGCCTGCCCTTTAAATAGAACTGAGTTCTTCTTATCCTGTATCCCGGCCAGAAGCCATCAATTGGGTCAGCGGTCCTGAAACTGCCAAGGGCCACGTTGATATCTGTCCAGAAGCCTCCGAAGGCCCTGTCTGTGTCTCTGGTCCAACTGCATACATCTGGAGGCTGTGTTTATGCTCTGTGTTATTGCCAGAAGCCATGAAGAAGCCCATGCTTCTCCATGCTCCATGCTCCTGATGACTGAAGTCCAAGGTAGCTGCTTTTGCAATGATATTGATGACTGCAGATGCACAGTTGAGAAAAAGGGACATGGAAGTCTTCCGTAGTAGCCCCCATCCCACTAATGACCCCCCAAAGGAACAGCTTGGATGGGAAGCTATGGAAGAGAACTTTTCCTCATGCTCAGGGGGACCATGGGCCATGGACCTTAACATGACCTCAGGTGGCTACACAGGCCACTCACATCCACATGGCCTCAGTCAGTGGCACAGACCAGAAATGTCCCACATGAATCTCAGACTTTATCATGGATCTGGGGCAGTAGCATGGGCCACAGATGCCAATATGCCCTCCAGTGTCAAGACTAACCATGGTGATCCTCAAGGAGGTCCAGTCCAGAAAATGAACTGTTCCTTGTCTGAGGCCTCCATAGTAGCCCAGAACCAAGGTAATCTAGCAGCCAAGAGGCATGTTGGGGGAGGGGGTGCTAGTAGGGTGTGTGTGTGTGTGTGTGTGTGTGTGTGTGTGTGTGTGTGTGTGTCTGAGTAAACTCTACTTGTCACCACCTTTGCATCTCCAGCTCATTGCCTGTGCTGTGAGGAAGGGTATCCTTTAACTATTAAATTTAAAGAGAAATTTTAAATTAAGTATAATTACAAATATAAACATTAATATAGCTTTTAATGTTCAATAGCATTTGAATTTGAATCCCTTCCTTGAAGATACCATTGTCTTTATTTCTGGATATTTACACTTACATATTTGTGGAAACGAGGCTCTGAGAGCTAAATGGACACAGAAACAGAGCTATTTATTTATTCGAGTTACTGCACTTTTATTTTATTTTATGCACATGATTGTTTTGCCTGCACAATGTGTGTGTGTCTGCGGCCATAGAGGCCAGAAGAGGGTGTAACAGCCTCTGAAAGTAAAGTTATAAACAGTTGTGAGCCACCATGTAGGTGCTAGAAATGGAACCCAAGTCCTCTGCAAATGCTATTAACCACCGAGCCATCTCTTCCATCTCTTAGTTATTTTAACAGCACTGTTACCTTTTCAATAAAATTCAGTTGTTCCTAGGAGACTCATTAATTCATGTAACACTCTAAATTACTAAAGCCAAATCTTTTAGAAATATGTAGAAAGTATTTTTCCTCATCAAGATATACTAATATTTTTATTTAAGAATAATTTTAGAATACAATGACAAGACAATTAAGTGTAATAGTGTTCCCATTTTGTTAGAAGGGACAAAGGGAGTTTTCATATTTTCAAATGATAATTTGATGAGTGATGCATAAGGTAATATTTTCACCTATATTGTTTCTATATGGATTGATTTTTTGATGTCTTGACTAGCTAATAGCATTAATACTGTCATGATTGCCATCCTCTCCCATATGGTATTTATATTTCATTTCTCTAGCAGATGTGGAAGGCAGGGGGTAGTCTGCAAGCAAGGTATCAATGGCATTAGTGTCTCTTTTTTCTTAAGTGTTTGTGACACTCTTACAAAAATATTTGTGTGATAAAATCATAAAATAGAAAATAAGCAGCAATTATATAATTTTATACAGATTTCATAGTAAGAAAAATATGAATATAGCTTTGAACTGCTTTGGCCTTTTTTCTCGAATATTGTCACATTAGCAAAAATTAGCTGTCATCTATGATTAACAAGAAATACATGCATGTGTACACTCACAATAAAAAAGTAACTATATATATAAAAAACAATTGGATAGTCACACACACACACACACACACACACACACATTTTTTCAAAAGTGATATAAAAATCTAATGTCTTTTCAGAGTCCACAATAGCAAATAGATGTACTTCATACTAATCCATGATGTTAGCTTTGTGGGGGCTGGACTATTTTCTTGCCCGGTGCATTAAAAGAAAAAAAAAATCAAGAACTAATTTTCTCAGCCACAAAGCCTGGCCCTACTCAACCTATCTCAGATTGTGAAAATGCTGAATAGGAAAGAGATGAATGAAATTTTGAGCACTTCGCTACAAGTATAAAATTTCTAATAGAATGCGAAGTCTCTTCTTAAGGCAAGTATTCTCATGTGTAGGTGTGGTAAATTCACATGCATAAAATAGCCATATATTAGAGTAGCATAGACCTCAGGACATACATTTTAAGATGCAGCTTCGATATGGTCTTAAAGCAACGCTATCATACACTCTTATTATATCTGAAACCATTATGTGCCTTGAGTACTCGGTTAATCTGTAGCTTAAATTCTGCATCAGCCAGGTGTCCTCCTAAGGTTCACATAAAAATTGGACCTCGTTTAAGTGTGAAATAATCCTGTTGCTTCTTATCTGAAAGTGAATGACCCCAGGATTAGATCAGATAAAACACACTCGAGCTAACGTGCACAAGGTGGATTATGCAAGAAAAGAGGATTTAGGGAAGAATGGATCCACAACTTTTTGTTAACACAGAGAATGGCGGCTTTTGTAAGCAACATTTGTGGAAACTCAACTGGAGCTTTAGAAGCTCTGCCTTTGTTGTGCATTTCTCTGCATACATTTGCTTTGTAGTTGGGCATGCTAACTTCGGAAGCCATGCTGGGCCGGGACTCACGCTCATTTTGCCTAATGAAAGGCTGAGGATGTACTTTTACTCACATGTTCTTATTCTGTCTCCTTTGAAGTTTATTAAGCTCTCCTGCAAGACCTGAAGTTCATTTGGTTGTTATTATCATGACCACAAATTAAGTATCTGTTCCCTGGGGAGTGATAAGCATCGGTTTAAACTATACTTACTATAACATTTACTTAATTACTATCATACTGCTCCTTACTCTTAAGATATAAAAACATAAGGCACCTATAAATGTCTATGTCTATTAAGGTGCATCTTGAAGGTAATGATATACTTGTGTGATTATTAATGAACACATATGTAATAATAAAGACAATGAGGGACAATTGATAGTTATATAGGCAAGAATAGGCAAGAGATGATTTTAAAAGATTCCATTAAAATGTACATATTTTGCTTATATGACCCGCTCTGAGCTACAGTTTTCCCAATGCTCTAAAGAGTGGTCTCTCACCCCTGATCTGCCAGGTATCATGCTGAAATGACAGCATATGCTTATTTTTGAAATGCCTAGGTCTTATATCTCTAATATATTAGTCTTTTAAGTAGAGAGCGAAATAGACTTTTTGCTCTCTCTCTGTTGATGCCAGCCACTTGGAGACTGTCTGCTTATCAAGAAATTACAGTCTTTCCCACTCAATCACCTTCACTTATTAGAATTAAGTTGTTGCCCATATATGTATTTTCTTACCTAAGAAATTTCCAAGTATTAGATATCAGTATTGGATATCAGAGAGCCCTTTTCATATATGCTCTTTTAACTGTTTCTGATAATAGTGTAGCTGAAAGAGATAAAGTAGATATTACCAAAACTACAGGCAGTGATTGAGATCTGAGTATACAAACTACTACTTAAGAAAAAATTTGTAGTACTAGTGATTGAACCTATGCATGTTACACAATCGCCATACCACTGAACTATAACCTTTCTTTTGAACTGGTCAAGTTCTGATGGAGAAACTCTTATTATAACTGAAGTCTCAATAAGATCCTAACAAGTGCAGATATTTTAGAATTTCGTTTTGCTATAATTTGTCACTGTGAAGAAGGATTAAATATCTGCCTTCCAAAAATTATTGTATGTTCGTACATTGGAAGAGAAATTATTGTACTATGTGCAGAATAAAATTGGACTCAAGATTTAATGAAACATATAAATACTGCAGAAAAGCCCTCCTGACTGTCACAGTATATAATTTTTGGCAAGATAATATTGATTTTATATGTAATTTTATGGCTTACCTTAAATGCCTTAACATTTGAGTAATAAACTTTAGACTACAAATTAAGATATTAGAGGATGATAACATTAATAATGGATTCAAACTTAAGTACTTAATACATATAATATTTCATTAGGTAAAGAATAAATAAAGGATGTAGAGATCTAAATGTTCACGCAACTAACAGAAGATTTCTAACTATGAAACATAAAGTTATAGAAAGCAAGACCTGAGTTTGAGTTCCAGAGCTCATATGGTAGAAGGAGAGAAATGTTAGGTCATGACTGATGAAGGTGACCTGGAAGTACTTGGAAGAAGACATGCACCTCCGGAAGTAACTTGCTCTTTAACCGGAAAAGCTAAAGGGCCAACGACTCTCTGTGGAAGTGAGACTGTGCATGCAAGGCACATGGCGAGCATTGCTTGTTTGTTTTTGCTTGTTTGTTTTGATTTGGTTTGTTTATTCTTCTCTCATCCCAACCAAAGTTTCTCCTCCGTTTACCCTCCCACGCCGACTCCCATCCACTCCTCCTCCATTTCCCTTCAGAAAGGGCAAGCCTCCTAGGGATATCCACCAAACATGTCATATCAAGTGGCAGTAAAACAAAGCACCTCCTCTCATAATTATGCCAGAGGAGGTAACCCAGTGGGAGGCGAAGGGTGCCAAAAGCAAGCAAAAGTGTCAAAGAGTCCCCACTCTTACTTTTAGGAGTCCCACAAGAAGACTAAACTACACCACTGTAACATATATGCAGAGGGCTTAGGGCAGTCCTAGGCTGGCTCCCTGATTTTCGGTCTCTGTGAGCCCCATGTTAGTTGATTCTGTGGGTTTTCTTGTGATGTCCTTGACTCCTCTGAGTACTACAATTCTTCCTTCCCTTCTTCCGCTGGATTCGCTGACTTCTGCTTGTTTGGCTCTGGGTTTCTTCATCTGTTTCCATCAGTTGTTGGATTAAGCCTCTCTGATGACAGCTGGATTAGGCATTTGTCTACAAGTATAGTAGAATATCATTAGGATTCATTTCTTTTAACTTTTTTCTCCAGTAGTGTTTGGTTCTATCTTAGGTCTATGCAGCCTCTGGCTACTAGCCCTTCAGACAGTGTCAGGGGTGGGCTCCCACTTGTGGCATGGGTCTCAAGCTGGACCAGATTTGGTTAGACATCCCCACAATTTCAGTGCCACTTTTACCCCAGTATATCTTGTAGACAAGACAAATTGTAGGTCTAACATTTTGTTGCTAGGTGTATGTCCCTTTCTCTCCACTGGAAGTTCTGCCTGATTATAGGAGATGACTGATTCGGGCTCTGCAACCTCCATTGCTAGGAGTCTTAGCAAGAGCTACCCTCCTAGATTCCTGGGAATTTCCATTGCACTAGGTTTCTAGCTCATCTCAGATTTTTTTTTTGTTTATTTGTTTTGTTTTGTTTTGTTTTTTTAAAATAAGATAGAAAAGGGGGCATTTTGGAAATGGAAGAGTTCACCTGCAGGTCAGTTCCCCTACAGTCTAGAAGTAGTAGATAGCAGTGGATTTGTGTGCGGATCTCTTCAGTAGAAGCTGCCACATTTGTTATCAATCAGCTTTTCTTCCAACAGCTTCTCCATCCACCTGGGGCTCATAGCTGGAGTTAACCCTTCAGACATGATTTCTGCAAGTAGTCCTCTAATCTCCAACCTTGTGCTATGATATGCACATACAGGCATGTGCATGTGTACATGCACACATCAATACAAAATGAATGAGTGAGTATTAAAAGGCATTTAAAACAAATCCTATATCAAAAAAGAAGTTAGAAAATATTTTGAAATGAGTAACAATGGAACTACAACATATCAAAATGTATGAGATGAAAACTTACATTGCTAAATACTTCATTGATAAATAAAAGAGTTCTCAAACCAGTAACTTTAGTTTTTGTATTATAAAATAGAGAAGAAACATGATTCCAAAGAAAGCGTATGAATTAAAATAAAATTGATCGGGAGGAAATCAATGAAGTAGGTAACACAAAATCAAAAGAGAAAGATCAATATGACCAGAAGCTGCTTTAGTCTGGAATGATCATAACAAATGAAAGAAGACATAAATTAAATAAGTTAAATGGATGAAAATGCCATTTAAAAGTCTAAAATGTCAAAATGATGACAGAATATTGTGAATAACTTTCTGACAATAAGATTGACAAGTAAAATAGAAGTACTATATCTGTATATAATGGCTCTGGATAGCTAAAGAAATGGGAATATTTCCCTACTAATTTTTTGAGACTAGAAATACTTTGAAAATAAAACAACAAATAAACAAATCATCAGCAAAAATTCCTACCAGTACTCTTCTTGAATAAGAATTAAAATTATTAGAAAATAAAGTTCAACAATGCATAGAAAAGTTTGCTATTATATGACTGATTATAGTTTACTCTGGGAGTGCTCTAACATTTAAAATCCAGTCAATACATTTCACTTTATTAACAGAAGAAACAAAGAAGTCATGTGATCCACTTTAATGAGTACTAAGAATTTATTTCATATAACATCCCTTATAGGTTTAAAATAAACTCTCTATAAAAGAGGAATGGAAGAAAAACTCAATCTGGAAGAAAAATAAGTTAAAACTACAGTTAACATCAGTTTAACGGGAAAGAGATAAGTGATTTTCATGTAAAGTCAAGAAATCAATGACATTAATCTCTCTCTCTCTCTCTCTCTCTCTCTCTCTCTCTCTCTCTCTCTCTCTCATTAAAGCAAAGGTTCATGCAAAATAAATAAATTAATAAAAATTATCTGGATTCAGAAAAGAGAAAAAGGCTTTACTTACACATTAACTGATGATTATCTCTGTAGCAGCTTCAGTACAATGTATAGTTTAAAAACTAGTGAAAGTGGCCAATAATTCTTTCACAAAATGAAATGTGATAAGTATAAAATATTAAATATCAAACTAGTGTAGTCCCAGTGATAGAACACTTCCCTAGCTTTCTCAAGTTCTTGCGTTCAGTGACTAGCACTACAGAGCAAAGCAAAGGACAATTAACTTTTCCTACATATTAAAACTTACCATTAAAAAGAATAATACTATTTTAATAACAAAATAACACTCAGGAGTCACTATTAGAAAAGCTACAAAATATTGAAAATATTCCTGAGAAGAACCAAAAGAATGTAAATGAAGGAAAAGATATAGTCTACTCATAGATCAAAGAATTCAAATTTTACTATGATATTGACTTTAGGAGCCTGGGAAATAGCTCAGCAGTGAGAAATATTTTCTGCTCTTAGAGAAGAACCAGGTGTGGACATCAGAACCTACATGGTGGCTCACAAACCAACTATAATTCCAACTATAGGGAAATCTTATATCTTCTTTTGGCCTGTGGCCTAGGCACTCACATGATGCACAAAGGTACATGCAAGCAAATACTCATACAAGTAAAATAAATATTAATAAAATGTTTGAAGATGTTGATGGTAATTAGAGAAATGGTTCACTGCTTAAGAGCACTTCTCAGTTGTTTCCAGCACCCAAGCACAGGTTTATGAACATCTGTAACTCCAGACTTAGAGAATCCAAAATTATCTTTTGACCTTCATTGGCACAGTACATATGTAGTCAATGGACATCCATGCAGTCAAAACACCCATACAGATAAAATACTAAGAAATAACTTTTAAATAATGTTGACTCTAGGTTTAAGGCAACTTTAGAGGCAGGAAATTCAAGTATAGTTTTGGGAGTACATTACAAGATTTTACAGTTCTTATGAAGTAAAAATAATTACAGGTAAATCATTATGTAAGAAAATAACAAAATTTTGTTCATGATAATAAATCTGGATCTACTTGCATTTTTCTACATGTAGATATCCAGTTAGACCAGCACCACTTGTTGAAGATGCTATCTGTTTTCCATTGGGTAGATTTGGCTTCTTTGTCAAAAATCAAGTGTCCATGGGTCTGTGGTTTTATTTCTGAGTCTTTGATTTAATCACTTGCCCTTGGTGGGGAGGCCTGCTGGGCACACAGGAGAAGGGGATGCAGGCTATCCTGATGAGACCCAACAGACTGTGGTTGTATGGTAGGTGAGGGGGTACCCTTCTATGAGAGGTCTAGGGGCATAGACTAGAGTGATAGAGGGGGAAAGGGTGGGAATGGGAAGATACAAGTGGAGGGATAACATTTGGGATGTGATGTAAATAAATTATAATAATTTTTTAAAAGAAAAAAAATTCCCTAACTGAAAAAATAAACTATTAACAATTTAGTCTATATGGATTATTTCTTTTTTTTTTATTTTTGAGACCATAATTTTTATTGACAAATATTTGACAAAAAGGACATTTTCAAGTTTACCACTTTTTAAATCACATTTCAACACATTGTATAAGCAATGCTAATATTTCATGTGCATCTAAGACAATGGTATCTTTTTATGAACAGATTCAGGTAACATGGCCACACATTCAACATTTCATCAGATAATTGTTCTACAATCGTTAAGCAACTCACCAGGTGTTGGAAAATTTTTGTCCTCAATGACTTTCTAATCTTGAAAATTTGGGTAATGGATTGCATGGATCTGCAAGGGCTTTTAACCAAAAGATGGTCAATCTAATTTAGACACTATGGCTCTTGAGGGACATAAATAAAAGCAGTTTTAGTGTTATAGAAGATACATTTTCATTTACTTATGTATACAATCTGTCAGAACCTCTTATTTATGCATCGTTTCTAATGAAAACATGACTGGCCTTTCAAGATGAGCATGCACAAAGGTGAAGACTGTGACATCATGCCCTCAGGTCAATTCTGACTTTTCTCTGGGAGAAAAAGTTCTGTGTAGTTCACCTCTTATGAATTTTACAGAAGACTTAACAATTGGCCTGTTGAGAATTTGCTACAAAGCAAAATATGACAATGTAGTATATTTAAAGCAAAGAGGAGTAGCAGGTAATTTATATTAGCATATTGTGGATTTACACGCTTATATAGAAAGTTACAAGTTAATTTCATCAAAAATTGCAACTCAATAATTCACTTTATTTACTCATTTTTTTTATTTCTCAATAAACTACAATGAAGCCCTTTGTTGTCACTTTGTATAAAAATTCCTATTCTTGTTGGTGAGATTCATGCTTGTTCATTTTTAATCTCCCTTGCTTCAGTTTTTTCTTCAAAATTTCCTGGCCCTCTCCAACATCTGGTATACCATACTGATTATGTAGGGGGCAAATTGAATAAAGATATGGTTAATTGTTATAATATACATTGAAAAAATACAGATTTGGACATATAAAAGTATAAGTTTACTTTCCTACCTTACCTAATCAGTTTAAAATTTGTTCCCTAAAGCCAATGTTTTTCTCCGCTGGATATGCTCAGATCTGAAAATTTTGTTCTTATGCAGGGTCAGTCTTCATTCTCCAGGGAGACAGTGTCCAGCTGAAGGGTCAAATGCATGCCACTCCCCCACCCCCTTTCAAAAGCTACACCAGTAGTTTATAGTCACCCATACCATCACACAAGGATGGCTCCGTTTCTTCACATCTTCTCTTAACTATATTTTCCTTTAGTTAAATGTTGCTTTAAATTATTTCAGGTTCTAGTCACAAGAAGATGAAAACGTGAGAGACAGCTGAGTGGCTGTCCATCTTCTGGTAGATGGCTCACAGTCAACCCTCCCTAGAAATTGAATAGTAACCTCAGGAATCTCATTAAGTCACCAAATTGGACCAGGTGCCATACTTTCTTTGGCTTTTTGATATCCTACTTGAAGTGAATAAATGTTTCTATGCATCTCCCCATTTAAAAATGTCATGTAACACATTAATTGAGGGGGTGATACATTGACATGATGAGTAAATATGCAATATAGAGCAAGAGATAGACACATTTGGAACCATTAGTTGGCTATTGACCTCACCTTTAAACACTGATCTTCCTCACATGAATATGGCATACAGTGACTGAAAATGAGTCCTTTAGAAGGGACAAGGGCTGGCAGTGCACACCCACAGACAAATAGGAGAGATGCTGCAGGTGACATGTGAAAGGAAGAAGACGATACAGAAGTCATCCAGTGTTCAAAGTTGCTGCTTAAGTAATGTGTATTACTTTTAAAAGCACCTTATTTTGGCTCAAGCTTTCAGAGGCCTCAGTCCTCGGCCATTTGTTCTCATCCCTTTGGCAAAACATCATTGCAGTAGGAGTATGTGGCAGAAAAGAGCTGATCACATCGTGCCAGGACAAAGACAAAAGACATGGCAGCAAGTGGTCAAAAATAATGTACCCTAAAGAACTTACTTCAGTGACCTACTTCTTCCAGGCAGCTCTGACCTCCCCAAGACCCCACAACTTCCCCCAAATTAGTATCTTCAACTATAGAAAAGATTTCAAAGCATGCGTATGTAGAGAGCAATTTCAGATTCAAACATTATAGAATGCTGAGTGATTAGCAAAATACATATTGAGAGCAGGGCTTTTAATTCTGGCTTTGGAAAAAGAAATCCTACTAATAGGCAGCTTTATATTTTCCTATTATCTTTGTGAACCAGAAGGTAAATTTAACAATTGACTCACAATAAATTCAATTTGGGCCAGCTGAGATGGTTCAGTGTGAAAAGGCTCTTGCCACTAAGGCTAACAACCTTAGTTCAATACACAGAGACCGCATGATGGAAGGAGAGAACTGAGGCCTACAAACTATCTTGTGACTTAAGTATGTGCGTGTGCATGCTCAGACACACACACACACACACACACACACACACACACACACACACACACATTATGTAAGTTCAATTTTAATTACATCCTTAAGTAGAGTCTTTAACATGCCCTTTCCAACTCTACTGGTTTAAATTCGTTTTATTTAGTCTAAGAAAAATTGAGAGAATTTTTTCTGATGTAAAGTTGGCAAAATGTGATGGCAGTGATGATTTTCAAGTTCTTATGTAGAGTAGGAAGGTACCACCTTTGTGTTGACATCTTTTGCAAATCAGTAAAAACAAGTGAGGATAAAAATCATTCAAAGAATTTGTTACCTAAAAAGAAGTATCTGTTGTATTTCTTTATTATCCTAAGTACAGGAGTTATTTTAATGACTAGTATGGTTTTGCTTAAACTTTTGAAAAAAAAAAAAACAAAGATGGAGGAGCGTAATAGAAAAATATTTGTCTTAGTGTAGACCCCACTTCTTTAGAAATTTCTTGTAGAGCACCTTGCCAGCGATTTGTATTCATTTTTCCTCCTGTTGACTGCAGTCGGACTACCCTAAGCGACTGGAAATGGCATCTCGTTTCCTTGTCTTTTTTTTTCCCCCTCATCCTTAATCCAGGTCTAGACATGCACCACATACACTATGAAGACAATTGACTAAGTGCTGTGGGAAAGTCCTTATCTTGACAAGGACACTACTTATAAATACTATTAACACTAATAAAGCATGTGTATATAAAGTATGTGGTCCACACTTCCCTCAGCCTCTCTTTCCAATACTCAGTTTCTTCACATTTCAAAAGCCAACCATTTACTTAAGTGGTCAGGGGATGGTTTTGAGGCAAAGGTGCATTCTAGTGCTACTTTATATTCCATGTCTTCTAACACGTTAGACTCAAGGCCCTTCCACTTGGTTAAGACATTTGTCATGTCAGAGAGGAAATGCGAAGCCTAGGAGTGACACATGCATGGGTGCTGCCATGATTTCAACCTATCAGTCTCCAGCCCTCCCCATATCAAACCCTAATTAGCCTATGTGATATTCCAGAATATGTGACAAAAATGACTTTCTGCATCTCTTCCCATGATTAAAATTCTTGAAAAACTTTTCTGTAGCATCTATTTCAGTCAGATCTGATGCACACACTGATTGCAAATATTTCTGTAAGATGAGTGTAATATTAAAAATGCAATTTTCAAAGGACAAAAATCAAACCACTGGATATTGAATAACATATCTGAAACAGTCTTAAGAATACATATACTTAGGCAACGCGTTTTAATTTAACTTCCTGTTATTACAGTAACTAGTCACAAAATGGTT
Source organism: Acomys minous (assembly GCF_964271855.1). Classification (NCBI taxonomy): domain Eukaryota; kingdom Metazoa; phylum Chordata; class Mammalia; order Rodentia; family Muridae; genus Acomys; species Acomys minous. Next base: position 31,338,795 of record NC_140495.1, read on the forward strand.
CCCTATTTATGCAATATGTTAGCTGCAATGTTACTTAAACTGAACAGATGAATGTCTTCTAATAATGTATGTTTACTTCATGAACTTGTCGGCAATTACATTGTAATTATGCCTCTGTAGGTGCTTTTTACTGACATATAGAGCACCAGTGCATTTTAAATGTAATTGCAGTTCTCTGTACCATTCACCAAGGCTGAAAATTGTTAAAGGTTTGTAAATTACCTACATTTAGACCATAGGCAACTAGGCAAATTAAGTGACACTGTCAGTAATGTTACAGCATAAATTGGTACCAAGTATAAATTCAAGGTACGCTTTCTTTTCTAAATTGAAACGTGGCTTTATAGAATGCCTTCTGAAAAAAGATAGGGAAAAAAAAAAACAAAAACAAACAAACAAAAACCAAATGCGTTCTTTCCTTTCATAATGCTCACAAAACACTGGCCAGTCTGGAACAATTAAAACAGTGAAGCTGTTTAATGCCTGGAATTTGAAATGGTTTTCCAGTACTCAGAAAAGATCAGTTTCTAGTCTCCAGACACCTTGGAGGTCCAGGAGAAGATGAACTGCACATGGAGGTCTCTTCCAACTGAGTGGCGAAGTAAGAATTTAGCATTTACACTTGAATATTATCCTCTTCCTCTCTCTCTATGTCCTTATCCAAAATACCTAATTCTTGAGCTTTATAACCTAAAAGGTAGGGAAAATAATATCAGCAGATAAGAGCTGCTATGATTTAAGATGAAATAGTAATTGTGGGCTCTTAACAAGTACGATTTTCCTTATTAACTTCCTCAGCTGTTGGTAATCTGGCCTACTAAAAAGCAAAAATAAGCATGCGAAAATATTATCCCTTTACATTTGCAAGGAGTAATCTCTTTAACATTGTGTCAGCCATGTACGGACTGCAGACTGTGTCTAGACTTACATTGTCCTGTGGGACTAAAGAAAGCCAGTGACAACTGTATATTGAAAAATGTTCACTTTTGCTTCTTAGGCAATGTTCCATAGAAGAGACCAGTCTCCAAAGACCAGCAATGCCAGTTAAGGAAATTAATTTTGAAAGTATTACTCTGTCACTTCATGCCTTCAGGCCAGTCACTTATTGATGGCAAGGGTTTAGGTTTAGATAAAACCATTTCACCCATGCAAGCCCTCTCCATTAAATGCGAAACAAGCAGCTAGGCTTGACAGCTCAGAGGAAAAGCAGTTAAAAGGCATGCTTTCTTTTAGCTTTAGATGTAAGAATTGATGAGGTCATTTAGAAAAGATATTTTATTTTTATTTCTATGCACATACATGTGTCTGCCACTCTGTATTTGCATCTGTGTATGAGTACCTGTAAAGCCAAAAAAAAAATCAGATCCCCTGGAGCTGGAGTGATAGCCAGTTGTGAGCCACCTGACACGGATACCAGGAACCAACTCTGGTCCTCTCTAAGAGTAGCAAGTGCTCTTAACTACTGATCCATCACCTCAGACCCTACAAGGCTCTTAAAAAATAAATACAGAATATGACAATAAAGTTATGTGCATTTAAAATAATCTCATAGATAAATATTTTAGCCTGGAAACTCCACTCTTTGCCAAGAGAACAAGTATCAAGTAATGATGAAGAGGTTCCCTTCATTCTGAGACACAAGCACCTCTCTTATAGATAACAGTAATTAAGTTACCATTCTTCACAGTCTTCAGCTTATAAATTATAAAACGCATGTGAAGAGTCTTTATAAGAATCTGTGTGAGCCTGTGGAGGCCAGGGAGTGGAATATGGTGCTTTGAATGTGAACACCCTCCATAGGCTCATGAACTTGAGAATTTGGTCCCCAGTTGTAGATGTGTTTGGGAAGGCAGAGGACATGTGGCCTGTGGGAGAAAGTGCGCTGCTTGGAGTAGGCTACGAGGTCTCAAAAGACTTATGTGATTGCCAGGGCTTGATCCCTTACTGCTTCATGGTTGTTGATGAGGGTATGAGTCTTCATCTGTTCTTCCTTTCTGCCATCATGTACTTTAATCCTCTGAAACTATAAGCCAAATTAAAGACTTTTTATGAAAAAAAATCTGTATGGTGTTGTACTCCATAATATACACATTTTTCTTAGACATTTGGAATAGAAATTTAAATTTCAAATTGTTCTATTTCAGTTTTAGATGTTTTGGTTTCGTTTCCCCAGCGATCTTCTACTTTTTCATCTTACCTAGAGGTATCATCATACATTGATTTTTTTTTTTAGGAAGATCAAAGAAAAAGTTACTGCCATATTCATATAAGCAAAATGCTTGGAAAGTCTCTTATGTGACGTGTGTGTGTGTGTGTGTGTGTGTGTGTGTGTGTGTGTGTGTGTGTGTGTTTACAGCTGACACCAAGGGAAGCTTCTCCACACAGAATTCAGCTGGGCTTGGTTGCCTACTTGGGAAGAGGCAAGTTTCCTTTAAGGTTGCAATAAAGAAACATCTCAGGATGACAGAGAGGAAAAATTTAGAGCAGACTTGGATGTGCACAGGGCTTAGAATAAAGGAACACTCAGTAGCATGAGGCTAAAAAAAAAAAAAAAAAAAAAAAAAAGAATGTCAACAGAAGGTTCACTGGAGCATGACAGGGCTTCATAGCTTTGTTAGACCAAGCAGTCTGGAGATTCCCAGCTAGGGAAAGGGTGGGCATAGGGCCTGGGTAAGGACACTGATCTGGGGCCTGGCCTGAAAGGCTTTGGTGCTTGCTCAAAATAGAACACAGGGACAAGATGTTCCAGAACCCTGGGGAAACCTCTGGTGGTTCAAAGAGATATTTAGCTTCTCTGAAGGTGGAGTCAAAATTGTTCTTCTTGAGTGGGATTTTTAACAGACGGTCTGAGTGCTGAGGCAGTGGTGAGCACGGTGAGACAGGAGCAGTCCGCATGAACGCCTCGGCAAGCAGAGAACAGTGCACTCTGGCTACAGAAAATTCCCAGTGCATTTGATCCTATTCCCACTTTACACCCTACTGCAGTTGGCTTTGCAGGAAAAGCTGCTAAAATGGAAGTGATATTGCTCCATTCAGCCTGTAACAGGTGTGAAGTGTGTCAGTGGAGGACGTGAGGTGGGTGGAAAAAAAAAACTTTTCAACAACAGCTCAGATTTTTAAGGCACTCACACACACACACACACACACACACACACACACACACACACACTTTACTGTACAACAAGAAAAAAATCCACATTTTACAGAAGGGAAAGTCAGATTAAGAAAGGAAAGCCAAGCAGGCAGAGGAGAACTAAGGATTATATGAAAAGATCAGTGCTCTTATGTCAGCAGTGAACAAAGTGAACCGCTGCTCTGTGACCATCATGAATTAAGCTGATGCATTTCAGATCCCAAAAAGAAGCCGAGACACAAAGATGACTATGAGACTGAGGCCCAAAAGTCAAGGAAATTGAGTTTAAAAAATGAGTTTGTTTTAATTATAGAAAACTGGTCGTTCTTTGTTTTCTAATTATAGGTTACTTACAAATCAAATATACACACATATGCATTTGATTAGTCAATTAGACCTGTTAGATAGTACTAGGGTAAAGGCCCTTGACATAAGAAAATAGTCAATTACCTCTTGTTTACATTCTATTTGCTCTATTAGTCTTTTAATTTTATTTAAAATAGATTTTCTTTCATACAATATATTCTGACTACCATCCCATCCACTCCTCCCAGGCCTTCCTCACTTCCTCACTCACCCAAATCCAGACCCTGTTTTCCTCTTTCTCATTAGATAACAAAGAGACATGTAAAAAAAAAAAGTATAATAAAATACGTTAAGCTAAAAACAAACCAGAATAGGGCAAAACAAGAAAACAGGGGGGAAAAGAACCAAAGAGAAATCACAAGAGTCATACACATTGGTACACACAGAAAACCCATTTTAAAAATTGGAAACCATAGCATATAAGAAAAAGAACTGTAAGGCTATGAGACAAAAAAAAATCTTCAAAAATACTACTGAGTTTATTTTGTGTCATAAACCTAGTGTGGAAGTCAAATACTGCTGTTCCAGTAATGGAATGTAGCCAGAAAATGACTCCTACTGGCATTCTGCTATGCTCTTAGATCAATGTCTCACTCAGCCATCATCAGAGGGGCTTCTGCCTGCAGTAATGGCAACAAATGCAGAGAGATGCACATCTAGACAATGTGCAGAGAGTGAGAGACCTTTAACACTCCATCTTAATTGGGATGGCTCCATCAAATCCTGCACTACAAGCCTCAGTGAACCCTAGGGAAGAAGAAACAGAAAGATTGTAAGAGTAATGGGGAGGTAAACACCAAGGGGAAAAGGCCTTCTAAACACAACAGGACCAACACACATATGAACTCACAGAGACTGTGTCAGCATGCACAGGGCCTGCACAAACCTAAGACCAGTGGGGCCTGAGTCCTGAGGTAAGTAATAGGCACAAGACTCCATTGCTGGGACATAGGCCAGGTCATAGTTGGAATAGAATAGCTGCAAATCCGCCCAGCTATAGTGCTTAAAGCTTATTAATAAATTTAATGACTCTGTGTCATTATTTGAGAGCTAGAAATGGCATAGAAAAGCCCATACTTAATTTTTATAGTTTGTATGTGATTATTGGATCGGAGCATGCTGAGGTCACCAGTGGGTACAACTGAAGGAAACCATTCCCTTCCCCATGAATCTATCAATATCAATTAGTTCACCAATGGGAGCTGGGGGTCCCTGAGCTCACTTCCCTACCCATGTGTGACACTGATGGACCCGTTCTTGTATAGTAGGTAGGTCTCCACAGTTGCTATGAGTTTCATAACTGAAATGGCTGTGATGTACCTAGAAAATGATATTTCACAGCCTTTCTCCCTGTCTTATGGCTCTTGCATTCTTACTGTAGCTGCTGCAATGTCTGCTAAGACATTAGTTCTCAACATGTGGGAGTCACGTTATCAGATGTCCTGCATACCAGACATTTATACTATAATTCGTAACACTAGAAAAATTACAGTTATGAAGTAGCAACTAAATAATTTTATGGTTATGGGTCACCACAACATGAGGAATTGTACTAAAGGATTGCAGCATCAGGAAGGTTGAGGACAACTGCCTAAGCATGAGACACAATAGTAAGAGCCAAGCACTTATCCATCTCTTATTCCCAGCACCTTGTACTGTAATGAATCTCTGTGTACCCTGGAAAAGGGGGTTTCTCTGATTAAGGCCGAGAATAGCATTTGGCTATGGGTAAAAGTGTAAATATCTGGAAAAATAATTTGATGCTCTGTCAATTTAGTTAAAAGTATTCTATTTCCCCTGTGACATAGAACCTTCTCCTCTAGGAGTTTTTTTTTTTTCATCAGGTTTATGGTTCTGGGTATGGATTCCGCTCTGTGGAGTGAATTCAAACCCAATCAGAGTTTTGGCTTACTTCTCACAACAATAGTTCCACTATTGCATAAGTGGGCGCATTTGCCGGGGCTTGCAGCCGGATAAGATCATGGTTGCCTGTTCTCTCCCCAGTGTTCTGCATGGCATCTTCTGGGACTGTGAAAGATAACTGGCAGAGAGAAGAGAGCTCCAACTCACTTCCATCTTGGTTCCTCTGGGTCACACAAGTGAGAAGTGTGGAGTCTTTAACATTAGGAACTTACCATCTACCAACCACACAGTTCTCAACTGAACCAAACAGCATGTGCCAAATTTAAAAAATGATATTAATAACATTTATAAACATATATTCTAAAGACATTCTAAATTCTTCTTTTTTACTTTTTATTGTTTTTTATTGAAAAATAAAATCATTCATATTACATCTCAATTGCTATCCCATCCCGTGCATCCTCCCATTCCTCCCTCCCTCCCGCTTTCACCCCATTCCCCTTCCCTACGACTGTGACCGAGGGGGACCTCCTCCCCTTGAATATGATGCTAGGGTATCAAGTTTCTTCTTGATAGTCTTCTATCCTTCCTCCAAGTGCCATCGGGCCTCCCCATCAAGGAGACATGGCCAAATATGTGGCACCAGAGTTCATGTGAAAGTCAGTCCCCAGTCTCCACTTAACTGTGGAGAAGACATTCTAAATTCTTTATATGCATTAACTTACTTAGCAGCCTGCCACATGCTTGCACGGATTGTGTCCCAGAACCTTACAAGTGGCCACAAGTAATTGAAGAAATGACAGACACACATAAAGAAAAGCTGAGGTCAGGTGGCCTGGGTTCCTGGATGGACAAGCTGCAGCATCCCAGAAGCTTACAGTGTTTGTTTTATGCAGACAGACAGGGAGGGCAGGCTATTGAGTGTAAGTTAAATGAGGAGGTGGGGTTGTTACATACATGTAAACAGAGATGCAGAGTTATTACATACATCTGAACATGAAGCCAGTGTTATACATACATCTGAACAAGGAAGCAAGGTTATTATATACATCTGAATAAGGAGGTGGGGTTAGCTAACTTCTGTAGGAGCAGGCTCTTTAGGGAATAGTCTTTTAGGCCAGAAACATGGGAGGTGGAGAGAAAGCTATGGAGGCTACTTTCTGTACCCACTGTCAACATTTGCATTCTAAGACCAGACGATATCTTTGAAGTCCCTCTGAATGTCACCAGGGGAACACATTGCCACTTTCATAAGACTGAAGTATTGGGGTCCTTGACATTGCCTCGTCCCATGTCCACAACACATATTCACTCAGGACTGCACTTGTTCCCTATGGACCCAAATGATGAAAGTGTGATTTCCATTTTGTGTACAAGGAAAGTGAGTGAAGCAGAGTTCAATTTTTCCACACTCACATACCTCAAACTCTATAAAGGCATAAGGCACAGAGGCAAGCATTGACCATTGTCAGATGAAAATAAGAACAAGGGCTGGTGAGGTAACTCAGTAGCTAAACAAACACACTGATGACCTGAGCTCAGTGTCTAGGACCAACAAAGCAGAAGGAGATAACTGACACTCCCAAACTGTCTTTTGAGCTCTACCTGCACGTGACAAAACATGCACATACATGCATGTACACACAGAAACAAACTATTGCAAACACACAAAGCAACAAAATTATCAGTACACTTTAAAGTGAAGTTTTGCATAAATAAAGTTATAAAGCCATCTTGGCAGGTCTAAACAAACTTTAAGCAAGAACAAACATCACTGTCTTAGCAAGAGTTATTTAATGGAGGTTCAGTTAGCCATCAAGACTCAAGTAAGAGCAGTGACTCCTTTTTGCCAAGACGCAGTTGATGCTGGGACAGTACTTACAACTGGTCCCTTCTTCGTCTTTGTAAGTTTCGAGCAGAGATTACCTACCACTAGTGATATGGCAATAGTTTCCTTCTCTATGCCTTTGGAACCCTTCCTCCATTGCCTCTGACTTCTGGGTTCCGATGGAGTCTCTTGGCTGGCCTCTTCATGTACAGACTTCTGTTCAGGTTCAATGCTGCTCCTGAGACTTCCAAAGTGATTTACATATCACGCCATCCAGTTAGGGCTGGTTTTCAGTCACAATCACCCTTCCTCTGTACTTCCCAGCTTCCTACCATGTTGACATATTATTAGTACCTTGACAGTATTTCTGATTCTCTTAATCAACTACACACTATCACTTAATCACTTAAATCAAGCTAACTCCTTCCCTAACTTGGTGGTTTTTGCTTTCTCTCAACTCTATTCTCTCTCTCTCTCTCTCTCTCTCTCTCTCTCTCTCTCTCTCTCTCTCTCTCTCTCTCTCTCTCTCTTTGTGCAAACCCACCCATGAGTCAAGAAACCTTGCCCATGGCAAAGCCATCTCCAATGGCCAAGGCTGTAGTTTCCTTTCGCATGAACATCCAAGGGGCCATATTTCCTATATAGTGTGAAAATAAATAGGGATTTAAGTAGATATTGTGTAGTTTTGACTATTGTTTCAAAGTTAAAGATGTAACTCCCTAACTCAGCTACACAGCATCTTTGAAGGTAAGCATGTTTTCTTGTCTTTCACCCGATGGTAAGGCTAGTCAGGAGTACTATCTATTTTCAAACCACAGATTGTAATTAAGAACTGCATTTAGTTGCAAGTATTAAGGATTCTGCTATGATGATCTAAACATGTAAGAACCAATCGTTAATTAAAAAGCAAAACAAACAGAAAGGAGGGAGCCATAGGCATTGGAGCAGGGGTTGCTGGATATCTAATATGAAGTGTCTGCTTCCTGGACTTTTCCTCAGGGTCTAAGAAGGATCCTGGAGTACCAGCCATTGTGTGTAACTTCCAAAGCAGGAAAAAGAAAGAAAGATGAAGAAACTAGATCTTTAAAACCCCCTTCTCAATCCCTTCTTACCTTTATGTTTATATTTCGTTGAATACTTCCCTTCATAGAAGGCCTCCATTATATAAATGAACTTATTGTTTAGAAGGTATCAAAGACTAATTACCATCCCTCGCCACACACACACAGGCTGTAGCACAAATTAGCCAGACTCACTCACTCTATACATGGCTTTTTTCCTTTCCAAGACAAATTTAATCTTTCGATGAGTTTCTGCATCATTTCCCTCTTAGCCCAAGCACAGCTTTCCTAATTGTAAGGCCAAATACCTTGTTTGTAATCGGGATTTTGTTGCTCCCCATTCGGGCTTCCAAGTTTTTGCTACTGTACTGCTTTTTGTTTTGCTTCTTCATTTGAAACCTAAAACGTGGTCACCCTGTCTTTGGAGAAATGGTCTCTCGATATCAGGACCTGTGGTTCCAGATGCTCTGAGCCCGACTAGGAAAGGCTCTTAGAGTTTAGCTCTCTCAAGGACGGCTTCATTCAGATAAGTGGATACCCATACTCAGTCATGGAAGTGAGAGGTGAAAAGGTCCAGCCTTCTGGCCCTTCCTGGGGCGACGGCTGCAATGTTGTCTCAGCTTTAGTGGACCTGCAGGCGTCGTGGGTGAGTACTATGCAAAGGCTGTTACCTACCAGGGGAAGACTGAGGAGACTGTGTTACCTTCAGGTAGGGACTTTGAAAAGACCGTGCTACCTCTAAGGTGAAGATCATAAGACACTGCTACCTCTCAGCGGAGGACTCTGACGAGAATGTGCTAACTCAACTTGACCTCTTCTGCCCACTTGTCTCCATCTTTCTTTCTCCTGTCACTGTTTCAGAAGTCTCCTCACAATGACCTTCTGTACGCTAAGGTCTTTTTCAAGTGTACACCCAATGGAGCTGAACTCCCGTTCTCTCACATTCCCGTCCTTCTTATAAATGGCCAAATCTATCTTCCCCTATTCTAATGTGAAAAACTCCACCTGAGTCCTGGGCAGAAGCCTTGTTTCTCCCACCAAGCCTTTTTCTGCAGCTTCAGGTGCTGATCCACTGTTAGCTCTAATGTTTTCATTGTTCTTTTCTGCTAATCAGAAAAAAAAAAAAATAAGAAGCAATTCCAATTATCGGCACTATATACCACAGTGGCTAATTGCCTCATTATTATTAACATTTGTAGTTTAATCTATCAATAATAGAGACAAATCACAGAAAAGCAGGAGATACCCTCTTCTCAAAGTAGCTACTGTTGGGCTAACTACACAATTTAAAAAAAAAAAGGCACTTGCTAATTAATATTGAACTGGAAAGCTGTTGGTTGTGCAGTTCTGAAACATACCTCAGGCTTCTCTATATGTGAACATCAGTCAATGATGGTCACGTGCTTGGAGAATGCTCAGTTCTGTTGTCTTCTATCATTCATAGCTGGGTTTTTTGACCTCTGTCACTAGGCCATTGCAAAGACTTGGAATGCTAAATGCTTCACTATGGACAGCTGTACAGTGTTTCTCTCCCTCCCCTGGCTCCTCCCACTGAACCCTGACTACCCAACCCATGTCCACTGAACTCACTCCAGCATATTATGGTGCAGTTGGCCATCCAAGTTCACTTTTGCAAAGTTGGTTACTATTTCAACATAAGCAAATATTTCTTATCAGTTCACTTATGAGAGTAAAAATATTCAGTATCCCCTGGGTGGAACATATTATAAAATGTTTTTTGAGAAAATACTTTTAGAAATATGACAAATCAGAAAACTTAAAACAAAAATTTTGAATTATGAGAACTACTTCCTATGGGTACAGAACAAAAAATAACTTACATTATAACTGCTCATAAAAAATGCTGTACAGCAATATAGGTTTCCAACAAATTTGATGACCCGTTTCTGTCTCCCCCTTCCTCCATTAAATTGAACTCTCTGAATTATTCATGAGGGCTATTTTAATGGGATAATTTTTTCTTGCAAACGCTGACACTAATACCAAAGAATATCTCTAGGTATTCATCTTGGATAAATAAGGGTCCTCATAACTAGTTTTCTTGATGTTTCACCTTATTCAAATGAACATATATGGAAGTAACTAATGCAGACCATTTTTTAACACTTAATGTTTTCAATATGTTTGTCTCCATATATGTATAGTCAAACATATGTTTACCCAGGAATTAACCAGGGTGTTGAATTAAATGAAAGTAAAGCAGAAAGTTCAGCAATTCTCAGGTGAACTCAGGCAGGGTATTAAGAGGAAATTTAAAGTCCACATCCTCCAGCTGTGATGACAACTCAGAATGACTTCAGGGATTGCCCATCCCTCCATAGTACTTTGGCCATTCTAAGAACAAATCAGTCACTTGAATGTGTACATTAGAGGTTTTTAACTCAGAGTAGTGTGGTTTGAGGGATTTGGTGAATCCCTTAAAACCAACTTCCAAATCTGCACCCCCCCCTCCTGTGTGTGTGTGTGTGTGTGTGTGTGTGTGTTCTTGAAAAGAACTATTATAGCATTCATGCAGCTCCCAGCGGGGTGCTCGATTACCACCACACCTCACTGTAGTGAGAATTCATGTTTCACACGAAAATAAGCTTTTCATGGTCAGATTGTTCCAGATTTCTGAGGTGTGGAGTTAGAGTCACTGGTTCCTACCTTTTTGCTACATTCAGCATTTTGAAATTTCACACACACAATTTCCCACATGGAGACGATGTTAGTTTCATATGTTATTTCAAGATAGATTGATTTTTATTAGTGTAGTTTTTACCAATGTCAATGAAATGTTCCCAGATGTCCGCAGTTCTGCTCATCTTTTCAAAATATTAACCCACAACGTTGTGTTTCCTATACAGACACACACTGAGGAAAAACAGGAAAGGACAGAAAGCTAGAAGGGAAAAGTAGTGGAGGCATAAAGGAAGAATTGGAAGAGCAGGAATAGGAGTAGATTGGATCAAAACATATTATATGCATGTATAAAATTCTCAATACAAAGAAATGAAATCAAATTCTAAGATAAACCCTTTTTTTTTTAAATCAGGGATGATGGTGTCTACCCACATAGCAGTCAGTAGTCAGGACATAATGGTAAACAAGAGATGTTGGTCAAGGTATTCCAGCTCCCAGACTCATAAAACTGGGTTAGTTTAATTACAATGTAAAACACCAAAACCGCAAACCTTATTTGACTTTTAAAGAAAGAAAATCCTAAGAAACACGACTTTCTAATATTGCTAACAGTGTTCCAGCAAGACTTTTAGGCCAGGATGTGTCGTGCAGTCTTTTCTGTCAGCGTGGGATAGTCTCTCTTCCAATGCAGATTAAGCTGGTGTTTACAGAATTACTCTGGGTGTGCATCTTTATCCCGCTGTGATCAAGTAACACTGTGTGACAAGTGTCAGACAGATCCTTGGATAAGAAACCTGGAATTATCCTTGTCTTGTATTGCACAAGGCAGAAGCTTTGGTAAAAGTCTGTTTCTTATTCTTTTGCAGTGATACTGTAAAAGACAACACTGGTAGGTACAATATCTTCCCTTGTTCTTTTCTATTTCAGGAAAAGTCTTGGGTGTGCATCTAAAAAAAAAAAAAAAAAAAACCAAAAGATTCACTAGTGACTTCTGCACTGAAACGTAGGACGTGATTCCAAATACACATAGACCCTAAGCACAAAAATCGATCAACATTAGGGCTTACTTTTTGGAGAGATGAGAATGAGATTTGTGAGATAGACAGAAGACATCTAAGAACAATTTGAATCATTTATTAATTTCAAACATTTTGTGCAGACAGAGCTGGTGAGACAAGAACTCTTACTTTCGGAGAAAGTTCACCAAGTTCCAGGTGCCTGAGTGTATAAGCCAGAAGTAGCAAGGTTAATTCTGCACAGAGTCCACCCCTGAGAAGTAACAGTCTCTTCAGAGTCCTGGCCTGTAGATTATACCATCTCCAGAGGATCCCCGGGAGGCAACAAAGTCTGGTCTTTACACGGTACTCACTGGCCAGACCCATAGGAATCCTGAAGTTCGAATCAGCATGGCCACCAAGTTCCCATGCCTTCCTCTCGTCTCATCCTTTTGTTCAGAAAAGCATCTTTAACATCAGTCCAAAGATAACTGGGTATTAACCTCAGATACTGAGTGCTAGCTCTTCACATCTTGAATTCTTCCATAGTTAAATATAGAAGTTTTTATTTCTCCCTCCTTACTTCCCACATTCCTACTTTTTCTTTTCAATAGAGGCGCTGCCTATGCACTTGAGGATGAATAGCTTATTTGGAAAGAAAGCACTCATGAGACTGTAGGGGTCGGGCAAAGGCGGGCAGTGAGACAAGCTGTGTGAGTGACTGGGTTATCACTGTGAGTCCCTGCCCATCTCTGGGAGGCTAAAGGGAATGCGTGTCAGAGTGTTTCACTATACTGATGAGGAAGGTGGGCTAGTCATCAGCCCAACATCTCTGCTGATAGCTGCTCCCAAGAAGTATAGCCCACCACACTCTGTCCTGCTCCATACACAGTAGTGCACGCTGTCATCAAAGGAGAGAGCCGCAGGTATTTGAAATGAAAAAACCAAAACCAAAACAAAACAAAAATCCATCAGCTGTGCAGGAGAGGTGAGTGTGGAGATTACCAAGTGCTGGAGTGTACCTGTGGCTGCCTGTGTGGCCTTGGAGCCTACTTGGTTTGGGGAGAGACTGAACAGATTCCGTGAACATGAAAGCAAGCACACTGCAATCAGACAATATCTCAACCTTTCTGTAGAGAAAAATAAGTGTCTAGTAGGTAGATATAATAATAGTCTGGCCTGACCTTGATTGGGAGGAATCTACTAGTCACGGCCCCTGGGAAGAGAAGTCTTACAGTGTTTACAGGTAAGATAAGATGAGAAAATAATTCACGTCCTTACTCTAAAGAATGGGACAAAATACATAGTATCTGTGAGACCAGAATGAACAAGACTGAAAAAATTAGTTAGGTTTTGAGGCAAAGAAATAACTAGCTGGAGTATTTAACAATTAAAAATGGAGAAAGAGAGAGTGAATTAAGTTTACACTTAGAATCTCATTTTTAAATTAAACCCCTACCCGTGTAGTTTTAAGTTTTAAGCTATTAAAAAAGTAAAAATTAAGCCATGACATGTTAGATAATAGAGATTTTAAAAACTGCATCATTAGATATATGTACTTAGTATTTGAAATACGCTCCAAACTATAGTTTGTGTTTTCATGATTTTTGTATCACATCTTTGGGAATTCAGCTAATTGAGAATATGATATTTAGAGAGAATTAATTCACAAACAAAAAGTATCACTTTATACCTTCTCAATCAATAATGGGAGATTCATGATCTATTTACTTAAATACAGTTTAGGAATATCTAGGTCAGTATTTATTTTAATAAACAATGTATAATTAACAGGAAAGATCTCAGGGCATGCAGTAAGTATTTTACATACAGATTCAAACCCAATCTCACAAGCAATATCCAAGCTTCAGCTTGAATCACATTCACTAAAAGGCCACTGGAGAGAACAAGAGATAGTTTAACCCAGAATTAAAGCATGTAAGAAATTAGAGTGGAAAGCATTTTGAACTAACTCCCATGCAGGAAATGGAAAAATAATATAAATATATCCTCTGTTTCCTTTTTTAAAGAGTGAGGAATTTGTCTATTAAAGGAGTACATATATCTCATTTTATATCATTCTATTTAGAATAACTTATTCAATAATTTTTATATTTTCCATTTCATAGTATTAAAGAAAACAATTTGAGCTTTAGGTTCCATAATTTCTTTGCCCTGCTCTACCAAAGGTCAAAGAGTATGGTATAGGACACAATCGTAATGAGTAATAATCACAACAGAAGAATCTGAAGATTAACAACATCAAGACAGATGTAATTATGCACACGACATTTATTTCATTAATCAGAGTCTGCAGCAACAGGTACGAGTGACTCAAAAGATTTTTATCTGCTTCCCAGTGTTTCTGAGCTCCCTTGTGTCTGTTAAGTTATGAGCTACACAAGCCAAATCACAAAACACGGAATCCTACATTTGTCCTACTATGTGAGAAGAAAGAGCAAGCTCTGGGGAAAGTGATAGGCAAAAAGAACATTAACAGTAGAGTTTTAATGATTTTTATATGTGCTTGTCAAGCATTATGAAAAAGACAATGAGCTGAAAACAAATTGGCTAAAGCTGATAGAAATAAAAATTTTTAAAATAATTTGGTTAAAATTACTAGACAGCCATTCTGCAGTGATTTCACATGCACCCAAAGCACCTTACTGAAATTACACACACACACACACACACACACACACACACAGAGAGAGAGATAAACAGAAAGCTATAGAGATAAAGTAAGAAAAGACAAAACTAAAAGTCATCTCAACTAAACATGATATGTGTAATTATCAGTTCATAGAACATTCTAGAATCCATAGTCAAAGCTTCCTCTGCTTTACAAACAACTGGCTTCCAGAACCTTGACCCTGATAATTTCCCAGTGTAAAGACTTCTTGGGACTAAGCCCTAGGTCCTCTTCAGCTCCATTGTATCTCATTTACTTTCATACTTGTTAATATTTCCTATGATTTTATTTCTCCTAAATTTAATTTTCAATATAGATCCCAACTAGTCCCCACAATTCTAACTGTAACACTCATATGACACTAATAGTGAAATATCTTACAACTACCTTTCATCGCCTCTTGACAGGGCTTAGTGGCTAGCTTCTCAGGACTTCTTAGCAGCTCCCAAGGTCTTAGGTCCTGAGAGGGACTTATTGAGTGGCTAGATTGATATGGCAACAAAACGCTTCTCTTATCCTTAACCAGAGAAGCTTCTCTTTGCCACACATTAAAGTGAATGTGGATACACATGAATGCTTAAGGTGATGGGAATAAGTGAGAGTTGAGGGATTGGCATTAAGTAAGACAATTTTACTCCACCTTTAAAACTCGGGAAGCATTGTGGAAGAGAGGGTGAAAAGAATGTAAGTATCAAAATGTAGGGAGAAGGGCTGTAAAATGCTCTTTTCTTGGGATGACAGTGATTGCAATGACAGACTGACGGCAGCTCTGGTTGTCTGCGCTGGAACCGCACAAGACTGGACTTCTCAGCAGCTGATAGCAAATCAAGTGAGTATTCACAGGGCTCCACCCCTTTCTGGTGATCTACTGGCTAAGAAGAGATTCTCAGAAGACAGTCATGGTCTTCAGCCTTATATACACTGGTTAGTTTACCAGGCTGCAATGAATAGCTTGAAAGATATGGCCACACAGACGACTCTAGTCAAACCCAATGCTTCATAAAACCAAACAATAAGGCCTGAACATGGGGAAAGGATTGGCAGGGAGGATGTAGATTTGTCAGGAGTATATAAGGTATAAGAGATTGTGGTGGAGAATAATCAGAATGCATTATATACATGCATGACACCAAATAACAAACTTATTAAGAGCTATAACAAATTATTTAACTGACAAATCATAATTTTATAAATGTGTTTAGCAAAATGTTGTGCTTTGACATATGTTTATATCACCTATGGAATGATTTAATTTAGCTAATTTATGTCTATAAAGAAGAGCTAACCTACATGTGTAAGGATGTGCATGTTCTGATTATGGTAAGAATCGTGTAATTTATGTGATAAGATATGGCTGAATTAACATTTGAGGAAAGTTTGTTACGAACTGCACGTGTTTTGGCGCCTGTCTACATTTCTACTGGGTTTTTTGTTTCTTCCTTCTTGGGAACATTATTCCAGACATGCTTGTCTCGGTTAAGCTTTAGGATTGATTGTGTGCCATTATGTGTTCTAGGATGTTCTTTCATCTCCTCCATACAGCTAATTCTAACCTTTTGCTCAAATGTCATTGCCTTCACAGCTCTTTGAAGAGTCGTCCATGAAACATAAGTCTAATCTCCACAGCCCCTTCATTTTCCTGTTTTACGTGATATCATTTGTGATTAGGCATTGTCTAAAGTTGAAGCACTTTAAGGACATCAATCCTACTTGTTTCATTGACCAAGATCTGTCTTCAGACGCTCAGTAAAATTTTATGACATTAATGAGTGAATCAATTAATCTTTCCATTATACATCTTCTAAATTACATAGAGAGGATTCTGTCAGGATAATTTTCAGTGTATTTTTGAATCTCAGATATGAACAGCTATCTCAGTGATGACAGCCAAATCTGATCAAATAAAATGTCTCAGTATGTGGCACTGCTGTTAAGTAAAAGTAATCATTAGTGCAGCTGGGTGGAAAATGTGCTTCCAGTTTGGAACCACACATCATTGTTTATACAGAAGATTATTTAGGACGGACTTCAATCGACTCAGACTCTGCTAGCAGAAAAAGGAGGTTTTGGCAATAGCGCACAGTGATCTGCAAGAATGCATGGTATTTTCCAACTGAGATCAGTGGACACCAACTCACTAACATAATACCATAAATGTCAACTAGAAGGAAGACTCGGAGTGGAAGCCTGAATTACACGTGTACAGATATTCAGATTTAAGGGTTTTGTCACTTTATAATAATTTTTGGTATACTGTGGAAAGCAGTACAAATTTTAGATTTTTCAATTAGTTTTTTCCTGAGTATTAAATGAAAAAACAAACCGTTTCAAGCAATCTAAATTATTTCTAATCATCTATTTCAGTTGTTCTTTGAAGAATTTTATTTTTTAATTAATTAAGGTATATACTTACTTTACGTCTGGATTGAAGCTTCTCTTCCCAGTCCCTCTCTCCTCCCCTTCCAGCCAGCCCCTCTTCCTCTTTTCCTCAAAAAAATGGGGGGCCTCCCATGGATATCAACCAGCTTTGGCATATGAAAGTTCCTGGCAACATCTTACCAACAGCTCACTTCAACATGTCAACAAATAGTTTCATTTAAACAATTTAAAAGCTTTCTAAGAAGTCACATGCCTCCTCTGTAGTCAAATCTTAAGGCAAAGCAACAGATTCAACCAAAAGAAAAATCATTGATTTAGGTTTTCCAGTTGGAGGTAATATATACTTTTTAAAACTGTTTTTATAACTCTATGGATTTACTCGGTGTCTGTTGTAATGACTCCTTTTTCATGTCTAATTTTATTAGATTCTCTCCATTTGATCCCCTTTGTTAGTTTGGCTAAAGATTTGTCAAGCTTGTTAATCTTTTCAAAGTACAAACTCTGTTTGATTGGCTTTTTTTTTTTTTCAGCACTAATTGTAATTATCCCTTCCCACATTTAGGAGGGTGCTAATTGTCTTTGTGTGTCTAGTTCCTTCAGGTACATCATTAAGCTAATAGAGAACTCTCAATTTTTTTAATTTATTATAATTTATTCATATTACATCCAATCGTTATCCAATCACTTTTATCTCCTCATCTCCATGCTCCCTCCCTTTTCCACCCTATTCCCCTCCCCTGGACCTCTGACAGAAGGGGACCTTCTCCCACAATATATGACCACAGCCTATCAGGTCTCATCTGTATAGCCTGTTTCCTCTTCCTCTGTGTGTCAGCGAACTTCCCCATCAATGGGAAGTGATCAAATCAGGGGTACCAGAGTTCATGTCAGAGGTAGTCCACACTCTCCCCACAACCTTGGATAATGAGCTGTCCATTGGCTAGCTCTAAACAGGGAGTCTAGGTTTACCGCATGCATTGTCCTTATTTGGTACAACAGTTTGTACAAGCCCCATGGGTCCAGAGCTGTAGGCTTTGATGGTCTCCTTACGGAGCTCCTGAAGCTCTGGGTCTTTCAATCCCCCCAACCTTACATACTACTCTCAGCGCTCCATCTGGAGTCCAGCAGTGAGTCCCAGAATATGTCCTGATCCCCCACTGAGTGGAGACTCTCAGAGGACATTTATCTCGGGCTAATATCCACTTATAAGTGAGTATATACCACAAGTGTCTTTCTGGATCTGGGTTACCTCACTCAAATGATCATTTCTACTTCCATCCATTTCTCTGAAAATTTCAAGATTTCCTTGTTTTTAATAGTGGAATCGTATTCCATCGTGTAAATATACCACAATTTCTCTATCCACTCTTCAGTTGAGGAACATCTAAGTTGTTTCCAGATTCTAGCTATTCTGAAAAAGCTGCTATGAACATAGTTGAACAAATGTCCTTGTTGTGTGGTGGAGCATCTTTCAGATATGAGCCCAGGAGTAGTATGATTGGGTCTTGTCGTAGCACTATTCCAAATTTTTTGAGAAAGCTCAAGATTGATTTTGAAAGTGGTTGGTTGTACAGGTATGCACTCCTACAAGCAATGGAGGAGTGTTTCTCTTTCTCGACATCCTCAGCAGCATGTACTATCACTTGAATTTTTGGTCTTAGCCATTATGGAAGGTATAAGATGGAATCTCAGAGTCATTTTTATTTGCAGTTCCCTGACAACTAAGGACCTTGAACATATCTTTAGGTGTTTCTATGTTCCTCTGTTCAGAATTCCTTGTTTAGTTCTATACCCCATTTTTTAAATGGATCATGGATTTGTTGGTGTTTAATTTCTTGAGCTCTTTATATATTTTCGATATTAGCCCTCTGTCAGATATAGGGTTGATGAAGATCTCCAAGCTTATAGGCAGTCATTTATTTCTGTTGACAGTGTCCTTTGCCTTTCAGAAGCTTTTTAGTTTCATTAGGTCCCATTTATTAATTGCTGATCTCAGAGCATGAGTTATTGGTGTTCTCTTCAGGAAGTTGTCTCTTGTACCAATGAGTTCAAGGCTCTTGCCCATTTTTATTCTAACATATTTAGTGTGTCTGATTTTATGTCAATGCCTTTAAAAGAGTTGGACTTAATTTTTATGCATGGTGATAAATATGGATGTATCTGCATTTTTCTAGATGTAGACATTCAGTTAGACCAGCATCATTTGTTGAAGACGCTATCTTTCCTCCACTGTATGGATTTGGTTTCTTTATCAAAAAATCAGGTGTCCATAAGTGTATGGGTTTATTTCTGGATCTTTGATTCCATCCAATTGATCAACCAGCCTATTGCTATGCTAGTACCATACCATTTTAATTATTGATGCTCTATAGTACAGCCTGAATTCAGGGATGGAGACTCCTCTGGAAGGTCTTTTATTCTACAGGATAATTTTAGCTATTGTGAGGTTTCTTTGTTTCTTTGTTTCTTTGTTTGGTTTTTTATATGAGTTGAGAATTGATCTTTCAAGGTCTGTAAAGAATTGTTTAGGTGTTTTTTTTTTAATTAATTTATTCTTGTTACATTTCAATGATTATCCCATCCCTTGTATCCTCCCATTCTTCCCTCCCTCCCATTTTCCCCTTATTCCCCTCCCCTATGACTGTGCCTGAGGGGGATTACTTCCCCCTGTATATGCTCATAGGGTATCAAGTCTCTTCTTGGTAACCTGCTGTCCTTCCTCTGAGTGCCTCCAGGTCTCCCCCTCCAGGGGACATGGTCAAATGTGAGACACCAGAGTACGTGTGAAAGTCATATCCCACTCTCCACTCTACTGTGGAGAATGTCCTGTCCATTGGCTAGATCTGGGTAGGGGTTTAAAGTTTACCCCCTGCATTGTCCTTGGCTGGTGCCATAGTTTGAGTGGGACCCCTGGGCCCAAATCTGCCTATCATAATGTTCTACTTGTAGGCTTCTAGGACCCTCTGGATCCTTCTACTTTGCCATTCTCCCATGTTTCTCTCATCTAGAGTCCCAATAGTATGTCCTCCCCTCTGTCCCAGCTTCCTGGTAAGTGAAGGCTTTCGTGGGACATGCCCCTTGGGCTAGTATGCAGATATAAGTGAGTATTTTTGTCAGATATTAGGATAGCTATAATTATTTGTTTCTTAGTTCTGTTTTTAGGGGAATACCACTTTTCATCCTTTTATCATGATATGGTATATATCCTTGGTCATGAGGTATATTTCCTGGGGATAGCAAAAAGACACATTATGTTTTCTGAGCCAATATTTTAGTCTTTGTCTCTTTATTGGTGATTTTAAACTAGAAGATATTATTGAGCAATGTGTATTAATTTCTATCAATTATTATTGAGCAATGTGTATTAATTTCTATCAATTTGTTCTTTTGTTGTACTCTTATTGTTATGCTGTTGTATTTTCCAGTACCTTCTGTAGAGCTAGCTTGGTAGTCATAACTTTGAATTTGTTTTGATCATGGAAATTTTTCATTTTTACTTTGATTATGACTAATGGTTTTTCTGGGTATAGTAGCCTTGGCTGGCATATATGGCATTTCATAATTTTTAGAACATCAGACTAGTCCTTCCCAGCTTTTATTTTTTTCCATTAAAAAAAAAATATTCTGTGATTCTGATAGGTCTCAGGGTTTGTTTGTTTTGTTTTGTTTTGTTTTGTTTTGTTTTGTTTTTTTCTCTTAGAAATGGAGGGTTTTGATGGTTTTTGTCCACACAGGGAATTTCACATTATCTGGCAGTGCAGGGGCCCTTGTGGGTCACTTGCAGCACTTTTGGAGGCAGGAGGGGCTCAGCATAGCTAATTAAGCCTGTGCAGGGAGATCTGGGAATCTTCAATATGTAGAGGAATCAGACAGGGCTGCAGATGTGGCCTCAGATTTTAATGTAAATTTATCTCTTACCACGTTCAATATCCTGTCTAAGTTCTATATGCTTTGTGTTTTAACAGTTATGTGACATGGGAAGCATATATTGCCAGTATATTTTAACATAATATAGTTTGAGAAAAGTTTTCTGGTGCAACATAAACCCTGGTACACAAGGAGGCATAATTACATTGAAACTCATAATTACATTTATTCCAAGAAGACGGGCTCTAGAGATAGGTTACCTGTATAAGCTTAAGGGCCTAAGGAAGAATCTACCCTGGTCTTGGTCATACAGATAGTGATAAAGGTCCTTTGGACCATTAGCCAATTCTGGTCCTGGTTGTGGGAGTTTGGGAGAGGTACTATCCATACAGATAATGTAAGGGTCATTTAGACTACTAGTTATCCCTGGTTCTAGTTGTAGGAACTTAATATGACCTGGCCCCACAGATAGCAGATGACCAGGCTGTTAATCAATTCTAATTTCCAGCCTTCTGGGCAGAAAAAAAAATGGACTTTACATCTTTCCCATAAGAAAGGCAATCCTGACTGCTGAACATTCCTGGTTTCCCTGGAGATTGTATATTAATTTCTTTCCTCTCTGCAGTAATAAAATACCTGACAAAACCAACCTGTGTCTTGCTGTCAAGTGAAGATGCAAACAGAAAGTACAATCTTTAAAACCGAAAGTGAGCCCACACCAAATTTGTCAGTTTCTTATCTTGGACTTTGCAGACTACAAAACAGTACAGCATAAGTTATCCAGTTTAAAATACTTGCTATGGTGTCTTAAGAGATTGAGGCACCAATGGTAGAAATTCTATAGATATAAACTAATAAGTATTGGTTTAGAGCATCAATAACATCAAAGCTGCTATATCTGAAAGTCTTAGCGCCCTTTCTGTTATGGTTGAAAGACAGCTACTACAGTTATTATTCACTTGCCATTCATTCATTCACTTACTATGTTACAATCAGTTAAACACAGGTCTTACACAGGCTAGTCAACTTCTGTACTAACGAACTATATCTCTAGCCCTACTTACTCTGCTTTTAGTAGTATGGCTCAACTATTGACCAGTTAATAAAACACCAAATACAATGCTGCACAATTACATACAAACATCCTCAAACATCACAAAACTACTGATGTATATTGATCTACATCATTTCCACTAAATACCCAAACATATTACTTATTCAAAAATCGTAGGCTCGAGGAATTGACTTATTGATAATAAAAATATAGAGACATCAGAGGAGCAGCAGAGCCAGCAGAGGTGAGCTATTGTTGGGGCCCAACCCCCATCATCCACCATCCTGAGAAAGCTGGTGTCTGCCCCAATCAGCATTCAGCTTAGAGCTCTCTCCCTTGCTGACTCCATTTGCATGGCCCACCTGGGACATAGATAGCAGAGAGATAACAGAGACAGCAGAGGTGAGCTGTGGCTTGCGTTACCGTCTCGCCAGCAAGAACGACACTGCACACACACACAGGATCCTTCTGCAGTAAAGCTTTAATGCATCTTGAGAGGGAGAGCATAAGCTTACAGCAAGTAAAATGGAGACCCCAAACAGTAGAAACCTATCCCTTATATAGGAAACTGTCCTCCACTTAGGATGTGTCAGTCCCTGATTGGCTGTTGCTCATCGGGCAAGATGACGCCACGGGAGAGGCAGAGCACAACAAATGGAAAATCCCTTCGCACATGCGCAGATTAGTTGTTTATCAGCATGGGACACAGGATGTCAGCGCCATCTTGTAATGGCGAATGTGAGCGCGGCCTCTCACAGTGAGCTGCTTGCTGGACCCAACCCCCATTGTCCTCCATCCTGAGGAGGCCTCTGTCGGGCAGAACAACATTCACCTTAGGGCCCTCTCTGCTGCTGACTCCTGATATGTTAGACTCACTTGGGACAAGGCCAGCCAAGGGACCACCAGGCCTGCTAGCACCAGAGACAAACAAATGTCTAGAGGTCAGCATAAGAACACAAGCAACAAAACCCAGGGCAATATGACACTACCAGAAGCCAGCTATCCTACCACAGCAAGCCATGAGGATACTATCATATGGGAAGTACAAGAAAATGAACATAAATCTGAGGTTATGAAAATAGTAGAGACCTTATAGGAGGAAAGTAAATTCCTAAGGAAATACAGGAAAATACATTCAAATAGATGAAGAAATTGAATAAATCCCTTAAGGAAATGCAGGAAAATACAATAAAATGGGAGAAGGAAATGAATAAAACTGTTCAAGACCTTAAAAAGGAAATAAAAGCAATAAAGAAAATACAATCTGAGGAAATCCCGGAGATAGAAAACTTACAGAAGAGAACAGGAGCTACAGGTACAAGATTCACCAATAGAATACAAGAGATGGAAGAGAGAATATCAGGTGTAGAAGATATAATGGAAGAAATTGATACATCAGTCAAAGAATATGTTAAATCTAAAAGGTTCCTGAAACAAAACATCCAAAAAATTGGGAAAATGTGAAAAAAAACCAAACCTAAGACTAATAGGAATAAAAGAAGAAGATTCCCAGCTCCAAGGCCCAGAAAATATTTTCAACAAAATTATAGAGGAAAATTCCTCAACCTAAAGAAAGAGGTGCCTGTAAGTATATGAGAAGCTTACATAACACCAAATAGATTAGATCAGAAAATAAAATCCTCTCACCACAAAATAATCAAAACACTAAATGTACAGAACAAAGAAAGAATATTGAAAGTTCCAAAGGGAAAAGGTCAAGTCACATCTAAAGGAAAATCTATCATAATTGCACCTGACTTATCAACAGAGACTATGAAAGCCAGAAGGGTTTGGGCAGATGTCATGCAGACACTAAGAGAAAATAGATGCCAACCCAGACTACTATACCCAATAAAAGTTTTAATCATCATAGATGGAGGAAAATAAGATATTTCATGACAAAACCAAGTTTAAAGAGTACCTAGCCATAAATTTAGCCTTATAGAAGATACTAGAAGAAAAACTCCAACCCAAGGAGGCTAACTACATCCAGGAAAACACAGGAACTAAATAATCCCACATCTGAAAAAACCAAAAGAAATAAAGTACACACACACATACACACACACATACACACACACGTACACACACACACCACCACCACCACCAACAACAACAACAACAACATCAAAATAACAGGAAATAAAAAACATTGGTCATTAATATTGCTCAACATCAATGACCTCAAATCCCTAATTAAAAAGTACAGATTAACAGAATGGAAAGGAAAAAGGACCCATCATTCTTCTGAATTCAAGAAACATCTCAGCAATAAAGATAGACATTACCTCAGAGTAAAGGGTGGGAGAAAGGTTTTCCAAGCAAACAGACCCAAGATGAAAGCTGGAGTAGCCATTCTAGCATCTAATAAAATAAACTTTCAAACAAAATTAATCAAAAGAGATGGGGAAGGATACTTCATACTAATCAGAGGAAAAATACACCAAGATGACAGCTCAATTATGAACATTTATGTCCCAAACTCAAGGACATCCATATTCATCAAAGAAATATTACTAAAACTTAAATTACATGTCAAACCCCACACATAAATAGAAGGAGACTTCAACACCCCACTCTCACCAATGGATAGATCATCAAGACAGAAACTAAATGGAGAAATAAGGTAACTAACAGATATAATGAACCAAATGGACCTAACAGATATCTACAAAACATTTCACCTGAAAGCAAAAGAATATACCTTCTTTTCAGCACCTCATGCAACATTCTCTAAAATCAACCATATACTTGGTCACAGAGCAAGCCTCAATAGATATGATTGAAATAGTCCCTTGTATATTATCAGACCACAATGGATTAAATCTGGAACTCAGCAACAATAGAAACAACCGAAAGTCTGCAAACTCTTGGCACCTAAACAACTTCCTACTCATTGACCACTGGGTCAGAGATGAAATGAAAGAAAGACTTTTTGTAATTCAATAAAATGAAGGCACAACATACCCAAACCTATGGGACACAATTAAAGCAGTGTAAGAGGAAAGTTTATAGCATTAACTGTCTTTATAAAGAAATTGGAGACATCCTATACTAGCAACTTAACAGCACACCTGAAAGCTGTAGAACAAAAAGAAGCAAATGCACCAAAAAGGAGTAGACAACAGAAAATACTGAAACCCAGAGTGTAAGGACCAGACAAACTCCATTTTGTGTTAAACCTGGCCAGGACTGAAACCTGGATTCTAGAAAAAAACACAAAGCAGTCTAGCAACACAATCATCTCACCTTGGGAAAGGCCAAATACACTCCCTGCTGGTCAAGCTGACCATCACGTTGTCTGGCACATAGCAACAACCAATTAGAAGAAGCCAGGCCAAAGTTCCTAACACCCCCATGACTGCATCAACCAATCTTTGCTATACCTATTACCCAGCCAAGGCTTATAAATCCCTGATTGCAGCTTTTCTGCCCAAATATCATCTAGTCATATACTGTAAAACCCATTTCTTTGTCCGAAACCTATAAAAATCTCTCTCAACTGAGACTCAGGATCACTTCCCTGCATCTGCTGTGTCAGTGCATAGGAGGTGTGGCCCAGACTTGAGCTTGCAATAAAGACTTCCTTGTGATTACATTTGGACTTAGCTCTTGGGTGGTCTGTTCAAGGGTCTCTTAAAATTTGGGCATAACAAGAGCTGAAATCAATAAATTAGAAACAAAGAGAACAAAGAATCAATGAAACTAAGAGCTGGCTCTTTGATAAAATCAACAAGATAGACAAACCCTTAGCCAAACTAACCAAAAGGCAGAGGGAAGCTATCCAAATTACCAAAATCAGAATGAAAATGGAGAAACAACAACAGACTCTGAGGAAATGCAAAAATTCATTAGTTCTTACTTCAAAAAGCCTGTATTCCACAATATTTGAAAATCTAAAGGAAATAGATGGTTGTCTTGATTAATTTCACTTACCAATGTTGAATCAAGATCAGATAAACCATTCAAACAGTCCTATAACCCCTAAGAAAATAGAAGCAGTCATCAAAATTTTCACAACAACAACAAACAAACAAACAAGCCCAGAATCAGATGGTTTTAGCACAGAATTCTACCAGACATTCATAGAAGAGTTAATACCAGTACTTCTCAAACTATTCCACAAAGGAGAAACTGAAGGAGCATCACCAAACTCATTTTATGAAGCCACAGTCACCCTGATACCTTTACTATACAAAGATTCAACAAAGAAAGAGAATTTCATACCAATTTTACTCGTGAACCTTGATGCAAAAATACTCAATAAAATCCTTGCAAACTTAATCCAAGAACACATCAAACACATCAACCTCCATGATCAAGTAGGCTTCACCCCAGGGATTCAGGGATGTTTCAACATATGAAAATGTTATGTAATCCATAACATAAACAAAGTTAAAGAATTAAAAAATCACATGATTCCATTAGATGCAGAAAAGGTCTTTGCCAAAAATCCAACACCCTTTCATGATGAAAGTCAAGAGATCAGAGATACAAAATCCATACATAACATAATAAAGGCTACTTACATCAACCCGATAGCCAATATGAAATTAAATGGAGAGAAACTCAAAGCAATTACACTAAAATCATGGACTTGACAAGGGTGCCCACTCTCTCCATATCTCTTTAAGGTCTAGCTAAAGCAATAAGAAAACTAAAGGAGATCAAAGGGATACAAATTGGAAAGGAGGAAGTCAAAGTATTGCCATTCACAAATGATAATATACACAAGTGACCCCAAAATATCCACCAGAGAACTCCTAAAAATGTAAACACCTTCATCAAAAACCAAGATTAATATTTTAAAAAATCAGTAGCCCTCTTGTATACAAATGTGGTGTGAGAGTGGGGACTGCCTCTGACATGAACTCTGGTGCCCCCTTGTCCCTGCACATGGGACAAGTCGAACAGGGTTCCCTGGAAGAGGGAGTGGGGATTAAATTGGGGGATAGAGACATGAGATTTTTTTTTATCAAGACTCACTTTAATGCAGGCAAGTAGACTTTATATAGCAAGGTTACCAGAAGATCTATTGTAATATCACTTCTCCTCACCCCCAGGCAAGAGTACAATCTTCTGACTAGCTCCCTATAAGAACTTCCTTAATCATCTGGTTACTTCCCTGTAAGAACTTCCCTGTCTCTCTGGGTAGTTCCCTCGTAGAACTTCCCTACTTTTCTGGGTAGTTCTCTGTAAGAACTTCCCTATTCCTTTCAAAGGTAAACAATCTGAAAATAGCCTAAAATACAATACCGCCTTAGGCAAAGGTCAAGACTCAAAGGTCACAGCGTGCAGCCTAAGCACAGGATTTATAACATGGCTGAATTTCGCATGGCTCCCCGCACCCCCTATTTGACCACTTCCCCTTGGTGGGAAGTCCTGGTGGCACTCAGAGGAAGAGTAAGCAGGCTACCCTGATGAGCCCTGATAGGCTGTGATCATATGGTGGAGGAGGACGTCACCTTCTGTCACAGGACTAGGGTGGGGGTATAGGGTGAAAGAGGGAGGGAGGAGGGAAGGGGAAGATACAAGTAAGGGGATAACAATCTAGATGTAAATTGAATAAATTATTTAAATAAATAAAGACAACCAAAACAAACAAACAAAACAAATGACAAATGGGCTGGTCATGACGAACAACATAGTACTGGGATGTCTCTGCATGTTTGTAGCATGCCTCGATCATTCAGCTGTGACTTTCTAAGGGCAGGGCATGTCGTCATGGTATACTAAGCAGCTAGCACACTAACATGTATAGAGTGTGCACTTAGGTGAGTATTGATTATGTTTATGCTTCGTAACACGTGCTCTATTTATTGGTGAATGTGTATGGATCACCTTAAGCATCTTCCTAGCATTCATCTCCTTAGATAGAAGCAACTCATGAAATCATGAGTATGTCTTTGTTTTCTAATATAAATGCCTTGATTTCTGAGATTTGACTTTCTACCTTTACGTGTTGACATTCTTTTGTATTATTATTTTTATTTAGCCATTTTGCCTAGCCCCATTGCTGTCTAGTTTTTCTTATTGTTACTCATCACTGTACATGGTTGCTTTTATTTTAACGAGTGTGGCTTAATTAAAGAGTGAGCAGGTGACTGATCAGAGGAGTAAGTGATATCAGCACATGTTCTCTTAAAACTTAGGGCCAAATACTCTCAAGTCTGTGGCTTAGGAATCATTGGGGTTACCATTTTAAGAATCCTGAGCAGTATGTCATTTTTTTAGTAAAGTTAAAAAAAAAAAAGAAAGAAAAGAAGATTTAAGAACCAATTCAGTGTGGCATGTATCTGAGAACCTACCTTTAGTTGCAAGAGTAGACTTTTTACATTATTCTATCAGCAGTAAATTTAATCAAGACTTTTTCTCTCATTTGTTTGCCTTAGTAAGATCATGTTACCTCTATACCTTGGCCTCTGCAGCAGAGGACTGTGTTTCAAACAGGTAATTTCTATTTTACTATAACTTAAAACATGCATTTAAGTGACAATTTTGTTCTTTTTAATTTTTTAAAACATGTACGTATTTTTAACAATCTTAGGACACACAGGCAAGATGTTTATGGCATAATTACTTTCATTCATGCTTCTTAGGTAGCTTTGTACTACAATTAAGAACGTACTCATTGGTCTCTAAAAATATAAGACTAAACCATGTAGTATGTTAGGAAATGGGACTTAGTAATGTCCTCATGGCCAGTCTGTGTTAAAATGAGTATTCAGACAGACTGTGATGGGGAACAAATGTCAAGGATTAACAGAAATGCTAAGTTGAATTGAAGCTGACCATCATTAGCAGACACAAATGAAAAGTTAATTTGATATTATGTGAAAGTTTTAGCTATAGAGAGCAACAGGAAAGCAGAGATGGGTTCTCCCTTTTGTGAGACAGATGCACTAGACCTTCCTTAAC
Organism: Acomys minous; assembly: GCF_964271855.1. NCBI lineage: Eukaryota > Metazoa > Chordata > Mammalia > Rodentia > Muridae > Acomys > Acomys minous. Next base: position 31,367,594 of record NC_140495.1, read on the forward strand.
TCAGGAAACCATTGACAGAAGCTACAGATCTGGACAGCTGCCGCAGACATGAGAGTGTATGCATGGAGTTTGCAACAAATGAAAAACAGACTGAGAAATATCTGACCACAGATTTTTATCTCTTTGGTATTGATGGTCAACATCTGGGGAGACTGGCAGATGTAAATTAGTTTATCTAACTAAAGTTTCAATCAGTTTCACACCCCCATTATTAACAACTCACCCAGAATGTATAGTTTATAGTGTTTCACATTGAAATGCTTTGAAACAAAGTAATTGAATATTAGCAGCCAACTAGAACATTGTATTGAGTGCTTAATGATAAGCATGTGGGTATATTTATTCAAAAGCAGTTCCTCTTTAACCATTAAAGACAATATAACACAAGACAAAATCACTGCACAAACCAAAAAGTCTCTCATTAGAATCACTTTTTAAAAACAAGCTAATAAAAACCTCAACACAGAATAAACACGTTCTAAGCCAGGTGTGTTGACTCACACTTCTATGTTCCCACTCTCACGAGTCTGAGTCAGGGGGATTGTTGTCAGTTTGAGGTCAATGTGGACTATATAGAATGTCCAAGCCAGTCTGAGATAAGAATATGTAGCCCTGTCTGACAACCATGGTATGACCTAAGTATAACTCTCCTGGAGTTATCTCACAAGACTTTATCACCTGCTATAGAAATGTTATCAGAATAAAATAGAGTCAGCCTGGTTGCCTATCAACTGACGAATGGATAATGGAATATATATACACACACACACACACACACACACACACACACACACACACACACACACACACATAAAATCATCCTGCTTCCTGAGGATTTAGATGTAGAACTCTCAGATCCTCCACTAACATGTCTGCCTGAGTGCCATGTTTCCCATCACAATGATAAAGGATTAACCATCTGAAACTGTAAGCCAGCCCCAATTAAATATTTTCCTTTATAAGAGTTTCTGTGATCATGCTCTCTCTTCACAGCAACAGAACACTAAGACAAACACTAATGAAATAAATTATCTAATCAATAAATGGGCAAATAAACTTCTGTGATCTTTCCTGACCTTATAGGCACAGGGAGCACATGTGCAACACGTACATATATATAGGAAAGACATGCATACACATAAAATAAATAAAGAAACCTAAAAAAAAAAAGAAATACAAATCAAATAAATATTGTAGCAAATGTTCAGCATCCTAAAGCATCAGGGAAAAAAGCAAATTAAAACTACTTTGATATTCTATCTCACTCTAATAAAAAAGGCTATCGTGTGTGCAGTTTATTTATATGTGTTTGCTTGAATTGGGCATATGTGTGTGGACATACGTACTTGCAGAGGCCAGAAGTTAATGTTGGTTGGTTTCTTTCTTGATCTTTCTATATTTTCTTTATTGAAGCTAGTTCTCCTGCTGATCCCAAAGGTCACCAATTTCAACTAGTCTAGGTAGCTCTCTTAACCCAGAAATACTGTCTCTGCTGCCTGAGGACTGGTTCTTCTGTGTATGGGGCAAATTCTTCATCCACTGTACCATCTCCACAGCCTATTAATCCTTGATTTTCATATTGTTATTATTACATATCATTATATTGTTACTACATTAAAGTTATTTCTAGCTGCGAATGCCATAATCCTAGAAACTGTGTGACTTAAACATCATCAATAAATGATTTCTAACAATTCCATAGACTACGAAGTCCCAAGATCAAAGTTCTAACAGATCAGATCTCTCATGAGTTTTACAGAGGATATTCAAGGCTTTCTAATAGCTTGAAATAGTGTTCTAATTGGCAACTATCTTAAAAACAAATAAATGATATTTTACTTTCATACATCCTATGATAGTGTTTTGAAAATCAATAGAAGCTCATTTATTATATTAATCATATTACATTGGTTGTATATTTTGAGTCATGTAGTTATTAGGTCCCCTGCTGGTATGACTGCCCTCTGCCTAGGGACGGAGCTTCTTCTCTCTCAGAAGTTCACTATATAAACCAGACATTTTGGTTCCAGGGCCGCCTTTTTTCCCACCTCCTTAACCCCGCCCGCCCACAACTCCCTCCCCAGTGTGCGCTCCCCTTCTCCTCTCCCTCTTGTGCCGATTCCAATAAACCTGCATTTATATATTATAGCTTTCTGTTTATTTAATCAATCACCTGGTGCCGTGAGTCAAGAGAAGGTAATCCCCATTCGCCCTGGCAAGGCCAGACTCTTGGGGCCACTCACTATATACCTCATTTTTTCTGCCTGCTCTGATTCGATCATCTTTAAACCTGTGAGAAGTTGAGTACCCAGCCTGGCAAATCAGGGCCACTTAGTGATGGCTTCTCTCCCACCTGCCTCTCCACCTGATGCAACTTTGCACTCTGTAAGTTATCCTGTTCCTCAGCCGCTGCAGAGAGGCACCAGGTGTCTATTTGAGGTGTCCAGGGCTCCCCTGGACTCAGCTCTGTGAAGACATGGCCATGTGAAAACCAGTCCTCCAGAACAAAGCCAGGACTTTGTTCTAAGGTAATTTCACGTTCCAGAGACATCTGTTCTTGGATTTACCTCACCAAATTAAACAATCACGGGATATCGAATTGGGACGCCACTTCCATATCCTTGTGATTTGACAGAGGCTTTGGAGAGAGGATTGCCATTGGGTGTCTGCATGAATTTTTTTTCCAAACTGCATCTGTCCAGGTTTTTTTTTCTTTTAAAGTGCACTCTCATCCCCCACCCCTCTCCAACATGGGCCAGCTCCTAAACAAAATGAGCTAATTGACAATTTCTGTTTATTCAATCAATGAGTAATCCTAGATATATTGAATAACGTTTGCAAGTTGACCAAATGATGATGAAAATGAACTCATTCTCAATCAAAAGGTTATAGCCACTCCAAGCCTCTGTATACTGTTTTTATTTTTAAGACACTATAAATGAGAAGTTAAAAAAAAAAACAAAAAAAACAGAGGTCTGAAGAGATAGTTCAGTGGTTTCGATCACTTGTTTGTGCAGAAGACTCTGTTTGATCTCCCAAAACCCACATTGTAGCTGACAATCATCTATCACTTCAGTTCTATGGTATTCGGTGGTTTCTTACGATTTCCCAAGCCACCAGGCATACATAAAGGTAAAACAGTCAAACACATAAAATTAAATAAATTTAAACTTCTTTTTTCTTTCTTTCTTTCTTTTTTTTTTTTTTTTTTTTTTTTTTTTTTTTTTTTTTTTTTGAGACAAGGTTTCTCTGTGTAGCCTTGGCTGTCCTGGTCTCAGGACAAAGTTGGCCTTGACCTCACAGCGATCCACCTGTTTCTGCCTCCCTGAGTGCTAGGATTAAAGGTGTCGTGGCACATGACTTTAATTTTAGCATTTGAGAGACAGAAGCAGGTGGGTCTATGTGAGTTCAAAGCCAGCCTCCTTTCTAAATAACAAATTCTAAAACACTAAAGATGATATAGAAAGACACTGTCTCAAAATACCAAAACCAAAGCCGAACAGCAACAAAAGAAAGTTTGGGACTAGAGAGTTGGCTCAGTGGTTAAGAGCATTTGTTGCTTTTACAGAGGACCCAGGTTTGATTCCCAGTACCTACATGGCGGCTTCCAACTTTCTCTTACTTTACTCCCCTCCAGTCCCAGGGGAGCCAACATCCTCTGCTGAGCTCTGCAGGTACCAGGCCTGTACATGGTGCATAGGCATATATGCAGGCAAAATGCTTAAACACATAAAATTAAAAATAAAGAATAACAAGATATTTTTTTTAAAAGCAGAGAACAATTGATGATGCATCTGTTAGTTGTTTCTATGAAAGAGTCTATCTCTAAATTTAATAGTTTAAACAATCATTTTATTTACTTTAAAATTTGCTTGTTGACATTTAAACTGGACTCAGATAATCTGTTAAGGACATTGCCAATTTTCAGTTGTTAAATGAATTGGCAGCTACACCTGCTCAACTGTTTCAACCATCTCTGTGGTCTCTAATCATCCAGTTGAGAAACCTGGATTTTCTACATAGAATATAGCGGCTCATCAAGTTGTGAGAAAAATGGGACCTCAATACACTACAATATGCAAGTATCTACTTCTGTCTCATTTGCTACATCCAACTGGCACAACAATTCTCAAAGCTAAGTAAAGATTTATAAAGGGGAGCTTCATTCTACCTACTAGTAGAAAAATCTCTGGTCGGGGGAAAAAAACCATCTTTTACAAATTAGAATTTACCACAAAATTTCATTTAAGCAAAAGTGTATGGGAAGCAATATAGATGTAACGTAGATTTTTTTTAAAACAAAAAACAAAACTTCTTTTGGATAAATCATTTTCATCCTGAAAAAGTCAACACACTTGTAAAGTGACCACCAATCATCTTGCAAGACTTAAAAATGGTACACTATTAGATACTGTCTTAGAGTGTCTATTGCTGTTATAAACACCGTAACTGAAGCACCCTGAGGAGGAAAGGGTTTATTTGGCTTATACATCAATACTGTAGTCCATCATTGATGAACAACAGCACAGGAACTCAGACAGAAAGGAACCTAAACAGGGCACGAACCTGGAGGCAGGAGCTGATGCAGAAGCCGTGGAGGAGTGCTGCTTACTAGCTCGAGGTCATGGCTTTCTCAGCCTGTGTTCTCATAGAACTCAGGACCACCATCGCCGGGATAGCACCATCCACAAAGGCCTGGCCCCTCTCCCATCAATCACTACTTAAGAAAATGCCCTATAGCGGGGACTCACAGAGACATTTTTCTCAGTTGTGATCCCCTCCTTTTAAATGACTAGCCTCTGTCAAAGTAAAATAAAACTAGCCAACGCATACATGTTTTATGCAAGCCCAAAGTCTCATTTATTCTGAGTGAGATAATCAGGGAAAACACCATGGATAACATAACAAAATATATAATAAATATAAATAGAGGGATTTTAGGTAAATGAAATAAGAAAATAAAGGAAGCACTCAAATTAGAAATTATAAGGGTGTTATTGACAATCGTTCTACATTATTGATCACAGCAAACCCACTTCTTCCCCACTCAAGTATGAATGGGACTTTCTATCCTTTGGCTTCTTGTTATTTTAATTTGAGGCTGTAGTTTACAGGTATAATACAATGTGATGCTTTGATATATGCATTCTTTATTAAAGTATGCTAAACTAATTAACATCTCTATTACCTTATTTTTAGTGAAGACGTTTAATATACATACTCTGTTGCCAATTTTAAAATATTTTATATCTTAGATATAGTCACCATACAATATGGTCCTTCTTTCCATTTATTTCTCTCATCCAACTGAAAACTGACTTAAAATAGAATGAGAGGTTGCATTTTCCAGAACCTCTAGGCATGCATGTTTCTGTATTAGAATCCCTCAAGAAAGAAGTTCCTATGACATCGGGAAGGTCAAAGGGTGATGAAGGTATTATTCTGAAAAGACCATAGAGATCCAGTACAGTGAAGGCTAAAGATCCTTATGGCGTCTTCAAACTCTAATCACTTCCTTCTGGTCCAGGCTCTGCCTATCTTCCTGACAACCGGCCCTGAAGACCAGCTATTGCAGCAAGTCTTCCTTTACTTGCCTGGCATTACTATGAAAAATCCAAAGAGTTCAGAACTTATGATTCTGAGATATGATGCTTTAGCATCTGAGGAAAACCACAGGACTGCTTTGCTTCTGCCTGTTAGAGATGGCCTTTAATCAATGTCCTAACATGCCTCACTTGCAAGTGGGTCATGAGATCATGCTAGTGGTGCCCTGCCTTATAATCTATATTGATCACTTTCAACTGTCCAATGGACATAACCTAAAATCACTTGGGAAAAAGAGTCCTTTTTGTTTGTTTGTTTGTTTTTGTTTTGTTTTTCTAAACAGGGTTTCTCTGTGTAGCTGAGGCAGTCCTAGAACTCACTCTGTGTACCAGGCTGGCCTCGAACTCACTACAGATCCCCCTGCCTCTGCCCCCTGAGTGCTGGGCTTAATAGCATGTGGCACCACCACCTGGATAGGTAAAGAGTCTTAATTAGCAATTATTTAGATCATGTTGGCCCATAGGCATGTCTGTGGAGAGGTGTGTTTTTGTTTTGTTTCTGAAAATTGTTTTTTTACATACATTTTAACATACATTTTACATATATTTTTGCATTCTGGTGACGGTTTTCCCTGCTTCATCTCTCCCAAGATTCTCATCACTCACCAACCCACCCACTTCTATGTCTTCTTTCTCTCTCTCTCATTAGAAAGCAAACAGGAAAAAAAAATGAATTTTTTAAAAAAGCATGTGATTCCCCATGTCTCTTCAATATAGTTCTTGAAGTTCTAGCCAGAGCAATAAGACATCAAAAGGAGATCAAGGGGATCCAAATGGGAAAGGGAGAAGTCAAATTATCCCTATTTGCAGATGATATGATAATGTATATAAGTGACCCCCAAAATTTCACCAGAGAACTCCTACAGCTAATAAACACCTTCAGCAAATTGGCAGGATACAAAATAAACTCAAAAAAGTCAGTAGCTTTCCTATATACAAATGACAAACAGGCAGAGGAAGAAATTAGGAAAATTACTCCCTTCACGATAGCCACAAGCAATATAAAATATCTAGGAATAACCCTAACCAAGCAAGTGAAGGACTTATTTGAAAAAACTTCAAACCTCTGAAGAAAGAGATTGAAGATGACATCAGAAGATGGAGGGATTTACCTTGTTCATGGATTGGGAGAATTAACATAGTAAAAATGGCCATCTTACCAAAAGCAATTTACAGATTCAATGCAATCCCTATCAGAATACCTACAAAATATTTTGAAGATATTGAAAGAACAATTCTCAACTTCATATGGAGAAACAAAAAGCCCAGAATAGCAAAAACAATCTTATATAATAAAAGATCCTCTAGAGGAATCTCCATACCTGATCTCAAGCTGTACTATAGAGCAATAGTAATTAAAACAGCATGGTACTGTCACAGCAATAGGCTAGTGGATCAATGTAATCGAACTGAAGACCCAGAGATGAATCCACACACATTTGGTCACTTGATTTTTGACAAAGAAGCCAAATCCACTCAATGGAAAAACGACAGCATCTTCAACAAATGGTGCTGGTCTAACTGAATGTCTACATGTAGAAAAATGCAATTAGACCCCTATTTGTCACCATGCACAAAACTCAAATCCAAGTGGATTAAGGACCTCAACCTAAAACCAGAGACATTAACCCAGTTAGAGGAAAAAGTGGGGGAAGAGTCTGGAACACATAGGCACAGGGGACAACTTCCTGAACAGAACACCAACAGCCCAGGCCTTAACGTCAACAATTAATAAATGGGACCTCATGAGGCTGAGAAGCTTCTGTAAGGCAGGTGACACTGTCAAGAGAACAAAACGACAGCCTACAGACTAGGAAAAGATCTTCATCAACCCTTCATCTGACAAAGGTCTAATATCCAAAATATATAAAGAACTCAAGAAATTAAACACCACCAAACCAAATAACCCAATAGAGAAATGGGGCTCAGAACTAAACAGAGAATTTTCAACAGAGGAATATCAAATGGTGGAGAAACACTTAAAGAAATGCTCAACCTCCTTAGTCATCAGAGAAATGCAAATCAAAACGACACTGAGATTCCATCTTACACCCATCAGAATGGCTAAGATCAATAATTCAACTGACACCACATGCTGGCGAGGGTGTGGAGAGAGAGGAACACTCCTTCATTGCTGGTGGGAATGCAAACTAGTACAACCACTTTGGAAATCTATCTGGCGCTTTCTCAAAAAAATGGGAATAGGGCTTCCTCAAGACCCAGCTATTCTACTCCTTAGAATGCACTACCACACAACAGGGACATATGCTCAACCATGTTCATAGCTGCCTTATTCATAATAGCCAGAACATGGAAACAGCCTACATGTCCCTCAGTAGAAGAATGGATAAAGAAACTGTGGTATATTTACACTATAGAATACTACTCAGCTATTAAAAACAAGGAATTTCCAAAATTTGTGGACAAATGGATTGAACTAGAAATTATCATAATGAGTGAGTTCACCCAGAAGCAAAAAGAGTCAAATAGTATATACTCACTTATATCAAGACACTAGTCCAAGGAGTATGTCCCCATGAAAAACTTTATCTACCAGGAAAGTGGATCAGAGGGGAGGACATCCTATTGAGACTTTAGGTGTGAGAAGCCTGGGAGAAGGAGGAAATAGAAGGATCCAGCGGGTCCTGAAAAACTACAGGCGGGTCTGGGGCCTGGGGTCCTCCTCAAACTACGTCACTAGCCAAGGAAAATATAGGCAGTAAACTTCAAACCCCTACCCAGTCTAGCTGATGGACAGGACATTCTCCATTGTTAAGTGGAGAAGGAGATCTGACTTTCACACAAACTCTGGTGCCCCATATTAGACCATGTCCCTTGGATGGGGAGGCCTGGTGGCACTCAGAGGAAGGATAATAGGTCACCAAGAAGAGACTCGATACCCTATGAGCATATACAGGGGGAGGAGGTCCCCCTCAGTCACAGACATAGGGGAAGAGAGTAGGGGGGAAACAGGAGGGAGGGAGGAATGGGAGGATACAAGGGATAGGCTAACAATTGAGATGTAACATGAATAAATTAATAAAAAATTTTTAAAAGCATGTGAAACACACACACACACACACACACCAATAAAAGCAAAAAAATCATAAACTATAATATAGAAGCCAAATATCTGTTATGTTTAAAAAATTACCCAAAGAAATTTAAGGCAGAAAAAAAACTACAAAATTACCGCTGAATTTTTGCCAAGTACGGGCCTGTTCTTAAGTGTGGTTTGTATACACAGTAAAACTCCCCTGGAGAAAACTAATTTTTCCTTTGCAAATGGTTGTCAATTGGAAATGGCTAGGGTTAGGGATGGCTGCTTAGGGTTTGGGTCCTCATGTCCACCTCCCCATCTCAGCACTGGGACCACATCTGTTTTGAAGCTTTGCAAGCCCTATGTGTGCTGTCATTGTCTCTGTGAGATCATATGTGCATCTGTCCTATTACATCTGGAAGACAGTTTCCTAGGTATTATTCAATTCTCTGGTTCTTGTAACATTTCTCCCTAATTTTCATCATAGGTCTCTGAGCCCTGAGGGAAGAGTTTTGATGACAATCCCTTACTACTGTATATTCCAAACTCTCTGGCTTTTTGCACATTGTCCAGTTGCAGGTCTCTGTATTAATTTCCAACTAATACAAGAGGATAAGGGATTGGTTTTTATTATTAATTGGTGTAGACAGAACAAGTTTACTGTGGGCTGGCACCATTCCCTAGTCTGGGCTGTAGAAGAAATTTAATCCAGCAACATGGCTACTCTTGGAAGGAATAACTTGCAAAGGCCTTCTAGGTCTACATGGTCTGGCTGCAATAGAGACATGCTCTTAGTACACAACTTTAGTCCCTCTGCCTGGAATACAGACACACCTTTAGTACAGAATTTTAATCCCAAACAATGACATCCAATTGAAAGGTAGATAAAATGATGAATCAGAGAAAGATTTGACAGGATAAGTCAGAGATAGAATATGCCTAACACTCAAGAGAACAGACAGGAAAGAAAAGCTACTTAAGAGTAGCACACATACAGAGAAAGAGAGAGAGAGAGAGAGAGAGAGAGAGAAGAGAGAAGAGAGTACAGTAGAGATCCAGAATACAGTACAATTTGGTGCAGTTCAGTTGAGTGGAGTTCAGTTGGTGGAGTTCAGAAGCATTTTTTTTTCCCCAAGCAGAGCAATTCAGTGAGAAGCACAGAAAAGCCAGTTTGAATCAGTAACCTTGGAGAAGAGATTTGAGACAGAACAGCTGAGTTCAGCCAGCCAGCCAGAACTCAGAAAGAACTAGAAAGTGGGAGCTTATTTAGCAGTAAGTCTCGGAGGATGAAAACATTCTAGGCCTAGCAGATAGAGGCTGAATTGGATTGTATGGAGGCCAGAAGCTTCCAGACCTAGGCCTACGGATAGTTAGAAATGCTCTGGGCTCAGCCCAAGCCGTGTGTTTGTAAAACTTGGGTATGGCTTTTATCTCACCCCCCCTCTTCTGAGGAAATAAAAACATCATTTACACTGGCTTTGAACTACATGAGTAAAGAAAACTGGCTGAACAGAAGCAACATGTCAGCAGGCAAGGATCCAAACATTTCTTGACTCTTTTCTCCTGACTATGGATACTATAAGTTCCTGTCTAAACTTACTGCAATAATGGGTTGTAATCTGGAATTGTAAACCAATTGGCTTAAGCTACTTTTGGTCAGGGTGTTTTTGTCACAGAAATTAAACTGGAATACCAGGAAAGACCTAAAAAGCCTGTCCTTGCTGAGGACTTCTAACACGTCATCACTTGTGGTCACTAAAACTGACTTATTTTTAATTTACTTTATTTTATTATTTTTATTGTTGTTATTAGTGTGGGGTATATGGTGTGTGTGTGTGTGTGTGTGTATGTGTGTGTGTGTGTGTGTGTGTGTGTGTTACACAAAACATGTGGACATCAGAAGACAGCTTTTGATATTTGGTTCTCCACCATGGAATCTAGGATAGATTTCAGGTTTTCAGGTTCTCCCGACACACTTGCTTACCTTCTGGCCATCTCGCGAGTCCTTCTTTTCAAGTCAAATCTACTAACTTTCTATGTATTGTCAGACCTAAGTATGAAAGCAGTTTCTCCTGAATCTTTGGATCTTCATTTCTCAAAGCATTGTCATGCCAACACTTTTCTATGTTATAAGAATGTCAGTCATGACCCTTGTGGTGGATTAGGAAAAGCAGTGTTTTTTGCCCTCATAGAAGCAGCATGTACTCCAGAAACAGTGGTTTTCCCAGACTTCGCTGGTTTACTGTCAAAGGCTTCTTGCATGATCTTTCTTATATGATCTTGTGTGCGTCAAGAGATCATTGCCCATACGATGCCTATAACTCTCTGCTGGACCATCCTATCAATAGGAATGCTCACTTTCATAAACGGTCTCACTTCCGTATTACATGCTTTATTACCAAAGTGCCAGTATCACCTTTATTTTCTTAATAGAGACTAACTAATAAGATCTAATATTCTCTTAAGTCTCTTTTCCTTGGCTAGAAAAAAATGGCTTGTCTTGTGTGACACAGCGATGCACTGGGTGTCTAGGGGTGGTGAGAATATCTGAATGGTGTTATTATAGTTGGCAGTGAGTCTTATGAAGTCTTTACTTCAGGGACACAAATCTTTAACGACTTTTTCCTTATATAATCAGACCATGAAAAGCAAAGCCATTAATTATCCCAAGAAAGTGAATATGCATCTTAAAGGTATAAAAGAAACTGACTTGATTTTAAGTCTTCTGGTTTTGCCCATTTTTAGCCTTAACTTTTAGTCCGTCATTCCTGGAATGAATAATTAGCTAAAAATAACACTTAAAATACAGCATTTCTATGATATATCTGACCATATCACACCATTCCACTTCCTTCCAAAGCAAAATCCAAAGATATTTTTATTTCATATCTGTTTCTTTACATGTAAGACATAAGACGAACAATTTTTCAAAATCTTCAATCTGGTGAATAGCTATTTTAAATGGCTTTAGAGGTTTATCAATTTAATCTTGCTGCTTTTACCTACATAAAGCCCCTTATAGTTAAAGATTACAAATATACACATATAGACATTAAATTTACAAAATTTTGTTTCTCAGAATTCTTTCATTTGCATCCAGATAATAAACAGAACTGAAACGTTGTAAAAAAAAAAATAAGAATCAGTTTTAACTTGAGCTTTTTGCTCAAGGTCGAGCAGAGCTGCTGTGCTAGAAGCAACTCTTTTTGTTTGTAATAAAGTTTAAAATGGGCTTTCTAAAGTGAATGCACCCTTCTTCTCAGTGCTTTCCATCAATGTATAATTAAAAGTGGATTTCCTTTTCCTCTTTGGTTGGAGGGATGGAAGGGCTGATGAACCTGGCTAAGGACAGTGGAACAAAGAGAACTTTCCGGAGTTCTTCTGAAAATAGTCGATCAGTTACAATTCCTACTGTTCAAATAGCTGCACCATTCTAAGGAAATTCTGAAATTAAAAAAAAAAAAAAGTCAAGCAGGGGGTCCTAGGAAAACTCAACCCCCATGCCGACTAGTTTTGGAAAGAAAGAAAGAACAGGGGGGAAACCCCGTCTTTTGTTGTAAAAAGAACTAATGAAGCTGCTGTTAGAACTGTCCACAGTGAGACAACAAGGCTTTCCACCCACACACATTGTTAGCATGCCAGTCACCCCAATAATGGGAAGGAAGTGCTGCCGTTTAAAGAGGTCGTTGCATGCATGGCCTTTAGTTTACTAAAGTGAGGGCACACTTTAACCCGTGGTAACTCAGGGCTGGTGCAAACACAGGAAAGGTTGTCTACTTTTGTCTTAAAAGAGAGATGGACTCTTGGGCAGGGGGGTGGGGGGGTGTTAAAATCCCATTGTCATTATAAATTGCTAATTAAATAATTATCAATTAGTGGGGCAGACAGAACTCATTCCAGTGTATTCCTTAGAGAGCTGTCAATAAAAAAAGAAAAAAAGTGCTGGGGATAATATGTGATGTATTCTACTTTAGATCTTTTACATGGCTACTGTGAATTACTGATCAAATCCAGTTACAAGGAGACATGAATTTTCATTAATAGTGGTTTCATAACTTAATTTCAGACTAACTGATTGAACAAGCTACTTTTCAATGAACAGTATTCTATGTTATGTATTTCTCAGTGAATAAAAATATCAACACTTAATTCTCAAAAATACCTCATACAAAGATCTTTTAGAAAACAAAAATATTGGCCACTTAGCATTGTTTTTGAATCTGAGACTGTAGGCTACATTTTTAAACTACAACATGTTCTATTTACAACTTTCTGGCATAAACATTAACTAAAAGAGAGGGCACTTAAAAACTCATTTCAAAAGAAATTGTGGAGTCTGAATATGCAGCTCAAAGGTACAAGTCTTGCTTTTCACTTGTGAGAGCCTGGCCTCAGTGTCTGGATCGATTAACTAGAGGAAAAGGAGCAACCAAAAAAATAAATAAACAGAAGTCATGAAGAGAAAATAGAAATATTTAGTAATATAGAAATATATACCATAGGTGTACACATACCTGTCATATATAAAAATTAAATACAGATTAAGTATCATAAATTCACATGCTCTTTATAAATTGATAAATTACAAGACTTTAAATATAAGAATTGATAAGATTTTCAAACTTTGCACTTGGTAAGAACAGCATTCAGTGTCAGAGCCTGAGGTCTCTCTGAAAAGCTGTGCATTAAACAAGGCCCCAGAGTGTGAAATCTGGAGAGGTGCTCGCTAAATCTCCAGAGGTCCCTTTGGTTAGGCATGCTTCATGCATTCCTCTTCTATATATATGTAGCTTGTTCCTGTCTTTGTAAGAAAAATAAAGAGCTCTGGACCTCTCTAGTCGTTACTTTTAACTGTGAATTGGAAAAGGGTTGTAAACTTGCTACAACTTCAGAAATTATCTTGGCTTCAGTGGCTGGAAGGTGTGTGTGTGTGTGTGTGTGTGTGTGTGTGTGTGTGTGTGTGTGTGTGTGCGCGCGCACGCGCTCGCGCTCGCGCGCCCGCATGCGAGTGCACGTGTGTGACATTTTTGATCCTGCTAGGATGTTTGCTAACACAAATATATGCATACGGTTCAATTTTGAATTAAAATAACTAGCATTCTAAGGCTTGAGTTTAAAAACAGCTATTTACACATGACAAGCATCTTGGTTACAGAAACTCAGCTTTCTTCATTTTATTTATCTAATTACCTCAACAGATAAAAAGGTGTCTCTGGCCAGGGTCTGATGCCCCACTAGACTGTGGCTGAGTTCACCAGACCTGGAATCAATTGACATATCTCAAAATTCTACAATAAGATTCATTATGGCCAGTCCTTAATTTGATTTACTTTAGGGAATACTTAACCATTAAAAGTCCTTACTCTGTTGTTTTATTGGATTCTTGTTCACGGTTCAGGATTGATCCCCTTCAGCCTTTCAGCAAGAAGCAGTTTTCCAGGGAGGCCCAGCAGGTTCCAAATCAATAAGGTTAATAGATGTGGGGGCCACACAGTCAGAGGTAATGTGCCCATATTTTTGATGCCAGCAAAGAAAGTTCCGGTGTCACTTTTGTGCAGACAACAATGTTGTCCCATTACCTGGAGCACACTGCAGTTATGTGCTCACAAGCCAGTGAGTGGTCCATTAACCTGACTTATTTTAAGGAAACTAGCTAAAGGGCTATTGTTTTTTGTTTTGTTTTAGGAAACTTTCAAAATTACCAGTCTCTATTATTCCTAAAGTACCCACTACTCCTGGGAGAAAAGAGGAGAGCTTCTGCATTTCACACCTTCCCCCAAATAACATATTGTGACCACAGTTTCAAAACTTTCTTTCGTGAAGGAAATCCTGTAAGGATGGGATGTGTAAATAAAATCTTGGAAAGCCACGTAGTTGATCTGGAACGCACTATGTCTCTTTAATAGTCTTTATAAAGCAACAAGAAGGACTAGAAAGCTTCTTAAGAAAGGAGAACCAAGCTTTAGTTCAGTTGTAAATTAAAAGCATGTCTTGTTTTACAGTCTCCTCTAGAAAGTTGGTGTTTTGCCCAAAGTCAGTGAGACCGTGGCTGACATTTAAAGACAGGTGATGCCTGAGCTCATACAACCATCTCTCTCAAGGCTTCACATTAATCATAAGTAAATCAATAAGTAAATACATGCAAATAGGATTAGTAATAGTAATTCATAAAATTTTCCCGTATGTGCTAGAGAAAACTTTTACAGAGCGTTTTTATCAAATTATTGTTGCTGGTTTACTGTATGTGGTCAGCATCCTTTCACTCTCAGAAGCATTTGCTTGCCTACTTCCTATGTTTAGGAACCCACATATATATTTGTTAGAAATTTAGAGCTTTTATGTGATTTAAATTCTTTAATGTTCCAGTAATTGCTTTGGCAAACAAACTAGTGTTCATGCTCCCATACTGGATGTGCGCTGCCTTGTTCACTAGACAGTTGGTCATATTCTAAAACAATTATGATTGCTTAAAAAGATAAACATTATTGTCTTTACATACATTTGCTCTTTTGATGCTCTAATGCCCATTAGCTAATAAAACAGTAGGTTGAACTGTGTTGTCCTTTTTGTTGTCTCCTCATTAACCTCTTAAATAGTAAAAATTACTAAGTTAACTTGCAAATGCATCAAGTCTGGAGAAAACCAGATTAAGAAGAAAGAAGGAAAAAAAGAAAGAAAGAAAGAAAAACAGCTGTTATAATGTCTTGTTAATTGAGTTTTAACCAGTTTGCATTGATCTGGTAACACCTTCTTTATGATGAAGATGTTTGTAATCCTGGTAATGACGATTATATAATGTGTACAAAATAATTGAAATATATTCTACTAATATGAAGAAGATTCATTTTGTACCCAACACATGCAAATTTACATGGTGGCCTTGTAACACCCACAAGGAAAAAGGTAAGAGCGAATATTCTGAATTAATATAAGAGAGGAAATTTAATCTTGAATTTCCTCTGCAGTTGACATATTTTAAATGCTACTGAAACTGTGCTGAGACGGAAATTGCCTAAGAACACAAATACAATTATTTTTGTAAGGGCTCATTATATTTATTTTTCAGAGGAAAAGCAGTTCTTTCGCCAGCTGTATATTATTTTTAAAAATCATGTCTAATTTGAATAAATTAACATATTTACCTTCAAAAATTAATTCTTAAAAAGAAACCATAACTAAGAAAGCAATTTCAATTGTGTGTCTTATAAGAAGAGGGAAGCAAAACTTTCATTATTCAGAGGGCCGCTCCAGTCAATCTTATGTGCCTCGATATAAATTGGGAGGTTGCATTAATTTCAAAACATTTTTTTTTCACTTAATAAGGGAGGACAAAAGAAACTTTCAACCAGCGTCTCCAGTTTGTTATCTTGGAATGTTTTGGTTTCTCAAATGTGAGAACATGATTGTTTTTATTTCCAGGAGGAGATAATAACACCGAAGCAATAAAAAAGATTCAAGGCAGCTTGCGCGGCACAGGAAGTTCACAGCCAGAGACTTAATTTCTCACACAATGTACTGTGCAATGGGCCCATTAACTTAGATGAATAGGCTCTTTAAAGGTTTTTTTTTCCCCCCTTCTTCTTCTTCCAGATATGCAGCTGCCTCTGAATGGTGATATGTTAATGAGGCACACACTTGCCTATTCTTCAGGTACTTTGCATCCTCTACCTAGGCAATCTCTGTGTATGAAAAGCTATCAGGGGGGTTCTATCTGGTGCCACACCTTCAATTATATTAACACCTGCACTGATAATCCATGTAAGGTAAACTAGTAGGGGGCCTATGGCCTTAGTCCACCCCTTTTTCTCCCTACAATGTTACATCTGAGGGGGAAAGGAAGAAGAGAGAGGGAGGTGTGGGGGGGAAGGAAAGTCACTTTTATTACACATCAGTGGGAACCTTCTGAAAAGCTTTCATGCCTAGGAAATTGTTATTTCTTCAAACAGCCGACAGCCTGCAGAGGAAAGTCTTAATGGAGACCTAGCTACTGCATTGTTATGCATGGCCCTCATGTAGATTCAGGGGGGTGGATTAAGTTAGCTTTAAGAGTCTATTGTGTGCAGCATTAATTTGCAGGGCTCTTGATATTTGAGTTTGAAGGTTTACAACTCCAGTGCTTACTTAGATTAAACTACATCCTAGGCTTGTTTATTTCCGTCTGCAGACTCTTATTTCCTAGTAAACGTTACAGTTATACTTGTTAAGAGCAAGGATGTTGTTATACATTTGAGAAAAAAATTACATGTTTACAACCATTCATGCTAAAGTCCTGATCCTGCTTTTCCAGGGTCACCTCTCACTGTTGTCTCTTTACGAGATTAAGGAGCGAAATTGATTTCTGAAGATTACTTGTGCCACCTAGCTAAACAGCCACAAGAAAAATGAAGGTTTGTAATGAATGTTTAATTATAGCCTGCCCAGAAATGGTAAACTTCCTAGGAAACGAACAAGGTTGCCCCCCTTTTAATTCGATATAGTAACAGGCATGGCCTCCCCAATACCTATGCATTCCTCAGATGAACAAATCTAGAAAACTGATCATTGCTTTCTTTTGTTACTCTTTAATTTCTTTTTAAAAGGTTCAATTTTAATTTTCCAATTGTGAGTTTCAGCAAGAAGTGTCTCCTCTAAATTGTTATTTGCAAATAACTTTGTATAATGTTTTGTATATACAAGTCTTCAAAAGTCTTTTATTCTGTACAGGTCCTAGGCCGGCTTCTTCCTTTTTATCCACTGGGGGTTGTATAGTCAGTGGTTAACATGAATTTAAAATTCAATATGAAAGGCTGGCGGGAGTGGGGGTAGGATGGGGGAGGGGGAGGGGGTAGATCTGGAGTTGGGTATTGGAACCAATTCTGATCCTAGTCTGGAATGGGAGCTTCCATAAACAGAAGTACATTATGTTTGAACAGAGAAAGCCTCTGTTATTTTGAAAGCTTTGCGATAAAAAAATGATACCCAAACATGCTAAATATTTCACTGCATATTTTCCACACTGGGTTGGTATTTTATAAATTACCTGATATTTTCATTCCTATTTTCTAGGTGTGATACTGTTGTGAAATAATTTAATTTGTTAGATGTCAGAGTCCAAGGCTTCCACCGACCTCACATTGGTCTCTTGATCCTTCTCGTAGGTCTTATTTTGTGATGTATAAACATAAAATCATGGGTTGATGTCTAACCTCTAAGCAATCATGTTCTGTGGCTCACATCTGAACAAATATTTTCCAGCCACCATGCCCAATGATTTTGCAAAACACAGATATGGTTGTATAGTGTATATACATAAACATGTAAGCATATGTGTATAAGAAAGAAATGGTCCCTAAATTTGTGCAGTTATTTTGGGGCAGGGCTCTCACTGTATAGACCAGTAATAAGTGCGTATAAAATGAGTAGAGGCGTGACTATGTATATGGACAGGTGCGTGAAGTATATCTTTAGTGGATTTTTGGGTTTTTCTAAGCAGAAAAGATAAATGAGTGCAGTCTACCTAGTTTTAGCAGTAATTAGCTAGCAGTGTTTGTGTCCCTCGTAGAACACTTGACCCTGGTAATTTTTATGAGGGCAATAAAACACTGGAAACATGGATTCAGCACCGAAAAAGGTGTTCTACGTTTCATGTAATACATACTTTTAAACAGATGTAAGGTGTGCTGAAGAGCTGGCTTGTGCACATTTCGTTGAGGACAGATTTGGCTTTGATCTTGAAGTTGCTATGGGAGTTATTATTAATGTGGAGATGACAGTAACAACATCACAAGAAAATACTAGAACCTCAAACGCTCTTCATTAAGTGCATAAAGATTTCCATGGCTCAGCGCACTGTCAGAGGAAGGCAGGAGAGACTGCTTACAAGTAAGCACACAGCTGATGCTAGTGATAGTGATCAGACAGTTGACCACTTCCTCCCACACTGGACTTAGAACAACACCAAATTCTGTCCTGACTTTACCTTATTACTGGACTGAGTTTTAACAATGGGCCACTGAAGTGGCATCATTATCTCCATCTGAGAGAGAGAGAAACAGGTTTGGAATAAAAGGAGCATTTGCTGGAAAAGGGGATAGAACTAAAATTTGAAGTCGTTTTTATTTTTAAATGTCTTCTCTTAATGGGTACATTAATGTTATTGTGTCCTCTGATGGGGCTCTCTAGCTGTTTCAGAGATGCTAGTGGCTAACTTCATTCTTCTGCACTTCTTTAGGAGTGGGGAACAAGTGCTGTTTGCAACTTAATGCAAGCAAAGCTTTTAAGTGCTGTTTGTCAAAAAAGAATTCTGCTACGCTCTTGTCCAGAGTCCAGACATACATTTTTCATGGCAATAGCTGTGGTAATTTTAGTAAGGCTTCTAGTTAGACTTCTAGCAAGAATGCAATGTAAATGCCTGCTTCTAAAAAGTGTGTGTGTGTGTGTGTGTGTGTGTGTGTGTGTGTGTGTGTGTGTTAATAAGGGCTGACAGGATGGCTCACCTGGGACCCATGTGGTGGAAGGAGAAAACTGACTCTCATAAGTTGTCCTCTGACCCTCATTTCTGCCAATGGTAAGGACACGTACATGTCCTCTGCCAGACACATGGATGCTCGCACACGTAATTTAAAAAATTTTAAATATATTGCAGGAATGAAAACAAGAAAGCAACAGTAGGTTTAAAAAAAAGGATACGTGAAACTTGGAAAGTGATCCGTTTAAATAATTACACCTGCATGTCATCACTATAGCAAGAAGCGGGAATGAGGAAAGTTAGAGAACACACATACTTTTCTTATTCTCCCAGAAGGCAAATATAACACAAGCAAGAAGGATGGGGGAAAGCAGCTGTGAGTAGCCTGGGATTAGATTCTGATCCACTACTTGACAACTGTAAAAACATATTTGATCACTGATGTCATTGTTGGGAGGCTCTGGGGCTTATAGGCAATGAAGACCCCGAGGCTCCACCGTGGCTTTTGCCTATTTCTGGTACAAGTAGGGAAATGGGGATTTTATGTTACAGTTTGCATGTGTTCTCAGCCATAGCAACAGATTGGTAGTCTGCCAACAAACAAACAAACAAACAAACAAACAAAAACAAGGCTGGACCGACTTTTAGTCATTTTGAGGAAGTTAGTAAAATTGATCCAGAGCTTAATTTTAAAATCACACTGATAAATGATATCAAATCTTTGGTCATTTCTGTTTGACGTGAATTCAAACAGTGAAATGAGTTTCTATTTCTGAAGTCTAACAAGGACAAAGGGAACATATTTTCTTCTATACAGGACAAAATAACGTTTCCTTTTCTTCTTCTTTTTCCCCTTTCTCTATTGAGAATCAAACCCTAGGTCTTGTGCGAGCACTTTACCACTGATGCTACAACCACAGTGCATACCAAATACCAATTAGTACAATTTGTTTGGCTGGCTTAAGGTAGTTTCATTGAAGGAGGAGGTGGTGGTGGTTTGGGTTAAGTGGCTTTCTGAGCCAATCCTTGCCATCCCAGGTACTCTAGTTTTCAGCAAAGACCTAAGTCACTGGGACTCTGTCACCTGTGTGTCAGAGGAGACTAAGAATGCCTACCTTTTTAGCACTGCATGCTATAAGAGCACAGTAGGATATAAAAGAAATTTTGAATTCAGTGCTTATTCAACGTGTTGAATAAATGGTAGTTACACTTTAGTGTAATGAGACGCCTAAGAGAGTGAGACACCGGGGGCTGCGAGTAATGGGAAGGGGCTCTGCCAAAGTTGAGAAGATAATTAAAAATGACAGAACAGGGAAAAAGAGTAAACAAACAGAAAGACAAAAATGTTAAATAAATAATAAATAATGGCACTTAGCAGCCAAAAAATGAGCATGCAATACTATGCAGACTTTTAGAATGGTGTTTTTATACAATAACAAAATGACCCAGGGAATGAAAAAAAAAATACATAAAGGCAGCATCACAGAACTGTGGGGGGAGGGGAAAAGCCAAGTAAATTAGATTAAATATGGAACTTTTGTCAAAGAGCAATTGAATAATGCATAGAGAACAATATAATAATCAAAATCCCTGGGAAGTCTTGAGAAGTAGACAAGGGGGGTGGGGAGGCATGAGAAAAGACAGGAGGAGAATTCAACAGCACAAATAGACACTTAGCAATTTAAAAACATACTTATTTAAGTCAGTAGAACACATATGATAGTGCTTTCCATGTGACAGCAAAAAGATGCCTGGATAGGGAAATGGACACACAAATTAGAAAGCTTTTTTAAATTCTCCAGTTAAGACAGTATGTCTATTTAAGCAAAAAAAAAAAAAAAAAACCCAACAAAAAACAAACAAACAAACAAAAAACTGGTGTGTGTGTCTGTCTGTCTGTCTGTCTATCTGTGTGCACATGCATGAGCCTTTGTTTTCAAATGCAAAGAATTTGGGATTAGGCATGGAGAAACTACTCCATTTCCTTTGAAACTTCTTTATCTTTATGATTGAAATTAGAACCTTGATGCTTACTCATCCCCCTAATCAGAAAAGGCAAAGATGCTACCAACAGATACAATAGCTGTCTTTGATAGTAAAAACATATGTATCATTTTTCTGGCAGTTAAAACAAAATATTTCCAGCCACCCGTGAAGACATTTAAAATTCCCTGAGATAACTCTTCCCCTTCTAAAACAAAGTGACACGTGTACAGTGACCACAAGTCTCAAGGCAAACATGCTGCTTCCTACCCAATGACTGTAAGGAAGCAGCTGCTGCTCACTGTTTCCCCCACTTTTTGTCTCCCTTTTTAATTTCAACAGCATTACCCAGGCACCTTTCTTAGTTGTTACATGTTCCTGAGTGTGTGCCCGGATGCCTTTGTGTTGGAGAAATATCCCATGAACCAACTTGTCATGCACCCTTAACACTGAGCCCTGCACCTGCAGCTGGAGGCAGCTTTCTGCTCAGCTCGCAGTGCGGTGACACAGGCTGACGATGTTGTCACTGAGCACTAACTTCTCGTACACAGAGACAGACAGAGAAAGCCTTTGCAGGGCCGTGGCAAGCCATGGAGAGGCCAAGGTAAATATTTCTGTTTCTGTGCTGTGTTTTGCTTTTTATACGAAACACATATGCCCATATGGGAGAGAGAACTGAGCAAAGGAGTTGCTTTCTCTGTCTCTCTCTCTCTCCTCTCCTCTTTCTCTCTCTCCCGTGTGTGTGTGTGTGTGTGTGTGTGTGTGTGTGTGTGTGTGTGTGTGTGTGTAGATGTTTCAGAAGTAAAATTGGTAAATCAGTAAACAAAATAATCTACAAGTCAAGGAAAAGCTTAAAAAAAATAAATAGAAGTAGAGAGTTAATTGATGGATGATGGATTTGTAATCTACGTTTTTATTGATTTTACTGTTTAATTCTTAAATGTGATGTGTGTGTATGCATGTGTATGTGGGGGGGGGGTTGTGTGTGTGGACAAGTGTACTACAGTGTGCAAAAGAAGGACAGAAGACAGCTTTAATACTTTGCCTGAGTTGTGAAATACATTTCTTTACCAACTAAGCTCTCATACTGGCCCAGTCCATATTTTAAAAATAAGAGTTTCATGCAAAACGAATGAAATATGTTTATGGTAAGCATAAAAGGGTTGTGCTGGTAAAGATTGCACAGGAATGTTAATGATTAATCAGAAGTAGAGAGTAGATGTTTTATCATTTGAAACTCAGTATTGGAAAGGACTGTGCAACATATCTGTTGTAAATGATCACTTCTAATATTTTTATTTTTGTAAAAGAAAGTAGCTGAAAAAAATTTGGACAAGATCTCTACAGGCAACTGGAAACACAGTGGACCCAGGTGGTGGGTCTCGTCTGTGGCAATATATTTTTCTGTCTGTCCAATTGAATATGGCCATAAAGGGAATAAAACCCCATGTAATCTCCAGCAGTGACAATTTAATCAATTGTGTAAGAGAGAAAAGAAGCAGAGTCCCCTAATTTTAATATCTGCATATTTTAGTTTCTCACGAGGGAGCAGAGATTGTGTTTATCTATTGCTCCCCATTCTGGTTTTAACATTTAATTTTTTTTATGGACAAATTTTTTACAGGGGTAAGAATGATTGAAACAAAAATATCTAATAGAGAAGAGCTTCTATTTCTCAAGTTAAGCATTTTATACAACATGATTTTTGTAATATTTTCCCCCCACAGAGGATTTATGTGCCAAACATGGCTTGCAAACTCCCAATGTGGGCACCTGCTGTTGACACTCGGAGATCCATCCTGGGAGCAAATGCAAAGCGATGAGGAATATATACCGAAACAGGAGCCCGGTTTTGTTAGTATTTCCTAAAATGGTAACTCTGAGTAACTACATCTGCCTCTAACCAGGGTTTCTAAAATGTTTTGCACACACAGGCGGTCGTTTTTACAGTGTTATAGTGAAATAGTAAGTATAATCAAATTAATAAAATTCCATTTTTCCTATAATTGACAAGACAGGCTCTTGCTTATGATGTAATAAGACATTGTGGGACAGATTTTTTTAAGATAAATAAGATGCAAGTAATTTGAACTCATCATCAGTGACTGTTCTGTTGTTCCCATGAGCATATTAAAAATCTCATCAAAACAGTGTTGGGTTTGAAATGCTGGAACGTGGAGAGCTGCTTCCTTTTGCACCAATGCATATTAGCCTTCACTTGTGAAAACCCCCAAACCTGTGCTGAGTAACTTAAAAAGATAATGGCAGGACTGACTCTCCTTGATCAATGATTTAGAATTTCCTAGTGAAAACTGAATTAAGCTGACGTCTCACCAGAGAAGAAAATTATAATAATTTTAACTCTATAAAGTATGAGACAAATGCTTAAGCAAATGGTTTAAAGAGTTTGGTGTACTAAATTCAATTTAGATTCAATTTAAGAATATAATTTTATAGGCACATAGGTACACATGTGTTTGCCCAGATACATGTCAATGTGTTATAAATACTGCTAACTAAATCCCATGAAAAGTAGCCAAATGTGGAAGTGGAGAAAGATAACTACACCTTCTATTCAGACACAGAGCAGATTGAGTTGTGTCCATGAAAAGTGCACTAAGAGAAGAACAGGGCCACCATTACAGAACAAATATGAGCTCCTTTGGGAGTAAGCACAGATTAGAATTCGATCCAAGCACATAATATGTCATACTCAGAGTAACTTCTTGTTATTTAAATTTGTATTCAGATGGTCATCCTTTCAAAGAGATCACATGTGAAAGAAGGTACCATCCCAGGATTACATATTCAAGTTAGCTTAGGTTCTTGGAATATGGCATGACTAACTAACTGATCCCCAGCACTGCAGCTCCATGGGAAAACATGGCCATAGGTCACCATTTTTTTCTACCAGCACAGATAGGATTGCATTCTCAAGGTGTGCCTTCCAGAGGGGCAATTCTGCTTGGCCTGAACACAGAGTCTTTAATCACAATGGCTAAGTTGACACTAAAACAATCAGCCATGGCTAATTCCTTTCACGGGAGTCCAGACTCATCAATGCCTTTTCTTCAGACAAACTAACAACACTGAATTTTAGCCAGTGCCTCAAGTAGCCTCAATTATCTGAGAGGTCCGCACTTTATGCTGTACAAGTACAAACACAGACTGTAAATATTACTCTGCAACCCGTTTTTTAAAGTTGCCATTTCAGAAGCAATACTTCAAATTTAAAGTTAAGATGAAAAAAAAAAAAGTCCCATTAAAAGTGAAGAGTTGACTGATGTCAGAATGAAGGTGGAGGCCACATCTGAATAATAACATTTATCTAATAGCTTTATTTATTTATTTATTTATTTATTTATTTATTTATTTGGGAGTTAGCAACTC
Organism: Acomys minous; assembly: GCF_964271855.1. Classification (NCBI taxonomy): domain Eukaryota; kingdom Metazoa; phylum Chordata; class Mammalia; order Rodentia; family Muridae; genus Acomys; species Acomys minous. The sequence goes on from NC_140495.1 coordinate 31,392,057, forward strand.
ATTTCATTTTTTTTTTTCAAATTGAGACTGGATCAAGATAATTCTCAAGCTTGAAATGACTGACTTAGAGAATCTGAGAGATACAAAATTGCCCAAGGAGTGATATGTGTATTGAAAGTACATCTTTAGAGCATGCCTGTGCATACATAGTAGCATTGTAGCCTCACCTCTGTGATTTCAGGGCTTACCGTTGGACTTGGTAGCATAGCAAATGTGTGAACATGAAAATTTCCAGCCTTCTTTTTTCTTAGTATCTTATTGGGAATTTATTTTCATCTCAGTGTTTCAAAGATGATTTCTTCAGGAAACTTTTTAAAAAGGATTTGTTAGTGTTTTTTTTTTCAAACCCCTGAAATCCTCGAAATGTAGCATCTGAACAATGGAAGTTTCCCAGTGGAAATATTCTTTTTCTATTTTTTTTCCATCATGTTTTTCTACCATACAAATTATTCCTAAAAACACCTAAAATGCACCAGGCCAGGGGCATATCATTCCAGAACACTAAGAAACCAAAGCTTTGGGTACATATTTTCCCATAAACCTAGTGGTATTTATGAGCGTGGGGTGCCTAGCTGCCTGAACTGTACACCTGTTGAAATAATATTGACTCCCAAGAAGAGGCCCTTGATTTGGAAAATAACATTTCACACTATCATCCACAGTAAAGAAGATTACACCATGACATTTTTAGGTTGGATAACAATGGGAGCCCATGGAGATAGTAGCATTTAGGTGTTTACAGGGACAATTTCCTTCCTGAATGCATCCAGAGATTTGCTTTGAACCATAGGAGACTATTAACAATGTGGGTCCAAACTTTCCTCTGGAACTCATTTTTTCTTTTAAAGATGTCTTTTATTTTTAATAAAGTGGGTGTGAGGAAGGGGGCATATACACATGGATGCAGGTGCTCACAGAAGCTAAAAGGTTTCTGGTACCCTGGAGCCAGAGGTCCAGCTGGTGGTGAAGCACTCCACACCAGGGCTGGCAACCGAGTTCCCAGTGGCCCTTACTCTTCCCTTTAACTCAGGATGTTCTGAGAACCTGGATCTTTTAGATCTGTGTCTCAGGCACAAGGAGGAAGAAACCCACTGACACAAAGGTAGACACAAATTACTGAAGGAAGGAAATTGTCTCATTGTCTCACAACCTCTCTCCTCCCTCCCTCCCTGCCTCCCTCCTCTCTATCTCCCTACCCCAGTGTGTGTGTGTGTGTGTGTGTGTGTGTGTGTGTGTGTGTGTGTGTGTGTGTGTGAATTTTTCTCATCAACTCTGCTTCTGTTGTGGTTTCTATGTTTTGTTCTTGGTATATGTGTGAGCCAAATTACTTCATCACTTCTGGTGTTCATTGCTATTATTGTGATGTGTGTGTGTGTGTGTGTGTGTGTGTGTGTGTGTGTGTGTGTGTGTCCGCATTTAGCCTTTGGATTGTTATCATAGTGTTTTATACTCAAGTGCTCTGTCTCCACTGTACATTTTTGGATGGGTCTTTAACTGAAACTAGAGTATACCAAATTAAACACCCTGGCTGACAGCAAACTCTAGGGGTTTTCCTATCTCTGCTTTTCCACTGCTGAAATGCGGGCGAGTTTGCATGTTTTGTTGATGCTAGAGTTCCAAACTCAGGTGCTCTTGTTTGTACGGAAAGTACTTTCTCAACCGAACCATCTTCCCTACCCATTGCTAAGACCAACATAATGGCGGTCAGAACACATCGTTCTTATGGCTACAAAGGTTATCCATTTACTTTCCCCATTTTTGCTATTTAAAACACACACACACACACACACACACACACACCAAAAACAATAGCTGTAAAAAAAAAACAAGCTATTGGTAATGTGGAATATAACTGCAACCAGTTCAAGGGATGATTAAAAAATAAATGTGCTTATACTATCCCCTCAACGGCTGTGTCCCCCACAGTCCACTGCTTGCAGCTCCCTGTCATCCTCCGGTCTATTCTTGGTTGTGGATTCCCCTGTGCTCTTTGTGCACTTTAAGTTTAATTTTGCATTTAAAAACTCAATTGGCTCATCTGTTAAGCATTAAGCAGCTCCCTTTTGAGGCACAGGGGGAGCCCTGGGAAAACCCACAGCTGCTAGAACATGGAAAATGGGTTTAAAAAAACAAAACCATTTTGGAACTTTAAAGCATTTTAGCAGGCGTGAATTTCCCAGTTCTTACCCCCCAAATGGTTCATCTGTTTAACTTTTATCTGGTATTAGAGAGCACAAACCAGAGCATTAAATAGCCCTCAAATGAGTTTTTGCTTAGTACAAAATGAAAGTAAAAGCTAAGCAAGCCATGTGGGAAGATCTCTGAGAGAGCTATGGCCTGAAATACCTTTAAGCAGATTCTCCCTCCAGTTACACACACACACACACACACACACACACACACACACACACACACACACACACACACACTTCTGATGCTCAGTCATGCCTGCCAAGGAATAAGTTTACTTCTATTCATTTTGGCAGCCACCCTCACCTTTCCAAAGGGAAGAAAGAGTCTAAAACAACCAGCAAATCCCAGAGTATAAATGACAATAACAATGATGCAAAGTTAATAGGCTGAGGGTATTAATGAAATGCTCAATCAGGATTTTTAGTTTTGCAATGAATACTCATTGACTGAAAATTTCATGTTTTCCTACAGTTCGATAGGCTCTAGATAAACATGTTTCTTTTTCTGTACATATCTCCCCAAATCTCTACTAGCCAGCACCCCCCAACAAAGGTCTCACTGAGTTACAGCTCCAAGTGCCCTTGTTAGAGGCGAATTTATTTGCATCATGATATGACACTCCTTTAAAATAAAAGAATGTGTTTGCTGGATAATGACTGTAAATCATTCATTTGCTATTGATAACTGATACAAGACAATAGCCTTGAAAGAGCGGGACATAGAAGAGGCACTGGAATCCAAGATGGATGGAACTTGCAGCAAGAAGCTTAGTGGAATCCAGGAAGACAGACAGACGCTCTGGGGTATAGAACTGAAAATAGATGCCTGTGATGCGTTCTAATCAACACTCATCCTAGCTAAATGTATAGCAGGGAGACCAAGGTGGTTAAGCAGGAATGCTCACAAGGAATTAAGGGAAATGTCAACGAAATCCTTTAGTTCATTTTGTGGACCTGCCCTTGATTAGGCTCACTGAATTCTCCCATATAATTTGTATTTTAAACTCACATATACTTTGATAATTTAAATTGGGTGGATAAATGGAATCTAGAATAAAACTCAGCTAGCATCTTTCATCTTAGCCACCAGTGGCAGATTAAAGAATGAAATTAATAGCTTTTGATAATAGTCTAAATTTTATGATGAAACCTCTTTTATGAGATGTTAGATATTGATTAGGGTAGAGAGGCGATGGTTTGTGAAGGATGTGGTCATGGACATTTTTCTATGCATTTTAAAGTAAACATTTTCAAAGTCCTCAAGTTCAGTTTATTTCACTCCCTCCCTTCTTTAACCCTTTAAACTCTACATTTCTAGGAGCTGTACGTATGTCTGAATATCTATAAGCAAAGACAATGAAGTGATTGTGGGGGCATATGGCTTAGCCACAACGTACGAAGCTACAAAATAAAATTCAAAGTGCTTTTAAAAGGTACATATTAACAAAATATGAAAACAAATTTTTAATGAGCAAGAACTTACATCACACATGCCTAAGCCAGGCAGTTATGAAGATATAAAAAAAATACATTTCTTTTAGTTTGACAGGATCAGAAATGGAATTGAAGAGATGGCCTAGTGGTTACTACTGTCTAGTCAGCGAGTCTCAGGCTTCCTCGTTTAATACAGTTCCTCGTGTTGTGCTCACCCCAACCATACAATTATTTTACTGCTACTATATAACTATAATTTTGGTCTTTTTGTGAATCATAATGCAAGTGTCTGTTTTCTCACGGTTTTAGGCAACCCCTGTGAAAGGGTAGACCCATAGGTGGAGAAGCACTAATCTAGAACATTCAGGTCTGTTTTCCAGCAACCAAATGAGGCAGCTCCCAACGACCTGCAATGCTAGTTCCAAGAGGTCTGTTGCCCTCTTCTGGTCTCTGTGGGCTCCTGCTTGCGTGTGGTGCACATACACACATGCAGCCTCATGCACATACACATTTTTAAAGGCTGGGGAGAGAGAAAGAGACAGACAGACACAGACAGACAGGGCAGACACTATGTCAGTTTTCCTTTTATCTAAAGTCAAATAGTAAAATTTCAAACTGAGATGATTCAGAGGAAGGATAGCAGGCTACCAAGAAGAGACTTGATACCCTATGAGCATATACAGGGGGAGGAGGTCCCCCTCATTCACAGACATAGGGGAGGGGAATAAGGGGAAAATGGGAGGGAGGGAGGAATGGGAGGATACAAGGGATGGGATAACCATTGAGATGTAATATTAATAAATTAATAAAATAAAATTAGTAAAAAACAAACTGAGATAATTGATGATAAAAAATATATGTATTATGTGCATGAGAAAGGAATACCCATCAATTTTACTATTCTTTTTTGGTAGAGGGAAAACATTTATTAAACATCTACCATATAATCTATTGGATAAATACGCAATATTGTGAATCTAGGGAGAATGCTAGTAGTGAGTTATCTTCATGTGGCCAGCTCTTTCCATTTAGTCCACGTCCCCCAGGACAGAACTGCTGTTCCAAGATTAGGGAAAGAGCGTTCAGCACACATGCACTGATCAAAGAAGAATAAAGTTTAGTGCACCGATGAAAGACTAAAATAAAATTTGCAACTAGCTCCTAACATAGATACAAAGCATATTCTTCTTTTTAAATCCATTTTTAACCCATTTCAATGAAGATATCAGTTAACACAGAACGTACTTTGAATTGTTTCTTTGCTTCATGCCTGTGTCAATTTGTATTTTCCTGTTTATGTTGCAAGTTTTCCTTTAGATGCTACAAGATCCATGGTTATTGATCTACATTTAAAAAAACAAGGCACGTGAGAGTGCAGGATCCACAGTGAGCTCTGTGTTTGGTAGGATCCACTTTGGGGAGAGTAGTGCCCACAGCAGCCTTGACTTGCCACCTTCGAATCAGGAATTGGTGGCCTAAGAGGAGAGCTCACTCAGCTTGAGCCTTCCCTGCTCCCAGGCTCCCTGTCTCTCTCTTATCCAGTACTGATGTTTGGTTAGAGCATCTTTTGGCAGTCCATCAGGCAACCAGTTTTAGCTTGGTAGCAACTCCGAACACATGCATTCCAGATTGTGTTTTGTTCAGTTTCAGTTAATTGATAAACACTTCATTGGTTGCCCATTATTCAACATTTGTTCCCATGTTTTTTTTATACTATTAATAGCCCTTATGTGCTATTATTAGTTTTAAAAATTCTTACTCTTGGTTTTATTGGTGTTTAAGAGAAGAAAGAGAACAAATAACTAATTTGTATGAGGAAATTCCCAAGGAAAATATTGCAAATGATTAAAATGTATAATTCCAAATTCTAAAATTTAAGTTAAACTCACATTGGCTTAATAAATTCATTTGTTTGGGGTCTTGATAAACAATTACTTTGTGTTTATAACTTAATTGAATAATAAAATTAAAAGTTAATCACTTAGAACATTTTCACTTATTTTAAATACAAAACGTGATACATATACATACATATGAATGTAAACCACACACTAAAACCCACATATCCATCCCCTAACACTACAAAATTAACATTGTCCATATTCTTTACATTATTTGAATTTGAACTCTAAATCCACTTCTCCAAATATAGTTAATATTTTGATCAAAAGTTTATCATTCTTTGTCATGTATTCCTAAAATTCCCACAAAAGGGCACCAACTAATAGTGTTTCAGTAATATTAATATGCAAAGAATCATAACATTTGAGACTTGCTTTTATATTCAAAATTATAACTTTAGTATTTTCCATAAATCTCTATTTTATTTATTCAAATTTATATAAATAAACTATATATTTTTAAAAATCCATTTTCTTCTTTATTGGCATTCAGGTTATTTCCAATTTTTGCTATTAAATTAACTGCAATGCTTTGGGTTTTTAAAATTTTATATTATTTTAATTACTTCTTTTAAAATTTCCTACAATGAATTTTGATCACATTAACTCTGTACTCCTCCCATTAACTCCTTTCAGACCCGCCTTTAACACCCTACTCTCACAATTTAAATGTCCTTTTAATTTAGTATTTTCATATTTTGTTTAATAACCTGTTGACTTCATTTTGTACTGATTACAGACTTCTGGATGTGGAAATCACCCACTGAACATGATCAACCTACCAGGACCCACACACTTGAAAAAAACTGACTTTCCTTTCCCCAAAAGCCACAACCATAGCTCCTAGGTTAGGGGTGGGGGCTCATGACCTTTCCTACTCTATGCTACAATGTTTACTGGGATGATCATGTGGAGGTCATGTGCTGTCAGTGCTGCAGTCCTGACATGTACAGAAGACACTGTTTTGTTCCTGGTCTCTCCAGTCTATGGCTCTTATAATCATTTCACACCTTCTTCTGCAGTGGCTCCTGAGCCTTGGGGAGGGAGTGTGTGATTTAAGCGTCCTCCTTTTGGCATGAGCCCTCCACATTCAGTTATTCTCAGTATTTTCAGCAGGTCAGAGTTTCTGCAAAACCACCATCCACGGTACAAAGAGACTTCTCTGATGAGGTCTGAGAATCACACTACTGTACAATTACAGGGATACAGATTCAGAGAATATTTTGGTATAATGCCCATTGTAAAATAATAGTAGTAAGTTCACTCCTGGAGCCCATGAGCTCCCCAAGCTTATGCTCTTGGCAAGAACTACATAATATTAGGCATGGTTTTTTTTTTTAATTTCATGCAGTAGCATTAAAACCAATGAGAAAGCAGTTGCTACTGTCCAAACCTTGGTACCCTTATTGTACCCATAGGCCATAGGCGTATCTTTCACGAAGGTCATTATTGCAACTCACAGGGGTCTCAGCTGGATAAAACTGTTGCATGTTTTCCTCCCAGCTGTCTAAGTAGTACTGTCAGTTCCTTCTAGGTCTATGAAAGCTAATCAGCAGGGAAAGAGTCTGCAAGGAGAAAGTAGGCAACCAACTTGATTTTTTTCATACCCTGAGATCAATGTGCATGGTGTCTTCAGCAAGAAGTTCTTACTACCAAGTTATAGTGGATCAACCAAGAGAAATTACAATAGCCTGTTTTGTTTTGCGGGCCCCAGGATACATCTTGCCAAACAATGGAAAGTTTGTAAAATAGTAGTTTTCCATATGGGTTTTTCAAAGTTTTGTTTCGTTTTGTTTTCTGCTTTTCAAGACAGGGTTTCTCTGTGTAGCACTGGCTGTCCTAGAACTCACTCTGTGAGGCGGGGCGTGCCTTGAACTCATAGAGGTCTGTCTGCCTATGCCTTCTGAATGCTGGGATTAAAGGTGTGCTCTGTAACTGCCTAGCTTCAAACATTCTTAGTGTTAGTTCATTCCCCTCACACCCCGTATTCCTTTCCCCCACTTAAACAGCCTCTCCTTTATTCCCCACTCCCCTTCAATCATCAGTGTTTTACCAAAACTTTACGTTTCAAACTTTGTATATGTATATATTATATAGTGAATATATCCCTCCTTGTGGTCTATCACCCAGTTCATAGACTTGCCTCACCTCGTCTCACCCTTTGTCCACCTACACAGTTTCACTACTACTCTGTATCTACACAAATCTAGGAATTCCAAATGAGAGAAGACATATATCTATCTCTGAGATTGGCCTAACTCGCTCAATACATTTATTTCCAGTTACCTTGATTTTCTAATTCTGTTATTCTGGCAAAACAAAAACAAAAACAAAAACAAAAACAAAAAAAACAACAATAGCATCAAAACTCTCCTTTGTAAGTTTGTAACACGTTTTTCTTATGCATTCCATCTGCTGTTGAAAGCCCAGCTTGGTTCCATAATTTAACTCTTGTCAATGGAGCTGTAATAAACATTGACATACAAGTTTCTCTGTGATATGTTGCTTCTGGATCTTTTGGGGTAAATTCCCTGGAGTGGTGTAGCTATCATATAAAAGATCCATTTCTTAATTTTGAGGGCCCTCCATATCAACTTGCATCATTGCTGGACTTGTTTATACTTCAACCAGAAGGCTCTCTGTAGTCCACATGATAGCTAGCCTTTATTATTTCCCTAAGGACTACAGTCGTGTGCATATCCTACGTAATATCTTAAAGATTTATTGTATATGACAGATAGCTTTTTATAAAAACATAATATTTGTTCGAAAGATATTAAACGTGTCAGAAAAGTAGTTTGTTTACTAATTTATTTTGCCATAAATGAACTCCACATACATGCACACTGATATGAGTCATTTTAAGAAAGAAAAGTATGTCTAGAAAGATAACCCAGTGGTTAAGACCCCTGGCTGCTATTCCAGAAGACTTTGATCAGACTCTTAGCACCCAGAAGGCAGATTACAGTCATATGTAACTCCAGTTCCGGGGGATTCAGTTTCCTCTTCTTTCCTTCATGGTCACCAGGCTCACAGTTGGTACACTGGCATGTGTAGTGTAGACAAAAAATATCTGACAGGAATCCACAGAGCAAAAATTTGCCTGGGATCACCTCCACAGGAAGTATCAGTTCTTTGAGTTCAGCTGGATGCCTAGAGAAAAATGAGGGGGAAAAAAAATGGAAAACTTCATTTCAGATCCTTTAAGAGGAAGAGTAGGACTTGAAGAATACAAACCTCACTTGAAAAAGCACCACAGCACTTATTGCAACTGTGACCGTAGAAGTAAATCCCTCCCTAATTTCAGCTGCAATATAAATTTTCTCTCACAAAAGGTAGAAAAAAAAATAGCTGTACAGCAAGAAAATTAACTATGATAAACAAAGGCTTGAGAGACAAGAGAGAACAGAAATAAGAGAACAGGGAGTGCTTAATTGTGAATTTATGGTCCCTAATAGAATTGAGGATCAAGATAGAACTTATGGTGTCAAGATAGGCAGCCCATAGAACTTATGGTGCTACATCTTAATGAAACTGAGGAAAGGTGACCACATCCGCTAGCCAAAAAACAGTAAAAAAAAAAAAATTTAAGTGAACAATTAGCCTAGAATCCTCTTTTTTAAAAACCTAATAATTAAAAAGATCAATAGTAATTTACAAAATGCACTTATATAAGACAGATGGTAAATACCTAGACTACCCTGAACAAGATTACTTCTCAAGACTGGACAGATTTAGCAGCAGCTGTACTGGAATTTGGTTCTCCAATTACAATGGCTGACATTCTGATGAGAAGAAGTTGCAAATATAAAAAATCATAATAGGTCTAAAGGTGTTCATATCCTGAAAAGTCAACTGCTGGGTGAAAGTCAGTATGCTTATTTAAGAAAGCAGATGTAATTTGATTACTCTATTATTATACAGTGTGCTTTAGTAGCTTTAGGAGCCTGGGATAAGGCAGACCAAGTCTTTGTCATTCACAAAAATTATGCACAGCCCCAGAGAGACTTTTATTGTCTTCTTGGGTAGATTAACATCCACTATGGACATGGCAATATTAGATCCAAAAGCAAGACAGGTGTTAATTGAAACTTTAGCTTTCAAAAAGGCAAGTGCAGAGTGTAGAAAAGTTCTTAGACCTTTAAAAGCCGGATAAGCACCCATGGAGGAAAGAATTCTAATTACTGCTAATACTGACCTTAATGATTGTATAATTGAACAAGCAATAGCCAAGAATCCTAGATATCAAAACATCTGTTGGTTTTAACTGTAAGAGACAAGGCACTTCTTGCCAGCAATGAAATAGTTCATCCAAACTTGGTATTGGAGGTCTAATTATTGAAGAAGGAATCAGTGCCCTAGACTTAGCCATAAGTAAAAATCTCACACCTTCACCAAAAAAAAATCAATGCTATAAAATACCCACTGGATTTCATGGACCTCTACCTCGCCACCGTCCCCCACCCCCACCCCCGCACCTTGCCTGCAAAACAGTAGGAATGGTATTAGGAAAAAGTAGCTTAACATCCCAAGAAATCATTCTGCATCCAGGAATTAAAGATGAAGCCATCAAGGGATAGATTGAGATTATGATTTATGAAAAGAAAAACAAGTAGTTTAAAGAGGGAGATAGGATTGCTCAGCTTTTACTGTTTCCATATGTCAATGACAAAACAGCTCCTATTTAAAAAGTAGGATGATATGAAAGTACTGGAAGACAGGTATCTGCTATCAAACAGTTTGGCAAGCTGTTATCAATGGCCAGCGACCAAAATTCAAATTAAATGGTATGAAAATTAAAGATCTGGTTAACACAGAGGACTATGTAATTAATTATAATCTTCTAGGGATCTTGGAATCCACATTGGTCCCTTCAGACCATTTCTACACAGTTTGTCAGTATTGGAACGCTATCCCAAGTAAAACAAAGTGTAAGAAAAACTAAATGTGTGGGACCAGAAGGTCGAACAGGAATATTAAGAGTTTATATGGTAGATATAGCCATAAATCTATGGGGAAGAGACCAGCTACAGCAGTGAGGAGCTCAGATTAATATTACTTCAATCTCAGTCGACAGACATCTATTTTAACTGACACTGTTTATTTACATCTTGTGTAATATGACTTGACTGTTTCTATGTTTAATGGATAAGAAGCCTGGATCAACATCGAGTTGGGCATGGAATGCAAGTGCATGTCTATGGAGTCAGAAAGATCTAATTGTACTTTGATAAACAGAAAGGGTGACTAAGATTAGCTAAAAGACACTGGATTGTAGAAAAAAACTACTGAGTTAGATCAACCTATATGCTTTAAAGATGTTTTAACATCAGAATGGAAATCATGGAGTCTATTCCATTGGGGATGAAGTTTTGCTTGTATTTGTACAAAGATCCAGTCTGATTAAGAGAAGATTCCACATGAAAGGCATGACTCAAGGAAAGAAGACACACAGAAAGACAGCAATGCAGATGACTCAGAAAGACGATCCTCCTGTATGAGGACACTTAACAAACCAGCTGAAGAAGGACGAATCATCAGACTGGCAGACTAGAAAACCTTAACGCTGAAATGGACGTTTGCTGAAGGAGAGATGATCAGAACTACAGCAAGAAGCATCATCACATCAGTGGATCTTCAAACAAATATTCCGACAGTTAAGTTTATGGGATTGATAATTGTTCTGTTGTAATGGTGAAACCGTGTATGATTTTTAGTTTAAGCAGAAGGGTTAAAGATGTAGAGGACTTTTAATCCAGGAACATGGTTGTTCTGGCAAAGGATCACATCCAAACACCTAGGTCTGTGTGATCCAGCTGAAATACAGACACTTTCTTAGTGCACATCTTTAACTTTTCTGGCTGGGATATAGCATGATACATCTATAACCCCTCTGGCTGGGATGCAGGCACGCTTTTAGTAAGCACCTTTAATCCCAAACAATGACATCTAATTGCCAGACAGACAAAGTGATATATCGAGAGAGAGATTTGACAGAATGAGTCAGAGATAGGATACGCCCAACTCTCACAAGAAGAGACAAGAAAGAGAAGCTACTTGAGAACAGCACAGAGAGGGTGAGGAGGACAAAAATACAGGTCAGGAAAGCAGCGGAATTTGTGGAGGCAGCACAGTAGAGTTCAGTTGAGTACAGTTGAGTTGGTGCAGTTCAGTTCATGGTGTTCAGAAGCAGTTCTTTCAAGCAGAGAAGTTCAGTGAGAAGCAGAAAGAACCCAGTTTGAATTAGTTAGCTTGGGAGACGAGTTTTGAGCCAGAACAGCTGAGCTGGACCAGCCAGCCAGAGTTCAGAAAGAACTAGAAAGGATGAACTCATTCAGGAGTAAGTTTTTGTGTGTGTGTGTGTGGTGGGGGAGGGGACAGGTGGCGTGAAAACATTCAAGACCTGTTAGCAGGTAGAAGCTAGAAGCTGAAGCCTTTAAGGTCCAGGCTTATGGAAGCTTAAATTGTATGGAGGTTAGAAGCTTCTGGGCCTAAGCCAAGGGATAGTTAGAAACACACTGAGGTAAGGCCAGGCCATATATTTGCAAAGTTTGGATGACTTTCATCTTATTCCTTCTTCTGATTAAATAAAAATAATAATAATTATCAGTATGCATGCAAGCAAATGTACACAAGCAAAACACCCATACAAATAAAAATAGAATGAATAAATTTATTTTTATAAAGATGGTTAGATGATCAAATATTTCATGTCTAGTTATCAATTTTTCTTTTTTGTTGTTTGTTTGTTTATTTTTCGAGACACAGTCTCTGGTCACTTTGTAGACCAGGCTGGCCTTGAACTCACGAAGATCCACCTGAGTGCTGGGATTTAAAGCATGTGTCACCATGCCTGGCTATTATAAAAAATTGTTAATGAAAAATTTTTTCAGGGCTGGTGATATAGCTCAGTGGGTAAAGGGAGTTGCCAGTAAGCCTCATGGTCTGAGTTCAATCTTCAGAGCTTACATGGTGGAAGGTATGAATAGATTTCAGCAAGGTAAACTCTGACCACCACATGTGATATGTGTTCTGTGGTGTTGTCTTTCTCCCCTCCTCTCTACAAAATAAATATATACACGTAAATGTATAATAAGTAAAATTTTTAGTTGAGTTTCTAAAATGGATCTTTTTTTGGGGGGAGACAGACAACTCTATCAATACTGCATCCTCGCTAGGAATCTGCTCAGATATCCTATTATTTCCCTTTGTCATGGGAATCCTACAGCTTTGTATCTGCAAAAGCAGCCCTTCTACATGGTCCAGAAGGTCATACGATGAAGTAGATGGGTAGGCCAATGAAAGCCCTGGATCTGAGCCTGGGTGGTTGCTGGATCAGTCGGCCCACCAGCTCTCTTGCATCCACACTGCCAGTGCAAAATCTCCAGCATTGCCTCATCTAGCTCACCCACTGCCACACCTGGAAAGGGGCAGAGCCAGCTCTCCTGTCCTCATGCCCTTGGGGCCAGCTCACCCACACCCCTGCATCCAGGGGAAGGCTCCTAATGCTGTAGCCAATGAGGGCCAGGGACAGATCTCCCTCTCTCATAACCTTGGGGCTAACTGTTCCTTCTGCCACAGGTGGCTGGGGGGGGGGGGGGGTTGTTTAAAGTGTTCTAAAAATTTATTTTCATTTTTATAGGTTATTGATCACCGATGGTTTTATGAATTATATGCACAACCTCTCATTCACTGAGATGCCAGTACTTCATACTTTTCTATTTTGACATTAAATAAAATCCCTTCATCATTAGTGAGGTATTTAAATATGCAGATGTGTTATTCTGTGTTCTTCTCATTTGCCTCACATGTTTGTGTCCACTAACAGCTGTGTTAGTCTCTGTGGCTCTGCAGGGAATGCTGAGCACTGTTGAAGACGTTCTATATTCATGCTTCCTGTTTGTCTTGCTTTTCTGTGATCACTATATTTATCAAACGTCTAAAATTCTGTTGGGATTTTGGATTTGTATATTTGAAATAGATTACTTCTTGCATAATTGCCATAGCTGAAAAACTAAACTTCGCTGTGTTTTGATTTCAGGAAATGTTAATGGTGCTTTCTTCTGAATAATCATGAGGTAACAAATTAAGCCGCCACTTAAATATATCTCATTTTATGTAAAAATGTACAGTCTGTTAACAATATCTTCCAATATGCCCTATATATGAAACATATGCAAAGCAAATGTTTTTACCACTAAGGTGTATCAGAAATCCACCATTAGCTTTTGAAAAAATACACTATGAAATAATGACTATACAAGTCATTTGCAAACAGGTGGCCTTTTCCTAGTTTTGAATGATCCATTTTACTGTTTATTGTTATAAGAAAATAATAAATTCTTCATTGTTAAGCTGCCTCTATCTGTCCTAGTATTTGTAAAAGTGGACACCGTAACAGCCAAAGGGGTACAAACTTTTAATATTGGGTAAATCAATGGCTGGTGGAGAAGCCTGGTAAATTGGACAGCATTCAAGCTAATTTGACACTGGAAGGAAATGTTGCTGGTGGAAAGGGGGAGGGGTTGTGAGTAAAGTCTCAAGTTCTATCCTGGACTTGGTAATTCTGTTTATACATATAAATGGAAATATTATCCATGAGTTTCTCATGCTGAGATGGTCTCTGGACTGAGGAAATGTTCTGAATTCAACATAGTCTACGTAGACTTTATATATCAATGTGAGCAAGCCCCTGGGAAAATGTTAAAATGATTCTATTCTTTATTTTCAGGCACAGCAACAACACTGAAACTAGTCCCATCTCCAGTTAATTATTATACACTAGTAAAATGCATTTTTCCACTCTGCTCAATCTCATTCAGATTCGCTATACCAGTTACTTCGCCTTCAAACACTGTAATAGCTTTTACCTCTCTCAGTGTAAGAAAGGTTAATATCAAGGATAAAACTATTGTTTGCAAATAGTACATTAGGTGTACTCTTCCTCCTATGTGCCTCCCTCTCATCGCAGTACTTTACTGTTTCCTACTTCTGCTTGCCACTGTGATAATCCTCTGTTGCTCGTTTTTTAAATATTCACTTTATATCCCAATTATAGCCTCCTCCCTCCTTTCCTCCAGTTCCTCTCTCCCATCCTCTTCCCCCCATCCCATCTCCTCTTGTCCTCAGAAAACAGGAGACCTCCCCCGAACCCACCTCAGCATATCAAGTTGCATCAAGACTGAGCTCATCCTCATCTACTGAGGCCAGACAAGGCAGCACCATAAGGACTAAGTGATCAAAAGCAGGCAATAGAGTCCATGTCATAGACAACCCGATCAACTTACTAAGGGACCCACATGAAGATCAGACTGCCGATTGATTATATATGTGTAGGGGGCCTAGAGCCCAGTCCATGGGTGTTATTTGGTTGGTGCTTCCATCTCTGAAAGCCCTCATGGGCCTATGTTCGTTGCCTGTGTGGGTCTTCTTCTAGCATTTCTGTCCCCTCTGAGTCCTTCTAGCCTTTCCCCAACTCTTCCACAGGACTCCCAGAGCTCTGACTAATGCTTTGCTTTGAGTCTCAGCATCTGATTCTATCAGCTGTTGGGTGGGGCCTCTCAGAGGGTGGTCAAGTTAGGTTCTGGTCTATAAACATAGCAGAGTATCATTAATGGTGTCAGGGTTTGGCTCTCTCCCATGGGGTGGGTCTCAGGTTGGGCCAGGCACTGACTGGACATTTCCTCAGTCCCTACTCTATCTTTATCTCTGAGCATCTTGTAGACAGTATAAATTTTGGGTTGAAGGTTTCGCAGGTGGATCGATGTTCCCTTCCCACCACTAGAAGTCCTGCCTGGCTGGAAGATGGCCTTCTCAGTCTCGGTGTCCTCTGCTGTTAGGAGGCTCAGGTAGAGTTATCCCTATATCCTTTCTAGAGTCTACCCCGTGGCAGGTCTCCAGCTTGTCTCAATGATGCCCTTGCCCTTGGTTTCTCTTTTCTCTCCAAGCTTTCTAACATCCCCTCCCCACTCTCCCATCTGACCTTCCTGCCTCATTTCCCTCCCCACACTCTCTCCAACTCAGTTCCCTCTCTACTTCAACTATCTATTCTGTTTCCCCGTCTGAATGAGTATCAAGAAGGGTCTCCCTTGGGTCCTCTCTGTTACTTAGCTTCTTTGAAGATAATCTCTTGGGGTTTTGTTTTGTTTGTATTTTTGTTTTTTGTTTTGTTTGGTTTTTTGGGGTGGTTGGTGGTTTTTTTTGGGGGGGGTTGTTTGTTTGTTTGGGGTTTTTTTGGTGTTTGTTCGTTTGATTGATTTTGCTGTTGTTGTTGGGGTTTTTGTTTGGTTTGTTGGTTGGTTGGTTAGTTGGTTGGTTTTTCGAGAAAGGGTTTCTCTTGTAGTCCTGACTGTCCTGGACTCACTTTGTAGACCAGGCTGGCCTTGGACTCACAGAGATTCACCTACCTCTGCCTCCAGAGTGCTGGGATTAAAGGCACATGCGCCACCACACCAGATGGATAATCTCTTGTTTAAACCTCCCTTAAACCAATTCTTCACTTAAAAATACTAAAAGATGATTGCATATTAAGTAGATTCTTTTTAATGATTAAAAAGAAGTCCTGGGATTTCTACACCTCATGAAGAATAACAGAGAGAGCAAAGGTGGAGGAAAAAGAAAAGAAAGATAGAGGGTGAGTGAGTTCTCTGGGTGAGGAAATAAGACAGGGATTACTTGTCCTTCATGTAGGATAGTGATACTTAGGCCATTTCAGAATCGAAAGCAAGTCTGAATCAACTGACTGTTGCTGACACCAGCATTAAAAATTCCCTTGGACTTGGTGACCCTAACAAGAGTTACTTAGGTAACCTGATGCTGAGAGAGGATACAGGAGAGAGATGATGGGAAGGAAAAGTAGTAAAGAGAACAGAGTACAGGAACTATGATACACTAGAAAGAGCCCAGCGCTGATTATCCTATTTGAACAGATTTGACTGGTATGCTCTTTTTTTTTTTTCTGATGTGTTTTTAAATACTTCAAAGCACCTACTTCGACTACCCAAAGGAGAAGGAAGAAAGTCATCAGAATATGTTACCAGGTGAAGAAGTGGTACATAAAAGCTTAAGAATCAGAAAAGTGTTCAGACGGAAAATATGTGTTATAAGTCAAACAGGGCTCATGTAGAACACAGGGAAAGTGTAGACTGTTGTTTCGAATATTTGAGGAAATTTAAGAATGTTATAGTTCGTTTAAATTACTTTGTATTCTATTTTTCCTGATATTTCTACTTACGTATTTGGAAATTCTAATCTGTGATTAAAAGAAGGAGCTGTCATTCAAATGCTTTTATGTGACAAAAAGAAAATAGTTCAACTATTTGTTGTACTATTAAGATCAGAAACAAGAAACAAAGGCCTGGATTCTAAACTCTTTTATGTTGACCCCTGTTCAATTAAAAACTTTAAATTCTGTTTTATATCAGACATGGCAGGAAATAGGACTTCGAAGCCATGAGAAGGGAATACATCCTGTTTTCTGCATCTGAGGTTACTAGAGAAACAAACAGTTCAGATAAGGGTTTGCAATATGAGTGAAATGTTTTGATGTTACTTCAATTTTAAAGAGAGTGAAAGGTTTAGATTTTGGCAAAAAAAAAAAAAAAAGAAACTACTTTAAGAATACATTTTTGACTAAGAAAATTTCCAAGAAAGAAAGCTTCAAGACAGTGATTACTGACGGAACAGTAGACGTGAAAATATAAAATTTATCAAAATTAACAAATTGGATTAAAAATGTTTTTATTCATATACATTTTTCTTTATTTGTTGGACCTGAGAAATGAACCAAGAGTCTTGCTTATACTATGCAAGTACTTTCTCCCAGACTTACAATCCTCACACAAAATGTATCAGTTAGTTAGTTAGTTAGTTAGTTAGTTAGTTAGTTAGTTACTACTGTGTGTGGGTGTGGTGGGTGTGGATGTGTGTATGTGTGTGTGAGAGAGAGAGAAAGAGAGAGAGAGAGACAGACAGACAGACAGACAGAGACAGAGACACAGAGAGAGAGTGAGTGAGTGAGTGAGAGAGAGAGAGAGAGAGAGAGAGACAGAGACAGAGAGACAGAGAGACAGAGAGACAGAGAGACAGAGAGACAGAGAGAGACAGAGAGAGACAGAGACAGAGACAGAGACAGAGAGAACACGTATGTGAAGTCACAGTGCAGGTGTGGACACCAGACAACAACGTAGAAGAGTCCATTCTGTCTTTCTACCATGTGAGGTCCAGGGATTAAACTCATGTCCACAGGTGCTGATGGCAAACATCTTTAGCTGTTAAGCCATCTTGTCCATCCAAGGGATTCTATTTACACAAAGAAAAATCATAAATTTAAGAGAAAAAGCTTTAAGTATCATAAACAAGTTTATAGCTTATTTTTGAGTAACTTGTTTCATTTTTTTCAAATATTCTTCCTGTTTTATGAAAAATTAATATATTATCATCTAAACTTCTGTTGTCATCGATTTAAACAATATCAATAGCCCTTTCCAGCCAAGACTGAAAATATCAATCTAACATTACTTTCACTTGCTCTTGGGTAGTCATGATTATAGTGAAAAGCAAACATCTGTTTGCTCACTTAACCTTGATGCACGTGCCACCTTTTAGCCAGTTCTGCTCAAGTTCTTCCATCATGGAATGTACTCAACATAGAGGTGAATGTCTAGGAGGAAAAAGACAAGCCAATAGCCAGTCACACCCGATGGTACACAGTTTGATCTACTTGTGCAAATAATCCCCTTTTCAATTGAGGAGATGAGGTCAGTGAGAAGACCACAAGAATCTTACTATCCACCTGTTAAATCATGCCAGAGTATTCAAATTTTGTTTCAAGTCTCAGATAGTCTACCTGCTCTTACCATGCCCCCTCTTTCCCAATAAAATCGCACATCCAATATGTAAACAAGACAAAGGATGAGTCCAAATGATTACATTAAAGTACATATTATATGTACATCTGTATGTAGGTATAGTGTGCGTGTGTGTGCGTGTGTGTGCGTGTGTGTGTGTGTGTGTGTGTGTGTGAATGTGAATGTGTATTCTTTATCAAACTAGACTTGGGTGCTTTGCACGGACATTTTCATTGTTCCTGCATCTGGAAGGAAACAAAATATTAGTTACCAAAACCCAAATAGTGGTGTGTGCTTTGAATGTATTAATAAGACTAAATTAGAGTCAAGAAGAAATAGACATTAACTTCTCTTAACTATTCAGAAATCAGCATGTACAAGATCTTAGAGAATTGGACCTTGGTTTTGTTTATTTGAAATCATTCTAAATGTTGTATTGAAAGAAAAATGGGAAGGAGGAAATAACTCTATAGTATTTGTGAAATTTTATTTTATCTCTTTAAATGTAAGCAAATATTTTTTAAAAATTCTGATGCTAAAATGATTTTGAAAACTAATCATCTTTCATGTTAGAAAAGTTTAAATTGCCAGCTTAAGCCTGTTAAAATATTTTTATTGCATTCTTAGTAATTTCCCTTGGAAGCATTTCTAGAGGCTCAGCAAAACATTTACAATTTCATAAAAACCTTTTAAATTAATTTATAACTTAGCTATGAAGTCTTTTGGGGAGACTCAAAACAGTGGGTGACCTCATATCCATAATGTGTATGCTTAAATGTTTTATTACAACCAAGTGGATTAGGATGGAATTATTTAACTTTAGATATTCTATTTTATTTAACCACAATCTGGCCTTTTACTTAAACTGATTTAATTCCATTCTGTACAATTCCAAATGTAGGTTCTGCTTTACTTTATTATCAACCACAGTGGCTTAAAAGAAGTGAATATAAGAAAATACTGACCAACATAGAAATTGTTATTGGCATTTTATTGAATCATAATTTAGAATGATAAGTATTTCCTTGTAAGTGCTCTGGGAGAGATGGAATGTCTTGGTTCTTTGTGTACTCACTGATGCAATTTCTTGGTCCACCTTTTAAAAAATCTCAGGTTGTTATGGCAACCAATTGTGTGCAAGCATATCCTGATAGCTCATTGCCTCAGCAGTACCATTATTTTGTATTCCACGGCTTCTTCGCATTTGCCTTTATCTATGTTTGTTTTCTATAAGTGCTTTATTGGCTCTATGTGCTTCTTTCTGTGTTATATTTCAGTCATATTCATCCGACCAGTCAGATCATGCTGTAATTGCTCATTTCTAATTAGTACTTAACTGCATCTCTAACTGCCAACTTAACCCTAGGGCTTTGCAAAGAAGCCTTCTTAATAAAAAAAAAATGCCTTTACTTCTTCTAAAAGTTATTTGATAATCTAGCTGGAGTGATTTCTGGTTGACAGTCTTTATTCTCTTTCTACAAAAGTTACCATGGTCCTCTGCATAAAATGTCTGTGGATACCTAGGATGGCCAATGGAACAGGGTATTGTAGTGGGACTATTTTGCCTCAGTATGGCTCAGGTCACAGAAATATCAGTGATGAGTACTCTGACATTTCGTTGTGAGAATATTATGAAGTTGCAAAGGAAATCTTGAATGTTGCCTTTGCAACACTTACCCATTACCTACTTTGCTCTGAGGACCAGGGTTTTGCACAATTTACATTTTTCAATTTTCTCAGCAGTTTTTCTGATACTTTAGGAAATGAACATGGAGCTAAGTGGAAGTCTTACAAAAATCTCTATGACAGGATTCTTGCAGTGAACTTAAAGAACTCTTCATCTTTCACTAAGGTTGTGATGAAGTGGTACTCAATACTCAGCGTCCATCAAACATCAACAATTCTGTCCAAGAGTTCACTAATTTATCTCTGGTTAAAATGATGAAGGACAAGCAAGGCCCTATAGCAGGATCTCATTATCAACCATTTCATAGCTACATGCTTTTAGTAGAACAGTAGTATTTTAATGTTACCCTATTATTAATCAGGTTCTCTAGAGGAACAGAACTTATAAAATGAATATATATATATATATATATTCATATAGAACTTATATATGTGTGTGTATACATATGTATGTGCATATGTATGTATGTATGTATGTTTGTATGTATGTATGTATATGAATGATTTCTTAGAATGCCTTGTTACAGGTTGTGGTTCAGCTAGTCCAAAAGTGGCTGACTATAAGAAGTTCCAAGCTTCCAATAGTTGCTCAATCCACAAGGGTAGATGTCTTAGCTGTTCTTCAGCATAAACAAGAATCCCAGAGAAGTAAGCTCTAATGCAAGTGAAGGAATGGATGTGATATTCAGAGCAAAAACAAGCAGGCAAAGAGAGATCAGACTACCTTTTTCCATGTCATTTATATAGGCTCCTGGCAGAAAGTCAAGCCAAGATTAAAAGTGGCTGCTCTTTCCACCTCAACAGATCCACATTACATATGTATCTTCCAAGATCAAATATACAGATTAGAAGTGAGTCTTTCCATTTCAAAGGATTTAATTAAGGAAAATTTCCACATATGTGTGTGATGTCATTTGGGTTTTAGTTAATTCCAGATGTAGTCAAATTGACAACCAAAAATAGCCATCATACCCTAGGACTAGGACTATCTAGTCTTTGGTTCTTAGTCACCCAAGCAGCATGGCAATCAGATATTGGTTGGTTACTCTGTCACGCTTTGTGCTAATATTGCACTAGCAAATCTTGAAGGCAGTACACTATTTGCAATTGAAGGTCTTGTAGTTGGGTTGGTTTTTATGTTTCTTTTTTTTTTTGTTACATGCAGATTATCTTCCTGTGTCAAATACACTAAACTGGTGATTTGAAGAATTGACTGTAGGCACCAACTCAACTTCTTCCTATTCATTGAGTTGTGTAGCTGTTGTCTTCAGCAACAGCATTTAACTGTCAGTTTTTGGAGAACAACATATTGTCTTGGCAACAGCCTGAGCTGTTTTGGGATTCTCGTGTGTCCTGGCTGAATTTGTGTGTCAACTTGACTCAGGCTAGAGTCATTAGAGATGAAGGAGTCTTAATTGAGGAAATGTCTCCATGAGATCCAGCTGTAAGGCATTTCTCAATTGACAACTGATGGGGAGAACCCTCCTATTGTGGGTTGTGCCATCCCTGAACAGGCGGTCCTGTGTTCTATAAGAAAGCAGGTTGATTAAACCATGAGGAGCAAGCCAGTAAGCAGCAGCCCCTATGGCATCTGCATCAATTCTTGCCTCCGTGATCCTGCCCTGTTTGAGTTCCTGTCCTGACTTCCTTTGGTGACTAACAGCAATGTGTAAATGTAATCTGAATAAACCATTTCCTCCACAACTTGTTTTTTGGACACAGTGTTTCATTGCAGCAATAGAAACCCTAACTAAGAAATCAGGAGGCCCCTTTGTTCAACAACTCAATTGGATGTAACCAATTTCTGGGGCTTGAAGCTTCATTTGGGGACACGAGAACAACTGGGGCTCTGTCATACTCATTATTTTGCAATACACACACACACACACACACACACACACACACACACACACATATATATATATATATGGAGGTTCTTCTATACTTGGTTTCCATACCACCATCTCAATTGGCACTTGATTTTACCTGTCTCTCACTGTATTCCCATCCACACCCCATTTTTTCTTACCCTCTCCAGTACATCCTCCTGTTCCAGTACCCCCATCCTCTTATAACTATCTATCCTGCTTTCTTTTCCTGGGGAGCTCTATCTGTCCCACCAACCTAACCTCTGTGGCTCTATAGACTAGTTTGGTAATTACTGAGTTAGCAACTAATATCCACAGATAAGCAAATACATACCATATCTGTCTTCCTGGATCTAGGTTACTTCACTTGGGATTTTTTTTCTAACTAAATTAATTTACCTGTGAATTTCATGATGTCATTTTTTTAGGCAGCTGAGTAATATTCCATTGTGTAAATGTACCATATATTCTTCACCCATTCTATTCAGAAAAGTGGCTAGATACAAAATAAACTCAAAAGAGTCAGTAGTCCTCCTATATACAAATGACAATCATCCTGAGAAAGAAATTAGGGAAACTACACCCTTTACAATAGCCACAAATAATATGAAGTATCTAGGTGTAATTCTAACCAAGCAAGTGAAAGACTTGTATGAAAAAAAACTTTAAGTCTCTGACAAAGGAAATTGAAGATGACATAAGAAGATGGAAAGATCTCCCTTGTTTGTAGATTGGGAGAAATAACATAGTAAAAATGGCCATCTTATCAAAAGCAATTTACAGAATCAATGCAATCCCTACTAAATACCTACATAATTTTTAAAGACCTTGAAAGATGAATTCTCAACTTCATATGGAAAAACAAAAAACCCAGAACAGGTAAAACAATCCTGTACAATATAACATCTTCAGGAAGAATCTCCATCCCTGATCTCAAGATGTTCTATAGAGCAACAGTAATTAAAACAGCATGGTACAGGTATAGCAATAGGCTTGTTGGTCAATGAAAGCAAATTGAAGATCCAAAAATAAATCCATATACCTATGGGCACTTGATTTTTGACAAAGAAGCCAAATCTATACAGTGGAAAAAGTATCATCTTCAACAAATGGGGCTGGTCTAATTGGATATCTACATGTAGAAAAATGCAAGTAGATCCATATTTATCACCACACACAAAACTCTAGTCCAAGTGGATTAAAGACCTCAACATAAAACAAGATACACTAAATCTGTTAGAAAAATGTAGGGAATAACCTTGAGTTCATTGGCACAGGAAACAACTTCCTGAACAGAACACGAATAGTCCAGGCATTAAGGTCAACAATTAATAAATGGGACCTCATGAGGCTGTGAAGCTTCTCTGTAAGGCAAAGGACACTGTCAACAGAACAAAGCAACAGCCTACAGACTGGGAAAATGCCTTCACCAATCCTATATCTGACAAAGAGTTAATATCTAAAAATTTTTTTAAAAAACTCAAGAAATTTAATACCACCAAACCAAATAACCTAATTAAGAAATGGGGTGCAGGGTTGGTGAAGATCTTTTCCCAGTCAGTAGGCTGTCGCTTTGTTCTCTTGACAGTGTCTCCTGCCTTACAGAAGCTTCTCAGCCTCATAAGCTCCCATTTATTAATTATTGACGTTAAGGCCTGGGCTGTGGGTGTACTGTTCAGGAAGTTGTTTCCTGTGCCTATGTGTCCCAGGCTCTTCCCCACTTTTTCCTCTAACTGAGTTAATGTCTCTGGTTTTAAGTTGAGGTCTTTAATCCACTTGGACTTGAGTTTTGTGCATGGTGACAAATAAGGGTCTAATTGCATTTTTCTACATGTAGACATCCAGTTAGACCAGCACCATTTGTTGAAGATGCTATCATTTTTCCATTGAATAGATTTGGCTTCTTTGTCAAAAATCAAGTGAGCAAATGTGTGTGGATTCATCTCCGGGTCTTCAATTCGATTCCATTGATCCACCAGCCTATTACTTTGCCAGTACCATGCTGTTTTAATTACTGTTGCTCTGTAGTACAGCTTGAGATCAGGTATGGAGATTCCTCCGGAGGATCTTTTATTGTATAGGATTGTTTTTGCTATTCTGGGTTTTTTATTTCTCCATATGAATTTGAGAATTAATCTTTCAATATCTTCAAAATATTTTGTAGGTATTTTGATAGGGATTGCATTGAATTTGTAAATTGCTTTTGGTAAGATGGCCATTTTTACTATGTTAATTCTCCTGATCCATGAACAAGGTAAATCCCTCCATCTTCTGATGTCATTTTCAATCTCTTTCTTCAAAGGTTTGAAGTTTTTTTCGAATAAGTCCTGACAAAGGTTTAATATCCAAAATATATAAAGAACTCAAGAAATTAAACACCACAAAACCAAACAACCCAATTGCAAAATGGGGCTCAGAACTAAACAGAGAATTCTCAACAGAGGAATATCAAATGGCTGAGAAACACTTAAAGAAATGCTCATCCTCGTTAGGCATCAGAGAAATGCAAATCAAAACGACACTGAGATTCCATCTTACACCCATCAGAATGGCTAAGATCAAAAACTCAAATGACACCACATGTTGGCGAGGATGTGGAGAGAGAGGAACACTCCTTCACTGCTGGTGGGAATGCAAACTAGTACAACCCCTTTGGAAAGCTATCTGGCGTTTTCTCAGAAAAATGGGAATAGGGCTTCCTCAAGACCCAGCTATCCCACTCCTTGGAATATACCCAGAAAATGCCCTAACACACAACAGGGACATATGCTCAACCATGTTCATAGCTGCTTTATACACAATAGCCAGAACATGGAAACAGCCTAAATGTCCCTCAGTAGAAGAATGGACTAAGAAACTATGGTACATTTACACTATGGAGTATTACTCAGCTATTAAAAACGAGGAATTCCCGAAATTTGTGGACAAATGGATTGACCTAGAAATTATCATAATGAGTGAGTTCACCCAGAAGCAAAAAGAGACAAACGGTATATACTCACTTATATCAAAACACTAGTCCAAGGGATACGAACCATGAAAAACCTTACTTACCAAGAAAGTGGGTCAGAGGAGAGGACATCCTATTGAGTCTTTAGGCGAGAGTAGCATGGAAGAATGGGGAAATAATAGGACCCACAGGGTCCTGGAAATCTACAAGAAGAACTTTATGACAGGCAGATCTGGGTCCTGGGGTCCTCCTCAAACTAAGGCACTAGCCAAGGAAAAATAGGCAGTAAACTTCGAACCCCTACCAAGACCTAGCCGACGAACACGATATTCTCCACTGTTGAGTGGAGAGTGAGATCTGATTCTCACGTGAACTCTGGTGCCCCTTTTCTGACCATGTCCCCTGGATGGGGAGGCCTGGTGGCACTCAGAAGAAGGATAGCAAGTTACCAAGAAGAGACTCGATAATCTTAGAGCATACATAGGGGGAAGAAGTCTCCCTCAATCACAGACATAGGGGAGGGGAGAAGGGGGGAAGTGGGAGGGAGGGAGGAATGGGAGGAAACAGGGGAAGGGCTAACAATCAAGATGTAATATGAATAAATTAATTTAAAAAAAAAAAGAAATGGGGTGCAGAGCTAAACAGAGAATTCTCAACAGAGGAATATTGAATAGCTGAGAAACCCTTAAAGAAATGTTCAACATCCTTAGTCATCAGACAAATGCAAATAAACAACTCTGAGATTCCATCTTATACCCATCAGAATTGCTAAGATAAAAAACTCAAGTAACCGCAAATGTTGGCAAGGATGTGGGAAACAGGGAACACGCTATCATTGTTGCTGGGAGTACAAACATGTATAACCACTTTGGAAATCAATCTCGAGCTTTCTCAGAAAATTGGGAATAGGGCTATCTCAAGACCCAGCTATTCCACTCCTTGGAATATACCTGAAAGATGCTCTACCACACAACAAGGATGTTTACTCAACTATGTTCATAGCAGCCTTATTCATAATAGCCAGAATCCGGAAACAATCTAGATGTTCTTCAGTCGAACAATAGATAAAGAAACTTGGTACATTGACACTCAGCTATTCAAAACAAGGAAATCTGAAAATTTGTAGGCAAATGGATAGAACTAGAAATTATCATCCTGAGTGAGTTAACCCAGACCCAGAAAGACACACACGGTATATACTTTCTTACAATTGGATATTAGCCCAACATAGATGTCCTCAGTGGGGAATCGGGACAGATGCAGGGACTCACTTTTGGGACTCCAGGTGAGAGTGATATGGAAGAATGGGGAGACAGAAGGACACTGAGGCTCCAGGAATCCTACAAAAAGACCATCAATCCCGGTGGTTCTGGACACAGGGTGACCTGCACAAAATGCTCTACCAACCAAGGACAATGAATGCAGTAAACCTAGACCCTCTATTCAGATCTAGGCAATGAACAGCACATTCTTCATGGTTGTATGGGGGAGCATGGCCTACCTCTGACATGAACTCTGGTGCCTTCTATTTGACTACTTCTCTTTGGTGGGGAGGTCTGGTGGCACTCAGAGGAAGAGGAAGCAGGCTATCTGGATGAGATCAGGCAGGCTGTGATCATATGGTGTGGGAGAGGGTCACCTTCTTTCAGAGAGCTAGGGGAGAGGAGTAATGTGAAAAAAGGAGGGAGGAATGAGAAGATACAAGAGAAAGCATAATAATCAGGATGTAATCTGAATACATTTTAAAAAGTTGAAAATTAAAACATTTTAAAAAGAACAAAAATGTCTTAGAGGTATGCAAATATACATATTTTCCATTTTAATAATTACATCTACAATAAACATGAACATTATTTTCTTAAGAGATTCATACTAAGATTAAGGACAAAAAAAAGAGAGATGACTTAACTAACATTTAAAATTTACTCCTTATCATGAAGCCTTATAAATCAAAGTCATATACATACTACCCTTGTTAGTTTACAGTAATTTATAAATAAAACAATAGCAACAACACCATATTTTTAGTCCAAGTAACTCACCATCTAGGCGCTAGCATGCCCAGGTCCTCACAAGGGAAGTCATCTGGATTTGCTGATGATACCTCCTGTCTGTATCTCCGTACAGTAAAGGGAAGCATAACTGTCCTAGCTGCTCTTCTGAGGACATGGATTCCATTCCTGGGCCTCTAGCCTCATGACCCAGTTATGTATGTACTCTGTGCATACGTATGTACCTCAAAACATTATATTGTAACCTTATTTTTAGCTACAATTTAGAACACAAACATTATACCTAAATAACTCATTGACATAAGATTACGCATATGGTTAATAGTACTGAAAATAAATCTGGACTATGTAAATGAGAACTTAAAACATAATAAAGATAGTATTTTATTCCATTGGGATGTTTCTAGTTGTTGCTGAATATATTTAACATAATTAGCTACCCACCCATTAAAAGTAATAAGATTTTTAATCATATCATCTGTAATAGCAAATTGTATGGAATCGAGCTATAAATGTAAATATATACAGTATTATTAAAACAAGAAAACATTGAATAGCCAACGATATAGTATATGAAGCTTTCAGAAATAATAATGAACAACTGAAGGAGATAATTGTCTAATTACAAAAAATTTAAAAATTTTTATTTAGAAAAATGTACCTAAAACAAAATCTAAGAGTGAGACAAAATACATATAATTTATATACAAACAATAGCTTTCTTGATTAAAAATACAGAAGTACTCAAATAAACTTTGCCAGTGATATGAACAAGCAAGTCACAGCAGAAGAAATATTACTTATTAGTAGAAAAGCTCACAAAACATGTTTAACTTCACTAGTAGTCAGGAGAATAGAAATATAAATAATAAGGAAGGGTTAGTCATTGTGAATCATTATGCTGTCAAAAATATGCATGCCTGTGTTTAACAATTCCCAGTACCAATGAAGAAGGTGTGGAAAATGAGAGTGGATATCCACAGGCTGATGCTTGAAATCCTATGACCCCTGTGGTATAAACTTGCTAGTATCTATTAAAATGAAATATATAGAGTGATGTTTATATAAACATATTCATAAATGTATAGAACATATACACATCTACACTTCCTTTAATCAAGTAATTTCAGTGTTTAGGAAATCCGTCAAGCAGAAGTAAAATTACAACTATACAAATAAATATGTATAAGGACATTTATTATAATTATATAAATGTCAAAAATAAATCAGCAACCCATAATGTCAATTAATAGGAGACAACTTTAATAAATTAAGATATTTTCATGCTGAGAAATGCTATGAACTTATAGAAAAAGGTATGAGCTTATTTATTATTCATTCAACAAACAATTTACCTATACCAACAATATTCATGTACTATTTTAGGCATTAACATTAAAGCAAGTTTGAAAATAAAGTATATTTTTCATTTTACTGAGGAAGGAAAATAAATAAAACCAGATATGTTCACAGAGTGATAATGTACCAAGAATAAAATAAAATGTGTGGATGAGACAAAGTGATCGGGAGGTGATCTGGCGCCTGAGAAAAGAAAGAAAGCCTTGAAGACAGCTTGGAAAACACTACTCCAGGTCAGGGGGGTAGACATTTTCCTTTATCCCCAGCCAAGGATTCGGAGAAATACAGAGACTACAGTTTAAAAGATATACTGCATTTCTCTTGAATTCTGAATACTCCTACCATAGCATCGAATTTTCAGTTCTATTTTTTTCTCTCAAAACTGTTCTGTTTTTAACAAAAGCAGACATGATTGCTGCTAACCAGAGCACGGGGTGTTTGGGTTTTTCGTTATATTTGAGCCAGATTCATTTATTTTTAATGAATTTTATGTTTTATTCATCTATGTAAGTTTCTCTTCCAAAAAAAATGATTCTTTTAAGTTGAAGAAAAGCACAGGTAGTCAGAATTCATGAGATTTATTATATTTTCTTCCACGCAGAAAACCCGAGAGACAACACACCACATGTCTTTGTTAGTTTTCTTTTGCTGATGCACGGACCATGCAGGAATGCTTCTTACTAGCTTGTTCCTCATGGCTTCCTCATCCTGCTTTTTTTTTTATATTACCAAGGACCATCAGCCCAGTCACTGTCCACAGTGAGCTAGACCCTCCTCACCAGTAATCAACTAAGAAAACGCACCGGAGATTTTCTCACAGGCCTATCTTTGGAAGTATTTCTCAGTTAAGTTTCATTCTGCCCATATATGTGTCTAGCTTGCATCAAGTTGACATACAACTAGCCAGCACAGATTGTCTAGGTTAATTATACTTCCTAGGTCTTGTGAACATGGATGTGTAAGTATCCTTGCACATACATCCCTTTGGCTATATACCTAGGAATGGTTTGACTGGCACATGTAGCATTTCTATGTTACTGTTTTGAGTATCCTCTTGCCTGATGTTCAAAGTGATTGCACTAGTTCCAACTATCAGAAGCAGAGAGGAAGGGTTCTCCTTTCCCCACATGCATGCCAGCATTTGCTATCTTTACATTCTTGATAATGATGACATTCTGACTGTCAGGAGTAGGAATCTGAAAGTAGTTTCTATCTGCATTTTCATAATGGCTTAAGGATATTTAAGAATCCTTTAAATGTTTATTACTTATTTTAGTTCCATGTCCCGGTTGTTTGTTGTTGTTGTTGTTGTTGTTGTTTTTAGTTTTAGGGATTCCCTGCATATTTTAGACAATAATCTGTCTTTAATATAGGATTTTTAAAGAGTAAGAACTTTGCCTTGTTCCTAATCTTAGTAGAAATGCTTTGAGTTGTTCTCTAAGCATAATCTTAGTAAGCGACCTATGTGTAGCCTTTATTATCTTGATATGTTCAATGTCCATCTCTAGCCACTCCACAGCTTTTAACATAAGGGGATATTGGATTGTGCCAAAGGCCTTTTCTGCATATACCAAGATAATCATGTGATTTCTTTGCTTGTATCCATTTACGTGATGAACTGGAATTATTGATTTATACTTGTTGCACCAATCCCTCATTGCTGCAGATGTTAGGTTTACAAAACTTTTAATTTGGAATTTTTTGCCTCAGTCTTACATACTTTTCTATTGCTATGAGAAAAATCACCTGTAAAGGAAAGCGTTTAATAGGTGTACAGTTCTAAGTCAGAGTCCATGAAGGTTGAGCAAAGGCTTGGCAGCAGGAAAAGCTCAGATCTCACATTTCAAATTGCAAACTGGCAGTGGCTTGAGTCCTTTGAAACTTGAAAGCCAACCTCCAGTGACATACCTCTTCCACCAAGGCCACACCTCCTGCTCATTCCCAAACCTGGGGGCCTTTGAGAGCTTTCCTCATTCAAACCACAACACCCCATTCCCTGGCCCCCATAGGCTCATGACCATACCATAGTGCAAAATGAATCCATTACAACTTCAAAACTCCCCATAGTCTTTCAGTCTAAACACTACTTAAAAAACCAAAGGTCAATTTTTTTTTTTATGAGACTCAAGGTATTTTGTAACTTCCAGTAAAATCTAAAACATATCACAAATTTACAATAGATAATGACACAGGATATATATTACCATTCCAAAATAGAAAAATCAGCATAGTGAGGAACCGCTACTCCAAAGTAAGACCAAAACCTAGCATGGCAAACTCCAAATCCGATAGCTTCATGTCTGGTGTCAAAAGGCTTAGACAGCTCTGTCCTCCCAGTTTTTCTGACTGCCGCCTTTCTCTTTTTGGCCCGCTCCACTCTCTGCATTCAGCTTTCCTTGACAGATATTTCACTTCCTGAGGTCTCCAACGCACTTCAGGTTTCACTTTCAAAACTTTATCCAATGGTTTATCAGGCCCTCTTGTCCTTTTGTGAGTTTCATAAGGGAACTTCCTGGCAACCCATTGGCAGGACCCTGCAACTCCTTTAAACCATGGCGGAAGATTTTATCATGTAAACCCTTACTCCTGTAACATGTATAACTCTAAAGCGAGAACCGCACGGATGGCACTGTTGAGTTTTGGCTGCCAACTTAGTATGGAGCCTAGTCCCCTAAAAACATATTTGCAGCATCTTTGCTTTTGCTTTTGGGAAGCAGAAAATTTCTTAGGATATTTTTTTTTCTAAAGTTGAAATCTTAGCTGGATAGGGTCTTGCCTTGAGGGCATCTTTTTCTGTATTTCAATGCCCAGCCTTTGTTATTTCACCTTTTTAATCTGTCTCTGGAGGTGTTTTGTTTTGCCCTACTTGCTATTTTTTTCATTGCAAACCTTCATACGAGTGATTGGTAATAACCACACAATGGACTCAATAGTAGGCTGACCTGAAATCTTTGCAAAAGAAATTAGTCCATTACTTTCAAATTCAGCTTTAGGCAAATTCTTAGGACACAGGCAGAACTCAGGCACAGCATTTGTCATTATCACAAGACTCTTCTCTAACCAGCTAGAGTGCTCCTCTCAGACACCTCTTGAACTGGACCTGTTCAGTCCCACTGTCCCTTAGCATTATCATGGCTTCTACTGCGATAGCTCATTAAGCTTTGCTTACAGCAATTAACTGCTTTGTCAGTCCAAATTCCCAAAGTCTCTTTCTCAATGGTGTCTTTCTCAAAAAAAAAAAAAAAAGAAAGAAAGAAAGAAAGAAAGAAAGAAAGAAAGAAAGAAAATAGCGTGGTCAGGCTTGTCACAGCAATAGTGCAGTTACTGTTATCAACTTCAGTCTTGGTTACTTTTCTATTTCTGTGATAAAACTCTATGGACAAGGAAGTTAATAACAGAAAGCATTTGATATGGCTTCATACCATCATGTGCAATTGTGAACACATGCTTTAAATCGGAGTGCTAAATAGAGGTTTCTTTAGCCAGTGGCCAGTACGCTGATGCAATCTTGAAGGTATTAACGAGGATTCTTTAAAGAAAAAAAAAAAAACAGAGGATTTTTAAATTCCTGGTTATTAATATTCTAAAACCTCATTTGGCTGACCTTATTCACTTGTATATCCAGATCATCATACTTTGCCCTTCATGGTCACTCCTGATCCCTCCGTTTTTGCTCTTTCCTTTTCCTCCTCTGTCCTCCAGCCCTTATTCTTCTGCCTTTGCTACATTGTTCTTGCCCTTGAAGATTGTGTCTTTCAGGCAGGTAATCCTATGAAGATTTTCTGAAATTATAATATGTATAAATTTCTACAAAATTGGACTAAACATAGCTTATTAAAACTGTATAATAAAGATTTTTGTCACTTAAAACTATGACTTGGCCTTTTTAATAAGTTACTTCATGAATTTAGTGCTTTTAGAAGATTCTTAATTTTTGGAGGAACATTATTTTTTAAATTAAGATACTCTTTCTTTCTACATTTTCATACAGGATTCTTTCCAATGAATAATATAGAAAAATTTTCCTAGGAGAAAATTTAAGAATATAGAAATTAAAGAAAATAAATGTTCTTTTAATACAAGAAAATGATAGACTCAATCTGTAATCCACCAAGGAAACTTTAGTTGTTTTAAAAATCACTTTTTCAAGACTTAATTAATTTTTTTGTTTGCATATTTTTCTCCACGTATTTATACATATTGCATGCATCTCTCTGCCACCATCACCAGAAGCAATGGTCAGAGTACTTGGAACTAGAGTTAAGGAGTGTTGTGTACCCTTTCTCTGCAAGAGCACCAGAGTCTCTCAACAGCTAAGCCTTCTCTCTTGCTCCCTGCACTTGCTCTTTAGATAAGTGTTTCTAAATCCATCCACCCTACTCCTTGGGCACCTCGGAGTCTTCAGGACAGAGAGCATCACCAGTGGCATCAGCAAAGCAAAGCTAAGGAGGACGACCCTGACACGGCGAGACTGGCACTCTGACAAGCTGACCCGAACAAAGAGAGAGAAGCTTGAACAGCACATTTAACAGGAACTTTGGGGCTAATTCTATGACTACAAAGGTCAGTGTAAAACAAACTCACACCACAAGTTGAAAGACAAACATAAAACCTAAACTGAAAACTATCACAATGGTAAATTAAAGTATGGTACCATTCCTGCGTACAAAAGAATTACCTTTCTTTTAATGTTTTCTTAGTTAATAAGAACCACATCTGATCTTATTAATTAATGTTATTTTAAATGTCTTAATACTCTTTTTTTTTAAAAGATGTATATATCTATTTATTGAGTTTTTCAAACATACTGTGAAATTGTGGTACCATTAGACATTCTAAAATACAATTTTGTCATGTTTAGCTGATAATTGAGTGCTTTCAGAGAATTCTTGTCCAGTGATTATTATGAAGAACTTCTTCAATGTGTAGACACCAAATGTGTGCATTATTTTCATTAATACTTATAATTCTGAATCATTATATTAAATTTCAATTACTGCAATGATTGTATGATAAGCTCGTTAATATTTAAATTCTGTTATGTATACAGATCTGTAGTAATAGCAAACATTTTAAATGTGTTATCACAAGATACGAATTATAAGAAGCTCTACAGAATGAAAGAATTGTTCATATTTAATTTTTGTCTTTAGAAAAGGATAAAGCTGTTTTTATGACACAATGTTAGTATTCAGATGTAATATGTTTGTTGGTCATTGACAGAAGAAAGAGACTGTCTGAGCTAGCAAGATGCCTCAGGGGATAAAGGTGGTTGGCATCAAGCTTGATGAACTGAAATGGTCCCTGGAACTCACATGGTGGAAGATGAGAAACCAACCGAGTCCTGCAAGCTACCCTCTGATTTCTCCACATGTGCCATTTTTTTTTGTGCATGAGGGCAAACGCACACACTAAATAGAATAAATGTAAAAGTGACAAGTTATATATGCATATGTTTTATTTTTTTTCCTTTAAAAAATACAAACCAGTTGTACTAAGGAGTCTTGGTTTCTCTCACCCACTCTTTGTAGAAATTATTTTCTTCCCAACCGCCCCCCCCCCACCAAATGGCCACCCGAGCTCTGCTTGCCTAATAACTTATGGTGCAAAGCATTCTTTTTACTATAGACACCAATTTCCAGTTAAGAAATAAAGCCAGATTCTTGGTGTTCTCTAGAAGAATGGAGGCTCGCCCACCCCAGCACCTCCACTCCTTCCAGAATACTGGTCAGATTGTAAAAGCTGCATTCTGCTTTTTATAAGGGCCCCGATTGATTCAGTTGGATATGATTCTCTTCACTTCCTATCTGAGCAGATTTGAGGTTGTCCTATGGAAAATGCCATCGGTCTTACTCTTTAGTCAAGTTCTTGTCAACACTGGAACATACATGCACCCCTCAAACATTTGCATAGTGAACTCAGCATGTAGCTGAACACCTCAACACTTTCATAAAGCCATATCCCATTTCCCAAATGGAAATAAGTTCTACTTTGTCATTGCAAGAAATATTCCAGTTGATAATTATAACCATTTTAAAGATTAAATCATATTCTAACCACGGCCATAATAGGTAAAAAGGGAGAATAATTTATTAGCAGTAAGGAAATTATGGTCGGGATGCTCCATTTTGTGGCTCTCGTCCAATTGATAAATGCATTATTCTGACTTACATTATGAAAGCATCAACACATGCACAAATTGTTAAGGATATCTCCAACAAGCTGTAACTACTCCAGGTTACAATTCACAATAAGAGGAGTGGAATGTTAGAAGTCTCCCTGAGGAGAGTAATAGCAGGGCTTAGTTCCTAGTGGATTACAGGCCCACATTATGAAACTACTGCACATTTGGCACAATTATGCGCCACTGGCAGCTTTTTCTCAAAGGAAGCCTCATGTTAAATGAACACTTAGAATCATTTTGGAACTCATGCATCTTGCAGCTTACGCTGTGCTAAGTTAAGCAGCAAATGCCATGCCCGTCTGGTGGAGAGAGAATATCAGGCTCCAATATCATCAGTCCTTTCCCCCTTAAAAGCTTTGATTTCATTAAAGATGACCCCTGAAAGCGCTTCAGAAAAATGAGATGCTCTACAAAAAATGTGCTGAATAGAAAAGAAGAGCATTCAGTACAGAAATTACTGCCTTTCCTATTGTTATTTTTAAGGTTTACCAGGATCTGGCAGGTTGGCTGTTTTTCTCCTTTGGTGTCCAATGAAGCCGTTCTCAAAGGCACTCAATGGGTGCCAAAGTGTAGGTAATGCACCTTTCCAGTAAGATGCAACCCACTGATGTCCAGTGTGTGACTAAGATGGTCGGTTGTCAGCAGAGAATGCGGAAACCGTCAGAACAAAAATGTAGTCTTAGATTTGCTGCCAGAACAAAACACTTGGGAAGTGAATCTCAAGGGCTGGATATGGGTTTATTTTATACCCTTGCTAGTCTCACCACACAAAAATGCTTTAAGTACCCTGCCATAAATATTTTATCAAAAAATAATCACATATTATGAATTCTGCGTGGAGGCACTTCAAAATAATACTGTGATCGCAAAAATACAACTTTACTGAAGGGAGCCAATTAGGCAGAGTTTAAAGTGACTACTGTTTCTCAAAAGTTCTTAGGAGCTACAGCCCAGAGACGATTGATTGATTGATTGATTGATTGACGGATTGATCGATTGAAATTATTTAGTTTATGCAATACACAGTGTCCTAAACTTATTTAGCTTCTGGGGACAAATTTAGAAAGATCAAATTACCACAGAAGCTTCCTGCACCAAGCTTATAGGGATTAACAAAAAGCGATAACATTTGACATTTCACAAAAAGCAACACGCTCAATGTCCTGATCATTTCCACCATTAATAGATTTCTGGAGAGAGAAAAAAAAATTCTCTTCACCACATTTTATTTTCTTAGGTTTATGTATCTGTTTTCAAGATACAGAGTTAGAACTACTACGCAGTTTTATCTAAATTTCAACTTTTCAAGTCGTTACTTAGGCAGATTAGAAGACTGTTCAGTAAAAAATGTGAAACACTTGTTTCATAGACATAAATAAAAGGCAAAGTTAAAAGTCATGTTTTGAGATGCTGAATTTAGCAGAATCTTATACAACACTAGCCAAGCACAGACTTAATATTTTAAATGTAGTTCTGCTTGAATTGGTTCAGTGTAAACTGTTATAGAATGTTCTGTAGTGCTGTCCTGTTAATGCGGTTACGCACACAGCATTTCACAATCTTCAAGGATCTAACCACCATACATGATGTTGCACAAAATATTTTGACATCATTTATTTTCTAATGGTTTATGAGACACTATGGCAGTACAATGAAGAAAATAGGCACACTTGTCATAAATTTATGTTTTATTTTCTATTAATTCAAAAATACATACTGAGAAGAATAAGCAGGCTTAAATTTATACTTTATTTAAAACTCTTTATCACTTATTTTATTATAAATATCACATATTTACTTAACATTCCCATTCCAAATCTATGTTTGAATCATGAATTTTACTTTTGCTTGATAAATAATAAAAATAAAATTTATATTATTATAATTACAAAATTGAGTCATAAGTGCATGCTTAGCATAAACATCTTATATGCTAGGAAATTTAAAAGTAACAAATAGGAATTGAATTTAGTCTATCTTATTATCATTAATTAGCCCAACTCATATTTAGAATTTGTATATATCTCCACATGTGCTACATGTAATTTTTATATGAAGCCATGTACAACTTACATGTATTTATACTAGCAATTATTTAAATAAATTTTATTTCATTTTTTATACTTTAAAAAATTGTATATGCGTGTTCTTGTATGGCTTCATATGTGTATGAAGGTGACTATGAAATCCAAAAGGAGAAGGACTCGAGAATAAGGGTTATAAGTGGTTTTGAGCTGTTCCATTTAGGTCGTGGGAACAAAACTTGACACCTCTGAAAGAGCAGCAAGTGCTCTTAACTGCTGAACCTCCTACTCAATCCCTCATTTATTTTGCTACTAACATTATGAGAGACATTAAATTTAAATTACGATTGTATTTATAAAGATGTTTCCTTCCACGGGTAAGAGGGTAAAATAACAGTAAGGATGCCTAAAAAAAGTCATAATAAATCATACTATTAACTACCTTGATGAAAAAAATACCCATAATACACGTACATCAGTGTATAAAATAGACATATATAGTGTAAATTAAAATTTCCCATCTGGCCTAACAATGCTTCCTCCCCACAAAGAGCCACAGACCATCTAACAGAAGCCCAGCATCATGCATGAGAAGCTCTTTTTAGAGTTGCTCGGGGTTGTCCAAAAGACTTCCAAAACATTACAGGCTATTACTATTGCATTGACCCTAGAGGTTGAACCCTAACCCTAACCCTAACCCTAACCCCAACCCCAACCCCAACCCCAACCCTAACCCTAACCCTAACCCTAACCCTAACCCTGTCTGTTGTTAAAGACATCATGCACTTGGCACACAGAGTCTAGAGTTCCCTGAACTACAACTGACCTGAAAACTTCCCCCAAGGACTAGCTTTTATGGTATATGAAGGCCGCATGTGAGAAAGCAAATGAAAGGAAGCAAACAACAATCCTATCCAGCTATGATGCCTGTGAACCACAAAGACCAGCTTGGCACAATACTCGATAACACAATATAGAGTAGTGGTGCACATACGCTGGTAGTAACAAATAGCTCTCTAATTGGACTTAAGACCCGCTCAAAAAGAGCAAAATCATGTCTGGTATGGGAAACTTTGTCAACCACATCAGCGTCACTGAAGTCATGGATCTTGGAGGAGAACCTACAACCACCACTTTATTAAACCGGGTAATTCCAAACAATATTCTAAGTATTTGTCCTCATACCTACAGGCAGTGTAGTCTTCGCTTTTCATCAACAAAACTTCTCTTTGTAATAGATAGCAACCATTGCAGAAAGACATAACCAGTAAAATACAGAATTGTTTGGATTCCTGTATGTACAAATGTGTGTATATCTGCATCTACATGTGTTTCTTGACTATTTTCTTCCACTTATTTGTTTGTTTGGTCTTATATTGTTTGCTTGCTATTGTTTTGTCTTATAGTCATATTACTCTTTAGATGTTTTTATTTTCTAATGAGAGACATAAAAGTGTGTGGTATCCAGTATAAAGGAAGTAGGGAAGAATCTCAGAGGAGTTGGAAGAGCGGAAACAAGAACTAAGAAATATTTTATGAAAAAAATCTATTTTCTTTTTTTTTATATTTTTCTGTCTGTAATGATATTAATTTGAATTAAATATTATCAATGAGAGGCAGTTATATAGCTGTACTCAGAACCATTTTAGAATGCCTATGGATAGGCAAAACCAAGAGCAAACATGGAAAAGTCCAACAGAGTATGCATCTGTATGCATGGTCTGTCCCTTCCATGAACCTGGCTGAACCATTCAGGGGTAGGAGATTGTGTGCTTGCTAGTTTCTATGTCAAGTGGATACTGACTGGAGTCATTTTGGAAAAGAGACCTCAGTTGAGAAGATGCCTTCACCAGATTGGCTTATACTGAGTTTTCTTGATTTCTTAATAGTGTTGGAGGGCCCAGCCTATCGTGGGTGGTGCCAGCCCTGAGCTAGTGCTCCTGGATGTTAATAAGGAAGCCATGGAGCCATGGAGCAAGCCATGGAAAGCCAGTCAAAAAAGAGCTTCCCTTAATGGCTTCTGTTTCAGTTGCTGGCTCCAGGCTCCTGTTTTGAGTTCATAGGGGAAAAAAATCTATTTTCTATAAACTAAAAATAAATAAATTCAAATATAAGGGTCGCTAAGAAATGTATTATTAACATCTCAGGAAATTTCATAATAATGTCACAGAAGAGTAACATTCATACATGTGTTTGCTTCACACCTATTTCTTGTTAAACAACTTGGCCGAAAACCCAATGATGCTCATGTACAATGAAGAAATATTTAAGAGACTCTGGTGTGAAAGCTATTTTAGCCTGAGCTAAGAGAGACATACTAGAAACTAGAAAGAAATAGGAATGCTGAGCCACAATAGATAGGAAGATGACTAGCAAAGTGTTAATGAGACAGACAGTGGAGTATGAAATCAACACTCAAGGTCATCAGACAAGGACATGAATGGTAGGGTAAATCATCTTCCCTTTACGAGCAGAATTTTTGGACCCAGATTAATGCATAATGGTGCCTGGAGCCCTAGTGGTGTTAGTAATCTTGGAGGCCAGCTGACCTTTCAGCTGGCAAAGTTGATTTTTTGAGGGAGGATAGTTGGCATCTCTTGCCTCTGGCTCCTTGGAATGAGGGATCACGTCAGTGAAAACGCTAAAACTTTTGAACCTGTGCACAATTGTTAGCTCCTTCCAATGTTCTGTGGTTGAACTTCTTCATTATTGCCAGACCTTTAAGCTGATCTTAATGAAAAGTTCTCTTTTGATCTTTGTCCTTCTGAACCTTTGTAAACTTAAGGAAAACTACAAGTTCTGGCCTGAAGAGAAAGAGGTAAGAGATAACAATTTGATGCCTAAGGTGAGATGACAATTATTATCTCCAGTGACAAAAGGTATCTAGCAGAGCAGCTAAATGTCTCGAAAGGGTCATTAGAGACAAAAGACCTTGAGGTAATAATTTAATTTAAAATATGTGGAGAAATTGATACCATATATAAATAAATATATTAGACATTTAAACACATTTTATTATATATAGTCCAATAATTCTTATCGGCATTAGATTGGAATCAGATTAAAATATTCTGCAAGATTGTAATTTGCTAAGATCACAGTTAAGCACACACAGTACTAATCGGTATTTTACTTTTCCTCTGTCTTCTCCTTTGTCCACGGGAGTCTGGAGGCGGATGAAGGTGGGAAGAGAGTCCAGATCTCCAGAAAGCAGTTTCCCCTTGAACCACTGTCTGAGCCTATCATGAAAAGAAATGGTTGCCTTGGCAACAAGAACAAAACTAATGCTTTCAAATTCCGACTTCTACTCAGGTAACCTTTTAGTTCCATAGTTTTCAGATATATTTTGATACTAAGAGTCAGGTTTCTTATTACCAGTGGATATTCATCAGCTAAATGCATCTTTTCTTATTCTAAAGTTGAGTCCCTCATATTGTAATTTTACTTGAGCCTTTGGTACCTATGACAAGACTCAATTATCACAGCTGAGTAACTTTCAATGCACTTAAATAACAATTTAATCCGTAAATCAATGTATTCAAGAGAAAAATGTGAAAATTTTATCTTCTGTATTTTATTCCAATCCTTTTTTTCTGATTTACAAGGTAGCATAAATCCCTTGTAAAAATTAATAAAACTTAGCAAAGTTAAAGATGAAAATGAAAAATGGTCTAAATTGTAACAATAACTATTTTACTTCATTTAGTTCTTTTCTGTATATTTGGAAGTGATATCCACTCTTTTTCATCTTAACCATCAGAAATCTATTGCTTAATGGCAAATCCTATCAAAGAATCACTTTTCCACAGAAGCCTTATAGTATATCAAGACTATATATGAATTGCTCTATTATTAATTTCTATGGCTTCATAAATTTAATTTAAAGTATTGTAAAACCCTTGCATACAAATCTTTTTCCTGTGTCTCCATTTACTTTCTCAAATTATATTCTCTTAGGCAGAGGTTTAGATCAGCCAGTGTGATGCTTTGTAGTTTTGTCATACTCGTAGGGTTAACTTTTTGAAGCCATAACTGAGAATATTTACAAACCATAACAACTTTTTCTTTAGCTTCTGGAAAATTGCTAGATTCCTGGAAATTTTTGGCCAATGTGGTTTCTTTCAACAAAGTAAGAGTGCATCAATGTCTCCAAGGTCTATTTAGAATTGGAATTTACCAATGTATAAGTTGGTAAATTTAGTCTCATGGATGCATTTTATAAACATTTGTTTGATAGTGACCCTTAAAATATTTTTATTAGCTACTGAACATAGAAATTGATTTTTAAACAAATTTATAAAATTAAACTTTATGCGTGTCTTTGTTTGATGCTTTCATTTTCCTTACTTACTCACTTATTTGTTATGTAATTATGCATTTAGGTACACATGAATATAGATGTGTCTGTGTGTGTGTCTGTGTGTGTGTGTGTGTGTGTACATATGTGCAAAGCCAGAGATCAATTTCAGTTTTTGCATTTTAAAAACGACTTGACTTTTTTTTTTACATAAGGTTTGGCACAGAAACATGAGGCTTACCTATGAAACAGACAAAGTTAGTTGTTTTCCTCCCTATATCTAGGTATAAAAGTGAGTGCCACAACACATATTTTCTTAAATTAATGCACTTTTAAGTTTTCCCAGGTCCCTTTTAAGAGTGTAACAATTTTAAATATTCCAACTATTTATTGTCATGCATGGCTAGCAAATGAAAATCTGAATTTAAGTTTAAGCTTATTTTCTGTTCTTTAAGAGGACCTGTGCTTGGCTCTCAGCAGCCATCTTGAATCCATACCTCCAGAGAATCATTTACCCTTCTCTGGCCTCCACATGTACCACAAGCACAGGGCATATACTCACACAGACACATATAAATAAAAATAGTAAAGAATCAATCTTAAAAATAAATACTCCTCTCTTTCTGTTTTCTAAAAAAAATCCTTAAGAAATCATATTTATCTAAAATCACACACACACACACACACACACACACACACACACACACACAATGAAGTTATTCTACTTGATCTGACTATGAACCCCATAAGAAATTTCTATTACCAGGAATGAGAAATCTGCTATGAAGCTGTTGAACAGGGAGATTCAATGGTCTTCCCCAATCAAAGGTCAAGAATCCTAGCAGAGAATCTACTACTGCCACTCTACTTTAGCAGCACGATGCCTAACTGCATTCTAACTCTCAGCCTCACAACCACAGATAAATATAGGTCTGACCTACTCTCAAATAATCTTTTTGCAGCAGGCAGAGACATTACAGACAACTACAACTGTTCATAATACAGACCCAATAGATATAGCCACAGCACAACTTCTGCACCTAA
Source organism: Acomys minous (assembly GCF_964271855.1). Taxonomy (NCBI): domain Eukaryota; kingdom Metazoa; phylum Chordata; class Mammalia; order Rodentia; family Muridae; genus Acomys; species Acomys minous. The sequence goes on from NC_140495.1 coordinate 31,433,856, forward strand.
GCTCAGCATAGCTTTAAGACTGTAAGATTCAGAGGACCAGGAAGTCTGCTGTGAGATTGCATCTCCTAGAAAGGACAGGAAAGCTAAATCCACAGTACCTAAACAGTATGGCTGCCCAAGTAAGACCTGAAAAATGTCAGCACCAACAGATATGTTAATCTGTTGAAGAGCGAAATCTCACAGGTACACTCTTAGATGAAGAGCGACTGACAGCTAATGACTATTGAGATAGTTACAAATGACAATTCTCACGTATAAGCCCTCTAATTGGTTGTTTAACACCAAGAGATCAACCTTGAAATCATATATATTTGTGACAAAAATTGTCAAAGGATAAAAGGCCATGAATTTGACATGGAGTAGAGTGTAGGGTGCATGAGAGAGGTTTGAAGGAAGAAAACAAGGGGATAAATATAATTTTAATTTAATTATATCTTAGTTAAAATTAAAAATAAAAGAACAGAAAAAGTCATATTAGGGTAAATACATAAACAAACTTTGCAGAATTTTGAAACCCTCTGATATAGTCTGGGTTATATCAAAAATCATTTGACAGTAACAAATGTTCTTAGTTGTATTTCCAAGATATATTCTGAAAGCAAAGTATGTTTTTAACCTTCTCACTCTTGAATATTTTCCATATCTAAAGAATCAAGATACATAATATATGAAATAAATGTACTTGTGAATGAATACTGACATTTTGCTGTTTTTCATTATTTTTTGGTCCATCTAGTAAATTGTTAATGTAAAGAGCTTAATGTGGTTGGCATATTTAGGAGCTGCACACAAGTTTATCAAAAAGAAAAGGCTTAAGTAAGTAAGATAACATCAAAAGACAAAGAAGTGCTAACCCTTCCTTGCCTCTCAAGGCACACATCTTATTAATAGGAGTGTAAACTCGGAGTTCCCCCGTCCTGATGGAATAAGCCTACTAAGAGTCTTTTGTCCTCTTCAAACATCATTTTTCTACAATTGTATTATAGAAGTAATGAGAATTCCAATTATCTTCAGAACAATTAATTACTTGAATAAAATATTTAAAATTGCTTAACATGGGCTCATATAAGAAATTGTGTCAATTTTTATAAAATAATTACCACTACTAATGAGTAATTTAAAATGTCAGATAAGAAGGGTTTCTATGTGGGAATCTCTTATCTACTTTTTCAGAAGCTGAGCAGTAACACATGATTTACACCTACTTATCATAGCCAATGTGAAAACTCTTTTAAGTGTATACCCTTGGAATAAGGAAGTCAGCTGAGGTAAAAACCCGTGTCAGGTTCTCACAAGGAGCCTGGGGCTGAGATGCAAGAGGAGGGGATGAGCGTGTATTTTGCCTATATTGAGTTTACTACCTTCTTAATAGATATGGGAGTAAACAGAAGTTTCTTACGAAGCAACTTTTAGTTAAAATGCTAGATTTAAAAAAAAATGATAACATAGAAGTATCATTGAAACTGATAAAAACGATTAGCAATTTATGAGTCCACAAATCTAAAGGATTCTAGAGATTGTACCAAGTGTGTGATGTAAATGGACCAGCTAGAACCCACAGTCTCTGGCTTCTCAGTCTTTCTTGTCATCTGCTTTTACTGTACCATGTGCTCATCAGCTTTGACCTTACACAGAATCATCTGAAAGATGCGATATGTTGGTATTTATATATGTCAAGGGACCAAGAAGACGAAACTAGACATCACCAAAGGATGTAATTTTTGACTGCTAGATCCCCCACATATTTCTTAATTATTTCTGACATTTCGTCTATTTCACTATAACCTTCCTTGGAGGATACAGATAATGAAAAAAAAATGTTCTTCATGACCCAGAAGAAGAAATACATCTTCTGTTAATAAATCCCAGCTGAAATCATATAAGAGTTCACATTTATCATTTGTACTGTTTTGTTTGCTAAACTATTCTTGGAACCTGAAAAATAGTTTCATTTCACCATGACGGAGATTTGAGATAAAATGTGAAGGTCTAAGAAAAAGATGTTCAGATAACCATATGAGGCTATAAGCCAGCAAAATATGAAATATGAAAGTTGCTTCCTCTGCCTACCCTCACCTGAGGCTCTCTGAAGATGAAACAAAGTCTCAGCAATTGCTGTGTCCTTAGCACTTAGATACTGGCACATCTAGGCAGTAAGTAAGTGTACCACCAAGTACCTGCCATTAATAATGACAATTGAATCAAGACACCACAGATTCTTCCAGAAACAAACCTGTGAGACCTGAATGGCAAAAGCACAAACTGAAGTCGGACTTGAATAGAGCAGATCAACGTCATGTGCATCCCACATCTTTGCCTGAGATGAAAGTTACTTTAAAAAGAAAGAAAGAAAGAAAGAAAGAAAGAAAGAAAGAAAGAAAGAAAGAAAGAAAGAAAGTTACTTTAGTAGTATACAATGAAGCCTGTGGGAAAAAACAGATTTTCTAATTTTAAATTATTAAGAAAATATTAAGAGACAAAAGACAAAATATTTACCTTGTTTAGTAGAAAGTTGGTGCCTTTTTTTCTACATCGATGCCTTTCAGCATTTGTGGCTTTGTATATCTCCAGCCCATGTTGAATCTAGGCAGGGAGATCCAATCAATAGAATGCAGTAGAAGTGATTTTGATTGACGTTCAGGGTCAAGGCAGAATAAGAAGCCCATCAACATTCTGTTTGCTATATTAAAAGAAATCTTTTTGGGAAATTGGCCATTATGCAAGAAGATTGAGCATCCTGGGACTGTCATACTGGAAGGTGTCCAAGGTACACATCTCAACTATACCTGCTATAACAAGGTAGAGAACACCATCTTGGCTTATAATGTTCTAGTATTCTTAGTTGTATCACTGGAAAACTGAAAGAGGAAGCCATGAAACTCAGATGTGCAGTCAATTGAACATTTAGAGGAGTTATAATACTGTTACCATGTAGCAGCTTCCCAGACAGAATAACATGGAAGAACTGCAGAAAGAAGTGCAGAAGGGATCCCCTCCCCCCCCCAAAAGAACTACATGGTAGATCAACAGGGATAATCATCAAATGCACTTCCAGCAAGAAGCAACTGACAGAACCTGCAAGAAGCACATGACAGATCCTCAGCAAAACAGCCTGTCAGAACACCATCAAGGACAATCTGGAATATCTCCATCTAGAACATCCCAACAGAACAATAGAAAGGAGAGCATGGCATATCCCAGCAAGAACTACCTGTCAGACTCTTGCCTAAACCACGTGGCAGACCTGCAGCAAGAACTTCATTGCAAAAGCCAGTATGAAAACTTTCACTAATTTGCAACAAGAACCATCAGACGGATCCCCACTAAGAATCATATGAAAAACTTGCAGCAAGAACCACCTGACATGCCCAATCCAGGCCAAATCTTTGCATTGGCATAGCAATTTGGATACCCAATTCCACCCTAACCACAGAAACATTGTCAATTGTTAGCATCTGAGCAAGGGAGAGACACAGTTTTCTCTAAAATAGTAGCCCTCGGTAAATGAACCATGCTTCAGTAGAAAAAATACATTCAAGAATATTCAGACAGAACAAAGTGGTCTTGGGGTGTGTGCGTGCGTGCGTGCGTGCATGCATGCATGCGTGTGTGTTTTTCTAGGACATCAAGTTGAATGGAAGTGGAAAACACCTGGGAATACCTGGGGGAAGGGAAGGAGAACATAGCACCAACATGTTGCAAGAAACTCTCAAAGAACTAATAAAATATACAAATTAGTACATTTTATCATAACAAAGAGTTAGCGACTTTCAAGACTCAAACCAGAACAAACCATTGAGCTAGACAAAAGCAGATGAGGTGAAACAGTTCTGTATTCATTTTCTAGTCATAGAGAAAATACTATAGTATTCAAAGAACTCCTACAAATAATAATGAGTTATCCTAACAGAAGAGCTGGATAAAGATTGTTATAAGGCAGCTTCATGTGGGGAGAAGCCCTTGCAACAGACATTCTTAAAAGTTTCATCTCATTAATTAGAGGAATGTAGGTATTCCCACATCACTGAGCACATAAAGCTGAATAACTATTATACCACGTTATTTTTTTTAAATTGACATGGACTTACATTGACTATCTGTAATCCAGAAGTCTGTCTTCAAGAATTCCACAGAGTAACACTTACACACGTAAGCAAGGAAATAGGATGCCATTTCCTATATTTGTATAATGTCTGAATTTTGAGGGATGCCTTTAATGCACAACCAACAAAAGATTGTACAAAATTATAAGGTATGCTAAAACATTTAATTAGGAATGAATGACATCTATAATGCTCCATCTTTATTACAAGAGCCAGATGATCAGTAATGTCAGTAATGTCAGACATGACACCCTTAAAGTCTGACCAACATAACAGTCTAAACACGAGCTGAGCAAGAACAAAAAGAACAGACACGTTAAAGCGGACAGAGGAAAGTCTGCAAGGCCTCATCCCTTCACAGGGAATTACAGTCAACTAAGGAATGTAGAGACTGAGAGAAATAGCCTTTCCCTAGGGAAAAGCATACCAATTAGTTATCCAATACCAAGTGGTAATTATTGAAAACATACATACAAGTAGCATTAAACATACCAAACATGATATATATTTGTGCATATATGTATATATGTATATATATATATACTTATACATATATGTGCATAACAATAACTAATGGACAAAGAAGCCATGAACTGGAAAGAGTGCAAAGACGGGTCCTGATCAGCCTTGTTCAGTTGTATTGGTTTACCTGGTCCTGGTCAGAGAAGGCATGAAAGTCAGTGTGGTTGGTTAGTTCTAGGGAGAAGGAATAAGTACACATGTATTTGGGTTGGCTGTAGGAAAAATGCAGGTTCCATCTGAGAATGAAAAACAAGAATTTCACATACTAAGATAGCCATGGGAGTCACAACTGAAAAACATATCACAAACACTTGGTATGGTAGAGCATCTTATGATTATTGAACTTTGTACTGTATCTTTATTACACCCTGTTAAGTGGAGTATGCCTCTACCTTCAGTTTTCTTTCCTCCTACAATTATGGTTATTGGTTCACTCAATTTCTTATTTCTTATGATGTATTTATAAAATGGTTCAGTAGGCAGTGCTATGTCACTGAAATTTATATTTATATTCAGAACATAGTGATTTTATGATGTATTAATATGATATAGGGCTAATTGCATGGGAATTTCAGTATTTCACTTCCCTGACTCATTTATTATGTCATTACTTTTAAGTTAGTTAAATGCTTTTCTTCACTGCTACATCTTAAGGCACATATTTTCATTCTCTGTTCAACCTCATGTATGGTGAGATAAAGTATCTTTAGAATAAGTACTAACAGAATTACTTTTAACTCAAAACTTTCTGAAGTTTGTAAGGATGCAAAATGTACTCTGATCAAGGCTGAGAAACATATTTTAAAGTACTCCCTTCTGTGTATAAAATACTGTGTAGCCAAGCCACCATTACTCTATATTGAGATCATCTTGAGTTTTGTTTTGTCCTCCAACCAATGGCTAGGGATTCACTCCTCCATAGGCAATAGCATGTCAGTGAAATTGGATCTTTTAGTAGAACAAATCTTTATACTCAACTCTAATAACACAGTGTTTTGGTTTTAGTAGTATAGTTTATGGATGAAGTCATTGTCTATCAAAATTTGGCTGAGTTTGGAGAATTTTGAAAAACTGTACTCTTGGACTACGTTTTCCAATATTTTCTGTATTCCTCTATGTTTCTTCTTATCTTCCAAGATCTATTTCATTTCATGACATATTTTAACAGACTGGCCATATTTTTAAAGAAAATAAACAGTACATATTGAAAATGCAATATGGCTTTATTTAAAATTCTGGAGAATGGAGCCATTACAGTAAAACATTTAGTGACAGATTTTAGATTTTAAATGCTATCTTTTGTGTTCCCTTTGAATAATTTCATATATATATATATTTAACACATCTATAAAATTATACATTTCTTGAAAAAGAATGTAAAATATCTTTGCTCTTATGTCTGAGGCTACAAATTCACATCTTTCTGAATCTGTGTATCTCTACATATACTAAGAGATGCTACATATATGCTGTTCCTCTCTCTTTTCAACCTATTCAAAGACAAGTAGTGATTTTAATCAATTTAAAGATGATTTTGAGACTCAATAAAATCTTAATCATTCCATTACACAAAATAGTAGTTAATTGAATCATGTAAATATCAGAATAAATTTTAAATTAAAATATAAGAAGTTGAGTAATCATGGATCTCTTAGCCAGTTCAACAACAGAATTTTAAAAAGAAATTATCACTCAAATTTTACTCAGACATCATTTTTATACTGTTACATCTTGTGTTCATTTTACTACCGAAATTAAGATAACATTTAGTACAGCAAAGTGTTACAAGCAGTCAGGAGAGTAACACATTAAGTGAACTGACAAACTGAATGCTTAATTTTTTTTTTAATTCAAAGTAGATTTTAAAAAACACATGCAACTGGGAAAACTATACTAACTAATGACTATATTTAAACAAGGATCATATACCTTTAATCTAATCTGAGTCAGTACTTTTAAATTATTGCTGTTTAAAATCACTTTGTATACCCCAGAAGATTTAGCCTGAGTAAACTTAATTCTTTTATAAAATCATCCCACTTAAAGGCTAATACAGCAAGAAAGTCCCATAGGAACTACAGTAAAATAGTCAAAAAGGTGGAAGCATTCAGATGTTGTGTAAGGAAGTCTTCCCTTTGAAGAGAAAGAAAAGAAGTATTGTTAAGGATGTAAGAACCCAACACGAAACACACAGTTGAAACATTTAAGATGACTGTGGAAAAAAGGTTATGGTTACTTGCAAGAGAAGTGTTTGAGCAGACAGAAGCACATGAATAGATCTTTCTCAGGTCATAGCCTCCACTTGGCTCATGACACTGTTACTACTTCATGGGAAGAATCGGGCTTAATTAATATTCTGACCATACCTGAGACAACATTCTTAAGGAAATTATCCTCTAGTAGTTTGGTTTCTTTTTTAAAGGAAGAAATGAAGCGGGAAATAAAAATGTATAGTAAACATTAAAAATTGGATGTCATAGAGTCTATGGAACTCAAAATTTAATGCTAGCTACAAACAAAAGTCATGTCTGTGTGCATTTTATACTACAATGGCTGGGTTTTGTTATATAAAGTTCAACAGGAGCTTGAACTTGCTAGTGACAATATTCTCGATAATCACTGAATAAAAGTAAAACACCATGCTATAAAAGGTTTTTCATAATATTTGTAAATTCACAAAGTAGTGAACAGTTAAACAATATGTTCATGTTAATATATGTGTGCGTATATGTGTGTGCATGTTTTAAAATACAAAAAGGGAAAAATATTGAGTATCTTAATGAAAATGTTGGAAAATGCTTGTTGGAAAGTAATCAACTGTTACAAAGAATATGAAATATTTTAGGCTCCTTTCTAGGTAAAATGTTATGTTTACTAGAGATATTCAGCATACAAATAAATATCCATTTTCTATAGGCAGTTAAGGTACAATCACTTATGAACTTTTACATCTTAATTTTGAATATTTAGAATATTATTTATGCCAAGTTAGCTCTAGTTGAACTTACAAACACTTTCACTATTGCAACTAGATACATAAAATTATGTTTGGAATAATGAAAATACTCAAATCAAAATAGAGGTCAAAAATAAGAAAGGGGGAAATTTTAGCAAGCTATATCACTGTCTTACTATTAGAAATATATATGTATATATATGAACATACTAATGAAGTAATACAGATATCTAGTGTAAGATAAACTATGAAAATATTTATTAAATACATTAATTATAATAAAACCTATCTTCTTTGGATTATCTACATTTAACAAAGTCATGTATTCTCAATCTGGAGTCAGGTGTTTTATACAAAAACCTAATAAAGGTCATGCAAAACAAAATCTCTACTTAAATGAATGGAAATAGTCATTTCTGAAAGACAAAAAGCTGTACTTTGTCTTGCTATGATATAGCCCCTTGATGGTGTTTTTCCTTTTAATTGTGCCTTACAAATAGTTTCTCAGTTAAAAAAAAAAACCCACAAAAACTATAAACCTCAATTTCCTTGCTATGTACCAGATGTGCAATTGACCTTTGGGAGGAATAGATTCTGGACAGTTAATGGTCAGCATATTCCTACTGTGTTTCCACGTGTTCTTATAGTAGGCACTTGTGACCTATTGGGAACACAGCCAAAGCAGTAATGCAAATTTCAGGTTCAAAGGTAACCTAGGAAAATCTGTCCTTACTTTTGTAGTTGTCCTTTTGAAAGGAATAGTGAGCGATGCAGAAAAGCCATCGATGACTATGACTCAAGGGCTACTTATGAAGCGATCCATCTCATAGCTTTATCTTAACTGGGTGATCAAAGTAAGATCTTAAATACCTCAAGAATGCTTAGAAGCACCCTCATTTGCATTGTAATTCAAGCTAAACCAGCCACAACACAAAATTATTTTTTTTAAAAAAAAACTTGATCATTGGCTATTTTATTATCATTAACAGGTCTTTTTTATTTGCTTTGATACAAGAATTACACTGAGATATTGATTTTATAAAGTCCTTATAGGGGGCTCATATTTGAGCTAGTCTGGAATTTTCTTCAAAATATTTGCAATTGTGAGTAAAAGTGGTTGTGTATACTCTGGTGGTTTAAAACCATTTCCAAGAATTCTTTGACACAGCTCCCACTGTCAGTCCAGGAAGCAGAGATGGATGCCTGTGGCCGTGTACATGTGGACTGTTCAGCAACTCTTACCTAATGGACAGAACGCAGCGAGAGTTAGCATACCCAATCTAAAGTATGTCGCAGACAGCACAATGCCTGAGGTTTTCCTCCATCTCACACCGTGTGCCCTTGGGGGAACAGAGGCAGGCTGCAAGGGTGGTGTGCGGTGAAGATAAAACCCATCAAGTCCTTGACAAACCAGTTGAGAGAAACACTTGGGAAAGCATTCCTCGTCCCTGCCCGTGCTTCGTCGAACTGCAGACTGAGAAAACAGTTATGCAATGAGTGTACTGGAAATATCCAGCTAGAGAGAGAGAGAGAGAGGGAGGGAGGGAGAGAGGGAGGGAAGGAGGGAGGGAGGGAGGGAGGGAGGGAGGGAGGGAGGGAGGGAGGGAGACAGAGAGACAGAGACAGAGAGATGCATTTATTGCAGTATGGTTTCATGTTTGACATTACTTCAAACTTCATTTGCATTTATTTGTTGATTGATTGGTTGATTGGTTGGTTGATATGCCACAGAGTGTGTACTCTAGGAATAATTGCAGCACCTTCCTTTCTCCACATTGTGTGTTCCAGATATTGAACTCATAGCCAGACTTGGCTGCAAGTGCCTTTACTCAATGGGCCATCTTACCTGCTCAGTTCCATATTTTTATGTTCTTATTTTTTCCTCCTTCTTTCATTTCTTTCTTGTTTTGGTTCTTTCAGGAATGGGAAGCTGAAAGATAGATTTGTTACATATTGAATTTTTTATGTATAGTAAAAGCAGGGATCCTTACTAATTTTATTTATCTTCATGTACATTTAAATAAAAACAAAACCTTTATGATAATAAATTCTACTTGAAATTTAAAAATATTAAGTCTTCCATCTCTTCACAACCCTGTCACCTAAACTATTTAGATATAATTAAATTATTTTTACCATCTTCCAGCAGCTTTTCCAAAAATAAAAGTTTTAATGGAAAAACATGGCACTCAGAGGAAGGACAGCAGGTTACCAAGAAGAGATTTGATACCCTATGAGCATATACAGGGGGAGGTAATCCCCCTCAGGCACAGTCATAGGGGAGGGGAATAAGGGGAAAATGGGAGGGAGGGAAGAATGGGAGGATACAAGGGATGGGATAACCATTGAGATGTAACAAGAATAAATTAATAAAAAAAAGGAAAAAATCAATGACAGGTTTTAAAATACATAGCTGGTGCACCCACACAAGACAATCTTCATAATTTTTCAGATTAATATACTCAGATTCCAGGAAAAGACCCTTGAAAGATACAGCAGCAAAATTATATCACATAACCTTAATAGTATTGAATAAAATTGAAATATATTTTAATTTTTTAGAAAATCACAGACTATCTCATGAATTAATTTTAATGGAATTTATTTTTAAGGTGAATTTAGCTATTAAAAATACAAATGATTTGTATTTGTATAATGTAGAAACTACTTTATGATATGGAATATAGCTGAGCATTTTAAAAGATACAATGTATTAAAAATGCACTGAATAGTATTCTGTTCCATGCATTTTATTATATGGGAAACTCATATTCTCCATGTAACCTTTTTAAATTTCAACATGTTGATAATGAGTAAATAAACATTGGGGAAGTAAATTTTCCTGATTAGAATGACAAAATAAGAAAGTATGGTTTCTGATTTCAGATTTGATTTTGCTTTAAATTAATACATAATTGGCAACAGTTGGAGGAGCTCACATGATGGCAATGTTTTAATACATATGTGTGCACTTACTCAAACACATCCCCACATACACAAATACAAGATAAAATAAAAGTATAAAGGACAGAAAACTTTGCTTCTTTTATTTATAAAAGGCAGAAGGGAACGAAAAGACAGAGGAGGAAAAGCAATTGAGAAGGAGATGGAAAGAAGATATATATTTTTCCTCCCAGCCTCATGCTCCATGAATAATGAATCATGAGACTCAAAATATATTTACAAATACCTAGACCATGGAATTACTCTCTTCTCTGACTAGCTTATAACTTAAAATAACCTATTTATACTAATCTACATTCTGCCACATGGCTGGTTACCTCTGCTCAGGTACCATGTGTCTTTCCTCCTCATGTCTTCCCACGTGAGTCTCCCACACCTGTCTGTATCCCAGATCCTTTCTGCCTACTGCATGCCCTACCTTCTATTCTACACTTCTTATAGGTCATAGGTTTTTATTGATAGTTTTTGCATCCATACAATAAACAAGATATTCTCTCTGCAAGGAATAAAAGATCACCAGGAAGGCTGATGTGATACTCAGAAAATTAACAGTCATCACTTGTTGGCCTTTTGGCTAAAGTCAAATATAGAACATTAATAGTCAAATACCACAGGATTAGGCCTTAGGAAAGACCCTTGTGAGGCTCCCATGACCCATAAGATAGAAATCTGGGGAGAGCAGTTGAGGCAATATACCTGCAGTACAAGACTAGGGTGATAAATGAAGGGAGAATAGGGGGTGCTTAGAAGAAACATCTAGAACAGAATATACACAGCTCTATCTCCCTAAAGAATTAAGTGCCCAAACTGGAGAAAGAGTAAAAGGAGTGTCAGTGAGTAGATAATATTTGCTCTTCTTGGAGCAGGTTTAAACCATGTAGATACTGAAAACTATGAATCCTTTGTGTTTAACAGTTGAACATGCTATCTAAAAAGCCATTTGTTACCAAGTATTGTAGGAATTTCAGCCCTTGGAAAGCAGAGGAAGGAGGATCATAAATTGGAAGGTATTCTGAGCTATAAAGTCAGTTCCTGACTCAAAAAAAAAAAAAAACAGCCATCAATCAAGCAACCAATCAGTGCCTTGGCTATCCTGACATACTAATAAATGCATTGGATGAAGCCTACTTGGTAATGATGGGTGATATTTCTGATGTGTTCTTGGATTCAGTTTGTGATTATTTTATTAAGCATTTTACATCAATTTTCATAAGGGAAATTGGCCTGAAATTTTCTTTCTTTGTTGGTTCTTTGTATGGTTTAGGTATCAAGGTGACTGTGGCCTCACAGAAGCAGTTTGGTAATGTTCCTTCCATCTATATTTTTGTGGAGTAGTTTGAAGAGTATCAGTGTTAGCTCTTCTTTGAAGGTCTGGTAAAGTTCTGCTCTGAATCCATCTGGCCCTGGGCTTTTTTCAGTTGGGAGACTTGATGAATGCTTCTATTTCACTAGGAGATATAGTACAATTTAATGTGTTTGCCTGAGCTTGATTCAATTTTGGTGAGTAGTATCTATCAAGAAAATTGCCCATTTCATTGAGATTTTCAAATTCTGTGACATATAGGCTTTTGAATTAAGACCTAATTTTTTGGGGGGGATTTTCTAAGTGTCTGTTATTTTTCCCTTTTCTTTTCTGATTTTGATGATTTGAGTACCCTCCCTCTGCCTTTTAGCAAGTTTGGCTAAGAATTTGTCTATCTTCTTGATTTTCTCAAAGAACTACTTTTAGTTTTGCTGATTCTTTGAATTGTTTTCTTTGTTTCTAATTTATTGATTTCAGTCTTGAGTTTGTTGCAGAGGTGGTTAAATATATGTAAATCCATCAATATAATCTATTATACAAACAAACTGAAAGAAAAAATACATTATCCTCTCCTTAGACGCTGAAAAAGCATTTGACAAAATCCAACTACCATTCACATTAAAAGTCTTGGAGAGATCAGGGATACAAGGCACATACCTAAACATAGTAGATGCACATAAAGCAAGCCTATAGCCAATATAAAACTAAATGGTGAAAAACTAAATCAATTACATTGAAATCAGGGACACAATAAGGATTTCCATTCTCTTTGTATCTCCTCAATATAGAACTTGGAGTCCTAACTAGAGCAATAAGACAACTAAAAGATAGCAAAAGGATGAAAATTGGAAAGGAAGCAGTCAAAGTATCACTGTTTTCAGATGATATGATAGCATACATAAATGACCCCAAAATTTCTACTGAGGAACTCCACGGCTGATAAAAACCTTCAGCAAAGTGTTTGGATACAAAATAAACTAAAAAATTTCAGTATCTCTCTTTTATACAAAAGACAAACAGGCTGAGAAAGAAACTAGAGAAATAATACCCTTCACAATAGCCAGGAAAAAAAATGTTACTATCTTGGTGTAATTCTAACCAAGCAGGTGAAAAACCTTTATGAAAAAACTTCAAGTCTCTGAAGAAAGAAATTGAAGAAGATATCAGAAGATAGAAAGATTTCCCATACTCATGGATCAGTAGGGTTAACATAATAAAAAATGGCCATCTTACCCAAAGCAATCTACAGATTCAATGTACTTCCCATCAAAATGCTATCACAATTCTTTACAGACCTTGAAAGAACAAATCTCAACTTCATATGGGAAAAAAAAAACGTGAATAGCTATGACAATCCTATAAATAAAAGATGTTCTGGAGGAATCTCTATCTTTTCTCTTAAGCTGTACTACAGAGCAACAGTAATAAAAAAAAAAAGCTATATGGTACTGGCATAGAAATAGACAAGTGGATCAATGGAATTGAATCCACAGACCCAGATACAAATCTACATATTTATGGGGACTTAATTTTTGACAAAGAAGCCAAATCTACACAATGCAAAAAAGACAGCATCCTCAACAAACTGGATATCTATGTGTAAAAAAAAATGCAAACAGACTCATTTATCACCCTGCACAAAACTAAAATCCAAATGGATTAAAAATCTCAATATAAAACCAAACACACTAAATTTGTTAGCAGAAAAAGTGAGGAAGAGTCTTGAACTCATTGGCACAGAAGACAACTTCCAGAACATAACACCAACAGCTCAGGCTCTAAGATCAACAACTAATAAATGAGACCGCATGAAACAGAAAAGCTTCTGTAAGCAAAGGACACTGTCAGCAGAACAAAATGACAGCCCACAGACTGGGAAAGATCTTCACCAACCCTACATCTGACAGAGGGAAAATATCCAAAATATATAAAGAACTCAAGAAATTAAAGTAATTTAATTTCAAATAAAAGCAAACCAAAGAACCCAATTAAAATGGGGCACAGAACTAAACACAGAATTCTCAACAAAGGAATACTGAATGGCTGAGAAACACTTGAAGAAAAGCTCAGCATCCCTAATCATCAGGGAAATGCAAATCAAAACAACTCTGTGACTCCACTTCACACCCATCAGAAAGTCTAAGATAAAAAAAATACTCAAGTGACGGCACTTGGTGGTGAGCTTGTGGAGAAAGAGGAACACTCCTCCATTCCTAGTGGCAGTGTAAACATGTACAACTACTTTGGAAATCAAGCTGGTCCTTTCTCAGATAATTCGGAATAGCTCTACCTCAAGACTCAACTATACCACTCCTGGGCATATACCCAAAAGATGCTGTACCATACAAGGACATTTGTTCAACTATGTTGTTCATAGCAGCTTTATTGTCAATAGCCACAAATTTGTAGAATATCTAGATGTCTCTCAACCAAAGAATGGATAAAGAAACTGTGGTACATGTACTCAATTTAATACTACCCAGCTATTATAAACTAGGAAATCATGAAACTCTAGGCAAATGAGTGGAACTAGAAACTACCATGCTGAGTGAGGTAACCCAGACCCAGAAAGAAATGCAAGATATATTCTCACTTATATGTTGATATTAGCCACATAATATGGGATAACCATAGTACATGAACCTATAGAAGCTAAATAACAAGGAGGACCTTAGGGAGAATGCATAATTCTCATCCAGAAGCACAAATAGAATAGACAATGGAAGTTGTTGAAGAGAAGGAAGAGGATGGGAGACTACCATAGAGGCCCTCTGAAAGACTCCACCCAGCAGGGGATAGAAGCAGATGCTGAGACTCGCACCCAAACTTTGGGGTGGGGTGCAGAGAGTCTTATGGAAGAGTTAAGGTATAGAAAGACCTGGAAGGGACAGGAGGTCCACAAGGAGACCAATGGTACCAACAAATCCATGCCTGGGGGTGAATGGGGAGGTGTGCTGCAGAGACTGATGCATCTGCCCAGAACCATGCACGGTGAGGCCCTAGATCCTCTGATCTGACGTAGTCTATAGTCAGCACAGTCTCTATGTTGGTCCCATAATATAGGGAGTAGTGACTACCTCTGACATGAACTCTGGTGCTTGCTCCTTGATCACTTCCCTCTAAGAGGGCAGCCTTTCCAGGCCACAGAGGAAAAGGATACAGGCAGTCTAGATGAGACTTGATAGGCTGAGGTCGGATGATAAGGGAGGAGGCTTCCCCTTTCTGAGGACTACGGGATGAGGAAGGAGGGAAAAGGGAGGGAAGGAGGAGCCAAAAGGCAATGAGGGGTGGGGCTATAATAATCAGGATGTAAAATGAACAAATTAAAAATAAAAACATTAAAAAACGATAAATACCACTCTTTTCCTCATATTACAAATATTTGTTTATTCAGTCTTCACCTTCTCTGAATTATTTATATTCCCTTCAGTTTCATGAATGCTGTGTGAGGATAATGCCAGTTTTTGCCCATTTTCGGACAGGAAAAGTGAAGTTCAGAAATGTTCGTCAGCATGACTACCCAGCTGACTCAGAGGGCACCTGGAGAGATGAGGTTGACTCTCATAAACCATCATAGAGCACCAAGTCCTTCGAATGTCCTCTCTCAGAGAATATCAAACTCATAAACTCATAATGAAATATAAAATCCCTTACTTTATTTCATTCTTAGATGTTCAAGATTTTCCCAGCCAGTCACAAACATATACTCACACAAAAACCCTGGACCTCTAATGCAAAAATACAAACTTTTAAAAAACTGATTTATTCTGTTTCAAGATGTTAGTTTCTTTTAAACATTTAAAATTCATATTAAAATGCTGGTGTTATACAAAGGTAATAAAAGATGTTTTATTCACTTTATAGTAATTGGTGTGAATGTGTTAATTCAGAGAAAGTACAAATAGTAAGCTTGTAATGAGTAAGTTTTATCATACTTTTAAAGATCTACAAAACTTTTATAATAGGCTCTGAAAAAGTCTTTTGTTCACAGAAAAAAATTAAATGTATTTCACTTATGTCTTTGTATCCAATTTTATGAGATATAATTATTTGCTATCTATACCCTAGTCATTATAATACAACATCAGAAAGCTAAAAATCTATATCTTATTATCATGACTTTCCACAAAATTACCTTTGTAGGATTATATATAATAATTTGATTTTAAAATTATGCTGCAACTTGCATCTAGGATCTCTGCTGGAAATATGAAAAATTTTCTACTTTAAGTATTAAAATGAAAACAAAGGCTAGAAGAAAAGGGGCAGCATGCTATATATTATTCATTATCTTTTAATTACGATTCATGTGATTAATCCCCCTTGTGAATTTTATTCTAAAATAAAGAAATAGGCAAAAAAAAAAAAAAAGTTCAAACAGATTCAAAACATGTGTGTTTTAGGTTTTGGTTTCTACCTCTGAATAAAGAGGGACACTCTCTCTTGATCAAATGAGTGTGTCATCACCCTTCATCTTCATCCTTTACCCGAGTGAGGAGGAAACTCAACTTCTAGTTGTCAAAATAGCTCCAGTGTTAGCTTCCATGAAACAAAGCTGCTTCTACATTTGTTTACGCTATTTGGATTTTTCCATTTTTCTTGGAATTTTTTGATTTGTTGTTCTATATATGCTTCAGTGTCATCAATTTTTTTTAAATCTTCTTTGGAAGTAGACAGAGCTTAAGTGATAAGTGATGCATTATTCCATTTGAGATTCATAATATAAGTCAATGTGTAAATATTTTTAAGGAAAATTAGTAATATGAATTTTAAAAAAATAAACTTTTTTTTCCAGTGTTCTATCAAACAAGATCCAGCCTAATTCAAACATAAATTGTCATTTTATGAAGTTTTACATGCATGTGCAGTGGTTCTGTTTATTCTTATAAGTGACTGCAGATCCCATCTGGTTGTTACCTTACTAATAAAGAGCACATAGAGCATATGGGCCACACTCCAGCCCTCCCCACACAGAAGGCTAACAGCCTTTCTCCGATATACAAGCACACCCACTTTTTCACAGCCTTCCTACCTTCATTTGAGCATTTATTTCTGACCATTTTCTTTAACATTTTCAAAATTGACTCTTTCTTGTGTTTTAAATCTCTTTTATTTATTTTTGTATTGGAAATATATATTTTAACCATACACTATATTCTGATGATGGTTTTCCCTCCTTTGTATCCTCCCAGATGCTCTCCTTTCTCCTTACCCACCCAACTCCTCCTCTCTCTCTCTCTCTCTCTCTCTCTCTCTCTCTCTCTCTCTCTCTCTCAAACAAAAAGACAAATAAAAGTAAAAATTCAAACAGAATAGAACAAAAACAGAAAACAAAACAAATAAAGAGTACAAAACACACACTCAGAGAAACATATACACAAGCATAAACACAAGCACACATACTCAGAGAAACAAAACATACATGTATACACATAGATAAACACACATGTATATACATGCTTACACACATGTACACACAGAAACACACATGTAACACACAAAACATGTGCACATCCTCAGAGATACATAGGCACACAATGCACAAAGGTATGCAAACATGTATGCACATGCACACACACACAATCATCTTATAAAAACCTCAAATCAGAAGCCATATATATAAGCAAAACACCAGTAAGGTTAAAAAAATTCCAGACAAAGCATTATGAGACAAAATAATTTCCAAAAATTATTGGTTTTGGATTGATTTTGATTTGGTGGTCTACTTCAAGGTATGAGACTTCCCTTAAATGTGATTTATAGAACAGTGAGACTTCATTGGGGGAGACAAATTTTCCTTTGCAAGAGGCTATTAATTGTAAATCACTTCTGGTTAGCAATGGGAGATCATGTCCAATTCCCCATCTCTGTGTGGGGACTCCATCTGGTTTGGACCTGCGCAGGACCTGTGTGTGCATCTACAGTCTCTGAGCTCATATGTGAGTCAGTCCTGTTGTGTATAAGAGACATTGTTTCCTTGATGTCTTACATCATCATTGGTTATTACAGTCTTTCTGTCTCTGCTTCCTTAGAGTTTCCTGAGGCTTAAGGAGATAGATTTAATTGAGACATCCCATTAGGCTGTGGTGTTTCAAGGTCTCTCACTCTCTATTCATTGTCCAGTTGTGGGTCTTAGCATTTGTTCCCATCTACTGCAGGGGGAAGTATCTCAGAAGATGGCTGAGCAAGATACTGATCTGTTTTCCAAGCTGGTGTAGATACTGGGTTCCCAGGTAGAGAGTATTTCTAAGCATCGGCAGTTGACACGAAAGAAGAAACGGGGATCTAAAAGACAGTAAGCTCTGACCTGGACCAGTAGGTCATTCATCAATAACGGAGAGTGTGCTGGGGAAGAGAAAACCAAGGGAGACGGGAAATCTGGGACCAGGAGATTCTGGTTTTATTACTCTACACGTAGTCATTCAATTTGAGCAGCGTTATTTGTTGAAGTTGTTGTCTTTTCTCCAGTGTTTATTGTAGGCCTTTTTGTTCATCAGAAAGCTGAAGGATTCTAGGACCCTCTGGATCCTTCTATTTCCCCATTCTCCCATGCTTCTCTCACCTAGAGTCCCAATAGGATGTCCTCCCCTCTGTCCCACTTTCCTGGTAAGTGAAGACTTTCACAGGACATATCCCTTGGGCTAGTGTCCAGATATAAGTGAGTATATAGCATTTGACTCTCTGTTTCTGGGCTAACTCACTCATTATGATAATATCTAGTTCAATCCATTTGTCCACAAATTTTGGGAATTCCTTGTTTTTAATAGCTGAGTAGTATTCCATAGTGGAAATGTACCACAGTTTCTTTATCCATTCTTCTACTGAGGGACACTTAGGCTGTGTTCATGTTCTGGCTATTATGAATAAGATTGCTAGAACATTATGATTGGCAGATCTGAGCCCAAAGGTCCTGCTCAAACTACGGCACCAGCCAAGGACAATATGTGAAGTAAGCTTTGAACCCCTACCCAGATTTAGCCAATGGACAGGGCATTCTCCACAGTTGGGTGGAGAGTGGGGTCTGACTTTCACCCGAACTCTGGTGCCCCATATTTGACCATGTCCCCTGGATGGAGAGGCCTGGTGGCACTCAGAGGAAGGATAGCAGCCTACCAAGAAGAGACTTGATACCCTATGAGCATATACAGGGGGAGGAGGACCCCCTCAGTCACAGTCATAGGAGAGGGGAATAGGATGAAAACAGGAGGGAGGGAGGAATGGGAGGAACAAGGGATGGGATAACAATTGATATGTAATATGAATAAATTAATAAAATACATTAAAATTTTAAAAAAGAAAAAAAAAGATGAAGGAACATTGGCTTGTATGTGGATCTTCAATTCTGCTTCATCAATAAATAAGTCGGTTCTTATGCCAGAACCATACTGTTTTTATTACTATAACTTTGCAGTATAATTTGAAATGTGGGATAGCAATGCTTCTAGCAGACATTTTTCTAATTGTTAGAATTGTTTTTGCTGTTCTGGATTTTTTGTGTTTTCATATGTATTGAGATATTTTTAATTTATATGAAGAATTGCATTGGAATTTTGATGGGGTCTGTACTGAATCTCTAGACTGCATTTGTAAGATGGCAATTTTAATTATAGTAATCTTAGCAATCCATGAGCATATGAGGTCTTTGAGTTGTTGGTCAATGATGCCCAAGCATTACAGGCTGTTTTGAATGATCTTTGTTACTGTCTATACCTGGATACAAGAAACCACAAACTTCAGTTGTAGATTGTTGAGAAATCCAATAAGTATTAACCTAGAAGTTTTATCCCTAGTAGCTACTTTTATAGTGCTAGAAGATGCTATGCACATTACCATTGGAAAAGAGTAATCATCCTTTTCACCCAGCAGTGAAATCTGTGAGCTACAGAAATGAGCAACTTGGCAAGACATGCCCACAGTGGAATGCTGGCACAATTCTCATGGTAACAACCAACCATTTTTTTTCTGATTGGATTCTATAGTACACATACGCTACCAAACTGGACTAGGAAACATGATTCCTCTTTTCGATGTCTTTAAGAAACTCATCTCGTCATCAAAGATAGACACCACTTAAGAGCAAGTAGAACTGGAAAACAATCCTATGAAGGAGGAGGATTAAAGTGAGAATGAGACTGTGGTTTATACTCACAACATCTGACTGCAAGTAATACCCAGGGGAAAGCATGAATGCATGACCTTAGAAAGACTGTTGTAATGCCACTAATCAGAGTGGGGAGCCACCATACACCATAGAATTGAACTTGTTATGTGCCAGAGTAAAATGCTCCCCAATAACTCTTAGAGATATTGGATAAATATGTACTTTACAAAAGGACAGAGTTTTGTACAATTCAACTGAGGGCACAAGGTAGAATGATTAAGCTATAAAGTTCGTGATATAGCCTTTCTTCCCCCACAAGCTTGGGTGGCCTGGAAAATTTGTTTCCCTGGAGTATAACAAGAAACTTCTAACTTTTAAAAGAAGAGGAGACACATATTGAAAACAGTATTTTAGAAACTTTGAACTCTAATTTATGGGAAGAAAGAAATGACTAGTTATAGAAAAATATAATAATTACATTGCTTTAAAACTTGATAAAGTTTCACTGAAGGTGTTAGGCAAAGCAGAGTTGCCTGACATAATGACTTATAACTATTACTTATAAAACCTACAAATTTTGCCTTGAAACAAAGCATACATCATGAAGGGTGTGCGTGCGTGTGTGTGTGTGTGTGTGTGTGTGTGTATGTGTGTGTGTGTGTGTGTGTGTGTGTGTGTATGATGCCTGCTTATCACTTCTGATTATTGCATATTGTCAGGCTTATCTTCCTTGAGTCTCGCTCTGAATGTTACTGTTTCTACACAAGGTAAATAACTTTCTTATAAATTTTATAAACAGAGGAAAAAACAGTGGCTCAGATATCTGTTTTTGGAAACTATAAAACAAATAAAATAATATGTAACTAAATCCTTAATTGGGCCTGAATCTTTCTTTTTTAACTTTATTTTTAGTTTTTAAATTTTTCTATTAAATATTTATCTATACATTCTAAAGAAAATATATTTATATAACTTTGAATCATCTTCAATAAGTTACTTATATTTCCATTGTCTCATCTTCATTATGTGTAAAAATTAAATGAAATAGGGGAACCATGTGAATTGCAATAATGACTAGCATGTCAAGATATGCTTATATATGCAATAACGGCATGAACGTTATGGGAATGACAAACTATTCTCTGATTGTATTTAAGGAACACATGAAAAAGGAAACACTTGTCTTGTATGTGTTGGGCCAAAACCCCATAGTTAAGGATCTCACAGATTCTATGGGACTAACTTACTACTATTTTTGCTAGCATAATTTTTTGTGGACTGTGTTCACTTTATTCTTGTTCATCCAAATGCTAATTTCTCTACTGCGCTTTCAGGTTTCAATCCAGACATTGCATTGTGATGTTTAGTCTAAGTATCTCCTGTCTCAAGTTTGTGTAAGCATGTTATCATTTGTTCTCTGTATTGCCAATAAAAGCCAACTGGCCAATGCTGACCAAGACAAAGAATAGGGTGGGACATCCTGGTTCAGTGAGGGGAAGATACAAAGCAGGAAGGAGAGGAGGGATATATGTAGAGAGGACTCAAAAACACCAGAAGAAATGAGCAGGACCTAGGAGATGAGTCAAAAGCAAGTATAATGTGGGAAATTTGAATGGGAGGAAGTTATATAAGCTTGGAGGCTTAGGACGGAGTAATCATTCCACAGCATTGTGCTCTAGGTTAATTAAATATATCCTAGTCTCTTTATGTGGTTATTTGGGTATATAGCTGGTTAAGGAGTAACCACTGGTTATACTAAAATTACAAATCAATATTAAATATTAATATTCATTCAACATATCCAGCAAACTTGTCACAGTATAAAATGGCCATTTTTATGTATATCTAGCCATAGATTAGTGTAGGTCTCAGACTTTATCAGAGAATGTTTTTGTGAGAGGGAATGTGGTTAATGTAGAAATTCAAAACTGGTCTAAGTTCAGAAAATAAGCATTAATAAGTACTCAGTCACAAATAGAACACTCATATAACACTCTTTTCCAAGGCTCAGAAACCATTGCGGAAGAGTGATAGAAAGATTGTAAGAGCTACATGTTAAGGAGGACAAAAGTGGAACAGTGTCATCTGGACATGACAAGATAGCTGAACTCATGAACTGACAGAAGCTAGCGTTGTCTACACAAGATTAAATCAGTCAGCCATTCTATCATGGACTGGGAAGAAGTCTGTGGCCTGCCATGTCCAGTTAAGGAGTGATGGACAGTTGATAGCTTCTGGGAGACCTAGAGTATATACACACACAGAATATATGGCCAACGGAAATTGTAGATGATGGATCATTGAAGTTAATGAGAATAGGAAGATGGGAGTAGACCTGGAAGACATTAGAGGGAGTTAGGAGTGAATAAAAATAGCTGTAAATTTTAGAAAAAGAAACCGGAGAAAGGGAAAATAATATTTGCACAGGAATAATAAACCAATCAATGATCTATGAGAAAAATTTATCTACTAAGGGAGACCCAGCCTCTGCTGCTATACATACATAGCTGTCGAGGAATTTTAATCCAGCAATATGGCTACTCTGGCAAGGGATCACACCCAAAGACCTAGGTCTGTCTGATCTGGCTAGAATACAGACATACCCTTAGGACACACCTTTCATCACCCTGGCTGGAATACAGACAAGCCTTTAGTACACACCTTTAACCCCAAGCAATGACATCTAATTGAAGGGCAGACAAAGTGACGAATCAGAGAAAGGTTTGACAGAATGAGTAAGGGATAGGATAAACCCAACTCTCACTAGAACAGAGTAGAAGGAGAAGCTACTTAAGAGTAGTGCAGAGAGAGAGAGAGAAGGAAAGTCCATTGAGACAGCACAGCAGAGTTCAGGAATACAGTACAGTTCTGTACAGTTCAGCTGAATGCAGTTTGAGTTGGTGCAGTTCATTTCATGGAATTTAGAGGCAGTTTTTTCCATCAGAGCAATTCAGTGAGAAGGCAGTTTGAATTAGTCAACTTGGACAGACGTTTTGAGCCAGAACAGCTGAGTTGAACCATCCAGCCAGAGTTCAGAAAGAACTAGAAAGGGTGAGCTTATTCAGCAGTAAGTCTCAGAGATTGAAAATATTCTAGGCTCAGGTTAGCAGAAGGAGGCTGGAAGCTTAAGCCTTCAAGGTCCGGGCTTGCAGAAACTTAGATTGTATGGATGTTAGAAGCTTCTAGGCCTATGCCTAGGCATAGTTAGATAGACATGTTCTGGGCTACAGTATTCATGTCATTCCCTCTTTCAAAGATAAAAATGACATGTACACATAGCAATATTTATTCTGTTAAAATGTTACATAAATATGTATGTAAATGTGCCAGGGACCAAACGGCCTGTAGCCGACCCCCACCCATTCAGCATCTGCAGCAAACATCCTGCTGGGCCACTCATTAGGCATGCAAGGCATCCGGCTTAGCCCTGAGAAGAGAGCGATCCGATCCTGAGATAACCACAGAAACATCCTGCTTTGCCTCACCTAGGAAAACCCCTCCCCCTGCAGATGTTCCCGGGGCTCAACCCCAGAAGATTTTGTACTTTTCCATTACTCTCCTTGCTTACCCCGCCCTCCCTAAAGCAGGTTTTAAAAAGCCTGCCCTCACCTTCAATAAACGGCTCTTGACAAACTACTGTTCGCTTGAGCCCTGCGTCTCTCTCGCCCATTTCTTTATCCACAGGTTGCGACCCCCCTCGGCCCCCCAATAACTGACTAGCTGGACTGGTTATGTGGACTAGTTACGTGGACTAGTTATGTGGCACCCCACGTGAGGCTCGAGGTGCGGGTTTCTCCCCGAACGGATTAAGGGACCGGTCCACAGGATTTTTCATGACCAGCCGAGTTCGCCCAGCCGGCTTCGTCATTAGGTGAGTCATCCGTTCGCATATCTCAAGAATGGGCCATTCGCTGTCCAAGGAAGCAAAGTTCATAAGAGGCTTAAAGGACGTACTCAGAGAAAGGGGTATTAGGGTAAAAAAAGAAACATTTGATTGAGTTTTTTGTTTTTATTGACCAGACCTGTCCCTGGTTCATGATTGATGGACCTACTATTCATTCTGAAAAGTGGCAAAAGGTGGGGCATGAGCTTAATGCACTTATTAAAAAAGATGGTAATGCAGCGGTGGCGAACAGTATTTTTTCTTATTGGGGCCTTATACGGGACATAATTGAGTCCGGCGAAAACGAAAGCAGACAGAGGCAGCTCCTCTCCGTGGCTGAACTTTGCCTGCGCGAATCTCTCCCTCCTTCTCGTGTTCCTTCCTGTTCCTCTTTGCAGGGTTCCTCTCTTACGCTCATTGACATGTCCCCCGATTCTGTTCCTCCTACATCCTCAGAGCCCTTAAAAAATCCTTCCCCTGCGCCTGAGTCCAACCCTTCCCCTTCCCCCCGCCGTCTTTATCCGTCGCTTCCTCCCACCTATGAGGACCCCATTTCCACTATGGAACGTGGGTGTTCACCACTTTGTGCCCCTGTTTTTCCCCCAAAAAGGGCACCCTCTGTCCGGTCTGGTCCGCCAGCCTCTCCTGTTCCCCCTCCGTCGGCCGCCCCTTCACGCGCCTCCCGCCATTCCGCCATTTTCCTTTCTCAGGCCCCGGATGAGCCCTTGGATCCGGATGCTGCCGCCACCCTTGAGGAGGAGGCTGCTCGATACCATTCCGATGATGGCCTCCTCCGCGCGGCGCCAACCTTTTCCTCCTCTACCTTGCTCACTCTTCCCCCTCCCCTTACTAAGCCCTATCCTGCCTCCCGGCTCCCGCCATCTTGTTCCCTCCCAAACTGCTTTTGCCAGACGGAGGCCCATCACCTATTATGACCCTACCCAGCCTTTTGCGCTCATAATTTTTCCTTCCCTCTTTGCCCCCACAGGACTGCTCTGGCAACGGGCCCCTCTTTTTTGGCTTCATCTCCCCTCCTCCTCCACTAAGGTCCTTCCTACTTATCCCACTCTGGTTGCGTCTCTCATTCGGCAGGGGCGGGAAGCGGCCACCAGGCTCTTCGGAAGGGACCCTCACTCTATTATCACGCCTTACTCGGCCACACAAATAAGGTGGCTTTTTCAAAATTCAGATGATTGGGCAGTCTCCTGTATTTCTTTTTGCGGCCTATTAGATAATCATTATCCCCCAGATAAACTAATTCAATTCCTGCAGCGACAACCTGTCATCTTCCCAAGAGTCACCCGCTCCAGACCTCTCCCCCAAGCTTCCCTGGTTTTTACTGATGGTTCCTCTACCGGGGTCGCTGCCCTCTCTGTGGACGGAGCTATCCTGCAAAAACAAACCCCCCATACCTCTGCTCAGCTTGCTGAGCTGGAAGCTGTCGCACACGCCTTTACATTGCTTCCCCATACTCCCTTTAATCTATATACTGATAGTGCCTATGTCGCGTCCTCTGTTCTACTCCTCGAGACGGTTCCTCATATTAAGCCTGCTACTAATGCCTCCCCTCTCTTCTCCCGTATCCAACAGCTTATTCTTTTGCGCTCTCAGTCTTTTTTCGTTGGTCATATTCGCGCTCACTCTACCCTGCCAGGGCCTCTGACTACACTTAATGCCCAGGTGGACTCAGCCACGCACCCCCTGCTTTCAGGGCTGGCCATTCCATCCGCCAGCGACCCCGTTGCTATGGCTAGGGAGGCTCACGCCCTCCACCACCTTAATTCCCAAAGCCTTCGCCACATGTTCTCCATCACTCGGGAACAAGCCCGGGCTATTGTTAAAGAATGCCAGGCATGTGTCACCTTTCTTCCCGAGCCACATACGGGAGTCAACCCTCGTGGCCTCATGCCTGGACAGGTCTGGCAAATGGATGTTACTCATTTCTCCTCTTTTAAAAAACTTAAGTATATTCATGTGTCTATAGATACTTTTAGTGGATTTATTTGCGCCTCTCCGCACGCTGGAGAGGCTACTAGAGATGTTATTGATCATGTTTTGTATTGCCTTACTGTTGCCCCCAAACCCTTTACCTTAAAGACTGATAACGGCCCTAGATATACAAGCTCTGCCTTCAAGTCCTTCTGTGCCCAACTGCAGATTAAACATGTTACGGGGATACCTTACAATCCCCAAGGACAAGGAATTGTCGAGAGGGCCCACCAGACACTTAAAACAATGCTTAATAAGTTACAGTTTTCCAAAAGAATCCTATATCCCTCTACAGCAGGGCCTCGCCTGCTTCTCAATCATGCATTGTTCGTCCTAAATTTTCTACAAAAGGATGATCTTGGCCATTTGGCGGCCGATCGCCTTTGGCACTCTTCCACCTCCTCCACCTATGCCAAGGCTCTGTGGAAGGATCCACTGACCCACCAATGGCATGGACCCGACCCAGTCCTTATTTGGGGCAAAGGTCATGCCTGCATTTATGATCAGAAAGAACAAAATGCGCGCTGGTTACCTGAGCGCCTAATCAAACCTTTTAACCCCCCTCCCCCAGGGAATGCCCCTGAGGAAAAGATGTAATTGTGCTCTTTTTTAGGATAAAAAAGATACCGCCGATTCATCATGTTGCTACTCACCACGTCGCTCCTTTGCCTCTGCCTTCCTGAAGTGATTCTCGCCGCATTCCTGCGCCAACCTCAGCCTTATACAATCTATAACTTTACCTGGGTCATTATTAACCAAGCGGGAGATATTGTTAATTCCTCCTCCTCTCAGGGCATTAATCCCCAGTGGCCCGATTTACAGGTTGACCTCTGTGCCCTGGCCCTGGGAGGCCCCTCTTCTTGGGGTGTGGAAGACATTTTTTGGCCTACTAAACAATCTAAGGCTCCCGAGGAGACGTCCCCTTTCCCTCGCTCGGTTGGTGGTCCCAGTCCTGGCTGCCGTAATGACCTGGAGCGCATCATGCTCCACAAAACCTTACACCAGGATGGGATTGCTTGGGCCGGAGGACTCTATGTTTGCCCGGGACCCTCTCATCGGCCCCGTCCTGATAACCACCACTGTGGTGGGGCCCAAGATTTTTACTGTGCCTCTTGGGAGTGTGAGACTACTGGCGACACGTACTGGAAGCCATCCTCTTCTTGGGACTACATCATTGTCGATTCCTGGGTTCATCCTCAGCCCTATGGTGAGGCCGTTAAAGACCTTTGCAATGCAGCTCGTTCAGTCACCAATGGCTGGTGCAACCCCCTGACCATTCGCTTCACTGAGCCCGGTAAACGTGCCAGTTGGACGGGTCGTGGATTTAAATGGGGCCTCCGTGTTTATAAATCAGAGTACGATTTTGGCCTTACGTTCAGGTTGCGCCTCCTAAAAGAGATACCCAATAAGGGCGCTGCAGTGGTTGGGCCTAATCATATTTTCCATCATCCTGTTCCCGTTCCTGCTCCTGGCCCCCCGCCTAAACCCGCCACCCCCATGCCTCCCTCCCCGCCTACCCCCTCGGACGTCCTCCTTCGGTCCATTTCACCCCCTCCCTTCCGACCTACCCTCCCTGTGGGCCCCCCCCCAGTTCGACTGATGTCATTCTCCAGTTGTCAAATGCCTCCATATGGGCCTTTAAAAATGACTCCTCCTTGTCATTTCCTGAATGTTGGATGTGTTTCTCCCCCTCCCCGCCCTTTTACGAGGGTATTGCTCTTCTTTCCACCTTGCTCTTTACTAATGTTACCCCCACCCTCACCGGCTTAGCTCCGGACAATCGCATAACCCTCCAGTCCGTTTCCGGCATAGGTACTTGCCTCCTGGGTCCCCATATGCTCCCTCCTCTTCCCCTCAGCGACGTTTACACCCAGACTGTCATCCCTGACCTCTCCCTCCCCTACATTCTCGCGCCAAATAACACCCATTTTGCTTGTTCCTCTGGTTTAACCTCGATCGTCTATGCCCCTACCTTCCTTTCCTCCAAAGACTGGTGTGTCCTTGTTATTCTTCTTCCCCGTTGTACTATTCATGACCCCGACTCATTTTTAAATTTTCTGGAGGGGGAAATTTCCCTAACCCTAACCCTGCCTCCCCCTGGCTTACTACTCTTCTCCCCACCCTGCTCGGGCCCCTCGTTGGTGTTCTCCTTCTATTATCCTTTGGCCCATGGGCTTTCAACCGTCTTACAGGGTTTGTTAAAAGTCAGGTTGAAGCTGCCACCAAGAATATCCAGGTTCACTACCACCGCCTGGAGACTGAGGACCCAAATGAGACTTCTATTACCATCCAGGAGATATCACCTACGCCTCAGTCGGTTAACTATGGGCAGCCTTTGCAGTTCCTGAGGATGCAGAATGCTGGATGGCGAGCCTGGTTGTGCCCTCGGCGCCTTTGGTAAACCTGTGCAAGCCCTCCCCCATATCTTTTGGCCTGAGCCCACCTTGACCTGACCCGCGATAGTGCTGGTAAGTCAGAGACGGAGCGATCGAATAAGTCTCGGTTATCAGACGTCGGTCGGTCCTTGGTAGGAGGACAGACCATAGGCGTGGTAAGATTGAGCATCGATCCTCTAGCAGGCTCAGGCCATCGCGAGGCCCCCTTTCCTTGGGAATTTGGCCGGTCCAGAATAACTGTTGTCCTGAAACACTTGGACATTAGTGATTCTCAAATATACCGCCATCCTGTAACAATGACTGGTGACCTCCTAAAGGTCATTCGCTGGGCTGTAAGGTCTCCCTCAGGCCAAAGTAAACAAAAAAGGGTGAGATGCCAGGGACCAAACGGCCTGTGGCCAACCCCCACCCATTCAGCATCTGCAGCAAACATCCTGCTGGGCCACTCATTAGGCATGCAAGGCATCCGGCTTAGCCCTGAGAAGAGAGCGATCCGATCCTGAGATAACCACAGAAACATCCTGCTTTGCCTCACCTAGGAAAACCCCTCCCCCTGCAGATGTTCCCGGGGCTCAACCCCAGAAGATTTTGTACTTTTCCATTACTCTCCTTGCTTACCCCACCCTCCCTAAAGCAGGTTTTTAAAAGCCTGCCCTCACCTTCAATAAACGGCTCTTGACAAACTACTGTTCACTTGAGCCCTGCATCTCTCTCGCCCATTTCTTTATCCACAGGTTGCGACCCCCCTCGGCCCCCCAATAACTGACCAGCTGGACTGGTTATGTGGACTAGTTACGTGGACTAGTTATAAATGGGTATAGTTATACTTATATATCAGTAACATTACTAATACTCCATATTTTACTACTTAACATCATGTTTTTGTGGATTACTAGCTATTCTTATTAAATGTGAATATGCTTGAGGCAATACATGCAAGTAATTGTTATGTATCCTGTGTTACTGAAAACATGAAATAAACCCTTTAAATGGAACTTTCTCTAACATTCCAAAACCTACTATAAATTCAAACAAAGTAGGAAGGCCAATTTAATTCTCACTCAGTAGTAGTAATATACACCTTTTAATATATGTGACAGACTTTCATAATTAGTTTAAACATTCATAAAAATATTTAGAGCATATTAATAGGAATTTAAAATATTTATAAATCACTGTTTGTTTTATCAAGTACATCCTATTAAACATTAAGCAACAGAGCACTGCGTAATATTTCAGTGAAAATTATTTTGTAAAAAGAAAAAAGAAAAGAAAGGAAAAATTATGGAAGATGTGCATAAAAACATGTCACAGTGGTGCTATAACAGAATCATTGAATAAATACTTATGTAAATGATAAATACATAAATCACATCTTAAAATCATAGAGATACATAATACTTCTTGACATGTAAAAACAGTAAACTGTGTACAAATTGGCAAAAATGTCAAAATTTTTACACATTTCTCTATAATATCAATATTAGAGATAAAAGTTAATAAAGTGGCACAGATTTAATAATTAAAAAATAAACTGATGTACAGCTATAACTAAAGATAAATGAGCTGAGAAAAAATTAAAGAAACAACACCCTTCACAATTGCCACAAAAAACATATCCATCTTCATGTATCGAACCAACCAAGTGAAAAACCCGTATGACAAGAACTTCAAGTCTCTGAAGAAATAAGTTGAAAAAGATATCAGAAGATGAAAAGATCTCCCATGCCCATGGATCAGTAGGATTAACATAGTAAACATTTTACCAAAAAACAATCTACAGATTCAATGCAATGCCCATCAAAATACAAACACAATTCTCTACAGACTTTGAAAGAACAATTCAACTTTATATGGAAAAACAAAACGGAAAAAAAAGGAAAGCATTTTCAACAAATGGTAGTGGTCTAATTGGATATTGCACATAGAAAAATACGGATAGATAATATTATCACCCTGTACAAAATTCAAGTCCAAGTGGATCAGAAACCTCAACATAAAACTAGATACACTAAATCTATTAGAAGAGAAAGTGAGGAACAGCCTTAAACTCATGGACACAGGAAACAACTTCCTGAACAGAACACCAACAGCTCACGTACTAAAATCAACAATTAAGAAATGAGACCTCATGAAACTGAAAATCTTCTGCAATGCAAAGGACACACTATCTATATGACAAAATGGCAGCCAATAGGATGAGAAAATATCTTCATCAACCCTACATCTGACAGAGGGCTAATATCCAAATATAAAGAACTCAAGAAATTAGATGCCAACAAACCAAATGACCCAATTAAAAATGGGGTTAGAGATAAGCAGAATTCTCAACAGACAACTCTTGAATGGCTGAGAAACAAATCTTTAATGTCCTTAGTTATCAGAGAAATGCAAATCAAAACAACCTTGAGATTTTAACACCAGTCAAGATGTCTAAGATCAAAAACTCAAGTGACAGCACATGCTGGCAAAAACGTAAAGCAAGGGGAACACTTCTCTATTGCTGATGGAAGTGCCAACTCATAAAACTACTTTGGAAATCAATCTAGATCTTTCTCAGAAAATTAGGAATAATTCTAGCTCAAGACCCAGCTATACCACTCCTGGGCATATACCGAAAAGATGCTCCACCATATCACAAGGACACTTGCTAACTATGTCCATAGCAGCCTTGTTTTTAATAGCCAGAAACTGAAACAACCTAAATGTTCCACCACCAACGAATAGATAAACAAACAGTGGTGCATTCACACAATGGCATACTACTTAGCTATTAAAAAAAAAAAAGGACATCTTGAAATTTGCAGGAAATGGGACAGAACTAGAAAAAAATCACTCTGAGTGGCGTAACCCAAACCAAGATAGACATGCATAGTATGTACTCATAAGTGGATATTAGCCATAAAGCACAGAATAACCATGCTACAATTTACAGTCCCAAAGAAGGTAAGTCACAAGGAGGACCCAAGGAGGCTGTTTGAATCTCTCTCAGAAAGGGAGATAAAATAGGCATAGAGAGGGAAATAGGGATCGGTAGAAAGAACAGGGAGAAGTGGGAAGAGAGATCCAGGTGAGAACACTGGAAAGTGAGGGCATCTCTGGGACTTCCGAGAGACCTGGAATAGGAGGGGCCCCATGAAGTCTATGGTGGTCACCCTACCGAAGACTCCTAGCATCAGGGGATATGGAGCCTGGAGTGGCAACCTCCTGTAGCCAGGTAGAACATCCGGTGGAGGGATAAGGACACCAACCCACGCACAAAACTTTCAACTCAAAACTTTTCCTGCCTACAAGATGTGCAGGAACAAAGATGGAGCAAAGTTTGAGGGAACGGACAAGCAAATACTGGCCCAACTTGAGACCCATCCCATGGGAGAGAGCCTATTTCTGACACTATTGTTTCTCTGCTATGTTTATAGATAGGAGCCTAGCATAACTCCTCTGAGAAGAGTTGGAGGAACGATTGATGGAGCCAGAGAGGTCAAGGATTCCACAAGAAGACCTACAGAGTCAACCAATCTGGCCCTGTGGGGGCTCACAGAGACTCAACCACCCACTAAAGAGCATGCGTGGACTGGTCCTAGCCTCACCCACCCCCTACACATATGTAGCAGATTCATAGCTTGGTCTCATGTGGATCCACCAACAACTGGAGAAGGGTCCCTCTCAGATTCTGATGCCTCCCTTTGGATCTCGTTCCCTTAACTGGTCTGCGTTGTCTGACCTCAGTGAGAGAGAATGTACCTAGTTCTGCATGGACTTAATGTGCCAGGGTGGGTTGGTATCCATGGGTTACCTCCCCCTTCTCTCAGGAAGAGAGGGAAGAACAGGAAGGAGATGTGTGTGAAGGGGCAGGGACAGGAAGAGAGGAGGAGGAGTGCAATCAGGGTGTAAATTGAATAAATAAATAATTTTTCTAAAGAGAAATGACTTAGCCAATTACTTTCTCACATACTCTGGTGCCTCACCTTTGACCATGTCCCCTGGAGGGGGAGACCTGGTGGCACTCAGAGGAAGGACAGCAGCTTACCAAGAAGAGACTTGATACCCTATGATCATATAGAGGGGGAGGTAATCTCCCTCAGGAACAGTCATAGGGGAGGGGAATAAGGGGAAAATGGGAGGGAGGGAAGAATGGGAAGATACAAGGGATGGGATAACCATTGAGATGTAACAAGAATAAATTAATAAAGTAAAAATAAAATAAAATAAAATAGAAAAAAAAGAAATTTTGAAGATTAGTTCATTTATTTCAGCATTATACATTAGAAAACAATCTACTTTATTCCTAATAATTCTTTACTGATAGTAAAATGATTTCCTTTTTCATATTGTCAAATATATTTTGTATTTTAGACATCAAATATCTTTTGAAATGTATATGTAGATACAGAAAAAGCAGCTCCATGTTGGTGAATATAAGCTAGGTTCTGCCAAGGTAACACAAATCCTTTTCTTGGGTTTGAAACAAATGGCCTATTTCATGAGTGCAGTATTTTTCCCACAAGATGTTGGATTAGCCTGCTTCAGCTGCCATAATAAAGTACCACAGGCTGTCCTAAATTATATAATTTTATTTCCACATTTCTGGAAGCTAAAAGTCCAAGATGAACTTGCAGTTGCTGTTCACTTCTTCTGGTGAGGCCTCTGACCTGTTTGACCTCTGACCTGTGTGACCTCTGACATGTCTGGCGTCTTGCTCTATTCCAACATGCCTGCCCTCTCTTCTGTGAATCCATGAAGGCAGGGAGCAAACAAGGTAGGGACATCTTCAATTTTTGATATCTCTTCCTCGCTTTCTGTGGTTCTGGGCATGAAACTGAGAGCCTCTACCACACTGGAATACAGTATCTCTGTCCTGCCCCTGCAACTCTAGCTTTATCAGTCTTTCTCTATTGTATATTCTTGGCTATCACCATGCTAAAGCCCCACTGTTAGGCTCTTTAATTTTAGTTTCTTCTCTGAAGGCCAGATTTTCAAAAGTCAGAGCTATAACATATAAATACAGGACATGAGGAAGCCGACCACTATCGGCTTCCAGGAGTGGGAAAGAGCAGGAGGAATGTTGATAAAGTTCTCAAAGGTCTACCACCAGGACATACTTTTCTATTGTACTATTTTTTGTTTTTTTGGGTTTTATTTTTGTTATAAATTTTTTTCTCCTTTATTAATTTATTCTTGTTACATCCCTTGTATCCTCCCATTCTTCCCTCCCTCCCATTTTCCCCTTATTCCCCTCCCCTATGACTGTTCCTGAGGGGGACTTCCTCCCCCTGTATATGCTCATAGGGTATCAAGTCTCTTCTTGGTAACCTGCTGTCCTTCCTCTGAGTGCCACCAGGCCTCCCCCTCCAGTACTATTTTTTGTAACAAATCCTAACAGTAGTATATTATAAAGACAATCATGTAGAACTTTCTAAAGCATGCTTGGGGTTTTTGTTGTTGTTGTTGTTGTTGTTGTCGTTGTCGTTTTACTGTGAGTTTCTTAAGAAATGTTCTGAGAAGGGAGTAAGTATTTTAAAGAGCTTGGAACGTTTTCAACATTTATTACATTTTGTTAAATTTCTTTCCTGAAAAATACTGTGGAAACTTTAACTTAATTTCCTAAATCCTTGCAAAATACTTAGTATTACATTGAAGAAAAAGAAGGCAAGAAGGAAAAAAATAGAAGGAGAAAGTCTCTGTTAAATATATTATGGGAAAACAGCACTTCAGGGTTGGCAATATGTTTCAGCAAGTTAACAGGGCTTGTGACCAAGCCTGTCAGCCCATAGGTCAAGTGTCACATCCCACATAGTGAAAGGAGAGAAGAAACTCTGTCAGTCTGTCCTCTGACCTCCACACATGCACCCTGGTGCAAGCCAAACCACCCCACACACATATACCGAATAAATCAATAAGATGTAATAAAAATTAAAGGCCACTTCATTATTCTCACTGAGGCTTATTATTTGCATATATATTAATAATAAATGTTGGCTTCTATTTTGGTTAATTTTTTTTCTCAAAGAAGCACTCATCCTGTGGCTACAAACATTTTAGGCATTCCATATTATTCAATACTTCCGGAAAATACTCAGTTCTTTCATATGTATATAAATTAATGATGAGAAACAAATAAGTAGATTGATAGGTACAAAACTTTTCATTCCTGTATATGTCAAAAATCTCTTATAAGGAAGTTATTTAGGTATTCTTTATCCTAAGAGAACGTTAAAATCACAGCTAAAATTCCACGCAGCGCTGGGGACATAGTTCATTGCAGGTAATTTCCCAAGCATAAGCAAGGCAGTGGATTTAAGTATCAGCATCAGAATAACAATGATAAAAATAATGATAATATTACATGTAATGTTATGCTTTGGTGAGACTATTTCTATCTTAAAGTCAGATTAACATGCCATGTCTGAGATTATGACTATTATTACAACTACCTTTCTAGATATAGGGTTAGCTAGAATTTGGCAGCTGCACGAAACACATCTCAACTTTGCACAGCCTCTCTCTCTATTCACCAGAGATCTGAATTAAAGGTTGGTGGCCCCTGAGGAAGACCCAAGTACATGAATCCACTGAGTGCTGAACTCACTTCTGGCCCTCCTGTGCCTGGTGCTCTTCCGCTAAATGTGAGCTCTTGCCTCAAGCTATTTACACCATGATCAGGCTAGTAATTAGCAAAATGTTTAATATAATATGGAAGCAATTAGGAGGTGCTAACATGCAATTAAGATGTGTTTTCAGATTAAAGATTTTATAGTGTTCTTTTTCTTGAAAAGATAAAGTGCCTATCTCAAAATGTCAAACAGCAGTGATTTAATCTGAATTATTTTCAATTAATATGCATGTATTCTTGTGATGTGTTCACCGTGGTTATTGACATTGATATATTACGCTCATCCCAGCTGAATTTATACTTCAGTCCCTCTATATTTCCTGAATGTCAGCTCTTCGTTCGTATTTTTTTTTCCTTTGCCTACAAGCTGTGCCTGATCTAACTCTAGGTCCCCTGGTTCATCCCTGGGATTACAGTGATGTGTCAGTCTACAGGAACAATAATCTGAAAGGGCATTGTTACAAATAGAGTGTTAGGATATAATTGTTTGTCGTGTAATTTCTCCCCTTTAAATTCTCTTGAGTCTCGTTGAAGTAATTTAGACAGCTAAAATGACAAGAGCCTTGAGACGCTACTTATAGAGTTATCCAACACATCTTTAGCCTCCACTGCCTTTTGAGACTCTCTTGTCTACAAAATAGAAAATGCAAACATCAAATGAGTTTTGACTGCAGTGTAAATTTAATTTGCGAGTTTACATAGACCACTCTATACAATAAAAGCATGCCGTGAATTCATCCATATTTTTAGAACATAGCTACTAAATGGCATTTAAAATTAATTAGAAATTGTCATGAGTGAGCATGGCACCAACTGAAGGTAACTTACAGGAATTAAATATTTAAGAGGGATGATTGTTGAACTGTTTTTGTAAAGAAATTGTGTAGATGAGCAACTGAGGAGTAAAATATTTAACCTTTAATAACTAGAGATGTTATTATTTTTATTTCATTGCTACTTGTAAATTAAAAATAATGTTAGTGATGATTATTGAAGTAATATAGAGTATATGACATTTCATATGGTAGTAAAATTGTAAACAAATGTGCTTATCAGTGAAATGCACAGAGTGCCATCGACTTAAAATTACTATTTTATGTAGAAGCACTTCCTTAATAATCAAGGAACTGAAAATTCTGATTTTATAAAATAAAGACAAGTGGATTTTGGCAAAAGTAGTATATAAGCAATAAGTATGCCTCCTGCAATGATACATTTGATATATTTGTGAATATAACAAGTAAGAACTTACTTTAAATTTGACTAATTTGCTTTAAATTTTTGGAGTGTGTGTGTCTATGTGTAGATGTGTGTGTATTTGTGTTTGCACATGTATGTATGTCTATATATCAGTATTATGTGTGTATATGTATCTGCATATTTGTGTGTATGTATGTGTGTTTGTGTGTGCACATGTATATATATGTGTGTGTATATGTGTATATTTGCACATGTGTGTATATTTGTGTGTATGTGTATGAGTGTATATGTGTGTATATGTGAGCATGAGTGTATATGTATGTGTTTGTGTATATGTGTGTATGCTTATATGTATGTATGTGTATATATATGCGTCTGTGTGTATATGTGAGCATGAGTGTATATTTATATGTATATATGTGTATGCTTATATGTATGTATGTGTGTATATATATGTGTTTGTGTGTATATGTATTTGTGTATGTGTCTGGGTATATATGTGTGTATGTATCTGAATATATATATGTGCATTTGCATATATGTGCATGCCTATGTGTATAAATATGTATGTGAGTGTATATTTATGTATGTCTGTGTGAGTATATATGTGTGTATGTGTGTATTTATGCATATTTATATATGTATGTGCATTTATGTGTGTATAAGTGTGCATGCATATATATGTGTATTGTGTATGTGTGTAAATGAATGTGTTTGTGTGTGTTTATATGTATATGTGAGTATGCTTTTGTATGTATGTGTATATATATGTTTTTATATGTTCATATGTATATCTGTATAGGTATGTGTGCATGAATGTATCTGTGGGTGCAGAGAAATACATATATCCACTGAATCCAAGTGAATAAAAATTGCCGCTGGAGAGATGACTCAGCAATTGAGAGTGCTTGCTGCTTTTCTGGAGGAACTGATTTCAGCTTCCAGAACCCACATCAAGTGGTTCACAATAATCTGTAACTCCTGCTCCAAGGATTTAAACACTCTCTCTCTCTCTCTCTCTCTCTCTCTCTCTCTCTCTCTCTCTCTCACACACACACACACACACACACACACACACACACACATGTTAGTAAAAGTCATAAATAAAGGCCTTTAGAAAAGGCCAACTTCATGAAAATCAAGAAAGCCAACACTTAAGAAAAAAAGTTGTTTTATAAGGAAAATCTTAGTTTTCATTTACTAGATTGTCCTGTCAGTGGCTGTGGTCCCTGATGAGTTGCACCCACAATTATCAAATTTTAAGTTGAAGTTCAGTTTAAAGCAAAGGGAATCTATTATACCCTACTAGTATTTTATATGTAATTCCCATCTGTCTTCACTCTCTCCTGTATCAATAGTTCACTTGGAGGGAGTGGGCTTTGTGTATGGTGTAGGTGAGACTTGCAGTCTGGAAAATCAATGCAGGGGTATTTAAGCATTTGCTGCTTTTAACATGTTTCATATAGTAAATGGGTAACTACTAGTGCAGACTGTTTTATTAGTTTCAGTTAATGCTACAAAGTTGACAAGTCACTATAAATTTTATATGAATAAAATGCAGCTGAGCATACTACTCACCACACAAGTACAAGTTAGTGTAAAAACTCTTTTCATAATTTGATGTGGGCTTGAGAAAACTGGCATCATGATTTAGTGAATGTGCATGTTCAGTAGGATGCTTCTGTTAGGA
Organism: Acomys minous; assembly: GCF_964271855.1. Classification (NCBI taxonomy): domain Eukaryota; kingdom Metazoa; phylum Chordata; class Mammalia; order Rodentia; family Muridae; genus Acomys; species Acomys minous. The sequence continues at coordinate 31,471,576 of NC_140495.1, forward strand.
ACTATGTATCTTTGAAAGGTATTAATTTGAGAAGTGATAGTCATTATAATAGAAACAAAATTTAAAAATAAAACTACCATTAACTATCTCAAATTATTAAGCCAAATAATTAAAAAAAACATTAAAACCGAACTAATAGATTATGTCAATGCTGAGTGAATGAAAAAAATATATATACCAAAAAAATATAGCCCTTCCTTGGTATCTATATGAAAATTTATATCTGTGTCTCTGCTTCCAAAATCCACCGAGGTCCTAACTTCACAAACATTCAAGTAACTTGCATAAAATGATGTAATATATATTATATTATATCATATTATATTATGATATTAAATATATTGATGGTATAGATGCTATATCTATAAAACCTCACCAACATGACTGGCCAAATGTGAGCTGAACACGGATCACAATGAGAGGCATGGTAAAGTGAACCAGGGAAAGCTCAGGAGGCCTCACACAAAACACAAAGAACTGCAAGTCACTAAGGAGTGCTGAGAGTGGGAAGAAATAGTCTTCCTCGGGGACTAGCACATCAGTAGCTAGTCAGCCTAAAACCATACATACAAGTGACATTATATAGATGTTGCATAATGTATTTAAGAATATAGAATATGTGTGTATGATGCAAATTTATGTATTAAAGAATATATTTTTCTAAATAACTAACACATGTTATGCTATGATAAAATTTCAAGTGTATTCCCCACTCCCAACAATAGTATGACATTTTATCAGATCTACACATGTGAGAAGTTCAAGTGAACCACAATCCTCTCAGAAATATTACATCAAATCTGATCATACTCTATAATATGAGGCTATTGGCCTCAACTAATGAACACAAAAACATATGCAAACTCGACTTTGACAGACACCATGACCTCTGAGAGAGACCATGGCAAGGCACACTATTAGCCTTTCAGTCATTCCTGATATCCTTGGCCACCAATAATAATACTTTATTATTGTCTCAAATGACAGGACACTTGAGAAGGAATGAGGAGGAGCCCTACTGTGCTCACCAGGCCAAGGCTGCAAAGTGCATGGTAAATACAGGATCTGGGCTGACTAAGTCACTGTGAGCACTTTAACAAGGGGTTTCCAGAAGTCAGTTCCCATAGGCATAGACAATACCGAAGGTGCCTTCTCTGTTGATATGAACATCCATTCTGTTACGTGGTCAGCTTCTCACAAGGTCAACTTGTATGAAGATGCAATATCTAAACCAGGCACAATACAATATGTCTGGAAATCCTGGCACTGAAGACGATGAAGCAGGAGTTTTGTGAGTTTGAGGCCCACTTGCACTACAAAGTAAATTCTTGAGCATCCGGACACAACGCAAGGTCTTGTTTTAAAAAAAAACAAAGCAAATGGAAGGAAGGGAGGAGGGAGGGGGAGGACAGGGAGGAAGGAGGGAAAACGTAAGCTTTACTTCATAGCATCCAAGTTGTCCTAGTTGAACCAACTAGAATTTAAATGATTTTGTCACTCATCATTTTCTGAACTGATGTATTTCATATAATAACTGTTTTCCTTGAGTTTCTTCTTGTTTGTTTTCTCTGTTTTAAGCAATATGAACCTAAGAAAAGAACATACCATGTGGCAGCTGAAATACCATTTTGATCGCTTCCTAATTGTAACCATTCAGATTAGCACAAGGGTTTCATACAACTTAATTACAGAAAGGATGTAAGGAGTTTTGTCTTCAAAGGCTCAAAGTATGCAATTCCCATATATCTCCCCAAAATTATTTGAAAGAAGCATAGACCAGCAGAATAAATAAAAATACAAATTACATATAAGGAGAAAAATCTGATATAAATATGTTTGTATATATATTCTAATAATAATAAATGCTGTGTATACATGAATTCATAGTAGTCTGCTGAACTCTATGCAAGTGTCATTTTGCTGAGTCAAAGCTGCTAGATATCTATGTTTTTATATCACCTAAACTACATAAGAAAAGTTCCTCTTAATTTTATGTATTTTTTGTCACTTTTCCAATCTGTGCATACTTAGAAAAATGTCTGGTATTTGGTGCCTCCAGGACGTATTCTTGTTGTTGTTGTTGTTGTTGTTGTTGTTGTTTTTAACAGATCCTTTCTATTTTATTTTATTTTGACACAAGGTCTCATTATTCAGCTCTGGCTATCCTGGAAATCACTACGTAGAGTAGGCGACACCTGCTCCTGCCTCCTCTCCAGAGCTACATATTATTTTTTTTTTAACTTTTATTCTGAAAATTGGTCCATCTTTTTTGTGTCTTATGAACTGTTATTTGTTTTGTTCTTCAAGACAGGGTTTCTCTGTGTAGCCTTGGCTGTCACGGACTCACTTTGTAGACCACGATGGCCTTGAACTCACAGCGATCCTCCAGCCTCTGCCTCCCGAGTGCTGGGATTAAAGGCGTGCTCTACCACGCCCAGCAACATATTCTTGAATTAACATTATCAGTACAGCTTTCTCTTGTTTCATTACAGTGTAGCCATACTCACTTCTTTTTTTCACATACTCACTTTTTTTTTTTCCGCTTTCAACTTGGTGCTTTGAGAACCTTTCCTCGTCCACAACAGCTGATGACTGGGTGATGCAATGCCTCTGATCTTTCTGATCTTATAAACCAGGAAACAGGCAGTCTAGAGTAAGGAGGACCAGATATTTGAGAAGGCATGGGGAAGAACCCTGCCCTGCTCTCCTCACTAGGCCAACGCTGTGAAGTGCATGGTAAATACTGGATCTGAGCTGACTGAGCTTTCTCTTGCTTGCTATGAACATTCCAACAAAGGGTTTCAGATGTCACTTCCCACAGACGTTTAGCCCCAACTTCGCACCTAAATTCCAGGGGAAGAGCAGCTTCTTCCTGTTTGATCTTTAAAAGTGTTGGCCCATCGAAGTAGACATTGCCTAAGGGTTTGATAGTGCTGGGATTTTTTTTTTTTTTTTGGGAGAAACTTTCTCAAATGCTTTTTATTGTCCAGGAGAATGTGATTATCTATGAATCTAGAATTTTAGGGGTTTGTTTTCTTATTTTACAAGACGTAGGTAACTCAAGAAAGATGAATCAATAACTCATTCAGGCAAAGTAATAAAGAATATAAATCCATTGAATCATAGTACCTAAACAGATTATTTTCACAAATAAAGATCATTTGATATAATATAATAACTATTACAACTTTGCTATTAAAATTCTTATGGATTTGATTTTTATCATTTTTCTTGAATAATTTCTTGAACTCAATAAGACTACTAAATTATTGTATCCAATATTTAATATAAATAGTTTTTCATATTGAAAAATACATTCCATTTAGATTAATAAAAACATCATTTTATAGGCAAGTTTGTGAAACATAAATCTTTTTCTAAATTACAAAATAAAATATAATACAGTAAAATGAAACAAAAATAACCACATCAAAGTTGAATAAGACAAACCAATGGAGAGAAAAGAGCCTAAAAGAAGGCACAAGAATTATTTACCCACTCCTTCAAACACTCAGGAGTCCCATAAATCATTGTACATTTTAAAATAGTTATATTTTTAATATATGTATTTCAATGTGATATAACTTTTTCTATTATGTTATTATGAAAGAAAAATGTTGTTTTGAAATTAATCTTTAAGAAATATTCTACAATCTAATTTGGGCCATCTAGTTATATAAGAATTATCCTTACTAAAAAAGCAACTTTATTTAGATTCTAAATTATATAATTTACCTATTTGAAGTATACAGTCAAATAGTTGTTAGTATGCTTACAGAGTTATATAATCATCACAATTAGTTTGAGGGGGGGGGGAAGGAACAACCATCAAAAGCTGAAGTTAAATTTTCCATTATTTATATAAGTTGAAAATTATTTCTCAAATAATATCTTTTTTGTATGGGGTTAAGAATATAATACAATTCTTTATTTGTATTCTAACTATTTCTGAAATTGTAAATAATCAATTCACATATATAATGCACTAATCTGAAGTTCATTCTTTTTTATTTTTCCAATCCCAAGGCACAGTCACTCCTTTCAGTAGCCAGCCTTAGTAGTTCATTGTGCTTAAACATGAAAGTTGAGATGATAACACCCATCCTCAAATTTATCCTTCCATGCATAGACATATAGGTTTATATGCATTGCATAAATGTTTTAAAAATTATGCAAGTATAACCTTATAGACATAAATGCTATGTTATTATAAGCATTTGAGAACAGAGTGTATTTATGCAGTACAGCCTTTTAAAATCTTTCTCATCAAATTTAGTTCTACCGAGTGATATAAAGGACCCATTTGCATTCCTAAGTCGCTAAAGAAAATTGAAAGAAGAGTGTTAACAACTGTGCAGTTCAGTTACAATTGCTTGCTAGCAAAAGACTGATTTTACTTCAGATAAAGTTAAAAAAACTGTGAATACCAGCACAACTGCAACGGGAGCACACACAGGCTTCATTGTAAACACACCTACATGTGCTTATAAAGCCTGGCCTCAGGGCTGTACAATACACGGGCCAGGCAACTGATTTTGAAAATCCAATCTGGAAACCTAATTCAGGGGAAAACCTCTCAACCTAACAAAGGGAATTATTGCCAGAGATTAAACCGCCTGGTGCCCTTCATTGTTCTACCGGAGCAGAAGGGAGCAGTAACTGAGCTGTGCCATGGAGTCAGTGTGTGTTCCAAAGCGGTTCACAGGTTCCCTGGTGGTCTTACCAACCGGAGCAGCATAAATGAGTGGGACTGGGGGACTGTTTTTGAACCACAGTCGTTACGCCATTGTTCTGTTTGGTACAAAAGGCAATGGTTGGTTGGTTTGCTTTGTCTCTGTGCTGCTCTGATTCTCTCCCCAACAATATGTCCTAATCGCTACCACTTCCTGTGTGAGTCAGCAGCAGCTGGACCTAGCCAGACCTGGGAACCAGCTCTGGAAAGCATCTGTGATGGAGTTATTGCTCAAGTTCAATTCTCTTTAAGCCTGCTAGAACCGTGAGTTCGAAGGAGATGGAGAAAAGAATGAATTTGCATCTTCTGCAAATAACGTGGACCTTTTTCAACTTCTGTGGAGACAACATGATGAATTTATCTCAACAGCCCTTATGAACAAAGACAGTTTCAATTTTTAAAAGTCACAGTACTTTGAGATGGTTATATTACATCTGCCAGACATTCTTTGTCTATTTATTTTAGTTTAGAGTGGGCTCTTTTTTGTTGCAAATCTGAAAAGGTGATATTTTAGTACTTTTTTCCCTGTGTAGACCTTCTCAATAATTTCTGAGTCTACATTTGGTACAATTACTACTATGGCTTCTTTCTCATAAACACCATTGCTATCTCGCCTTCCCTAAGGAGTTCTTGAATTGAGTTCACAAAGAACAGCTTATAGTTATTTTTCGCTACATCCTGTTTGAGAAAAAGAACCCAACCAATATTAGAAACAACAAAAAGCAACACCCTCGAACAAAGAGAAGAACTACTTGAATAACATTAGGTTTTTATGTAAAGGAGTTTGTTTCACAAGAGTTTGTTGATGCCCTCTTTTGTTCACATATCAGCAAGCTAGAAATTACATCTAAGAGTTTATTTACTGCAGAAGGCAGTCGTGTGTATGCCCTGTAACTGTAATGGTGGAATTCGAAATTAAGCTGAGAGGCCAAATCTCTGGCTCCTTCTATTACTTGACTCCTTGTATGAAGTCTTGGATTTAATGAAATATTTTTAGTTGTAAAACAGACTAACAAACAAACAAACAAAACCTTTACTCTTCAGGTGATATGAATGTGCCATGTCTTCCTCTCCATTCTAGATAGAATGACATGTTGTCTTTAAATGACAGATTCTTCCAGAATGAGGTAATGACAGGTTTAGGGACAAAATAGAAACTTGTAGGATAGAATTTTGAATGATGGAAGAAAAAGTTATAGAAAACATTAAGATTTCCCAGCATTCTCACCAGGCAGTTTCCTTAAGGAATTGATTTACCTGGTACCAGTTCTGGTTTTTGGTACTCAGATAGTGAAAACTCCAAGAACATTTTATCAGTAAACAGTTTTAAATACAATTAAATGTCAGAGTAATGTATTTCCTAGGGAAAGTTTTAGGGAGAGCAATAACACAAGAAAAAAAATTGTGGAGAATTTAACTAAATATTGCTCTCGAAATGATGCAACAGCTTCCCAGAGTTTTAAGATTCACATTTGAGAAAACCTTACTAGAATGGATATAAACATGCTTTTGTTTTCATCCCGTGCGGATGGTGAGACAGACTTGTGCAAGGATGTGCATGTACTATTTGTCCCCTGGAAACAGACTTGTGAGAGGGCGCATGGTGTTTGTCCACTAAAAGAGGAACTGCCTCATGTAGGGACATAACCTTTGCTAGATAATAAACATCTTGGTGCGGACTCTGAGAGAAGCTATATATATATATATATATATATATATATATGAGCCCCAAAGCAGAGGCTTGGCTTTTGGCTTTTGCGTGACTTCATATTGCTTGGCTGTTCATCACTTCAAGATGCTACTAGAGAGGAACACTCCAGAAAACACTTTGAGGTTACTTCTGGCTGCTGCCCTGGGTTCCAGAAACTTCAGCTGCGGTCACTTTTGCTGAATTTCTAGTTTGCTGCTTACTGAGTCTCTTGGAATCCTGATGACAAAGAGTAGAATCCTCCCAAAGATATGAGTCTAAAAAGGCCCACTTCTCCTGTCCCCATTAACCTCTTCTCTCTCCTATCTAGGGTAGGTGAGTAGGAAGCAAGGCATAGGCATTAAAGAACCCCAAATAAAGTAGTTTTGCAAAAAAAAAAAATCAAAGCCTACAATCTTACTGTACTCACTCCATATACAGAATCGTAATAACAAATGATGAATGGATGTCCTGTTTATTAAAAAATATTCAACCTGTATATTTATATTAAAATGCTCACGTGTATAATTTCAAATCCTAAGACTAGAGAAAGCAGTAAAGTTGTGATTCAAGCATAAATGCTCACATAAGGCAACTTGATTTCAAATCTTAGCTTTATTTTTATTAGAAGTATCGCATTCAGGAAACTGCTACACTTCTGTGATTTGGTAGCCTCTTCTGCACAATGGAAAACAATATTGGTATCTGCCTCATCAGATTCACCTAATGTATCCAGGAATTATACTTTTTAAGTGTTTGTAAGAAAGGCAAAAATATTAACTTGAATGTTAAGGCAAATTAAACAGTTGCTGACATTGAAGCAGTTGACAGATTACATTACCTGACATAGCAGTGTTTTCTCATCTTAGGCGTGTCAAACTGTAGAGCTTGTGTTGTTTGTGAGAAATGAAAAAGAACCAATTGAGATTTAAATGAGACGCCTTATGTGAAATGTCTTACTCATCACATCTGGTAAACCAATCACACAGTTTTAATGATGTTGCCTTATGTGGGCACACATACAAAATCAGAGTTATTTTATTGTACTATTTTGTCTTTAAATGTGTATCACACAGAATGTTTATCCACAGGCTTTTTTCATCTTTGAGGCAATATATGAATAATTTGATATTAGTTATAAAAACATCATAGGAAAATGAAAAAATTTCCAAGAAATAAAGTAATTTATTTTTCTTTTTTTTTATATTACCACAAAAATTTATTATCTATTTTGATTATTCTGTTACATTGTAAATTAAGGCTTAACATGAAAATAAAGTTCATCTGATATTTTTTAAACAACTGCTCACTGGTTACTGAATTCGTGTCATAAGACTGCCATAGTAATCAGTAGAAGTCTACTCTTTTTGAGTAGACTTTGAGGGCAAAGTGACTGAAATCTAGTAGTGAGAGAGACTATTTTCTTTCGAGACTGTGGGAAGAATTGTCTCTAGCCCATTTTAACCTTCTGATAGTAGCCATTCTTACTTTACATTTGATTTCAGGCTGTCTCTCTTCAACTACCTTCTCATTGTTACGTGACATCTCTTGTCTGTTCCTTTAATAAAGACTTCATCATATTGAATAAAGATTTCCTCTAATAAATTGTGTCTTAGCTCTATTGCAGTGGCTCTCAACCTTCTAAATCTTGCAGCTCTTTAATACAGTTCCTTGGGTTGTAGTAACCTCCAACCAGAATATTATTTTCATGCTGCTTCATAACTGTAATTTTGCTACTGTTGTGCATCATAATTGTGTTAGGGTTCTATTGCAGTGAAGAGACCATGACCACAAACAAGTCTTATAAAGGAAAATATTTAACTGGGGCTGGCTTACAGTTCAGAGGTTTAGTCCCTTATCATCATGGTGGGAAACACGGCAGCATGAAGACAGACATGGTGCTGGAGAAGGAGCTGAGAGTTCTACAACTTGATCAGCAAGCATCAGAAGGAGACTGTCCCACTAGACCTAGTTTGAGCATATGAGACCTCAAAGTCTGCCTCCACAGTGACATACTTCTTCCAACAAGACTAAACCTACTTGAATGTGATCATATCTCTTAATAGTGCTACTCCCTATGGGCCAAGCATTCAAACACATCAGTCTATAGGGGTCATTCTTGTTCAAATCACAGTAGCAATGCAAATGTTTCTGGAGATAGAGGTTTTCTAAAGGGGTGGCATCCCACAGGGTGAGGACTGCTAGAGAAACCTTGATTTTCCTTAGTTTATGTTTGCAGATGTTGAAGATTAGGATGTCAATGTGTCTTTTATAGTAACATAGTTGAGTCATGATAGGAGCCTATTATTTTACAGGCAACATCCAAAGAGATGAGGGCACAACAGTAAGAAAAACAAAGAAAAGAATCTCTCAATGATGCATAAAATATCTATATTTTGACTCCATATCTACATTGAAGATTTTCATTGCATAATTTTCCCACCCTGGACATTTCCCACTTTTATTACAAATATGTATTGGATGATACAAATGCTGCTTCTGACTAGATTTGCACAAAGAAAAGTGACAGCTTTTGCATGTCTGAAATAGCAGACCATTAATCCCACTGTAAGCCAAAGCTCAAATACATCAAGAACATGTATTTCAATTTTCAGGTACTGTTTTGGAGATGTGGAAGTAGTGCCCTTCTTTTCACAGCTATTACATCACGTTTCATAGGCAGCACAACTGTGCATATGCTGTACACAAGCTTCCAATTATATAATTAAGAGTGGTCTTAATTCATTTGGCATATTGTCGCATTGGATGACAATGTGATACATTCAGAAGATGCAAGTAACAGTGGTGTGGTGGTTTGAATAGGAATGCCCCCAAAGACTCATGTGTTTGAATGCTTTGCCCATAGGAAGCGGTGCCATTAAGAGATGTGGTCTTGTTGGAGTATGTGTGGACTTTTTGGAGGAAGTGTGTCACTGTCTCTTCCTGCTGCCTACAGAACAAGATGTAGAACTCTCAGCCCCTTTTCCAGCACCATGTCTGCCGACATACTGCCCTGTTTCCCGCCATGACAATAATGGACTAAACATTTGAAACTGTAAGCCAGCCCCAATTAAATATGTTCCTTTATAAGAGTTGTCATGGTGATGTGGTCTCTTCACAGCAATAGAAATCCCAACTAAGACAAATGACAAAAAACAAAACTTGTTGAATGTTTTCCTTATTGTTTGTAGTGGCTGCATCCTGTCAAGAAGACAGTGCCCCCACAAAACTTTACCCTTTCTTCCAACTTTTCTTCATCTTCTTTTCTGTTCTCTTTCTTGAGGAAATAACACAGATGCCCTATCTTCAGCTTAGCATTCAACAGTCGCTTATCCACTCTAATTGGTTTGGAATCATTTTAGTAACTGGTATTCACTGTTAAAAGGTGCTTCAGTAATTGGCACGACTATGATTTGATCAAGTAACAATAAACTTGTATAATTTACTGTCGTAAAGAGCCTTCAATAGCACTTTAAAAGTATTGGAGGTAAACCTTGTATTCTACTTGAATTGTATGGGTACAGTACCTCATATTAGGGTAGAAATATATATATAATATGTGAAGAATAATCTTAAATTGGAATTCTATACCAATGTATAAAAATTGAGCTTATTTTGCATCAATATATAAAATTTTATACCAATGAATTAAGAATAAACTTGTGAGCAACCAGTAAGGCCTTAAGTTGAGGAGTAGACTCAATAATCTACTTTTTGTTCTATTATCCAAATATATTTCTGTATTCGCCCTTGTTTCTCTTCAACCCTTATCTCCAAACCTAAGAAAGAAAGATAAAGGAAAAGAGAAACATCCCTGAGTCCAACCTCGTTTTCTCTCTGAATAAGACCAATAGTAACTTATAACCAACTTCCATAGAAAATAAATATCTATAACACAAGAAATCAACCAAAAACCTATGCAACTGCCTTAAGGGAAATGGGGTGTAATTCTCTTAAGATTTCTTCCTCCTGATTTTGGAGGGGCCCAAGTAAAATTAGGGAAATGGTTAAACAGGCTAGGAATGGCATTTGTGGTCCAGTTTCTAAATGTTGTGAAATTCCAGGCTTAATACAAGTCCTGTGTGGAACAGTCTGAAATGCTGGACCAGTTGGGATCAGAAGCTCTCTTGGAAGCTGTCCTGTTCTGATGAGGAACTCCAACTAAAGTATTTGGTGCTGGAAGATGAAGGAAGCAGGATGGTAGTGTCCAGCATGCTGAGAGGAATGAATCCTATCAGGTGTAATCCAGCGTCACTGTTCAGTCCTTTTGTTCTGAAAACATATAATTTCTCACAAGCACGCATTATACAGTCCTAAAATTATAAATGTATGATGTGGGCATCATACACAGAACAATTAAGGCTGGTTCTCTGCTCTTTGTATGAGCAAGAGAAAGACATCTGTAAATTTTCATTCATGCCATATGAAGAATGGCATCTAATAATAAATCACAAGGATTCTGTAACCAACAAGAAGCACTGTCTGTGCATAGACACTCATGTCTCAGGCAGTCTAAGAGTTATTCCTATGTAGTGGGATTAGCAAAATAATGTATTTGCTTGTTCTGCAGTTTGAATTCTTCACATCCTGATTGTAGCCCCTTCACCATCATCTCCTGATCTCCCCTTCCTCCCTCATCCCCTATCTCTCCATCCCCTACTGCTCAGAAAGGGAAGCCCTTCTCCCCTAGCATCTGACCTCAGACACTGATGGAAAATAAGTTTAATTTTGAAACATTGGTATAGGATTCAATTTTAAGATTATTCTTCACACATATCTAATATGAAGTACTGCGCCCATGCAACTCAGTTATGATACAAAGTTTACTTCCAAAATATTAAAAGTGCTTTTGCAGGCTGCTTAGGATAATTAACCAATACAAGTTCATTGTTAGTTGATAAAAATCACAGTCATGGCTATTATTAGTCTATTTATGTCATAAGAGTATACATCCTAGGTGTAACAGACAGATATGACTCTATAACTAGAAGGTAAAATAGAGATGGTCTTCAAAAACCTCAGAGCCCTACAGAATATAGCATTTAAAGATGTTTTTATTGTTTTAAGGTTTCTTTGACAATAAAACAGGTTAACTCCTGGCAACACCCACCCTACCTCAAAGAAGATGAACTCAAAGAACTTCCTTGTGGAGATGGCTTTATATGTGTCAAACCAGCCACTGGGCAAAATGTCTTTGTTTTGGCTACAGACAGAATTCTGTCTAAAAATAGACAGAGTCAATGGGCCAAACTCTGCCAAGACAGGGTAAGCAAGTACTCAGTAGTTCCTGCTTCACAAATATGTCTGTCAGATATACTGTGCCAGAAGGCTGAAGATGATGCTCTAATGTTAGACTGTTCAAGCAACAAATTGTGTCTGTCATTTTTTTTTCACTTTGGAAGCTGCTAAGCTGCACTTCCTGTGTACTCAAATAATCAATTTTATTCCTTCTCTAGTCCCTGATGAGGTTGAAGACCAGATAGTTTAGCTTTACAATTAAGTTTAGTTGTTAAGGGTTAAGATGTTTTTAGGTCTAGAAAGACGTTTTAAGTTGATAGAGATGAGATATGATAGATATTGATTTACATTCAGAATTTTAGACTTACCAGCATAGGAAAGATGTTTTCTTCGAGGTTGCCAAAAACAAATAGCCAAAACTCTATGAATGTAACATTGATATAATTCCTGATTGTTTCATGGTTCTGCTTGCTGTGTGTAGTTTATTCTATTTAGGTGTAATAATATGAATGTATATGTAAAATATTTTTTTGAATTGTGCTTCAGTGATGAAAGAAGACAGGAGCCACAATCTATGGGCACACATAAACATATTCAGGACAATTTGAGGAGCGTATTATCTCCACTTAGCAAAGCAGCAACTACTGCTTCCCCACTGAGGCCTGTGAGTTCTCTAGCTTATAATTTTTATCTTGGCTTACACTACAAGACATGAATGTCTTCCTGAACTCTGGCCCTTTAATCAAACCAGAAAGCTGCTGGTTTAGCACACAACCATTCACTCAACTATTGCCATTTGTTTAGACTGTTGTGTAACAATCAAGGTTTGCAGGTAATAGTTAGATGTTGTGATAATTCTGTCCCAGTGTCATGTGGCATAGCTTATAGCCTAGCCAAAAGGGGAAGCTCACATATCTGTTCCAGTGTGGTTTTTTCCATGTTCTTTAAGCCAAGTGTGCTTGCTCTACTGTCCTCTAGTCCTTGATATTCATGGAGTGTTCAGTTGATGATAACCAAGTGTCCGAAATGCTTATGTGAGTCAGTTCATCAGGAACTTATTTTCCCATAGTACTTCAGATCAACAGTATATAGATATTGGAGAGTTATGTTACATAGTTTGTGCTTCCACAGCACACAAACCCATCGCATCTTCACCTTGTTCATAGCTTCAGCAGTCAGGTGGTGAGAGGATTTCTGTCTCTCTGTGTCTGTCTTTGTCTGTATCTCTGTCTCTCTCTTTCTCTGTCTCTCTGTCTCGCTGTCTCGCTGCCTCTGTCTCTCTGTCTCTGTCTCTGTCTCTGTCTCTGTATGAGTGTGTGTGTGTGTGTGTGTGTGTGTGTGTGTGTGTGTGTGTGTGTGTGTGTGTGTTTATTTAAAGATCTTTAACAATTCAGGGAGTTTAAATGCAAAACATTCCCTGATTTTATCATATTTTTCTATAGTATGGCATTATTAAGACCCCTCTTTGAGTACTTTCTCATAGCTTTCCCTTTCTATGTTAAACTCAGACCTGAACTGTTATCTCCTACCACTTCTACTTCACTCTTGCCTTCTTCACTGATCTTTCCTATAGATTCCAAGTTTTGGATCCTAGAGGGACATTTTGGCAAAATCTCATTGGTATCTTCTTTCCTTCGTGTTTTCCCAGTTATGAATGTTCTGTTACACCATAATTTGTACATATTGGTTATATTCAAATAAAGCTGGGAAATCATTTTATTTAATTTCAATTTTAACATTCATATTGCTTTTGAATTATTTTTGTATCTGGATAATGCGTTTTAGTTTCATCATGTCTACATCTAGCTCCCTCTCAACCTTCATTTTCTGTACTACCTAAGTATTTGGGCTATAGGTGTTTATTTTTATACAGAGTTGATTATTAGCTATTAATGGTCTTATTCAGAGAGAAAACAAGGTTGGACTCAGGGATGTCTCGATTTTCCTTTATCTTTCTTTCTTAGGTTTGGAGAGAGGGGTTGAAAAGACAGAAGGGGAATATAGAAATATATAGGCGTGATAGGATAAAAAGCAGATTATTGAATCTGCTCCTCAACTTAAGGCCTTAATTGTTTCCATCATACTGTCTTCAACAGTTTTATTCATTTCCTTCTACTGTTTGTGTTTTCCTGGATTTTAAAAAGGGATTTATTCATTTTCTCTAACTGTTTGCTTATGTTTTTCTTTATTTCTTTAAGAGATTTATTAATATCCTATTTAAGTATCTCTATCATCTTTACCAAGCCTGTTCTGAGATCTTTTTCTTGGGTTTCAGCTATATCCAACGAATATCCTGGCCACTGTGGTAGGGTCGCTAGGCTCCAGTGGAGATATTGTCTTGGCTGTTATTGATTGTGTCTTTACTCTGGCCCCTAAGCATCTGGGATTGTGATGGTATAGGTCTATTTCATGTTATCTGGCTTCGTGTCTGTTGGGTAAGATGTTTTGTTACTTGGTTTCTGTTTCTTCTCTTGACTTCAGGAAATTGTAATGGCTCTTTGCCGTCTGGCATAAAAAGTTTTTTTGCAAACCTGTTTCACTAGCTCGTGTGTTCCCTCGTGTGCCCTGCTGGTGTTGGAGATGGGAATAACAGGATGAGTTGGGGGAAGGAGGAGATTTTTGTGATGCACTGGGGATAGGGTCAGAGAAAAGGGAGACCACAGCAGGTGTTCTGATACAGACCTGAAGATGAGACTGGAGGATTGAATCTAGAGGAACAGAAGAGAGGTGAAGACCAACAGTCAGCCCGACTGCTTCCCCATTAACACTTTTTCACAATATTATCTTGATGTCTTAACAAACATTATAAGGAAAAATACGGTCGTGCTGGCTAATCTTTGTTGTCAGCCTTGCTGGGTTTAGAGTTACTCAGGAAACTGAGGCACACGCCTTGCGTCTAAGTAGCATTTGGAAGATAGCGTCATTCCATTCCATGGGATTAGGGGACTGGATAGAATAGAAGGTTAGGAAGCTAGAGAGAAGCCATTCCTCTTTCTCTCTGCATCTTGGCCTGCCGTGATGTGAACTGAAATGCTGTGCTTGTACTGAGCCCTCTGATACCATGAGCCAATAGATCACTTCTCCTTCAAGTTGTCTATTTGTTATGGCTACAGTGATGGGATTTCAACTAACATGGAGGTATATAGACCAAGAAGAAAAGAATAAAGTTGTTCATAGTCACAGGTGGCTATTTATACTGTTAACCCCTCAAACAAAAAGCCTACACATCAGAAAAACTATGTATAAGATCTATATAAGGAAAACTACAAAAGAAAAATATGATCCAAGAAATCTAAATAAATCAAGATATATTCCTGTTTAAGGGTGGGAATGGAGGCAATACGATTCATGGGCTGGTTCTTCCAAGGTTGTTCCAATCAAAATGAAAATTTCTGTGTACATATAACAAAATGACTTAAAGTTCATATGAACAGGCAAATGTGCCCAACAGAATACTTACAGGCAAGGACAAAGTTGAAGAACTTATTCTGGACACCATTAAAACACACTACAAAACTACAGAACAATATTGTATCAGTGAAATAATGCACAAAAGAACACTAGAACTGGAGACTGAGACAACATAAATGTAGCCAAATGCTCACAACAGCTCTGCTCATAATGTGCAAAGATTGAGCATCCGATTTCCTCTTTTAGAGGTAAGTAGAAAAATAAATAGTGATATTTATGGAAGAAAGAATACTTCTCATTGCTAGAAAGAAGTGAATTATGAAGACAATAGAGGAACTCAAATGTATTATTCCAAATTCTGGGGGTAAGTGGGGAACCAATTTAAAGATTAAGTACAGATAGATTCTAATTGTGTGATGTTCAGGAAAAAACAAACTAAATATACACGAAAAATCAGTAGTTTTCTGGAATTAGGGACCAGTGATTGATAAAAAAAATACTTAGAAACAATTAAACTACTTTGTGTGGTATTACGATAATAGTGCTTTCACTGGTTACAGTTTGTTGGGGTTTTGCTTTCTGGGTGGGATTTTTTTTCTTGGCTTTGGGCATTTGTTGTTATATTGGTTTTTGCTTGTTTTTAATGAAAGAACTAAAAGTTGAGTGGGTAGGGAGTTGGAGAAGATCTGGGGGAGGGAAAGATTATGATCAAAATATATTTAAATTTAAATTTATTTTTAATAATGCATACATAATAAAATTTTAATAAAGAAAAATGAGAGAAAAAACAAACAAAACACAGATGCATGGCATTATCCATTTGCTGAAACCTGAATAATACAAAACATGAAGCATGGAGCCTAATATATGACAATGGTTTGTCAGGAACTATGAAAAACAAAGAACTATTTGAGACTACTGGGTGATTTTTGTTGTTGTTGCTGTTGTCATTGATGATGTTTTTCCCAGAAAATTAACTTTGATTTCTGTACAGCTAGTCAAATTTTACATTATCAACACTCATCTATAGTCTACATTTTCATGGGAAGTTCCATTCATGTGATTATAAAGCAGTACTTTTTTTTTTCTGTAAAGCAGTACTTATTGTAACAACCACAGCAGTTTAAAAAGTAAGCTGCACTTGGTTTGTTCATTTTGGTAACAATAGCTTATTTTGTATTAATATCCCATTGATTTTTTTTATGTTTACTCATATATGAGCATGCCGTACTACTATTGGACTCCTTACAATTTTAAAGTCTGGAAACAAGCAGGATGTTTTAATTTATAAAAGAGTCTTCCAAAGAATTTAAGTAAATTAGGCTATACACTAATAGTTGCACAAATGCTCATTTGTGAAACACTGTAATGACTTCAAAGGAAAATTTCAGCAAGATTAATTTCCTTGCATGAGAATTTTCTTTAAATCTCTTATTGAAGTTTAAGCGTACTAGCACTTACATTTGCTATAAATATGGCCATTTTACATGGCTTTCATATTTATCTAGTATGCGCTGAGGTATTCCTTAGGAAAGTAGCTAGCTCTACTAAGATATGAATGTGCCACTTCCCTGAATCACAGGAAAAATCTTCAACCTGTTGCCCTCTACTTCAGAAGGGTATTTCCCGCTATAACATCTGATGCCTTCCTTTCATAGATGTGTATGGCTTCAAAATAAGGCCCAGCCCAGCCTTACTCTCATGATCTTCCTCCATAGGTACCCACACATTGGGGACAGGTACCCACCCCAATCTACAGTACATTTTTTTACTTGATAGCTGGATGCTGTGAGAAACAAAGGCAGTGGCATCGCAAAAAAAAAAAAAAAAAAAAAAAAAAAAAAAGACATTAAGGGGATAACAATGGAGATGTAATCTGTATAAATTATAATAAATTAAACTTTAAAAAAGAAAGTTGTGACCTCAATTGGAGGGTCCCACAATGAAAATAAAGTGGGCCATTCATACATAGAGTAGATTAGAAAGTGATCCATAGCCAGATGTTATGCAAAGAGATCCTTAAAGTGGAAGTCTCCATCAGATCACTCCCCTCTGTGTTGTGGGAATGCTGCTGAAGACAGCGAGGGAAGACTATAGGAGTCAGAAGGCATGGAAGACACCAGGGGAATATGGTCCATGGAATCAACGAAGCATGGCTCCCATGGGCTCACAGAGACTGGGCTGGCATGGGTCTGCCCGACGTCCTCTGTGTATATGTTACTGCTCACAGGTTGGTGGCTTTCTGAGAGTTCTAACACCTATGGGTCATCTCATCTCACAGAGTCTATCCTCAAATCTTGAAATATCCATAGAAGAGTGCCAGTTATTCACGATTCATATTCTTGGGCTTGGGTTAAGAGCAGCCAAACATGCTTGTGATCTTGATGTAGGTAATACCTGATTACAAACCAGTTTGTTCATTCTGATGCCTTTCTATTTCTCTAAACTTACTGTATCCTATGATAAAACGGACAGTTAATTTAGTTCCTTATAATAAGTGAAAAGCACATGGTTCTGGAAGCAGAAACTCAAGATTTAGATTTGAATAATAATGAAAATAAATCTGCAGCTGGAGATCCCAGGAGGTTATTCAGACAGGTAAGAAATCTGATTTTACTACCTAAGACAGGGATGATTATAAGAACGGACATGTCAGCAAATTCTCGTCAAACTAGTAAATCAGGAAATAAAAATACATCCATCTCTTCTCCCAATTAAGATCAATTATTTTGACTGACGTTTTACTGTGATAATTGCAACTACAAAGTAAATTTAAAAGTGAAGCAATTGGGATCATTTTGGGAAAGTCATTTTTGAACTAGCAAAATATCTTGGTAATTTATGCTGGCTTAATCCGATGGATCCTCCTCCGAAAGAAATTTAACAATGATCGTGTTTATTGAAAGTCCTTTGGTTCATCCCAAATTACTTCATAAGAACTCATACTTTGTTTCTCCTATTATTTACTCATTATCATGCTTCCTTCATTTTAAATTTCCCATTGAGGCTGCTCGCCAAGTTGATTATCTCCAAACTCTCACTTTATAGGTTTAAAAAGGTATGTTCAATAACCCTAAAACAAATATAAATTAAAAAATGCTTTTGCAGTGCCAGCTCTTTAGGCACTGTTTTGCCCTCTTGTGTGTGTCTATAATGAACCTATGTCTGAAGAGGGTAATACACTGTTTTGGCTCCCAGATTGCTTGCCCTATTTAGCATTATTATTGTTTTAAAGTTGCAATTAGTATTAGCCTTAAGAAATGAATAAAAATTGGCAATGAATGAAAAAGTTAATAGATGTTAGTGCCGTAATTAGAAAGGGTCTGATCTTTCAGGAGTGGCTTTACCGCTGCAGTCTTTGGAGGAAAGACGAGCCAACAGCCTATCTGCCTGAAGCTTTGTACTGTAAGGTGGAGAAAGGTGGAAATGCCCTCTCTTGCGGACACTTTATAATGATAGAGTCATAACAAATGTTAGGAAGTTGTCATCTCATTCAATCTTATAGGTGTAACCCATTTTCCCCCAGACTAATGCAAACAAAAAAAAAAAATAGAAGTTTAAATGGGCTGTGGGAGCAGGCACAAAGTAAATTAGATAATGTTTTTATCTGGATGTTAGTTGGAAAAAAGCAGCTTTGGGGAGAGAGCAGTCCTCCTACTCCCAGTAGCAAAAAAAGCTGAATTTCTTGTTTCATCCTTTGCCTACCATTTTTGGAAGACCTTTCTACCTTGCCTTTGGTTGTTAAAAATAAATAAGAAAGTAAAGAAAGTTTAGAGAACGTACAAAAAAAAAAGAAGTCTAACAAAAAAGACAGAGCATACTGAGAAAAAATAATATAATATGGGTTAAATAGTGACTATGACTATCCCAACCTTTATGATGAGAATTACAGTTCACAGCCAACAAGGTAGCATAGCCAAGACTGTAGCCAGCTCGCACTGTAGCCAAGAACTAACGACATCCTGGAGCTGAAGAGATGACTTAGTGGTTACCAATGTATACATACAAGTTGCTCTAAGTGCACTGAGCAGGCACTACTTATATATTTAGGACACGGATGTGTAAAAATTTCAATTTATTATAACTTACTCAGATTAAATCTTGATTGTTATCCCGTTGCTCGTAACTTCCCATCCCGACCCTCTTTGCCTCTTCTGCTCTATTCCCCTCCCCTAGACCTCTGACAGAAAGGGACCTCCTCCCCTACCATATGACCACAGCCTCCTATTAGGTCTCATCCAGACAGCCTGCATCCTCTTCCTCTGTCTGCTGCCCAGGCTGGGGCTCCCCACCAAGAGGAAGTGATCAAATAGGGGACACCAGAGTTCATGTCAAAGGCAGTCGCCACTATCTCCACAACTGTGGAGAATGAGCTGTCCAATGCCTAGACCAGAACAGGTTGTTGTCCTTGGTGGGTACAACAGTTTGTGTATGGCCCCCATGGGTCCAGATCCGCCAGCCTTGATGGTCTCCTTGTGGGGCTCCTGAACCCCCTGGGTCCTTCCATACCCCCATTCTTCCATACCACTCTCACCTGGAGTCCAGCAGCGAATCCCAGTATCTACCAGATCCCCCCGCTGGGTGAAGTCTCTCAGAGAATATCTATGTTGGGTTAATATCCAATTATAAGTGAGTATATACCATGCGTGTCTTTCTGGGTCTAGGTTATCTCACTCGGGATGACATGTGTATAAGAATAATTAAAGAAATAGAGGGCATGAATTGAAGCACAACAATGGAAGAGACATGGGAAAAAGAAAGGGAAATGAAATAATTATCTTTTAATTTCAAAACCTAAAAAACATATACTTGTAAAAAAAAGAGTACATACTACTCTTTTTTTTTATTAATTTATTCTTGTTACATCTCAATGGTTATCCCATCCCTTGTATCCTCCCATTCTTCCCTCCCTCCCATTTTCCCCTTATTCCCCTCCCCTGTGACTGTTCCTGAGGGGGATTACCTCCCCCTCTATATGATCATAGGGTATCAAGTCTCTTCTTGGTAACTTGCTATCCTTCCTCTGAGTGCCACCAGGTCTCCTCTTGAAGAGTATCTAAATTCGATTCCCAGTGCATCTAGTTGTTCATAACTGCCTGTCACTCCAGCTCCAAGGGATTCGACTTCCTCTTCTGACCTTTGTGGGCATCTGCCCTCACATGAATATGCCCATATACAGATCAATACACATACACATGTTAAAAAATAAATCTTAAAAAACAAATGAACTGATACCACTCATCTCCTTTTTAAAAGATTAATATGTTCCTGGAGGACGGAAAACAAGAGTGTTCTTGATATCTAAAGCACTGTATAAAATGATGTATCAGAAGACACAAACGTGAGTTTTTAAAAATGTGAAAACATGGATGTTATTTACAACAGAAACAACCTCCTTCACTGTGATATTAAACTAACCAGTGACAAGGGCTGAGCTAAACAAATCGTGATTCACTGACACAAGAGAATTTACTCGTTATTTTCAATGAAAGATATTAACCAGGACAAACTGGGTAAAGTTAAAACAAAATCATTGTATACGAGCCTTTTGAATTAATTAACTACATACACACATGAAATAAAATTTACCTTAAGTGAAATCAAATGGGACACTTGGAGAAGGAGCGAGATCATAAAGACAGGGAAGAAGAGGGAGGGAGAGAGAGAGAGGAAAGCAGGAGAGCCTGCTGCAGTCAAAGCACGTAGCACCTGTGGAAGAACCCATCTGCATGACATCCATAGCTATTTACACTGAATGTAAGCCAATAAAATACATTTTAAACCGGGTGCAGTGGAGCGCGTCTGTAATGCCAGCACTCAGGGAGGCAGAGGCAGGCAGATCTCTACGAGTTCGAGGTCAGTCTGAGCTGCAAAGCAAGTCCAGGAACACCCAAGGCTACACAGAGAAAAACAAAACAACAAACAAACAAACACTTTTAAAATACATTAATACAATAAACATAAAACATACGAATGAAGAACATAAGGAAAGAAGTGACAAGATGAGAAGATAGAAATATATGGCGCACACAGTTTCACTTACAGAAAAGTTCTTTTGAATAGATGGAAACTTAAAAAACAACAGCAAATCAGTAAATTTGTCAACAGGCAATTTTTAAATAAAGGCAAGTGAATGCTGTTGAGGATTCTCAACTTTAATCATATTTAAAAATGCTCTTGAAACAACCATTTAGCATATTTTTTTAAATTAATTTATTCATATTACATCTTGATTGTTAGCCTTCCCCTGTTTCCTCCCATTCCTCCCTCCCTCCCACTTCCCCCCTTCTCCCCTCCCCTATGTCTGTGATTGAGGGAGACTTCTTCCCTCTATGTATGCTCTAAGATTATCGAGTCTCTTCTTGGTAACTTGCTATCCTTCTTCTGAGTGCCACCAGGCCTCCCCATCCAGGGGACATGGTCAGAAAAGGGGCACCAGAGTTCATGTTGGTAAGCATATACATAAGCACATATTTTTAATCAGTGGGAAGTATGATGATAACAAAAGGATAGAAACCATTTCAGTTTATCTTTCTGGGCATAAGGAGCAGAAACATACTTTGATGTCTATGTTATAATGATGTAATAAATTAAAAATAAGTTCATATTTCACTTTAAATTATGCTTTTAAATATTTACCTTGAAGATATAGTTATAAACATCTTAAATTTGAATGTATCAATATTCAATACAATGTTAATGGTAAACCTAAAGAGAAATAATAAACAGACAATTTAGAGATGGAAATTTTAATATGGCCTTTCAATAATGTCTACATTGATGTCTATATGTATATATAAATATATATGTATATTCCAGAAATAATGTAGTTGGTCTATACTGCTAGTATAATAGGATCACTAAATAGATGCAATTATTAACAAGAAAACAAGAAGTTTTGTATATGGTATAATATGAGAAGGCTCTCAAATCAAAATAGCTACTCAAAGTTAAAAAAATATGAATTTTGATTCTACAGTTTTATTCTGTATAACTTTTCCACCATGTAAACAAAAATTTTGTATTATAACCATTAATATATAAGCACAAATAGCGTGTACTCATTTATTATAAAAGCCATGTTTCTGTAGAACCTTCTTGTTAAAACATGTATTATTACTTTATGGCTTTCCCCCCTTTGTATGTGTCATAATTTATACCAGGTTTTTTTTCCCTTTTTTGTTTTTCCATTTTTCATGTGTGCAAGTGGTGAGTATATGTATGTATTTTTTTCACATGGGCAGGCACAGGTGTGTGTGGCTGGGTGTACATCTATATGTGTAAATGTGGAAGCTAGAGGCTGGTATCAGGAGTATCTTCCATCACTCTTCAGGGAGGGTCTCTCAGTCTAAGGCAGGACTTGCTGAGGCTATGTGTGGAATCTCTAATGAGTATAGATGAGTTTCTTCTTATTTTCTGGATTTTTTAAAAATTAACTTCTACAGACAATTTTTTATAGAGAAACCAGTGGCAGGGGCCTAATTGTTTTGGCATCTGCTTTACCTAATTGTTTTTATATTGCTGGTAATTTTTTTTAATGTCTAAGCCCTATTGTCTTTATAACCCCATTTTAAATGAGTTGGTCTTCCCTCAGCAACGATGTGCAAGAGGTTTCTCTGATCATTGAGGGACCATCGTTCTATTACGGCTGTTTGATTTTCATGACGCAAATCTAAAGTTTTCAGTGTTACCTCCAGTTGTATACTCTAGTAGCTCTTTTTATAACATAGCTACTCTACATGTGACCTAATGCTGCAGAAAGAACTCTTGCGGACAGCAGTTCACCTCTGCTCTGGAATCAAGGTATCTCACTGTGCTCAGTCTCTCCAGAAGATGTTCATTTGTTGCTTCTGAAATCTACCATGCGTGTGCTGCCTGCTGAGTCCTCTCCTTACTGGCTTTAGCTCCTTCTTCACATGAATCTCCTTGACTTAGATTTTGCAGACTGATTACCTACATATTCTGCATAGATGGGGCTCCAGTCTTTTCCTCTCCCTGCTATTTCTTGGACGCATGGAAGAAAAGATAGGAAGAAAAATATGAAGTCAATCTAAAAGCTGATTATGTATATTTTTGTTTAGTTTGTAAAAGCATATAAAATATTTTACATTTCTATAAGACAACCATCGTTCTTTTGCTTCTGGTCTTTATAATCATTTTTTCATATAAATCTTTTCTTCTTTAAGTATTTTGTAAAATAACTTCCGAATTTTTAAAATTTTAATTTTATTAATATTTGAGCAGAACTATTTTATTTGCTAACAGTTTACCTGATGCTCCTAGAAATCTTCCCATAAGAGTCCATTATTTTAAGCATGACAATACTTAGCGAAGCATTGATAGTTTTTTGTGTATATAAGTTGGTCAATAAACATGCTTAATGTAGTCCATTAATCTCTCTACTTTGCATCTGTGTCACACCATTCTAATTGTTACGGATTTACATAACATTTTAAACCTATGGCAGACAAAAGCCTCCTTTTTTTTTTTCTTCTGCTTTTTTTCAAAGCCTTATTTTCAGATTTACCAAAGCTGACCTGGAAATGAAACAAACCAATATATTAATATGATAAGAAATAGCATTTTAGCCAGGTGGTGGTGTAGCACATCTTTAATCCCAGCACTCGGGAGGCAGAGGCAAGTAGATTTCTGTGAGTTCGAGGCCAGCCTGGTCTACAAAGCGAGTCCAGGACAGTCATGGCTACACAGACAAACCCTGTCTAGAAAAGACAAAAGACAAAAAAAGAAAGAAAGAAATGGCATTTTAAAAGAAAACAGTAGGAGAAAGTAGTGTGTCCAGAAGACCAAGTGCTTATCTCAGATGCATGAATCCCTGAGTCTCATCAGCATCACAACAAAGGAAAGAAATTGGATGATTAAGCATCAGTACTCACTATGAGTCCTTTTCAAGCCCAGACTCATGATACATTTATGGAAGCTGCATCAGTTTACATTTCTTCCTTTAAAAAAATTTGAAAACAAAAACAGATTCCTCCTATGCCCTGCATATTTAGGAGTAGGTGTTACCTGCAACTTAGATTGTTGTACATTCATTGAGTAGTAAACAATTTCCCTCAAAACTTAGATGACTGTCTCTGCCAACTTATTGCACTCACCATGATGAAAACTGCCTTGCTGAAACTCAAAAGTTTTCTTTCTGTTATCACTTTTTGCCAGTGTCAGCTTTGTTTTAAAAGTTGGACAGGTAAGAATAGTTTAAACTGATCTCATTAACACAGAATCCACAGTTTTATCATTAACTTCTCCAGTCTCCTGCATTTATATTGATTTTATGTCATCTCAGAGTCTGTCAGTTATATTGATGGTTTTGTGGCAGAAACCAGCACATGGTTCATATGAAACCCAAGCTTCATATACACCACAAATTTATTCAAGTGAGTGTCCAAAGCCTCAAACACTTCTATAACTATTTTCAGATAACATACATAATTACTTCCTGCAAATGATTTTTGTCCTGAACAATTAAAAAACTTCATAATCTTAGTAAGAAAGTGCCCTTTCCCCCTAAGTTAATGAAGGACCCAGAAAATCACTCCAAGTTTAATGACTAAAATGTTTCTTGTAACTTATTTTGAAGTTAATTCCAAAAGGATTCCTTTTTAAAAGCATTTGTTGTAATCCTCCTGATGTTAAATATACAGTATTTCAAGATTATTTTCTTGATGAAAAAAAAATGGTCTCCATATTTTCCCATTACACCTTATATAAAATTACCCAATACTCTCGTATTCTAGAGCACTGGGGAGAATAAGTCAGGATAAAGCCTAGATTGATGATAGCGATATCAATATAAAAAAAAAAAACAAGAAACAAACAAAGAAACAAATGAAACAAAGAGTAGTAAACGGAATAAATTTAATTCATGCTTGCTGAACGACCTTCTTCTAGTGCATGTACAATTCATGGTTTCAGTGCACAGAATGGATTGTTCCTTGCCTGAAAGAGTTAGTCAGCCACCAAGAAGCTTGTCTTCCTCCCAAAAGTGGCTCACACAGTGACAACTTTATGAGTAATATGATAAGACCTCCATGGACCTACTGAGAGAACATCCGCCAGACACAGAAATTACCCTGACGACTGAAGGAACTTCTTTAGAATGGCATTGATGGACATAGCTCTTCATCTTTTCAGGGCTGACAAGCTTGTAAGGTATTAGGGTAGGAAGAATTGTTCAATGTTTCCTACTCAAAATAATTTGTAGTAATTTACAAATAAATTGATCATAGCAAAACACATGTGGTAGCATTATAACATCATTGAAAGTACAAATTAAGAAACCATAAATGCCATATTAAATTTAAAAAGTAGAGAAATCTGTTTTCACATATATTGTTATGGGCCTGGGGCTGTTGCTCAGACATACAGTCCTCACATAGCACACACAGAACTCTGGGCCTGAGACCTACCACTGAAAAGCAAAGCAAGAAAAAAAAACACAATGGAAAACAAATATTCCCTGAATAGATAAATGAATACTAATATACATTTTAAACTGAAGATCAGTTTTAAAGGGAAAAAAATGACCAGAAAGGTTTACTTGCATTTGCCTAGTAATGAGATTGAATTAAAGAAATTTATCACAGTAAATGAAAGCATATACACATGAAAGTTAAGATTTTAACTTAAATGTTTCATAGTAAGTTTATTTATTTTTTCTCTCACAGGGTCATGTTGTACTTTCTGACTCCTACAACTGAAATCTGACTCTTCCACTGTCTTATTTTACATCTGCTGGGAGAGGGAGAGTCAGCTTTCTCCATGAAATGGGCAGGACATTCTCCACAGTTAAGTGGAGAGTGGAGACTGACTTTCACACAAACTCCGGTGCTCCATATTTGACCACGTCCCCTGGGTGGGGAGACCTGGTGGCACTCAGAGGTGATACCCTATGAGCATATACAGAGGGAGGAAGTCCCTCTCAGTCACAGTCATATGGGAGGGGAGTAAGAGGAAAATGGGAGGGAGGATACAAGGGATGGGATAACAATTTAGATATAATATGAGTAAATTAATAAAATATATTTAAAAAAAAAAAGAAAGTGGCACTGCGCAGCACATAGTGACCGTTCCAGGGCAGGCCTTGTGTTCAGGACTGTTGATAAACATGTAATTGATTCCACAGTTTTATTTTGTTTAAGTTGAGTTTTGTTGTTTGTTTTGTTTCTTTTGGGCTTTGGTTTCATTTTGTTTTCTTGACTGGAGGTTGTTGTACTGAATTTTTGTTTCTATTTGAGAAAGAATTTACAGTTGAATGGGTATGGAGGGAGAGAGAACCTGGAAGGATCTGAGAGAGGAGAAGAATATGATTAAAATACATTTAAATTTAAATTTTGTTTTCACAGTAAAATGGTATATTAAGACCTATAGATAGAGATGATAGAGAGAAAGAGATAGATGATGATGATGATGATGATGATGATGATGATGATGATGATGATGATGAAGATAGATAGATAGATAGATAGATAGATAGATAGATAGATAGATAGATAGACAGACAGACAAAACTGCTTCTTTCCAGAGGGTCCTATGTGCCAGTATCCAAGCATGCATATCTGTCCTTCATCCTGACATACCTTTCTCTGCCTCAACATCATGAATGGCTACCACCCTAGATACTCCTTGGCCTCTCCTTCCTGTGTTGGATGCGTCATTGTCTGCTTCGCTCATTACTCCTCTGACTAACACATTTAAAGCAGGATTGAGGATCTGCTTGAAGTAAAAGTATTTATAAAAGGAGATTACACCTTTGCTGTGTCATAAAAGATGGATTTAGAGGTATAAAAAGTAGATGGTTGCAGAAGTATTTAGGAACTGATAAAAAGCTAGGGGATTAGGCTTACAGGACTGGGTAGATTATGTGGCTGTTTCAAGACCTGGAGAGTCTGGATATAGAGAAAAGACCAGAAAAGATATGTTTATGGTGAAGCTGAAGAACTCCAGCTATTTCCAAAATGTGCGACTGTTTATGGATACTTGGAAGGACTTAGAAAATCAAAGGTAAAGCCTGAGATAGAAACCAGCAATTGGTTCTAGTCACTAATAGTCAAATCCTGGATAAAGTCACATGGGAAGTTAGAGTAAAATGTAGGCATGACTTTTTATGCTATTTTATTTGGTTCTTATATCTACAACCCCTCTTTACCTCAATCCCTTCCAAGCCCCCAATACTATGCAGGAGAGAAAGAAGGTTAGAGGGGAAAGGGGGTGTAGACCTCTTTAGACTACTTCCTGCTGATCAGGGGTGTAGGGTCCCTTGGGGCAAGTTTGATCTTTGCTGTCAGGATATTGAATTTCGTCTTCAAGTCTCTTTGCCTAGGACTACTTGGCAAACTGCAGCAAAGTGAAACAAATTGCAGCTAGCTAATAACAGCAACAACAGCAGGAACAAGCAGTAGTGGAGGCAGTAGCAGGTACAGCAGTAGGGGAAGCAGGAGCTGCCCCAGACCCTCTCAGGGCTCTCCCGCTTATAGCCTCTCAGAGTTCCCAGAATTAAACTATCTGCAGCTAGCAAAAAAAAAAAAAAAAAAAAATGTGTTTCTCCTAGAGCACAAGATAAGCATAGTTAATGTCTATGGACAATCTGAAGCACCTGGGATTAAAACAAAAACATATTCATTCACATAACTAGGTTTTTTTTTTTTTAAAGAAATCAAATTCTTAAAATTCTCACTACTATAAAAAATGGTGTGAAAAGAGGGCCTAAGATCTAGGCTACAGACACTGTATAGTGAATTGACAGTTTGTGGTAATAAACCTGCAAGAGATAGAAGTTAAAATATAAGAGGTCTTTATTGTTGTTTTTTTGTTTGTTTGTTTGTTTGTTTGTTTTTAAGTAAGTCAAACCAAGAGAAAGCCCCATACTTTCTGTTACAGTAGACCACAGTAATCTGTAAGGCAGATCCACTGACAAAAATCTTCCTTCAAAGAGTGAAGAATTTGATGATTGAAAGTGAGGTGTATTTTTTATCTATGGAAAAGCATTTTAAAAATCCACCACCCTGACTTTCTATGGTAGGGCTTATACTATGGTAGGGCTTATTCTATGGTAGGGCTTATACTATTCCATCTTTCACCTTCCTACCTAATCTTCAAAAATCCTCTTTCAGTAAGCTTTATTATGCTTCCTCTGTTTAAGTTTAGGAAATTGAAACTGCTTAATCACTTTTACAAGGATATAAAGCTAATAAATGATAGAAAGAATATTCAAATTTAGGTTATTAACACTTCTAATTATGTGTTCTTCTCATTCTTATATCCAGTAGAAAAATCTAAAAGTTGCACTCTAAAGGCAAAAAAGTGTGCATGGCCACACTTGGATACCAGTGCTTTATTCTAGCATTAAATTATAAAAGAATTTCCTTGAACTATAATTAAGATACTTTAATACTGTAAGTTGGTAAACTTCTGGTATCTGTGTATACTCCAAAATAAAAAAGGAGCCTCTTCGTGTGGACACAGCTAACTCTGGTGTCTATGAAGTATAAAACACAGTGAAGTCAAGCTGGCAAGATGAAAAATGGCACCTGCTGCCAAGCCTGACTACTAAGCTAAATACCCAAGTATGGTAGAAGAGATCTTATTTCAGGAAGCTTTACTCTGATTTCCACATGTGTGTGATGGTATGTATGCATACCCACACATGTACATACACACAGTCACACAAACACTCATACTCAGACACATTCTCACATAAATACTCGCACAGAAACACACTCACACACAAACACATAAAATAAAATAAAAATAAAATACAGAGACTTTGGCTCTAAAGTCACAACGCAAATTTTTCCAAAAATAATTTCTACTCAACAACTTCTAAGTATCAGTTTTCAATCTTCTATTTAATTAATGGTAGACTCTCGGGGCAAACTAGACAATTGTACCATTAAAATAGCTGCATGTTTTTGATGGCTAATAATATAATCTTCTAAAATGCAAAGTACAATATAAATATACAAAAGTGTGTGCTATTGTTTTCTTATTTCATAATGTGTTTGTTGTATCAAGGTTCTAGACAAAGAAACACCATTTTTTTATTTTATTAATTTATTCTTGTTACATCTCAATGGTTATCCCATCCCTTGTATCCTCCGATTCTTCCCTCCCTCCCATTTTCCCCTTATTCCCCTCCCCTATGACTGTTCCTGAGGGGGATTTCCTCCCCCTGTATATGTTCATAGGGTATCAAGTCTCTTCTTGGTAACCTGCTATCCTTCCTCTGAGGCCACCAGGTCTCCCCCTCCAGGGGACATGGTCACAGGTGAGGCACCAGAGTATGTGAGAAAGTAATACCCCACTCTCCACTCTACTGTGGAGAATGTTCTGACCATTGGCTAGACCTGGGTAGGGGTTTAAAGTTTTACGGCCTGTATTGTCCTTGGCTGGTGCCTTAGTTTGAGAGAGACCCCTGGGCCCAAATCTGCCTATCATAATGTTCTACTTGTTGGAGAAACACCATTATTATGTGGATAACTATACCTGAAAATCAAGCATCATTTAAAGCATGACAAAACTACCTTGTCCTTTCAGTAAAGGAGAATAATATAAAATGTTATATAAACAGGTATAAGAGGGCCTGAGACTTTGTATATATTGAGACTACCATATTGAATTCATATTCTATAAATCTCTACATTCAATTTTATAGCTGTAGCTATAAATGTTAATATCATGTTAACAATTTAAAAAGAGGAAATAGTTGAAGAGGCAAGTAAAATTTCACATTGACAGAAAAAGTGAAAGATAAAAATTAGAGCTTTTTTCAGTGTGTATATACGCGTGATTGTATATCTGTGTGTGTTCACTGTTCAGTTGGAACCTCCAGTTGTGCGCGCACACACACACACACACACACACACACACACACACACACACACACGATCGAGTAAATGCCATTCTCTCTCTTCAACCCTGACACTCCAAGGAAAGCCTCCCCATTCCTGGCACTCCCCATTCCTGGCACTTCAGGAGGACTGAACCAACCTCCTCACCTACAGCTTGGAGCTTCCCATGCCTGCTGCTCCAGTGGCCATATTTGGGCACAAGTCCAGCATGTGGCAGACATGTCATCTTCCTTTGTTTACAATCCTTAAACACCCTGCCTGTCATGGTCTGAGTGCACCTTCCTCTGGCCTTGTCCCTGAGGCTGCTGAACTCACCCAGAAGTCTTTGTTGCCAAATAAACCTGACGTTTGTATTTTTAGTCTGACTTGGATTGCGTTATTTCACTGGCGGAGTAACCTATCGTGCACATGTATGTTTGGAAGCATGTGCATAGGTGGCTGTACTGTGGAGGTCCCAGACAGCTTTGGTCATTTTTTTCTCAAGAACTACCCACCCTTTCCCTCCTTTTTCTCCTTCCTGAGACAGGATCTGCCTGTAACTCACCTGGTGATAATGCTGGCTGGCTAGTAAGACCCAGTATTTGGCTGTCTCTATTTCCCCATCACTGGCTCTGTGAAAGCACACCAAACATGGGTTCTGCTGCAAATACTTTGCCAATTGAGCTAACTTCCCAGTCCTGGAGGTTTCTGATGTTTCTATCAGCTGTTGCTTCAAAACTCGGATAACCCTTATGAGGATGTTTATTTATAATTATTCTTATTTTTCTTTTATACAACGTATTCCAACTGCAGTTTCTACTCCTCTTGCCCCCACCACCGCCTTCCTTCTCTGCCAGATCCACTCTTCCTTTTCCCTTCAGAAAATAGCAGGCTTCCCCCAGGGTGGTATCAACTGACCTCGGCAGAACAAGTTACAATAAGACTAGGCACGGAACACTGTGAAGAAGCAAGCAGCGAGAGCGCCCAGTGGATGGACCAAACCGGTGTGCCGGTATCTCCCACCGCCACCATGCCCAATAGAAAGAAAATCACTGGGGATGCTAAAGGAGATAAAGCCAAGGCGAAGGACGAGCCATAGTGAAGATCTGCGAGGTTGTATGCTAAACCTGCTCTTCCAGAGCCAGAGCAGAGAAGGTACACAAGGGAAGAAGGGGAAAGCTGATGCAGGTAAGGATGCGAATAATCCCGTGGAAAATGGAGACGCCAAAACAGACCAGGCACAGGAAGCCGAAGGTGCTGGAGATGCCAAGTGACGTGTGTGCATTTTTGATAACTGTGTACTTCTGGTGACTGTTCAGTTTGAAATATTATTTTTTATCAACTTTTATAAAAGCAGAGTTTTGTTTTATTATTTTTTTAAAAAGCTATGATGTTAGTACACAGAACACTTCATTGGGGAGCAGGGAACATGTGTCACTAACACAATGTCTCTCATGTTGGATTAATAATGGAAAATATGTTTCCCATTAATTTGGAAAGACTCATGTTGGCTCCCAGGAGAGACATCCTGGTGTTGACATATATGGCCACCATGGCACAAAATGCCTAGTGTGGGCAAATTTTAAATTCATTTTGTATCCCCCTCCCCCATACCATCAACATCAACTTAACTCCCTTAAAACCAGAGATTTGTTGGAACCTGACCTCCAAAATTGTTTTTTCAGTCTATTAGGCAATCTGGTCTTTGCAATGATATCACTGAGTATCCTCAGAAGAGCGCTGGTTCCTTTTATAAAAGATTGTGGCTCTTCAGATTGATGATTCTGCCATTTTCATGTCATTAGCTGAAAGTCAACCTTCACTCTAAGCTACTTCCCCCTTTTCAAAACATTGAATGAAGATTTCGTTGGGTTTCATAGTGGCTTTCTGATTTTGATAGTCTATACAAGAAGGGAGTCTGGAAGTTTTTGTATACTGTTAATGATTGTCTGCCCACGTCCTGCCTAAATACCATGATTGTTTATAAAAAAGTATCTTTAACAAAGGCTTGGGGTGAGGGAAAGGCTAGGTACAAACCCTCATATCAAAGCTGGGTAAGGCATCCCAGTAGGCAGGAAAGGGCCCCAAGAGCAGGCAAAAGAATCAGAGACTCGCTCTACCCATGCCATTAGTCCCACAAAAACACGAAGCTAATGTTTCCTGGAATTTAGTAGAAGACTAAGTTTGAAACAGCTTATCATTTTTTAAAGAGTTTAAAACTGTATGCAAAATATGAATTCAAAGAGATACTGCCACAAATGACATTATTTTACATCTGGCCACATTAACTCTTCTAATAGAAATAGGACATTCAGACATTTTCTGTATAGGGTTCTGGATGATTCACCACGTGTGCCATGACATTTCACAGCACATATCCTTTTCTTTGTGATAAACAGTTATTATGTATTTACAGAATACTGTAAACTAGTAGAGCTGTGAACTTCCCCTTTGCCACTTAGAGTCAGACAGAATTTTAAAAGTCTGCATTTTTAAGTCTGCTGCAGTTTATGACTTCACACCCTTTTGTTTTGTTTCCTTGTTTCCTAAACACTTTGAAGAATGTGACTCTCAGTCAGTTGCATTTATTTTGAAACAAAAATGTAGTTCAAAACAAGTTTCACTGCTAGTGGAACTTTTCTAAAGGTGACTGTAGTTTTTTAACTGATTTATTTACACATTCCCTGGCTCTAGTCATTGTGTTCTATCACAATAAAACTTGCAAATAGCCAGCTCTGTGGAGCAGTGTTGATTTAACTAAGAGTATAAGCAGGGTATGTGTTTAACATGAGCATTCCCAAAGATTATTTTATCTAAGCAAACAAACAAACAAACAAAAAACCAAAAAATATAGCTGCATTTGGTATTATGCAGTTGAAACTTTGTGAAATTACAGTAATAGGCATTCATAACAGTAGCAAAATCATAGCTATAAGGTAGCGATAAAATTATTTTATAATTGCGGGTCACCACAACATGAGGAACTGTATTAAAGGATCGTAGCATTGGGAAGATTGAGAACCACTGGTCTAGATGCTTGTATTCTGAATTCAGAGGGGAAAATAATCATTGACCCAACTTCTTTTTTAAATGTAAATCAGATATACGTAGTAATATATGTTTCTCTATAAGATA
Source organism: Acomys minous (assembly GCF_964271855.1). Taxonomy (NCBI): domain Eukaryota; kingdom Metazoa; phylum Chordata; class Mammalia; order Rodentia; family Muridae; genus Acomys; species Acomys minous. The sequence goes on from NC_140495.1 coordinate 31,504,625, forward strand.
TAAGTAATATTGTTTTAATTCTAACAAAATTTTATTTCATAGTTTTCATTTTAAAAATTAACGGTATGAATATGTATCTGTGTGGAGGTATATGGACTTGAGGTGGATGTGGACTTAGGAGGCACTGAAGCCTGCTAGACTTAACAGTTACAGCAGTTGTGAGCCACCCAACATTGGTGCTGAGGTCTGAACGCAGGTCCTTTGCAAGAACAGTGTACATATTCTTAACTGCTTAGTCATCTGTTCAGTCCCTTTAATCCTACTTCTTAAGTAGGAATGTGTGTGTGACTGTGTGTGTGTGTGTCTCCATGTGTATGTAAATGCTCTAGTTAAGTTTATTTGTTCACTTGATATAAGCTAGAGTTATCCAGAAAGAGGGACCCTCAATTGAGAAAATGCCTCCACTAGATTCCCTATGTGCAAGACTGTGGAGCATTTTCTTGATTAATGATTGATAGAGAGGGATATAAGCATCTCATTATAAAAGTCAAAGACTAGGTGGTAAACAGAGGGTCAGAGAGCAAAATAAAATATTCCTTATTGATATGTCATCAGAAGGTTAAAATATGAATGAAAGTCTCAAAAGTTTGGGAATGCGAAAAGTTTTAAACAGGATAGATAAAAATATTAATATGAAGACGTTGAGAATGTATCCATGCAAAAACCATCTGACAGTTATTTTGCACATAGTAGGTACTCCACAAAAATAGTTGAATCTACAGAGAGATAACACATGGGTAACTATGAAGAAATGTTCACATGTACTTTTAGTGTAGAGAAGTGTGATTTAGCTTTAATATAACTAAATTTCAAAAAATGTGTTCACTTAATTTACTTAATATTGGCTTAATGGATTTTTTGGAGAATTCTTACAATGTCGGTGATTCCCTAGTGCATCAAATTCTCATCAACGGTTTGTTTATATACTCACTTATAATTGGATGCTAGCCCACCATGGATGTCCTCTGAGAGTCTTCACTCAGTGGGGGATCAGGACAGATGCTGGGACTCACTACTGGGACTCTAGGTGAGAGAAGTATGGGAGAATGGGGACGTAAAAGAACCCAGGGGGTCCAGGAACCCTACAAGAAGACCATCAAGGCTGCTGGATCTGGGCCCAGGGGGGACTGCACAAACTTTTGTACCAACCAAGGACAATGCATGCAGTAAACATAGAACCCCTATTCAGATCTAGTCAATGGACAGCTCATTCTTCACAGTTGTGTAGAGAGCAGGGACTGACTCAGATATGAACTCTGGTGCTCCCTATTTGACCACTTCCCCTTGGTGGGGAGGCCTGGTAGCACTCAGAGGAAGGGTAAACAGGCTACCTAGATGAGACCTGATAGGCTGTGATCATATGACGGGGGAGGAGATCCCTTTCTGTCACAGGTCTAGGAGAGGGGAGTAGGGTAAAAGAGGAAGGGAAGGGGGTGACAGGAAGATACCAGTGAGGGGATAACAATCAGGATGTAATGAGTACATTATTAAAACAAAACAAAACAAAAAAAACCTCTTTTAGCTTACACAAGTACACACATCTTGAATGAATATATCCAAATATTTCCATTAGTGTGATATCTAAAATCTTTAAGTTTAATAGCTGATCCACTACAAGGCAGATTTAACATAACTTTTTACAGCATCCATAGCTCACACGATTATCACAGAGAGGTACAGTTATTAAAGCAGGACTGAGCATAGCAATTGACACTGAGGCAAACTTTGACTGGTTGCACTGACACAGAAGTGTTTCCAGGCCTAGGTGTGTCTTAAGGTGGAGTTATTTTTGGCCTGTTCAGGAGATCTAATCTGCCTTATTGAGTTTAGTAGGCTAAAAGCAATTTGAGAAGAGATATTTGGGTTAATATGAGTTATAAACAATTTATTAAACAGTTTATTGTTTACAAATTTTTTCTTTCAAAATAATTAACACAGAGAGTTTGGCAGGGAGGAGCATCATATTCCCTGAAGGCACTGAACCAGATTTGGCTCCTCTTTGTCTTTTATTTGTAAATTTTCAGGAATGTTAAAAGTCAAAGATCTAAAAACAGCATTATTTTTTAAAACAAAATTCTACAAGCTTAAATTATACTGAAACAGTTAATGAATGCTAACTAATTCATAATTATTAAACTGTACTTCATCGGTACCTATGCTTTTGAGGACTTTACAATTACTGAATATATGATAGACATAATAGGTGAAATAATATAATAGGACATGAAACGTTCTACTATATACTATGATCATGTGCAACATACATCTCTTCTTAACTGCATGGTTGGCTAGATATAACCATAGAAGAAGAACATAATCCTGGAAAACAGAGAATGCTACAAATGAAATAATAACATCTGATATCACACGGCTCTCATCAATCACTCAAAGAAATTTAAGTTCAGCGAAATTCATTGGATTGTGATGGGCCAATCATCTCACAAGTGTTAGTACCAATACAACCTACTTGACCCTAAGCCAATATCTTTTTACTGATGCTTTCATAATGAGCATACAGTAACAACATCACAGTTGTCAGTTTCATAGAGTCCTTTCTTAAGGTCGGGTTGTGAAGAATACTTTGTGGATTACACCTTTATTCTCACAGAATAGTTATAGACCTCAGATCTGCAAGGATTAGATGTGTCTATACCTTCCTAAGTTTAGAATTAAGATGATTTCAGGACTCTCTGACCCTGAAGCTAGAACTTGACTTAACAATTACTCCAACAACCTTTAAAACTACAGCAAGAAGGTAGATGACACCATAATAACACATGAAGAAGTTTTAAAATGTCACTGGGATGAGACTGAGAATAACTTTTTAATGTAGAAACAATTTTTTCATATTTTTACATATACAGTTATATTATTACACACATATACAATAAACTACCTATAGCAAGAAGAACCAAGACACAATCAGGAATTATATAAATGTTACATTCTTAGTGTTTTGGCTATTTGTGTTTGACAGCCTTGAAGAAGACATCTTTCCTATCTTGGTGTATCTGAAATTATGAATGTATATCAATATCTATCATATCTTGTCACTATCAACTTAAAACATCTATCTAGACCTGCAGACATCTTAACTCTTAAACAACTAAGCTTCATTGTATAACTAAGCTACCTGATCTTCAACTTCCATCAGAGACTTGAGAAGGAATAAACTTGTCTGTCAGATATATTGAGCCAGAAGGCTGAAGAAGATGCTCCAACATTATAGAGAGTTTTGGGTGGCTCTTCAGGTAGCAAACTGTCTCTGTCATCTTCTCATTTGGAAAGCTACTAACCTGCACTCCCGACATATACAGGGAATCATTTTTATTTTTTAATTTCGGTGTGTCTTACTATTTTTAAGATTTCAATTAACACAAAATTGCAAATTTATCTATGCTCTTTGTTAATTCCATTGTTGTCTATATGTATATATGTATACATATATATCTAGGTAAATAAATAGATTGGTGGATAAGTAGGTGACAATAGATAGATAGATAGATAGATAGATAGATAGATAGATAGACAGACAGATAGATAGATTAGATATTTGTCCTCACTATAATCTGAAAGGGCAAATACCTCCTTTAGGGTTTTATAACTTAAAAATATATTTTGTTGAATAAATACCCAAAATATGATATAAATTTTGGCATTAAATAATAAAAAGGAAGGCAGAATATTACTTAAATATGAAATATTTTTACTCATTTAAAATTTCTAGCCATTGAAAATAATTCCACTAAATATTGACATTAATAATTAAGAAGACTAAAGAGTAAAATATTATTTTAAAATGTAAATAAAACAGCATTTTGATAAGACATTGAGATTTTAGAAAAAGAGGGTGTCTCAGATAAATAAGGATAAAAACGCAGTGAAAGCAGAAGCACTTAATATTGTAAGATAAATGACTCCATGAGAAAAAACAGAAGGACAAAGAGGATTAGAAAATACAATGGGTCAACCTGATACCAGCAAAGAAATGGAGGTGATAGCTTCAGAGGATTCGAAATGGCTGCTCTCCAATGAAGACTACTTCAGGTTGTTTCTTAAAGGTATAAACTTTTATACAGGTTAGCCATAAACATTTCTGAAAGTAGAAATGTGATCACTAAATTAGGTGGGTTTTTTATTTGTTTGTTTAGTGTACACCAAACTGATCTCAAATTCACAGTAATTTGCCAACCTCTGCTTCCCCAGTGCTGGCATTAATGGTGCTCAACACCACACATGGCCTTAGATGTATTCTTATGCTAAATGTACTACCAAAAAGTTTTCCCATTAAAGATGAATGTTATAACTTGTCACCTGAGCATAGCCAATAATTAAAAACAAAATTAATTTTATGACAGATATATTTTGTTTATTCAGTATTATCTATATTGTCAACCACACATGATTTTTATAGCTAAAACTCAAATTACATTATCCTAATTGCTCTTCACTTTTTTCTTTCACTCTTAAAAGAATCATTTTATTACAATCAAGAATTTATTTTTATTTTTTAATTTTATTTTCTGTAGAAGTTAAGGAAAGTCTTAAACTGATAAATGACTTTAAGCATTCTATGTAATCAAAATTTTATTAAAAATTCAATCAGAAATAATTTCTAAATCCTAAACATTTATAAGTATAAATACTATAATGAAAAAGGACTTATCTATATTTTATAATACTTATTTTGACTTTGTTATAATTAGAACAATCCTGAAAACTGAAATTTGAGAAAAGTCAGCTAGTAAATTCTTTTCTTTGCACTGATTTTCAAAAATGTCTTGTTCAGAAGCTTTAAACACAATGTGAAAAGTACCCAACACCATGAACATTAGGCTGTTTTTTTTTTTTTCAGAGAGAGTAAAACTAAGCAGAGAGATAAAGGACTCACTCAATGCACATCGAAATGACACAAGAGGGGAGCTTTCATTCAACTCTCAAACTCGATTGTCTTAACTATTTGTGACTAACCAGAACTTTTGTTTTGCACAGTGAGCATTTTAGTTTAGAATATCATTTGACCTAACAGGTGCAGAGCTAATACACTTAATTTTTTTTAAAAAATGAAGCCAAATAGAAGTAAGAACACCTTCTTTAAATGGAAATTGATTTATTGACATTTTCAAAGCTGTAATTTTGTTTTAAAACATTACCCTAAATATCATTTTTAAATCAACAACATTGTGATTAAACTGCTCTTAAAGCCATAATCTTCTCAAGAGATATTTTATGTTCCTTTTGATGTATAACTTTGAAACACTTGTTTTTTTTTTATAAAATTAAAGACTTCATTTAATCCTAATTCCTAAAAAGAGCAAGTTGGAAGGCTATTTGAGAACATGTTTTATTTCACCTGTCTTTTTTTCTTTTACACTATATATTTTAAAAATGTCATATATATGTATGTATGTATATAGTAATATATGTATATATATATATATATTACTTTCTAGGCACTGGACAATTTAAAATTGAAACCTTATTATGAATTTGTCAACTGCAGTTTAGATTGCAAAGAGGCCTCAGAGAACAAAGTCCAGAAAAATTAAATCACTATCTGAACTGCTAAACTATTTAGAGGCATTCGGAAGACTTTTATCTCAGGAGAAACTCAGTAAAGGAATAAATCCCCGTAGCTTTCCGTTTTCTCCTGCTTTTCTCATTAGAATCACCCTGACTCTGAGGCTAGAAAAACCTAGCATAACAAGGTGTTCTTTTGAACACCATGCTCTCTCCACGTTGAAAACCTCGAGTGTATGCATGCTCACACATTGTGAGTACCACTTTCAGCACACTTACTGATCTATTTTGTTACCTTGTGTGCAGTTCCCATCACGAATGACAGTGTTACTTTTTGTGGACCTATTTTTAAAAGTTAGTATGTTTTTATACTTTTGTTACAATTTACCTTTTTCTTTTATACAACCCTTTATCTGAAAAACTACACTAACTAGGTTTAAAACTAAGAAGAAAGTGCATCTCTCCTGCTTGAGGGCAGTATGGCACACCTCCCTTCCTCTTCAGCTGTTCAAAAGACTGTGTTTTGAAAGGAAATATTATCTCAGAACAATGTGATAAAACTTCATCTATATTGCAATTCCCCTGTGGTAACCATAGCTGATGCCAACACATGTTCTGCATAAGTAGGGAAACACAAATTGAACTCAAAATGCCCCAAGAGTATTGTCCTTCGTAACACCCTGGTGTCCGGTGTGTGGCTGAATGAATAACAATTGAATGAGCTATTAAGATGCTAAACAAAAGTCATCTAGGCCCATAATATGACTGCAACAGTATCTCAATACTGTATTTGTTTTTATTAGTTTGTGCAGAATAAGTCTTTTAATTTAAGAATAATCGCACTGGGTTGAGGATAATTTGCTCCAGGAATCTTTTTGAAAAGAAGTCCAGCTGTAGTTCCTCCTAATTCTTACACATGTTTGGTATCACAGGCATCTATAGTTATGGGGAGTGTAACTTGCAGAATATTTGCCTTACGAGCTCCATTGTAGCTGTTAGTCTTTTTTTTTTAGCTTAGTTATTTAATAAAATCACAAACAAAATAAGATTTGCTCCATAGTTGATTATTACGTAATCAGAAGTTTTTCGCTATGATTAAAAATGATATTTTCAAGTAACACTTGAGAAAGCATGAACTAAAGGTGCTCAAGTTTATATGTACATGCATACACATACACAAATAAACAAACATTAACTTCTTAAATATTTTTTTTTTAATTGTACACCCTGTCCTTAAATCAGGCTGATGCATTTCCATACAGTTGGGTCTATCTCTCTTACATATTTACTCTTTCTCCCTAGAACCACAGTCATTAGGAAGCTTACCATTATCTTTCCAAATGTGGCCTGTGGCCTGTGTGATGTATTTGTGTACATACTGTGTGTGGGACATGGGTTGGATTCAAAGAGAAACAGGAGGAAAACTTATTATAGTGCTCTCCTTCTGTTCACATTTCGTAAGGATTTTTGTGATTGGGAACTAATATATTATAAACATTTGTAGCACTTCATCTAAGTTTTAAGACAGTTGTCTTCCCTAGCGCAAATATTTCCTATAAACTGTGTTTGGGGATATGCTGATGTAATAAGACTCCAAGAACCCCAAGAGAGCTGCATCAATTTACATAGGCAGGCAGATGTGCTGTGAGCCGCCGCCCATTGTATTCTTGTCATTTTATATACTTCCCCATCGCACTGCACGTTAAAAGAATTCTCTTAGTTCTAATATTATTCAGTCATTACTTAGGCCCTAGGTTTATGTTTTTTGAAGACGTTCTATAAAGGGAAAATATTTTTTTTTCTCTCAAGTTAACGCACATTGAAGAGAAAGGGATCTATAAGGCCATGGGCTGCGTTTTGCAGGCATAGGTTCTGGTTGAATGAGATCTGGGATGTGTGCCAAATTAATAGAAAAAAAAAATCCTGTTCTTCCTCTCCAATAGCCACAGTGTTCATTATTAAGAAAAGCATACGAACCCCAGGATTTGATTTTAATAATACCAATGTCTTCATTAATCTGTATGTTGCATTTAGCCTCATTACTGAGCAAATGCTGAATTAATGAATGCACATTATTGTCGGACTGTCCTGGCAAATCCTCTCTTCCCTCTTTTATCACTCATTCAGGGCCATCACGGCGTAGGTCCCATTTTAAAACCGGGTCTGTGGCCCCTCCCAGATTTCTTTCCTCTGCTCTGGGGTGGGGGTGGGGGGTGGACTTTTGGTTGGGCCTCTAGAACAGTGTGTTGGAATGGCTGATTTTTTTTCCCCTTCAAAATGGTAATATTTTCCTTTCATTGTAATGCTATCAAGTCAAAGAGGTCTCCCTGTCACCTGGCACTGAGATGATACTTCCTTGATGACCCCTGGGCTGCCTTCTAAATCAAGAGTGGTGATACCCAACACTGCTTTGTATCCATGGAACAAATAGTAGCCTTTGTCCCACACAAGTCCCTAAACAAACTTAATCTCTCTAACACTGTGACAGATGACATTTAGATGTCCTTGTTACCCTTAAAATGAGTTTTATTGACAATCAGAGAACAAAAAGAAGGCCTAGATAAAGCCCAATGTTTTATAGTCTTGCTAACAACATCTCAGTGGCGAGGGTGAGGAGAAAGCCTGAAGTTGCCCCCATTTTCCCCTGCTTTGCCATATCACCATGACAACAGATATAGAAATCACTTAGTGACTCCTAGAAAGAAAACACAGTGACACAGTACCCCTTGTATGGCGAATCAAACTAAAGCCTTCATTCAAATGGCTATTCAGCTTGGGCATTCATGGAGAGCATAGGGTGGATTTTACACAGGTAACTACAAGAGAAAGGCCAGCAAGCCCTCCAGCCACAGCATATGGCAAACTCTCTGTCTAATTAATGCATCCTCAATAGAATTTATCCATTTTAAATTTGTTTTCTTTTCCTTGAAACATCATTAATGTAAAGGGCAACATTAATCAACATCATGGAACTTAAAAGGGCATTAAAGAGTGATCTTTTTTCCTATGCAACAAGAGCCTTTTCAAGGAGTTGCGTTAACGATAGTGAATTGAAGGCGCAATCTGAGTTCTCAGTCGGAAGTTAAATCTAGAGAGGCCTCTACTGGTGAGTTCCTCTCTGCGCAGCTGACCCTAATGGAGCTGCCCGAGAAAAGCAAGTAGGGGTGTGACTTTCAGCTTTTATTGAGAAGTTTGGCACAAGCCGGCCGGATCATCGTTAAACTTACTGTACATAATAACAAACAATGGCATTCCTACATTTGTCGCGTCTGAGTGCTTTTCCTCGGGTAATAAAAGACAGTCTAGAAAGCTCTGAAGTATGAGCTGCGTGAACTTCCTGAGATGTTTCAAAGTTACTCAAGAATGAGATAACAGGCTATTGTAGTTACTATTTCATAGGTAAGTCTCCCACAGAACGGTAGATTTTTAAAATAATTTTAATAGAAAGCTTTATTTCTTATATTGTAAGTATGGGGATTATACTTTTTTTCCCCCCACAACTATCCACCTCTTCTCTACATCAACAAGGGGTGGAAAAATCTTCAGGTGAAATAAGTATATCTAAAAATCATTTTTTGGTAATTCTTAAAAGTTTACTACCATGCTGTAGTAATCTATAATAACTGTGATTTAACATGTAGCTATTACTGGAGCACATTACGTTCAAATTGGCTTCACAGATTTCTTGGAGGCAGAAAGTCTGAATTTTAAACCAGCATTTTCTAGGGTAAGAATATTTATTCTGTGTCAACACAGGAAAGATGGTAGGTTTACCTTGGTTTTATTTTTAAAATATGACCTGACTCTACAACTATTGTTGAAATGTAGACTATGAGATAAAGGCTAATGTTTAACCTTGAAAATTTTCAGAATGCAAAGCTCTGAATCTCCTTTTTATTTTTGACATTTACATTTTAATCTTAAATATTATTTAAAATCTTGTCATATCAGGATACAACTTATTTACTTCTATAATACCTGACAAAAACTCTATGAATTATTTTGTTGCTGTTCTTGAATTGACCAATACATTTTTGAAGGGTAGTTTCATATTTCATATGACTTTGTGGTTATGTGAGTATATTCACGGGGTGTTTGAGATAGCCTTCTTCTTAAACTACCTTTTTCATTTCAAAGGCAAGACATTTTCTTTCCAGAGAATTCTGTACTAAGATCACCACCTTCTAGTCCCAATAGTGACACCTACTGGTGTAAGGAGAATCAAAAATAGTTTTTGTTCGCATTTTGCCTTATTTTGGAGACTGTTGCTAGCAATTCTGCAGGTGTAAATAAAATTTCTTTACAATTATTTCCTAGGTTCAGTTTGTGAAAATTAGTGTAAATATTTAGTTCAGATAAAGAAAATTTTACATAGAAGAATGTCTATGTATCATAGATATATCATTACAATCTTTTGAGCTCTTATATAGAAGAAAAAAAAGAGAAACAAACATTCATAAAAATCTTCCTAAAAGTGCTGTATTTCACATTTAGGACAAGGTGTGATTTCAAAACATTTAATAAAATATTTCTTGTTTCTATAGATATTTGTTAAGTGTTATACGTTGAAGAAATAGCAAGATTGATAGAGGAACAAAAATAAGAATATGTATGTACATTTGTAGTAGCCTAAGTATCAACAATCTTTGAAACTTTATGCTGATTAACCTAAGAATGCACTTCTAACACACTAATAATTTCATAAATCAGAAAACTTGGAATCACACTGAAATGTGGTCATTTCTACACTAAGCACATGGATTCAACATTAAATACATTATTTGAAAAAAAAATGAGCACAGCTAGTGAAACATGATATAATTCTTATTTCTCCTTGAAGCTTTCATGACATTACTTTCTATATTATACTTGTTTTACATTTATAAGATTACTGTACATATCAGAAAAATTCTAAATTCCTCATAAAGCACACAAGAACTATGATTTTAAAAAAAAACTTCAGATGACTGAAATACCACATACAACTCGAATCTATTTTTCATTGTTTTTTAATAATGAATGATATTTTATATTTTCATTGTTAAGCAGTTCAGTTGTTAAGCTATAAACTATAACATTGGTAACTTGGAGATTTTAATCCCAAGAGATAAAAATAGACACAATAAAAACCAAATGATTTTAATGGAGAGTTTGTTCATTAGAATGGGTATTTTAGTGCAAAATATACCTGATATTTCCTTTAGAATACTTAAAAGCCATTTTAATGTATAAAGAAAGTACAGTGCAGCTATTGCTCCACCAAAGTATCCATAACTGAGCCAGTGCATTGCTGATTCTCTGATACACGTTGATGATTATATTATATTTGTGATATCATTGTGAGGAAATGTGTGAAAACGTCTTACAAATTATTGGGTAGGCAGTTATATTGGGGTCTTTGGAACCCGCTTTGTTTCTGCTGTGTGCTTTTGTTTGTCCAAGCTAAGCATATGCTTTAAAATGTCATTCAGATTGTACGTATGCAAGGAGTGAGGAAGCACTTCCGCTTCCGTTTCACAAGCACGCAACTTCTATTTCTTCAAATTGCTTCTCGATCAGCTATCAAAACCACAAGTTTCCTTCTTTATAGTCTGAGAAAAATTGTGAAAAAAAATGTTCATGACAAGGAGTATGTGGTAACAAAGAATGCTTTAACATTCACGTTGTTTACAATAAAAATTACCAAGTGCAGTATTTATACAAAGTCACTTGGCCAGTATCCTAGCTGCTGAGTGGAAACATGGTGTATAAAAACTGAGACAAAGAAATAAAAATACGATAGTTCCAGGGATTAGAAAAGTTTGGTTTGGTTTGATTTGGTTTGGTTTTGGTTTTGGTTTTCCTAAGTACCTGACCTGACAATTCAACTGATCATTAAACACAACTGTGAAGAACAGCTTCAGTTTTGCCCTCAGAGGGTTCATCCAGAGATGGCAGAAGGGATCTGAATAAAATAAAGCTTCACAAAACCCAAGGCTGTATCCAGGAGAACAGGGCAGGCCAACTACCCCTTCAGCAGAAAAAGCACACAAGACAGCCAGAGGCAGTTCTGTGGCTGCCAACACAACTGCCTACCACGTCTGCCAAGGATCCAGAAGCTGCTTGTGGGGGAATATCTCTTACCCTTAGCATCTGGGTCCTGCGATTGTTATCCAAAGAGACAGAGTGGTAAGAGATAGTGGGATAAACAACATCCCATTAAACACACACACACATTACACACACACACACACACACACACACACACACACACACACACACGCATGCGTGCACACACGAAGACATTCTGTGCATGCAGGAGAAAATATGCTTTGTGTGGCCTGAAGTTAGAGAGACATTTTGTATTTGAAATTCTTTTAAATGAGACTTATTCTTGTTACATTGTCATACTTCATAATGAGCTTTAATAATAACTGTCACCAAAAAATTTGGAATAAAAAAGCAGGATTTTAGTGATATTTGTGGATATTTGTAGTTATGTACATTCCATTATGAATCTGTATTTCTTAGAAATGTCTGATTCTAATCCACTGACCCGATTACTTAAAAATTAATGATTGATTATAAACAGGCATATTAAAATATGCTTTAATACTGAACTGGGATGGGTTATTTTGTATTTTATCACTGTTTACTTTTAAGAGATGATGTTTCAAGTATATATTCATAATATAATTGGTGAATTCCTATTCAATATGTGCTATGGTATATGCATATATAATACAATCAAATATATTACATATATTAAGTTTCAAAAGTATAATTTTTACTTAGATACTAACGAATGTTTTGGATGTCTCTAAATATGATACTGTGTCCATAGTTACTATGAATTGAAATATAGAGATGAAACAGGGATGTCTGGAGAATTTAAAGTTTAGAGACACCTTGTGGTTAATGCAAAGTCCTTAGCACAGCCTCATATAGGGAATTTGAAGGTCCTCATTATTTTTAAAGTATTCAACAGCCTCCAGTTTCTCAGTATTCCTTAAAAGGAAAAGGCAATTTTTTCTTTTGAATATTATTCTCCAATATAAAAAAGAATGCAGTTCAATGTGTTGGTAATACAATATGCCCAAAGATAATTTGCTCACATTAAAATTCATACCAAACCAATTCCATTGACCATGTTAATGCAGAAATTTTTAGAATAGTAATTTGATATAAAGTTAATTTGTTACTAAAACTTTTTTATTTTATATGAATAGCATTATATTTAGTTACATTTTAGTAACTAAAAAAATAGAAATGTCAAGGGCATAAGTCCAATTGCTATCTTACACATGGTGTGTGACATTGTACCTATATTATATGCCACATTATACATGTATATATTTTATGATATGAATAATATGACAACATGCATTTAAGTAGTTATGAACATATTTTGCATGTATAAGCTATATTACATTACATCTTATGTAGATTCCAAGGTAACCTGGTAATCACTGTGCTATTGAGAAGGTGATGTGCAAGGGGGATGAAATTTTCGGAAGTGCAAAACGACCTGATAGGCAATTCATGCTTTTTAGAGTTTTTATTTTCGTCACTATCTCACAGAAAGGACATCTGATTGTGATGAAACGTTAAGAGATTATATTTCCAGAACCAAATGATTATCAAAATGATTAAATTTGAGTTCCAAATACAGCATTTTGTATGCAAAGTTGAAAATTATTATTTCCTATTGTATATTTGGGTAATGACAGAAGGGGTCTGAGTTTACAATGAAGCCTAACTACAGGAATTGGGAAGAAGATAAGAGAATAAATTCTAAACGTTTTACACATTAAAAGTTTTAAATGTTCAGCTGAGTTAACAATAGTTCCTTTAGTTGCTATAAAGATGTAGAGCCATTTCTGAGTGAATGAAAAAAAGGTCAAGAAGGATTTATTAGAAAACAGCAGCAGCAACAACAACAACAACAAAAATAACAACCCCTTTCGCTGTGTGCTCCTTTCCCACAAAGGTATCCAAAGCCCAGAGATAAGGGAATACAATCAGACTTATTTCCTCAAAAATATTTGTTATTGTAATCTAACACTGGGCCTTGAAATAAATAAACTAATTTAAAAAGCAAACTCCGTTTGTATATTTACTTTTAATCCATCTTTTCTTTGAAGTTCCTTTTTATTTTCTGATCCATCTGTTTTATTTCTGGTTCATTGCTTAATCCTAATGTTCTCATTCAGTAGCCTTACTATTAATGGTTTTAATAATATTTATATCATGCCCTTAATCTTTAACTGTTTTTCAGTTTGTAATTATGTGTTCTTTATATGGTTAGGATGTTATTCTACATGCAAAACATTTCATTTTTGCGTATTAAATCTACTTAATTCCAACTTCTTATAAGTATACATTAGAACTAGTTGATTTCCCTTTGACCTAATAACTTAAATTTTGGAAAGGCAGAGACGTGGTACTTATGTATTAAAGCCAACACAGTTACATCCTTAGCTGAGCATACAGCCATGACTCATAAGATTTTTTCCCCTATAAATATTCAGCTAAACTGGCAGAGGATAAGTTAGCCTTAACTTCTGTGCTCATCCTGTGTTCTTTCAAATTGTATTAGAATTTGCTTATAATGATGTTCTTGTTGTGATGCCTGCATTTGTGGAAAACTTAATATTGATTTACTACATCTTTTGCCATCTTTGAGCAGCCTGGATAGCAATTACAGCGGCTGGCGGTATCTATTTTGTCTTTTCATAATTGTCATCTCTTGTTCTCTACTTAAGATTAAAATATGAAAATTGTACCACGTGTGCATCAACAGTACATTAGCCACGTTATCAGCAATATCTGCAAGATGCCATCATTTTAGCCACAGCTCTTTACCTTACCTCTTCATTTTATTTAGGAAAATTGCACGCCTCAATATAAACTTGAACGAAAAATATATCTGAAGGTGAGCCTCCCTGGAATCAAGCTCTCATCAGGATCATTACCACCTTTCTGAGAAACCACTGGGGTCACTTCTGTGTTTGCTTGCCTGTGCCCAATGCAGTCTGCTCTTCAGACAGGGACTGCAGAGGCAGGAGCTGCATCGCTAGCTTCTACTTTACAAAGCCCCTCAGCTTCCGAGAGTTCTTTCCCACCCCTCTCATCCCAGTCTGCATTTTATAAAAACAAACACTGTTTTGTACCAGGAAATTCGGGGTGTTTTTTTTTATCATGGAGCAGATTGAAATGAGTTCTTCCTGACCACAGATGGGTCTACCAGGTACAAAAATTTCCTCAGAGCTTTGTGAAGAGCTGTAGTGAAAATTCCAAACTAAACCTGTTTCATTTCAGGAGCAAATATTCTCATGTGGGGCAAAGAGATGGGATGGTGTGACACTGCCCAGACAAGTCTCATTAAGAAACTGACCAAACAGAAGCCCAAAAAGGATTTATTCTTAAGTGGCAGGGAAAGAAAACTTCAACTGAATTGAGAGGTTTCCCCCACCCTGGGCAATTTATATAAAATCTACAGTTATAATACCTGGTATATTTTATGACCCTATCTTGACTGAACAGATTTTGAACTGCTTGAGAAGACGTTTTCCCTGTGTTGTATGATGAAAAGAAATATCATATTTTAAAATTAAATTGAGTAAATAGTTGAATACTCCGCCTCCTACACACACACACACACATACACACACACACACACACACACACACACACACACACACACACACACACACACACACACAAATACAGACCTACTTGCCTATTGGCACACTAAATTCAGCTGGTCCTGCAAAGCATTCATTTTACGAATCCCTATTGTTTTATTTTACTGCATTTGTTTGGAGACTTTTATAAACTGACTATGAACAAGGAAACAATAAATGCCTAGGCGATTTAGAGCACAGGCAGGCCTCCTTATGAGACCGTGTAGGGCATTTGTGGGTGTTGTTATTGTTGTTGTTGCAATCTAGCTAATAAAGGCTTTCTCTTGCACAAGAGAATTTTGACAGGGTTGACTCCAGACAGCTCTCCAGCTGAGGTCTGGGACCTTGCTGAACCTTCAGAATTTTCCCATTTGAGCTGCATCAAAGTGAAGGAAATTCAAGGATCACTAACGTCTCAGATGGTAGCACTTGCCCTAACAACGAAGGTTCAGGAATTCTTTGGAGCAGACTGAGGTCATTTTTCTCCCCCTTTCCTCCTAATGCTTTTCTCTATTAATCAGAGCCCAGAGCTCAGATTGGTCTTCAACTTCCTCCCAATCCTTGCTAAGCCTGTCATTTCTGGCTATTATTTACTTTAATGGACTTTGGCTGATCCCTTATGAAGCTTTGGATCTGAGAATAATAAGGCTGGAGAGTAACGGGCATAGACATGGGTGTGGGTTTGCCTGCAGATTAACCGTGGCAGATGGGCTTTATTGCGGTTTCCTGTGTACTGAGTGTTGATTGAGAGGGTATAATGAGAGAGGTGGTGTCTACACAATAGTCACAGCCACTTCATTGCACTTTGCGTCTAAACAACCCCATTTTTCTAAATCTTTGGGTTGTGAAATTTTAGGAAGTCAGAGCACAGGAACAAGTACAAAAACAACTGTAAATAACCATGAATGTTAATCCAACACTAATTGGTCCTTTCTTTCAATACGAGTCCATTTTGCTCAGTTTTTAAAATTCTGGGTAAATTAATGGCAGAGACAGTGAAACAAAAAGTTCTCGCACTTGGCTGAAATAGTGAGCAACGTGTATACATGTATTTTTTTTTCTCTCCTCTCTCCTCTCTCTCTCTGTATTTTTGTTTTGTTTTGTTTTTTTGTTTATCTGTTTTGTTTTGGTCTGGATGTTTCTGTTAATTTGCTTGCTCTTGTTAAACACATGGTGTATTCAACTTTATAATAGACAATAAATGTCCGAGTTGTGATTATTTCTATATCTCTCTAGAGTAATCGTGGTAGGAATATTCTCAAAAATGATATTAGTACAATTGTTTTATTCCAGGCAGGGTAAATAAGTGAGTTTGTACCCTTTATTTTCCATGTGTTTAATTCAAGTGTCTCCTTGATTGTAACTTGCCATGCAGTTAAAACATTTTTGTTATAGGTACTATCCTAAGGTCTTTTACACATTCCTCGTTTTTAAGATTTTACTTAATTCCTCCCTTTCACCAGTGGATTAAATCACAACTATTGGTTCTTTTCTTCTTTTGGGGCTTTACCCATCTGTTTTAATGCTTTCATCTTACACCCCTCGGTCTCAGAGGGGTGTTTGGAAAATGAACCCGCCAAAACCCGGAGAAGACTCTAGGTCAAGTTTTCGTCCAAGAGTTTAAATTTTTAGTGACAGTCCTCTCTCATGGCTGCCTGAAGTTTTGCACACGGTGCTGCACAAGCGAGCACCACCAATTATTCGTTTCCTTTGAAAACCATTATCAAGTTTTTCAAAACTTCTTTCATTTCACTGTTGTCATTCAGTGAAAAGGAAACTAACCACCATGTCAAGACAACTCAGCTGCCTAGCAACGAAGGGCCACATTTTAATTCTGACTTGCTTCTGGTCTTGACTAATAGAAAGTGACTATGTTAAGCCAGTCACAAAAGTTGTTTGTCACTTCTGAAATGCAAACAAAACTATATTGTTTTCCAAAGTATTGGGTGTGATTGATGTAAAGATTTACAGTAACATCATTCATTTTCCCTTGTGTTTTAGTAGGATTGATGTCATATCTTTTCACGCTTTATTAAATGCTTTAAAGGGGCTCAAAAAAACATGACGCTTTTTGTCCATTAAGAAGTCTAAAAAGGAGGGTATTTTTTTTTCTTTCCAGTGCACTAGGCTTCAACAAGTTGTGAAGTTTAATGAATCTATTCAACTAGTGTCAGCCACATCAATAAATAATTTAATAAGAAACTATCATTCATAAAGAAGAATGCAATTCAAACAATTACAGAGGAACAGACCAGACCAAGATCAACATTATGGGATAGAGGTAGAAGAGTTAAGCTTTTAAATCCTGAGTCTCCAGGTTCATTTCTTAAAATTTCCCACAGTTCTATGTTCATAATTTTGAAAAGTTGTAGGTTTCTATTCTTGTAATTTAATTATAAATATCCTCAAGCATATATATGTTGTGATGTCATAGCATATGTATACAATATGACTATTCAAACTGAATAACTAAACTGTTTAAAAGTAACCTTACTTTAATAGAATAGAAGTGAATTAATGTAGTGGAAAGGTATTATGTCGCTAATTTAAAGTCCTCTAAACTTGTTCTCATGGTATCCTCTGTAAACATATTTGAAAATCATTATTAGATACATTAAAATGTAACAATATGCATGATTTGACAATACATAATTTGAAAAAGAATAATGTTCTTCAAAGCAAAGTGAGATCTGAATATTTTTTTAAAAACCTGCAAGCTTTTTGTCTCCTTATGATGTAATATTTTAAGCAGTAAAATAAAATGTTCACCAAGTGTTCTGTAGTTTAAAGAAAATTTTGCACAAAAATATTAACCTAGAAAGGCAATAAAAATGGCTTTCCTCTCAATTCTAAAAACAATTCAGAATGAAGTGGCTGTCTTTTATAAAAACCTTATTTGTATTCTGAGATTCAGTTATTAAATAGGAAATACAAATAATTTAAGATGCTTTAAAAGTCAATGTATTATGTTGAATAGATATATCACATGTAGATGAATAATAACTGAAATTAAAGTTAATAGTCTGATAATTAAACAGAAAAGGAACTTATGCTTTCATGAAACTTAAGCAAATTCATTCATAAGCAACATTTTATCCAATTGACCTGTATTAACATTCAATATGCGCTCAAAGAGAGTTAGTCTTAATTGAAACAGGAGAACCGTTTCACTTAGGAAGAATATGTTTGAAGTTATTTTATTGCAGTAGCACCGCAAGGTGCTCAAAAACACCTGATTTGAGGCTTTCAGATCGGAAGCAACCTCCTGGTGCTCCAAAGGGAGGAGAAATCACTTACATTCCTGGAGAAGCAGTTTCTCTACCTATCAGTTTTGAATGATAGCATACTCTTCGTGGGCACTGGGGCAATGAGGCCAGCTGGCTCGGTGCAGGGCTCAGTATTAAACATGAGTAATGACAATTGCAAAACGCTTTCCCTTAAAAGGCCAGAATCTGAGATTAGTGGCCTTGATTTAAATCGCCCTGCTATCTCTGGGATACTGAGCAAATGGCTTGCATTTCCTGGCCAGTAACTTCATTTAAAGAACAAGGACTATAGAAATACCTATATCTTAAGACGATTGTGAGCATCAAGTAAGACGTTGCAAATAAAACAATCAAATGTCTCCTATGATATTAAATGCTTAATTGATACATTAATTGTTAATACTAATATATTAATATGTTTATGTTAGTATTCATTTTCCTCAGGTTTATATTGTGGGAAATTATAACTAATGATTTCATGAATTAAATATATCCTATAAAAAGATGAATGTAAGTAAAGTTTTACATGTTGACTGTTCTGTCTACACTTAGTAAATACTGTCCTGAAATAAAAACCATTTCTTTCTCAGCATATTACAAACCTCATGGTCCTCCAGATCCACATCTAAGATGCTCCACCAACTGTGTCTAATTATTTCATATAGCCAGTGATCATGTGTTATCAACATCATCAGTAGGTAACAGTAGGCATAAACTGGTAATTTGAAATTTCATCTTCTTTTTTTTTTAAATTAGAATTTCTAGCAAAAATGACATATTTTTGAGCCAAAAGCAACCTATGGACATGTTTTCTTAATCTTATAATAGATAATTTTCTTCTTTCCATTAAATTAAATTGGCTAAAAACATATAGACTTAAATGTTTTTCCAAATTCCTACTTCTGCCTCTGTTTAAAAAAAAAAAAAGGAGAACTGCAAGAGTAAGGTTGTTTATAAAGGAACCCACAGTGGCTGGGTGGCTGTAGCTCTTTCTGATAAGACCTGATCTCCCAGGATCTTCCCTATCCACACTGCTCTTTCTTACAGATAATTTATTCACTGTGCTTAATTAAAGATGTTCATGTGCTTAATGAAGATGCTTTGCTTCTTTGACCCAAGAACTCAGAGTCATAGATATTTCATTTTGTGTCTAACCTATTATTTATGGTTTTAATTTATGTAGATTTTAGTTGAGTTATACTGATAAAAGAAACACACTATCAGCATTTACATTGTTTTAAACTTCCCTGTGTCTTTCCTTTAAGATGCACTGATGTAGACTTCATTTAGAAATGTTATTTGTCCCATATTTCAATTATTCTTCAAGTGAGCATAGTCACGGCCCGTATGCAGTTAGGCCAGTTAAACTTACTTACTAATTAAACGGCAAACAGATTATTATACACTGATAAAGGAATAGCGGAGAGACAGGCATTTGTACCTGAACCTCTTACAATGATCAGCACAAAAAAATGTAATTTTCAAGCTGAGCGTGGTGGCTCATGCCTGCAATCCCAGCACATGTGGAATGAAGTGAGCAGTGAGGCCAGGGCCAGTCTGGAATACACAAAGTGTTCCAGGCCAAGATGAGTTATAAAGTGAAGCCCTGTCTCCAATCCCTCTCCATCCAAACCCAAACGGTGGCTTTGTTCAGTGGAGTCAAGTGGAATTTGGAAAGATGTTAGTGGCTTCAGAGTGGATTCCTTGGCCTTCCGCCCAGCTTCATTGACCTCTGCCTTATTTGCACAAGGTCTAATTGTTCAATGCACTAAGTAGATTGTTAGTTCTTTAAATATTAGACATTTCCCTGTATTTGAATATCAATTATTAGAATTCAGATTTATTCATATGAGTAAGAATCTTAAGAATAAATTGTGTTTTTCATGATCATTTGCTTAGTGTGCTTTATTTATAAGTATTCCTAGTTAAGTGTATGGAATGCCTTGAATTTGCCAAGTTTAAAATGTGTTTGCTTAAGAAAATTTCAGCATATGAAGCTACAGTGATTTCCAATCAAAATGTTCAACTGCTAATTTCTTAATCCGTTCTTCATTTCCTACCTGAGAACCACTTGGTATTACTTAAATAAACAATGTTTAATCTTATTTTCAATTCATAGGTATCATTATTTTTATATTAATATCTCTTGACTTCTTATCAGGGTGTTTAACTACACTTGTCCAGATGGATATTAACAGAGAAATGAATACTGATAAAACAAAAGAATTTAAGAAAACATTCCAATATTCAGTCAGTGCGTTGCCTAGTTAAGCTCTATCTGGCTCCATATGGATTCCAAATTCTTAAGTTTATATTGTTCTTTCAATGCCAAATAATGATGTGTTGTTCATTTCTCAGCTAGACATAAAGGCAACAAAATACCACATAAATTATTTGTAAATGGGATGGTGACGTTGAGTAAGACATTTTCTGCAGCCTCTAGATTCAGAATGAGTTGGAAGTCATGTTTCTGTAGCTTCAAGAAGGGAAGCCGTCCTCTGACTCACACCACTCACACTTGGCTGCTTTCTATCTCCTTCCAGTAAAGAAAAGGTGTTCTCTCTCTCTCTCTCCCCACCCACACCCCCTGTCCCCCTCTCCATCTTCCTCCTCCTCCTTTCTTTCTTTTTAAGGACACTTGTTTATTAGACTGCTCCTGTACCCGAGTCTTACTCTTGGTTTGCATGTTTCTTGTTTCCAGTGTCTCCAGACTAACAAGGAAGAGAGATCAAAATGGGTCATGGAGGCAATGTATTGTTTTCTTCTTATGATACAAAATTCAGCAGTTGAGATTGATCATTAATAAGTGAAAAATATTGTCTTATGCCTAGAACTTACTTGTCATAATGTAATTTTAATCTCTCTTTGTTTCAAAAATCCAACCCCTTTCATGCCCAATACTTATTTTACTGTTCTTTTTGTTGCTGTTGTTATCTTGTCAAGATGTTCCCAATTCATTATGCATTTTAATGAACATTTCCAATACTGCTACTAGAAATGAAAGCTAAAAGAAAAAAAAAAACCTAAACAGTTCTGACCTTAGGGTTGCTTTTAATTTATTGAGAAAGGACATATAAAAGATTTAAGTGAATAGAAACTCAGAGATCCGCATACTGAACTATAAACAAAGAAACAGCCAATGATGGTCACATATGGAGTGAAAGGAGAAGTTCCCAGGGTAGCTAAGCCCTTAGCGGAACTGCATGAGTTCAGCTCACTGCTGCAGAACAGGCATCCCCACACTCATACAAGCACAGAAAGGCAGAGGACATGTTGGAGAAACAGCATGGATCTTCCTGGTGGGAACTCACAGCATTGAACTCAGAGGAGAGACAATGAAACTTACACTACACTGGAAAGACAGTTTGGAACGACAACATTATTTTCTTTGGCAATATGGTAGTTTTACTCTGATTCTTAGTGCATTTTTTTTTAAACTACATGTTGAATTAATTAAAGGGACTGTTAGATTGTACCACCAAGCAGTTTGTCCAAGCAGTTTTATATTTGTATGAAAGAACAGTTCTCAAGGTTAATTCATTAGTAGTGTTTCTGTTTCACACAGTATTTACTTATATGGATGAACTTTGTGAGTTTTTATAAGATAATGACAATGTTTAAGCTACATTAATTCTTATGATTTATTTATTTTCATTTGTGTGTGTGTGTGTGTGTGTGTGTGTGTGTGTATGTGTGTTTGTGCGTGCGCATGCCTCCTGCCATAGAGACCAGAAGAAGACATCAGATCTACTGGGATTGGAGTTAGCAATTGGTTGTTAGCTGCTGTGTGCGTGCTAGGAACCAAACCTGGGCTGCCTGGAAGAACAGCCAGTGCTCTTAACTGCTAAGGTATCATTCCAGCTCCCTGTGTTAATTTTATGTGGAGGATTAGTAAAATGAGTCTGTAAGCAACGAAATACTATGGATTTAGTAAGAAGAGGTCAAATAACAAAATTGGATTATATTAAATTGATATTCATAACGCAGACTGTTAAAAAAGAATACAAAGCTATTTTCAAATACCAGAAAAACCTAATGGCTTACACAAGTAACCTTAACCCCCAGACAGCTGAGGTAGAAGGATAGCAAGTTAGAAGCCAGTTATGGCTACACAGAGAAATCTGTGTCAGCCTTATTTACATAGTAAAACCTAGTTTTAAAACCACATGAAATTTAAACATACCCGAACTTGACACACAATACTAAATAAACACCCATTCAGTTACCTCTTTTGAGTTGTTGGCCAATGGGGTCTCATAGGCTCCCACAAACATTACAGGGGATTAACAAACCTATTGGTTGCCCACTAGAGCTTGACGGTAATATCATACTGCTGAAGACACCACAAACTTGTGCACAGAACATGGAGAAATCTAGCTGATACTCAGCTGGAAGCTTCATCTCTATCCACTACAGTTGACAGTGCCAGAAAGTGCTGTACAGCAGTCTTACCCACTTCTGAACCCTAAAGGCTACAAAAAACAAAAACCAAAAACAAAACAAAACAAAAAACAACAACAACAACAACAAAAATCCGGCCACCAATACAAGCTCCACAAATGCTGCGGAGTAACCAACGGCTTTCTGACTGGATTTAAGGCTGGCTCCACAGAAAGAAACCTGTATCTGAAAACTAACAAATAAACCAAGAACCTTGGGTAGATAGGTGATGAGCCCTAGTGGGAAACGTGTTCTTCTGTTAAAGGATGACAGTGATAAAATGACCGCTAATGACATGCTGCTATAGTCACAGATCAGTGCATCGATCAGCGCTCACCAGAGAAGCTTCTTGCAGCAAGCGGCAATTAACACAGAAGTCAAATAACTCTTTTGGTAAAAACAAGTACAATTTTTACTGTCATTCCTAATACAGTCTCCATATATAGACAAAGCAGTGAATATTGAGAAGGTGGTTTTTTTTTTTTTTTTCTAACCTTTGGACTTAATGATTCTATTTCTGTGAGGATACGAGGTACTGGCTAGATTTATGTCAACTTGACAAAAACTAGAAAGGAGGAACCTCAACTGAGAAAGTGCCTCCATGAGATCTGACTGTCAAACATCTCCTTTAGTGATTGAAGGGAGAAGGCCCAGCCCACTGTGGGCGGTGTCATCCTGGGTTCTGTGAGAAAGCAGGCTGAGCAAGCCATGACGGGCAAGCCGGTAAGCCTCACCTTCCATGGGCTCTGCATCAGCTCCTGCCCAGTTTGAGTTCCTGTCCTGACTTTGCTCAGTGATGGGCTGTTACCTGGAAGTTTAAGTGACATACACATCCTTTCCTTCCCAAATTGCTTCAATACAGCAATCATAATCCTAAAATTAACTGTGTACAAATCCCAGGGGAAATTCTGTACTGAAAGTCATTTTTTTTTTATTAAATTTGGACTATTTAAAAGTTGGTTAAAATCTCTCGTCAGGCCTCCTCATTAGAGTGACATCATCTTTAAACCCCGCTTGGCAATCCCTGATGCATCACCGTGATGCCCAGGGAAAACAGGGCAACCTGGAAGTCCAAGCTGCTTCCTTAAGATCATCCAAATTTTGCATGACTACCCAAAATGCTTCATTGTGGGAGCAGATGATGTGGGCTCCAAGCAGATGCAGCAGATCCCTAGGTCCCTTTGAGGGAAGGGTGTGGTGCTGATAGGCAAGGACACCATGATGCGCAAGGCCATCAGGGCCACCTGAAAAACAACCCCGCTCTGGAGAAGCTGCTGCCTCACATTCAGGGAAATACGGGCTTTCTGTTCAACAAGGAGGACCTCACAGAGATTAGGGGCATGCTGCTGGCTAATAAGGTGCCGGTGCTACTTGTGCTGAATCCATTGACCCATGTGACGTCACTGTGCCAAGCCAGAACACGGGTCGGGGCCTGAGAAGACCTTGTTCTTCCAGGCTTTGGACATAACCACTAAAATCTCCCGAGGCACCATTGAAATTCAGAGCAATGTGCAGCTGATAAAAAATAGAAACAAAGTAGGAGCCCCCGAGGACACACTGCTGAACATGCTAGAAATCTCCCTCCTCTCCTTTGGGCTGATCTTCCAACAGGTGCTTGACAACGGCAGCATTTACAACCCTGAAGCGCTTGACGTCACCGAGCAGACTCCGCGCATTCGCTTCGTGAAGGGTGTCCGAAATGTCGCCAGCGTCTGTCTGCAGATTGGTTACCCGACTGTTGCCTCAGTGCCACACTCTGTACCCACATCAGTGGGTACAAGAGGGTCCTGGCTTTGTCTGTGGAGAGTGACTACACCTTCCCTCTTGCTAAGAAGGTCAAGGCCTTTTTGGCTGATCCATCTGCATTTGCGACTGCTGTCTCCGTAGCCCCAGCCAAGATTGAAGCCAAGGAAGAGGCAGAAGAATCAGATGAGGATATGGGATTTGGTCTCCTTGACCAATCACATCTCAAAGCAACCAGTTCAGCCAGCTTAATTTGAGAAACACGGAAATAAAGGCACACTTGTCCTTTTTTTAAAAGTTGGTTAAAATTCCCTGTAAGTCTTCTATCATTTATTATAAAAGTATATACACATATGTATATTTACTCTAACTGCATAGACATAGAGAGTTTTAGCTAAAGTTAATTCAATAGTTCGCTTTATTATTTAGATAAATGAATTTATCTATATATTTATACAATTATAGAATTACATAGAATTTATATACAATTTATACAATTGTATATATATTTATACAATTATTACTTTCACAATCTGGATTGCATAAGATTTCTTTCTATAGTGCAGATTTTGATGAAATTTTTGTCTCAGCTTTTTCTGTTGTATATTATCTTACTTATTTTAGATTCAAAATCTCTAAGTTTCCACTTACCAAATAATTCAAACAACAAATTAGTAGAAATTTGTTCATTAAACAAAAAATAACATATTTTATAAAGACTTTAAAAGACATTGTTTAAATATTTCCCATTTTCAATGGACTCATGGATAAAAAGCATTGGAAATAATTTTAGATGAGATTCCCTACTCTCATAGCAGTTTTTGTTTTTTTTTTTCTCTCATAACAATTTTTGAAAGTAAAAAGAATACAGTTGCTCACATTTTATCAGTTTTGAAAGCAACATCAATATTCAGTGTAGAACGGAGTGTTAAACTGTTACTTCATTTTTGAGTAAGGAATGATTTGGGAGCCATTTATTAAAACAGCAGCTACAAATCATCATTATATTATTTTGTAAGCAAAAAGCATAAACAACACAGTTTGCATGCTAGTACCTTCATCTTCCATTCACATTGTGGCAGATTAATATCAGCTTAGCTGAAACATCTAAACTTATGCTGTTGGCAATGTAGCCATCTGTTTTTAATGAATATCTGGGGTCCATTTTCCTGTTAAGCTTCTCTTATTGTGTGTATGTTGCTTTTTTGGAGCTATCTGCATAATTGCTTAAAGATTTTACTGCAAAATTAATATCCTTGCTGTGTACAAGGGAACAGGGCAAAAACCAGGATGACAGAGCCTGAGATGAGGTGAAAAGCAAATCCAATTTCTCCTTGCAGCACAGAAAGCTCCTCAGGACTGGCTTTATCTGGTAATCCACATTTAAACTTTAACCTGTAGGGGGCTCTTTGTGTTGGATAATGTAAGCATAAACGGAAGCTGAATCACTAATCAGATTAATTATATTCTGTAAAGCTCCAAAGCTTCCCTAAAAGGACATGGCATCCAGGCTACACATTATTGTAGCAGGAAATGATGATGGTGGAAGAGTTTGTCGTGTTTTTTTTTTAAATAAAAACAAAAGAATAAAAAGGAAATGCTTAAATATTTGGAACTGCTAATGAACTCACAATTGAGCATAACTTAAGACTACTATGAAATTCACATTCCATAAAATAATAGACCTATAGAAGGAACGTGTGAATTATTTCAGTATTTTCATATTTGGATATTACAAAGCACAAATGAAAATATTTGCTACTGTACCTGTCTCAAATTTTGATCATTAATATTTTAATATATATTTATTTATAAATCATGTCATACAAACATGACATGTATAAAATCAACCAGCTGATAATCTATTATTTGAAAGCCTTGATCAAGCAGTTTTGTAACATTGTTTTTTTAATTAAAAAGTACAATAATTGATATAACTGGAGATCTTAAGGAGAAAGAGAAAATGAAAATGTTGGATTCTGTAGGGCCAATGTTTTATAAAATACGATACAAAGAAACAAAGACATGAATTTCTTTTTAGTTGGCAAAGAGGGAACAGAATAAAAATGTCAGTGAACTAAATATTTGCAAATGAAGCAAATCTTTCAAAACAAAAAGTATAACAAAGAAGTAGCTCAGTTTTGTTGTAGAAGGCATGGAGCATGACTAGGTAATTATGGGGAAAATTCAGCCACACGTGAAATTTTGTGCATGCCAAAATTTCCTCTTGCACTTTAAATCAACAAATAGTCTTTAGTGCATGGGAGGTAACACTAATGCTTCCTAGCAAAACTACTATAATAATAATCTTGATGAAAGAGCATGCCAGGAAATGGTTATGGAAGCCATTTCCTGGTGCAACATTGGGAAGAGCTATATAATTCTGGTGTTAGATTAGGAGTATAAAAACTATATTTGCTCATTTCATTTTAACTACAAAAAGCCAACTTAAGAAAAGATCAATTTCTGTGAGTTTGTAATTCCACCATTTAACATCAGCTATATAATATTGCTAATAAAAACAATAATCAGCTAAATAAAAATGTAAAAAAATAATTTCAGATGTGGAACAATGAAATAAAATGAGAAAAAAATGTTGATATAAAAAACATTAATCTATATTTTAAGCATTAGACATGATTTTTTTCCTGAATGAACTGGTAAATGCTAAACATACTGCCTGTAGTATAAATACATACTTCCATTTGATAAGACTATCACTGACTGAAATCAAAAGTTTCTGTGGACACATACACTCATTTTCTATTTACAGTAGTAAAATTATATCTGCAATATATCCTTAAATTTTTAATTACAGTATTTTATTTGTGTGCATCCATTGTATATAGCGATGGATTTAATAAAATCGGACTTTTTTATTCAAGCATCCCGCTCACTTTGACCACGTCCCTCTGCAGGGCTCCCTCCATCCTCCCCCACTAATCTCCGTTCTTCCCAACACAGCCTGGCACCATTTTAATGTCGTGTCTGTGTATTTTTTTTTTATTTCACTATACAAAATCTAGGATCCAAAGGTCTTTAAAAAATGACATTTGTCTTTGTGAATCTTCCTTTTTTTGTTGACTATGTTGCTGTCCAATTGTGTCTGTTATTCTGAAAATGACTTAATTTCATTCTTTAAAATTAAGTGAAACTTCATTGTGTATAATGTGCCACATTCTATTTATCCATTCATCTGTTGACTGGTTCATGGGTTGAAGATGTAACGTGGCTATTGTGAATAGTCCCGTGGTAAATGGACATGGCAGTATTTCTGTGGTGTGTCACTTTACAGTCCTTAAGCTAGACGTGGGAGTGGGCTAGCTAGGTCACATAGTGGTTCTATTTATAGTGTTCAGTGGACTCTCCAGACTGATTTTCATAGTGGTTAATCTTCATTCCCTCCATCAGCATGTATAAATAAGGTTTCCCTTTACCCCTGACTTCTCATCAGCATATGCTGTTATTTGTTTCATTAATAATTGTCTTCTTGACTATAGTGAGGTGAAATCTCAATATACTTTTAATTTGCATTTCGCTGCTAGCTAAGAATGTTAAATAGTTTTAGATGCCCATTTGGGCATTTGTACTTCACCTTTTAAAGCATTCTACTCATTTAATTATGCCACCTCACCCAATGGTTTTCTTTGATTTATGGAAGTTTTTTAAATTTCAGACAATCCCTCTTGTCACTTCTTGGTTTTATTTCTTGAGATATTAGAATCCTTGTTCAGAAAATTTATCTATGACCATACTTTGCAATAAGGACTTCGATCCATTTTTAAATGATTTTTTGTCCAGGGCATGAGATATAGGAACCTTGGTATATTCTTGTAAATGTGGTTACTTACTTTCTGCAGTATCTTTTCTCAAGGAAGGTATCTTTTCTTTAGTCTGTAGTTTTGGTATTTCTATGAAATATAAGGTGGTGGCACTACCTGCCACATTTTGGGTTATAACTGAGGTCTCTATTTGAGTCATTGATCTCTGTGTCTGCTTTATGCTTGTACCATGTTTCTGTTCTTATGAAACTATAGTATAATTTAAGATTGCCCTTGGGTATTTTGGTTGGTTAGAGTCTTCTGGGATCCCTTTTGAATTTTAATATTTTTTCTGATTCTATGAAAACTGACATTGGAATTTGGAAGAAGAGTACATTGAAACCAGAGATGATAAAAATACATTTATTTTAATGATATTAATTTTGTCAGTAGGCATGTTTGTATGCTCTAATGTTTTCTTATTAAGTGTTATACATTCTTCATTATAAAGGTCTTTTATTTCTGTGCTTAGTTTTATTGCTAGATATCTTTTGAAACTTTGTAAATAAGATTATTGTTTTGGTTTCTTTTTTCAGTATATTCATTCTTTTATAGCTTTATAGCTCTTTAAGAAGTCACACTGGTGGTTTCGAATCAGCTGTTCTGGCCTAAACTACTCTCTAAGCTGACTGATTCAAACTGGCTTCTCTTAGCTTCTAACAGAATTACTCTGCCCGGCCTCAAATTGATTATGGCAATATGATTTAATCTTCTGGCTCCTTCTTGTTCTCTGACTCATTCTGTCTTCACCTATGTGTAGTTTGCTCTCTCTCTCTCTCTCTCTCTCTCTCTCTCTCTCTCTCTCTCTCTCTCTCTCTCCAAATTGTGTCTGTAAAAACTGTCCCAGTAGGACACTCTCCCAAGAGAGGATGCTTAACTCTCACTCAGAAGGGCAAATAGAATAGCCAGCAGAAGCAGTTGAAAAGAGGGAGTAGGAGAAAAGAGGATAGGAGAGGAGTGAAGAAAGACATGAGGATGGAGATCAGACCTTGGAAAAGCAAGGGCAGGAGGACAGAGGGCTTGCAGAGAAACGAGAAACTTGTGGATGGGGGCGCCTCGGTAACAAGCTGAAGACCTAAAACAAGGTAGGCCCCTGGGATGATATGGGGGTGACTCTAACTGAGAATCCTAGTAGCGGGGGTCAGGAAGACTGCAGGGGCCACTCTATAAATATAACTAGGCAGTAATCCTACTAGAGGGAGAGGAACACCAACCCACCCACAAAACTTTGAACCAAAATTTACTGTTCTTACAAGATGCGTGGAGATAAAAAATAGAGCAGAGTTTGAAGGAATGAACAACCAATTCCTGGCCCAACCTAAGACCCATCCCATGGGACAGAGTCAACCTTGGACACTATAATTGATACTCTGCTATGCCTGCAGACAGAATCCTAGCATAGCTGTCTTATGAGAGGCTACATCCAGCACTGATTCGAAATATATGCTGAGACTCACAACAAAACATATGGTAGAGTGCAGGGAGCCTTATGGACGAATGAGGACAAGGATAGTAGGCTTCAGAGAGGACAGGAGCTCCACAAGAAAACCAACAGAGCCAACTAACCAGGGCCCAGGGATCTTGTGAAGACTGGAGCACCAACCAAGGACCATGCATAGGCCCCATACACAGATGTAGCCAATGGCCACTCTCAGTCTTTATGTTCACTAGTAAGGGAAGAGAAGGATGCCTCAGACATGGCCTCTGATAACTGTTTTTCAATAACTTCTCCTTTGTGGGATGCCTCACCAGGACACGGGGGAAGAGGATGTGCTCAGTCCTGATGCTGCTTGATGCTCTTGAGTGGGTTGGTGGAGGGTATGTCCCTTTTCTGAGGAGCAGGGGAGGAGGGATGGAGGAAGAGGGAGGGGGTGGTACCAGGAGGAGAGGAGGAAGGGTGCTAAGATCAGGATGTGACGTAAATAAGAAAAGAATGGGGGGAAAGAAAGAAAGAACTGAAGGAAGGAAAGAGAAAGAAAGGAAGGAAGTCTCAGTAACAAAACTATCTCTCTCCCTGCACTGCTCTTTTAAGTAGCCTCTCTTTCCTGTCCTATTCTTGTGAGAGTTGGGTATGTCCTATCTCTGACTCATTCTGTCCCGTTATTCTTTGATTCATCACTTTGTCTGCAACCCAATTAGATATCAAACATGGCTGCCTTCTATACACTATCCTTATCTATTGTTTGGAATTAATGGTGTGTACTAATAGTGTGTCTGTATTCCAGCCAGATCTCATAGACCTAAAAGGTCTTTGGAATTGATCCCTCGCCAGAGCAGCCATGTTACCGGATTAAAATTCCTCTATATGGTAGCATTACCTACATGCTGACCCAGATCCCACCAGCCAAATATTATCCAGAGCTGCATATTTCTCACAGGTAGTTTAGTCTATCCTGTAAACCCCAGCCCTGTAGATGGAAGACAACACAGTCAGAGACCACCCCCCCCCCAAGGTCTCCTGACAAAACACTCAGTTAACCAGATATCTGATCCCCAATTTTAGGCTGACGAGAACTTTACCAAAGTAGAGAACTTGAATTGGAGAGCCACACCACCAGAAAGCAACAGAGGAGTAGAAGAGCAAGTGATGTGATGACTCTTGGAAAGTGTCGCTCAGACCTATAGAGGCAGGCTATCAAAAACCTGTAGCCCTAAGTACAGATTCTACAAAAGAGAACAAAGTCTCAACCCTTTTACAAACTACTGTTCTCAGAAACACTGTATACACATGCACTAAAAGAAGGAAGATGATTTGAGCTACAATAAATAAAGATGTAACTAACAGACTACCTCTTGTGCATAAGTATAAGCACAAAAGCAAAAGTGATATGAAAAACTAAGACAATAATATCCTCCAATTAAAGCAATAAGCTCATAGTGATGAACCCAAAAGATAAAACTGTGTAAGGTAATTCAGACAATTAAAAAGAACAATCAGGGCTATGGTCAAAGAACACATATTTTAAAAAAGGAAGAAAGAAAACAACAAAGAGATGGATGAAGTAAGAATGCCCATCCAAAATACAAAAACTGAACCCAGTGAAGAGAGTTACTGAAGAAAAGCTAAATAATGTAATACTAGAGATGAATTTCAATAATACAATTTAAAACAGTGGAAAAGCCTCAACAACAGAATTATATAGAAAATGACTCCAGGCTGCAAGAAAGAGGAGAAATTAGATTACTCACCAAAGGTACATGGATATTTTAAGAAGTGGAGCATGACTTGGCAAAGACTTAGGACTCCATGAAAAGTTCTACTCTTGGAATTATTCACATAGAATAAAAAATAATATTATAATGAGGGCCTATAAAATATTTTCAGTAAAATCATAGAAGAATTTCCCAAAACCTAGGTTTGTCCATCTAGATACCATAGACCTTCAAGATAGAGAACCCAGAAAGAAATTTCCCACATCATATTTTAATTAAAATATTAAGAACAGAGTAAAGACAGCTGCAAGAGAATGTCAGTTATAAAATCAGGCCCATCAGAAAAATGCCTAATTTTTTGACAAAAGCGTTTAAAGCCAAAAAATATCTGAAAAGACGTATCATTGTTTTTATCCTGATATCCTCCTTTTTCATCTCATCCATTCCCCTAGTGGTTCCTTTTTACCACCAAAGTTGTTAATTTTCTGAGAAAGAAATAAGGAAACAATTTCCATTCCCAACGCATTTAAAAGTACCTAGCAATAAACTGAACTAAAGAGTGAGAGATCTTCACAGTGAAAACTATAAAACACTAAGCAAAAACCATTGGAAAAAAAAAAAACAACTAAGGACAGAATTACTTCTTGGGCTCATAAATCAGAAGAATTAATACTGCAAAAGTCTTATATTAGAAAAAAAAAAGTCTTTTCAACATTTGGTCACAAGGGAAATGGCTATCTGTAAAGACAGAATCTAGGACGATGCTTTCACTCTCAATAAAAGTCAACTTAAAATGGATGAGGCCTTAGGTGTCATTTTTTTTAATGCTGAACTATAATGTTATTTCTACTTATATTTATCAATTATTTCTACCTTAACAAGTTTTTAATTTTAGTTTAAATATAATTATGTCACTCCCCCTTCTTTTTTCTCCTTCCAACTTCTCCCGTGTCCTCCTCCTCTAAGATCTCCCATAATCTCCTCACTGCTATCCCAACTAAAGCCCCCTCCTCATTTCTGACATATCCTCTTTCAAAGAGAGGGGGATGACAGAGTACAAGTTTCAGATTTTTTAAAATGTCCTTCATCTCTGGCTTTAAGTTGTAAAAAGTCATCACTGCTCTATAAATAATCCCAAGAAGTGTTTTGTCACTGATTGTACAAGCACTTATATTACACAAAATGTCTTTACTATATAACCAACCAACACAAGAAGACATAACTATGCCATAAAAGAAAAAGGCCACAAAAATGTTGATTGTGTTTAATTAGAATAAACAAACGTGGATTTCTGAAAAAAATATAACATGAAAGGTGATGCTAACATCTGGCAAGTTGAAGGTTATGATGGGCAGTGAATGTGGTCTTGATGATCTGTTCATCACACAGCGCATTCAATTCTTCAGAGCATCTGACAAGCCCTATGGCTCCTGATAAGTCATAACAGAGTGGTTGTGAGTTCATAATCTATAAAAGAAACCTTAGGTTAGTAGTTTTGATTTCAACAATGTGAAATGTTGAAAATATATGACAAAAGGGAAGAAGTTTCTTGCCTAAATATAAATATTCATAAATTTCTACAGTTACACACAAAAATAGAAATTCATAAGGTCTCCATGGTGGTGCATATGATCATACCTACTATACAAAAATTTTGCAAGTTCATTAGTCTAGTTGATGCCCATAGTCAAGGCAACAATTTGAGTCATTTGTTCTTCTATGCCTCAAACTGTTCTCTACTGAATACTTTTACCTAAACTAGTCATATTTTTTTTTCTGCCCTGAAAGAATTGTTACTGTTTTAACCTTTCCTCAGCATATCAATTCAGCCACTGAAACTGGAAGTATGAGGTTCAACTCCTGGGTGACACATTTGTTGAGGATTCTGAATGCAAAAACATTTATCATAAACAGTGGACATAAGCACAGAAATGTACTTCTCTTATTTTTTAAATGAAAATCTCAAGGTCATCATACAGCCAATATTGTTACCTAGACTTTTTGTTCAGTGGAAAGAGAACTGTACAGGGCTTTAAATAAAACCGAAATCAAAACACACACACACAAAAAAATCTGCTTACATGACTGCATTCACCAAAGAAAATCCCCTTCGGAACAGAAAGCAGCTGTGGAAACATCTGTGGGCTGAAGTGAATCCTGAAAGAACAATTGCATGTACATCTGTTGAGATAAAATAAGTGGCAGATAGAATGTGCACAAAAAGCTTACATTTTGTGGATACTGTTAGAAATGTATAAGAGCAAAATGAGGCTCATAAACATCTTTTTTACTTCATCATCAACTCTTCAGTGAACTAAGATATAGCCATAAAAGAACACGATAGGGTCAAGTTCAAGGGACATAAAGTTGCTTAGTGTCTTCCTTTTTGCTGAATAAACCCAAGGGTTTATTTTCTCTCCTTCAGTGATCACAACATATTTTTAATGACCATCACTAAGAGAAGTTTCAATAGCATCCACGATTTCACATGTATCTTGTTCCACAATGTAGCCCAGAGTGTACATTAAAGTTTTCACAATAGTAAAGTTTTAAATGAATTACAAATACAATTAGAACATGGAGCAAGTCAAGTGTTCTATAGAATCCCAAAACTGACCATGTAGTCTCATTGTCAGAAATTTTTACAGTGGGACGGGTTCAGGAATTTTTTTAAAAGTATAGCAGCATAAAAATACAAGATACATTGCTATAATCTCAAAAAAATAAATGGTGGTACATGCCTGTAATCCTGGCAATTGGGATGCATAGGTAGGAGAGTCTTAGTGAGTTTGAAGCCAGTCTGGTATACAAAGTAAATGTAGGACAGCCAAAGCTACAAAGAAAACTCTTGTCTCAAATAAATTTCTTTAATTAATCCAAATATCCATGTCCAGTTCGACAAAGGAATTTGAATAGTGACAGAATTTATAAAAGACTCTATGAGTCCTGGCTTTAACACAGAGAGTTTTACATTACATTATACTTGAAATTACTTAACTAGAAAATAGCTTAGTATTTTATAAACTTTCATTATGACTTGGATATCTTGAATACTAATTAGAATATAAATATCATGTGGCCAGGGTATAGTCACATAATGTCACATATGACATTCTGGTAATTTCCTGTGCTGTTTATGTCATTCTACGTCAGTGAAAATAAATCAAAGTCTACTTCCTAAAAAAATGTCAACAATGTATCAAAAATACCCATAAAGAATGTAAACAAGTCACATGTTGTTATAAGAACAGAGAACCAAAGGTTCGAATTAGAGATGTCTCCCTTTTCCTTTATCTTTCTTTCTTAGGTTTGGAGATAGGGGTTGAAAAGAAAGAAGGGGGAGTGTAGAAATATATAGGCATGATAGGACAAAAAGTAGATTATTGAATTTACTCCTCAACTTAATGCCTTGTTATTCGCAAGGTTATTTTTAATTCACTGGTATAAAGTTTTGTATATTGATGTAAAATAATTTTAACTTTCATACATTCATATAGAATTCAAATTTAAGATTAATCTTCATATACATTAAATATATATATATTTCTACTCTAATATGCGGTATTGTACCCATACAACTCAACTATAATACAAGGTTTACTTCCAATACTTTGAAAGTAGTATTGCAGGCTGCTTAGGATAATTAAATAATATAAGCTAATTGTTAGTTGGTCAAATCATGGTCATGTCAATTACTAGTCTATTTTTACCACAAAAATATACATCCTAGGTTTTACAGATAGATAAGGTAAAATAGATAAAGCCTTCAAGATCATCAGAGACCTAGAGAATATGGCATTTAAAGATGTTTTTATTATTTTAAAGATTCTTTGACAATACGACAGGTTAACTCCTGGCAATACCCAGCCTACCTCAAATAACTTCCTTATGGAGATGGTTTCAAATGTGGCAAACCAGCCACTGGGAAAAATGTTCTTGTTTCTGCCACAGACAGAATTCTGCCTAAAAATGGGCAAGCTTGGATGCAGGCAGAGTTGATGACTAAACTCTGCCAAGAGGTTAAGATGTTTTTAGCTCTAGATGGATGTTTTTAAGTTGACAAAGATAAAATATGATAGATATTGATTTACATTCAGAATTTTAGATGCACCAAGATAGGAAAGATGTTTTCTTCAAGGCTGCCAAATACAAATACCCAAAACCCTATGAAAGTAACATTTATATAATTCCTGATTGTTACATGGTTCTTTTTGCTGTAGGTAGTTTACTGTATATAAGTGTAATAATATAAATGTATATATTTAAAAAAGGAAAAAAATTTTAAAAACCACAGAACCAAATCACTAAACAAAATTATTCAATATCTCATATCTGAAGATGTTCTAAAGTGCTAAAGAAGAATCTGAAGATCAGTAGTAAATGTTGTCTTATAAATGCAGTTGTTGTAATTTAATATCAATTTTTAAAATTACTTTTAAAATACAGAAGTAATCTCTTTTTTATTTTGTTGTTGCTGGTTCTTTGAGAGTGTTGTGAACATTCGGATCATCATCCTTCCACTCCTCCAGCACAAATTGCTTTTGATGAGGAAAGAAAGATCACTACGTCGAGTGGGTTTATAATGGATACTGGATTTGGAAATGCAATCTCTTTATATGTTAAAAACTGTTTTGTCACAACAATATAATTTTTAATGGTGACCTGAAGTTACTTTGTATTTTCAATATTTTAAGTAATCTAAGTAATAGCTCTGATATTTATTCCAGGTAAAATTACTTTTTTAAAAAAAGAGGTAAATCAATATCTGTAGATCATATGTTTTATATTAGGAAATACCAGTATAATCACTTGAATCAACTGAAATATTGTCATTTAAATAAGTAGTCACAAAGATAATTAATGGTTTTATGACAAATTTTATTTAGAATCTTATGAAGGAAAATTATGCTTAAAGTAGGAAAGAAATGTAAAATTCATAAAAAATATTTACATGTACTCAACATTTTATCCTAAAAAGAAAATAAATAAAATATTTATTAAGGTAGTAAATGGAAGCCTAAGTATATAAAAAGATTTGTCATGAAAGTAATTAGAGAATTCAATACATACATATAATTTATCAAAGTCAATCTATGAATGTAATGTAATATTGCTTCCTACAGCAAAGGGATTTATTTCATAGTTTTCAAAAATGATTTATAAGTTAATTTAAAAGATACTAAACACACACACACACAATACACAAGTTTGGCATAGCAATGACAGCTTTATTGTACAAAATATTGTCATATTATTCTAAAGATATAGTAAGACAGATTGATATTCATATAAGCACTTACATACAGCATATAAAATTCAGACATACTTGATAGTTTTTCTTTTTTACTTTTTTTATTATTATAATTTATTCAGATTCCCAATTGTTATCCCCTCACTTGTATCTTTCCATTCCAACCCTCCCTCCTTCTTTCGCCCTATTCCCCTCCCCTAGACCTCTGACAGAAAGGGACCTCCTCCCCCACCATATGACCACAGCCTATCAAGTCTCATCCAGATAGCCTGCTTCCCATTCCTCTGTGTGTCCTCTGGGCCTCACCACCAAGGCGACGATGATCAAATATGGGGCACCAGAGTTCATGTCAGAGGTAGTCCCCGCCCTCCCTACAACTATGGAGAATGAGCTGCCCATTGGCTAGATATGAATAGGGGTCTAGGTTTACTGCATGCATTGTCCTTGGTTGGTGCAGCAGTATGTGCAGGACCCCCTGGGTCCAGATTCACCAGTCTTGATGGCCTTCTTGTAGGATGCCTGGACCCTCTGGGTCTTTTTATCCCCCATTCTTTCATACCACTCTCACCTGGAGTCCAGTAGCAAGTCCTAGCATCTGTCCCAATCCTCTCTGATGGAGACTCTCAAAGGACATCTATGTTGGGCTAATATCCACTTATAAGTGAGTATATACCGTACGTGTCATACTGGGTCTGGGCTATCTAACTCAGAGTGATCATTTCTACTTCCATCCATTTGCCTGCAAACTTCAAGATTTCCTTGTATTTAATAGCTGAGTTCTAATGTCAGTTTTAACTGACAAAACCAAGAATCACATAGTAAGAAAGCCTCAGATTAGCTTATGGGCATGTCTGTGGGTGTTATCACTTTAATTATGTTAATTTATATGGAAAGACCCAGCCTACTGTGGGCAGCATCAGTCCCCAAGCAGAGGGTCCCACACTGTGTAAGAATGGAGCCGTTGACCTGAGCACAAGCAAGCAGGTAAGTGAGCATGCATGTATTCACTGTATGACTATCTACTTTAAGTCTCAAACTGCGGCCTCCCTGCTACTGTAACCTGGAATTGTAAACTTCACAGCCAATCAAAATGCAGGCTTTTGGAGTCCTTCCAGTGTATACATCTCCAACACAACTCCTGGACCTAAGGCTCAGGATCATTCCAGAAAAGAGGGCAGAAAGATTTAAGAACCATAGGAATAAAAAGTTTGTTATGAAATTGTGTCTCCTACTAGTATCAGAAGCAACACCCGTATTATCTCACTGTTATGACTGCCTAAACAAAAGCTGAACAAGAACAGCAATAAATGCCAACTTGGACAAGGGGTGCTCAGAAAGCCTCAAAGAATTACACAAAGAACCACAGGCAACTAAAAAAATGTTAAGAGTAGAAGAAATAGTTGTCCCTAGGAAAGAGCACACCAATTGACTACCAAATGGCCTGAAACGTACATAAACAGACTGAGAAGGTTGTATTTATATATTTAAGAACACACACACACACACACTAAAGTTATTTTCACAAAAGTTTGTTTCTCAGTTTCTCTCTTAACCAGGCTATTACACAAATACTTGAGACTCTTTTATATTTGTTTAATAGTAAGCGTCACAGCACAAGAACTGAGCAGTTGTTGCTTTATTCTTAACCTCTAAACTAATCCAGTTTCCTTCCAGTTTACATCCCAGAGAAACTTGCACTTTGTAGCTTTCTTAATCCAGCCCCTTCTCCTGATATCTCCTGGACCTTTGCTCCTGGGTGAATCCTCTACTTTCCTCTTCTAACTCT
The DNA here is from genome assembly GCF_964271855.1 of Acomys minous. Classification (NCBI taxonomy): domain Eukaryota; kingdom Metazoa; phylum Chordata; class Mammalia; order Rodentia; family Muridae; genus Acomys; species Acomys minous. The sequence continues at coordinate 31,543,270 of NC_140495.1, forward strand.
TCCTCCTCTGACTGACTGAAGTCCAGGCATATTCTCTTCCATGCTCAGCAATTGTCTGGAAGCTGCTCTATTGGCATATCAATGCATAACTGGGGAGCAGTGCTTACACAACACTGAGACATTAGATTCTCAGAACAAGGATTGTAACCAGATGTTAGTGGTACAGAAATCAGCATTGAATTATACAATAACTTTATGCCTACACACACTCACACACACACACCTGAATAAAGACAGCTATATGGAAGGATTTGGAGTGAATAAAGGAGAAAATGGTATAATTATATCAAAATAGAAAAAAATAGTTTTTCAAAAATTTTAAAAGATGAAGATAATTAATAGACTTTGACAAAAAAAATCTTGTATAATATACAGGTTGGGGAAAAAAGACAGAATGAAAATAATGTGTACTATGAAAGACTTGAACCAATATCACTCTCTTTAGATGTAGAGGCCACAGAATGTGAGTTGTCTCTAAAACCTGGAGGTTAACACAAAAGATCTTCCTCTAAGTCTTTCAGGAAGCAATGAAGGCCTACTCACCCAGTAGTTTTTAGGTCACTGTGACCTATTTTGGATTTATGACTTCCAGAGCTACAATAGACATGGGTTTTCTTCCACAATTAAGAACGATATAATTTTTTTCAGAGAAAAGAGTAAAATATTATGGACATAAGTATACTTAAATATTCAATGCACTCTAAGTAAAATGCTAATATAGGAGTTCACATTTAGATATGGGAATACATTATTTAACTATGCACAAATAATTTCTCATACCTAAAACTACATGGACTCTTCTTATATGATTCTTAGCTAAATGTGACAAGTTTTCTGGGTTTGCATATCCAATAAATATGAAGCACAGAATTCATATATCAATTCAACAATAATTTCATTTCTGTTACCTGGTTTTTATTTTTCTTGGTATAAAGAAACCTTTTGACTTCCATCCATGCATTTGTTCAACAAATATGAGTGTTCATTCTAAGCATGGCACTGCCCAGGAACTTTATAAATAGTAGTAATATAAAAAGTCTGGTTTCTTATCATCATGTCATTATATTCCAATAAAGGAACATAACAAGCACCTGAATAAAAACAAAAATTACTAGTGTAAGTGTTAAAGTATGATTATATGAATTGAGAACAGTGTTAGTTGACTTCAAATTTTAGCTACCAATAACAGACAAGGACAAGAATAACTAGGACATTTCGAAGAGACTAAAAAGCTAGAGCAAGGCCTCTTGCATTCCAATGGCCAATCATATGAAAGGAGCAGCAGCAACTGTGTTGAAGACTCCTGAGAAGTTATGAAAGATAAGAAGAACAATGATCGGATTGATATCTTGAAGGCCTAATTCAAATGGGCATAGAAACAATAGTAAAGTAAAGAAATGTTAACATAAAAGCAGGGTAAAGTGAAGCAATAAATAGAGGGTAATGTACACTCTGGAAAGCTTTTTTTTTTTAATGCTTATTGACTGATATACAGAAAAAAGCAAGCAATGATGGACATGATAGTCAGAAATGCCTTTGAATAGCCAAGGAAGGACAGACTAAGAAAGCATATGGAAAACTTGGTCCTTGCGGGTCACAGGCCATTCACATAGAGTAATAGAAGAGGTGATTAAACACAAGAATCTTCCTTTGTTTGAGATGTTAATTAGAAATTCTGTTGTTTGGAAGTTGAGCAAGTTCACCAGCCATTGCTGACATTTCTTTAATAGTATAAAATGTGTTCATTTCATGAGAGTTTGGGAGAGAATATAGAATATAATGGAATAAGAGAAGACAACATAAAATGTTTAGTGATTTTGGTGATTCATTGGCTCATAGTATATAGAGAGAGCATATTGTCATGCTTGCATTTATTAAACTTACTGAGGACAAAACTTATGAAGAATAAATACATTTTTTCAACAATGAGATTTAACTATTATTTATTTTACTATTTTAAATACATTTACAGTACAAAGACATACAAAATATAGCAAATGAATATTAATGCACTTTGACCAGGGGATCATTAGTCATATTACCAGAAAAAGTTGCTTCTTACTTAGAGCCCAAAATTACAATAGCTTTCTAGCATGGACAGCAGAGTAACCTTTTCTATGTGATATCATTAATAAACCTCCAATTATGGATTCCAATTATTAAACCTGAATCATTTTAGAAGACACAATGAATAGCAGAATAAATACATCTTCCATTTGTTATTGGTACCCAATAATCAAGACATAGCTTTTTTTTTTTTTTTTTTTTTGGCTTTTCAAGACAGAGTTTCTCTGTGTAGCCTTGGCTGTCCTGGACTTGCTTCGTAGACCAAGCAGGTCTCGAACTCACAGAGATCTGCCTGCTTTTGTCTCCCTAAGTACTGGGATTACAAGTGTGCACGATTATGCCTAGCTAAGACAGACCATTTGTTTCCTTTTTATCTCAAATTTTTAAAGAATAAAATATGTGCAGAAGCCAGAAAACACCTATAGAAAAACATTTCTGAATAATCCTAGATCCTGTCTTTGCAAATATGTACACAGTGACAGTATTAAGATATAATGTGAAATTTCAGATTTATTAAGGGTAGCTGGTGGGTCTAGCTGTACCTCTTGTTCTTTTTCCATATCCCATGAGTAAATATTTATACTTCTTGAGCTCCGTGGTTCTGAGTTTGTAAGTCTTAACAGTTTTTTTTTCAAAGACGTATTTATTTTATGTATATGAGTGCTCTATTTGCATGCATACATGCTACATGTCAGAAAAAGGGCATCAGATCACATCATAGATGGTTGTGAACCACCATGTAGTTGCTGGGAATTGAACGCAGGACCTCTGGAAGAGTAGACTGTGCACTTAACCACTGAGCCATCCCTCCAGCACCAAGTTTTACATCTAATGGCAGAAAAAAAAAAACAAATAAGAAATGCTTGAAAGAGTTCACTTCTTAATGAAGTTGCATAAATGATATATGGAAATCAATCTGTCCTGACTCATGAAGAAAGGTGACCCTGCGGAGAATGAAGAGATGCTGAATCAAGTGAACAATAAATAGTATTTGCTTAGTGCAACAGGAAGGAATATTCATGCCAATATTTTTTTACCTTGATTATGAAGAGCGCTGCTGTGCACGTTAACACACTAGCACACATCCATTTAAAAATGATCCTGCTAAAAGACAAGTCCTCCTCTCTCCTGCCCCTCCCTCTTCCCCCAGTGTTTCTCTCCCCTCCTTTCCTCTCTCTTCCCATTTTCTATCTTTACTTTCTACCTAATATATAACCTAGAGCACATGACAAAACATTTGAGCTCATTCATGCAAGGAGCTAAAATAGAAATTCAAATTTGCAAACCAATCTTAGAAATGGAGCAAATAGAAATGACATCTCACAACATACAGTGCCAGCATAAAACAAAAAGGTTATTTCTATGAGGCAGAAAAGTGTTACAAAAGGACAGAATCCAATGTCTTAACAGTTTATGTATGTCATTGACAACAAACTGATACACTAACAGCATTTGCATACATAATGAATTATAGAACAACCTGTCCACTCAGCCAGATCCTCCATATCCTTCTCCAGAGTCTAGCCCAATAATACATCACCCTGTTATTCATCTCCATGAACCCTCCTTTAAGAGCTAGTCTGGTTCTTATACCCAGTGTTCCCATCTAGTTCTGGACACCCTGCCTGTGCCACAATCAACTTCTTATTCTGCCAGGACCTGCCCTGCCTGCCTTGCCCAACACACATCTTCCTATACCTCACCCAGCCAGAACATGAATACCCTTATCCATGGTACATCGCACTGAGTATGCCTGATCCTTCCTTCCATATACTCACCCAAACATCCAGATCTACTCCCATACTCCAGGCTTGGACTAGGATGCACATACCAGCTGAGCCCACTGTATACAGCTGCCTTCACTGCACCTAAGCCATGCCCAACCTCTAAGCCCAAACCATTCTTTCATCTCTTACTCTGACCTAATTTACTCTGTCCATATTAGAAACAAAAACTAACAAAAAAAGTCTACCTGCCCAGATAAATAATAGAAAAGATTAGACAGTAGCCCCCACTCAAAGCCTACCAGTTCTATAGAAGCATTTGCCAATAGGAATTACCTAGATGAATACCAGTACACCGGATTTAAAAGAATAATCATTTTGTCAAAGAATTCAAATAATATGATGAAGACTAAAAGAAACAGATCAATAAAATTACAGAGGAAGTATTTAAGCAGAGTAGCCACCTAAGTGATGACAAAGAAACACAAACATAAGGCTGGTGGAAATGACAAAGACAATATAAGATTTGAAAATGGAATCCAATTTTAAAAAGATAGAGACATCAGTATTAAAAGAGAGTGGGATTGATAAACTCAATAATCCAATTTAAATTTTCAAAGGAAAGCCTTACAAATAGAATGAATTGAGCAGAAGACAGAAAATCAGTATGCAAAGGTAATACAAAGGATCCAAATAATAATAATAATAATAATAATAATAATAATAATAATAATAATAATACAGTCAAGGAACATACAGGCAATGTGGGGCACCATGAAAAGATCAAACCTTTGAATTATAGGAATAGATAAGGAAGAATTGTAAGTCAAAGATTAGATCATAGAAGAAAACTTCCCCAAACTAAGAAAAGACATAGCCACAGAGATAAAGGAAGCACACAGAACATCAAACAGACAAGATTGGAAAAGAAAATTTTCACAGCATATCATCATTAAAACATTAAGTATACAGAGCAAATAAAATATATGGAAGCAGCAAGAGAGCAAATACAAGTCACATATAAAGGAAAATGCATTAGAATAAAAGCTAATTTCTTAATGGAAAATTTAAAATCTAAAAGAAAATAGAGCAAAGCAATCCAAGTCACAAAAGAACCATGACGGGTGATCTTTACTAATATACACGGAAAAACTATCTGCCGGATTTAAAGGAGAAAGAAAGCTTACTATGATATCAGCAGCTTAAAAAAATGTATATCCAACAGAACAAACCTAAAGAAAACACCAGAAGGAATTACGCTGTGGTAATGTGAAGCCATAATTACTAAAACACAAATTACTGCTGAGAAAAGAAGCAACACAACGACTGAAATTAACACACACATTTTAATAATCGCTTGAAACATTAAAGGTCTCAATCTTCCAGTCAAAAGACCGAGGCTGGCTGAGTGCATCAAGAAACAAAATTCATATACCTGTTGCATACAAGAAATAGATATTAGCTTTAAAGACGGACATCACTTTAAAATATAAGCAAAAGCACTCCAGGAAAATGGGAGTAAGAAGCAAGTAGGTATCATTATCCTAATATTTGGCAAAATGGGAAAAAAAACTAAAGCAGGTTCGAAGAGCTAAAGCGTAGTACTTCATTCTAACTGTGGAACAGTAAACCAAGAAGACATCACTGTGCTAAACACATGTGAACCAATCTCTGGTGTACCAAATTAAAAACAAAAAACAAAAAACGTAGTGCTGGTGCACCAAATTTTAAAAAAAAAATGTAGTGCTGGATTTAAAGACACAGATTAACAAACATAAACCCATTAATAGTAATATAACACTCCCACTTTCTACATTAAATAGCTTGACAAAAAAAAAACAGAAATACCAGAATTTTTTGACATCATACATCTAATATACTTAACAGACATCTACAGAATATTTCACCCAAACATCAAAGAATATACATTCGACTTGGCAATTAGACAAGAACAAACAAACAAACAAACAAAAAAACCCAGAAATTGTAATGGTATGCTCTGTTGCTGTGTATTTGATTGTTAATTATTTTGCCCCCTCAAGTCTGTTTGCTGTCTTTTACGAGAGGACACTCACATACCCCAAGCTGACGTTTGTAATCCTTGCTTCTACGTTTTCCCTGATTGGCTGACGTTTGTAATCCTTGCTTTTCCCTGATTGGCTGAATACACCTGATTGCCTACGCACCCGGCATGGAAAAGCTGAGGTAGCCATGGCCAAACTTAGTGGGCTTTGAGGAACGAAGGGTCACAGGAGGAAAGAGAAGACAGGTGGAGGAGAAAGAAGGCGCGCCGCTATGGCACCGGTAAAGAACAATGTGGGCCACGAGGAGTGAACAGTGAGAGTGGTGTGGCGAGAAGTGGTCCAGATGAAGAAGAGGATGTGCGAGCGTTTGTGGGGATATTGGGTGGGAAGTAACCCAGAGAGGAATGATGAAAGCAAACGGCATGTGCTGTAGGTCTGAGAGATAAAGGGTAATTTAAGAGGTTTGTATCTGCCCTGCCCCAGGTGAAATAAGGCTTTTTTTTTAAAGTACTGGAGAATATACGGCTACAGGGAGCATACCTCAACACAGTCAAAACTATAAACAGAAATGCACAGTCAGCATCATTTTAAGCGGGAAGATTGTCAATATACCCAAGTAAAACCCTGAGACCCACCCACTACAGCAACCTGATGATAAGATACATTGGTGCAGCAGTGGCACAAATATTGTGAGAGTAGCTACCCACTTTTTAAAGACTTGGTTAAAAGCCCATTCCAAGAGATGGAGTGCATATCCAACAGAGCCAAAACAAACAGAAACCTGGGAAAGACAGGTCATGGAGCCTAGAGGGACACCTACTAATAATACTCCCCTAACGGGACACAGTAACACATAAAATCCCCTTGGCATCCTGCAGTATTCATAGATCAGCACTTTGCTTAACCCTCATTGGAAAAGCTCTTGCAAGAGACGAGCTTTAGCACAGACACCCATAACTTGACAATCTGCAGGAAGTGAGAGACTTCAGAGCACTCAGACCTAAATTGATATCTTTATCAAACCTGTCCTTTCAAGGCTCCGGGGTGTATATGCAATAAAGATTGTAAAAGCCAGTGCTGGTAGATGACGCAAAGGAAACAAAGTCTTCTAGACACAGTAGGACTGGTACACATAGGAAACTCACAGGGACCGTGACAGCACTCTCCAGACCTGCTTAGGCTCAAACAACTCAAAAATCTCAGCACTGAGAAGTTGACACAAAGTCCCACCCTTCACCAAGAAGTTACTTGCAATTGAAACCTACTGTGAAAGAAAAAAAAAAATCAGTTATCTCCCACGGAGCAAACACTGGGTATACTAATCACATTCTGGGGCAGCCTCTATGCCCAATTTTTTGCTCATTTGGCTTTTGCTTGTTAGTTTTATTTTATTATTTGAAAGAGAGAGAGAAAGAGAGAGAGAGAGAGAGAAAGAGAGAGAGAGAGAGAATAAAAATTGGGTAGGTAGGATAATAGAAGGGCTCTGGAGAAGTTGGTAGAAAGCAACGAATATGATTAAAATATACTGCATAAGATAAAATTTTAAATTAAAAAAAAAAGAGTGGACTACTCAAATGAAACAGAATTCATGCAGGCTGCAAGGCTCTGTTCCAAGAGAGACAGGAGCTGAAGTTCTGCTCGTAAATGGTACAGCACAGCACAGGAGACTCCAGTCTGGGACTTTGGTCAACTCAGCCGTTGACCTCCCCCTAGGCAATGTAAGTGCTCACTCACAGATGGCATTGGGTTCAGGGCAGTGACAGAAAGTAATATGTTAACATGTGAGGCTGATAAGACAGCAGGAGCCTGGGTACAAAGCAGGAGTCACTCAGTCTGGGTTCAACTTCTGTCTGGGCCTAATTAGCTGTATGCCTGAGGCACGGTGTTGGCCTTTACTGAAACTGAATAAATCCTGCCTTCCAGAGAAGGCTCTCAGACTGCAGTATCCAGTTCAGGGCCCTGTGACCACTCCTGCATTTTGGAAACTGCAGGGGAGCCAGTAAATGACCACAGGAGTGACCCTGGTTCAAGAATTCAAACAGGGTTCTGGAGAGAAACAGGAAGTTTGCCAGACCTGAGTTGAATGTGTGCTGGGTTTTCAGCGAGCTCAGCCCAAGCTTGGCCTCAGGTCCTATGCTTGGTTGGATCACAGTCCCCACAGACCCTGAATAATGTCCATTCTGTGCCAACACCTACAGGAGCAACAGGAAGTTCAGGACATAGGAAATTCACTAGACTTCACTCTTTCCTTTGCAGAGGCTCCTCTGTCACTCCTCCCCCAAATCAAAGACCTTTCACATCCTCCATCAGGAATTCACAACGGCCAGTCAGTGTTTGCCAGGATCCATATCTAACTTTTATTCAAATTACAAGTTCAAGCAGGAGCTTCTCTAAAGGAGACATTCTTAAAATGGTATAGGCACTTACTATGCAGGATCCTCTGAGCCATGACCAACCACGTCCCTTGACTTCAAGCCACTCCTGCATGGCTGGAGACCACACTCCCACCAGAGCCATTCTGCCTGAAAACCAGCAGCTCTCTCTGAATGGCCAGCCCGCACAGCACCCAGGAAAGGTAATACCTTCACCAATAAGCCATGGGCCATCTCTGGGAATGCTTCCACTGGTATCTTGGAATTGAGAAACACCCAGTAGAACTCATGATAATCACTCACAGTCAGTGGTATTCCTGTTTCCAGAGCTATTAGGATACCCTGCCTGCCCATCATCGATCCAGGCTGTAGGCTCATTCAAGAAGAGCATTTCCATTTTTGCTGCCCAAAAGATGGAGACAAGGACAAAAGAAAAGCTGTAAAAAAAAATAGAGGGAGAAAGGAAGAAAGGAAGAAGGGAGAGACAAAGAGGAGTGTGGGTTGTGTTGGACAATAGAAGGTCAAGATAGTAAGACACAGGGAGACATTTAAGACCTTGGCACCCAAAGTAGAGCAGGTATCTCTCTGAAAGTTGGCCAATGAGTATGTGTCTCTATACCTCCAGGTCACGTAGCCTTTCTGCAGGCTCTGACTCTCGGACAGTCTGATGCAGATGCGCTGGGATTACAGAATTTGGTCATCACAACCTAAGCCTCAAGCCAGGTCCAACCACCCATACTCAAGGACGTCACCGAAAGAACAAGACTCCAAGTGAAAAGCAGAAAATGAAAATTTACCCAATGTGGCCACATTGTAAGGAAAGACACAGATACTCAGTGAACAAACACCCCAAGTCTGTTTTCAGGATCCTAAGTTTAAATAGAGGATCAAGGATAAACATATCTAAGCAGATTCTACCAAAGTGTGTTCCAGCCTACCACTGACCCATCTTTCTCTGGGCACTAGTATGATGTAAGATAGGCTGGCAAGTTATGAGGAATGTGGGAAATTTCTTTCAGGAAGACAAGTTCCTACCCCACGTCTCTGACTGCTGCCCTTTTTTTTTTTTTTCCTACCGGTGTGAGATTTCTGGAAATTCCCATTTCTTTGGAATTCGTTGTTTCCATAATGTGATAGACTAAGGTTAGAACATGTTTGGTTAGTGCCCCCTGTAGCCATGCCTAAGAACCATTCTTCATAACCTCGTGGCTTTAAACACATTCTGAGTTCCTTTTGGAAGGGCTGGCACAACTGACTCCACTTCATTGTCTTGAGACAGTATCTCCTGGTACTCAAACATAAGGACCCCCCCCCCCCGCTCCCCATCTCAGCTTCTCAAGTGCTGGGATTGCAAGCAAGTTACACTACTTTGTCACTTCACTTAAGTTTTGGCAACTTTGCCCACTGTTTCTGGACGATGTTGTTTGAAGACCTTTCAGATTAAAAGTTTAGCTATAAGCTTTTACATAAACACAACGGGTGGTGTGCTCTCCATTGTCCCATGATGCCAGGAAAAGATTCTTCCTGATTGGTCTGATTGGCTCCCATGTGGGGGAGAAAGATGTAATGGCTAATCTTGTTGTTGTCAACTTCAACCCTTCTGTTATTAACTAAAACCCAAGGAACTGAACACACCTGTGAGGGGTTTTCTTGTTTGGATTATTTGAAGTAGAAGAGTTACCCTTAAGTCCAGATCACAAGACTCTCTCTAAATCTGAGCCAAAACTTCTGGGGGCAGCCCACATAAAAGGTCATGGAAGAAAAAAGATTTCTCTTTTTCCTGCTTGCCTTCACTTTGACCAGCAGGTTCATCTCTCCTGCCCCTGAGACTCCTCTTCTCTGATATTAGTACCAACTTCTTCAGGATTCAAAGTTAGATTGAAAACCAGAATCACTCTAGGACTTCCATGGGATTCCAGCACCAGATTAGACTGCTGAGACATCTAACGCTTCATGAACTGTACAATTACCAGACCTTTAGCATTTCCATCAGGAGATGGCCATTGTTAGACTACATGGACCACAGCCTATAAACCATTCTAATAAAGAACTACTTTGATAAAGCTCATACATATATGTTTGTGTGTTTAATAAATGTTATCTATTATATTTATCAATATATGAATAAATATTTTATGTATACAGATAAACACACACACACACACACACACACACACACACACACACACACACACATATATATATATATATATATATATATATATATATATATATATATATATATATATATATATCAGGTCTGTTCCTTTGAAAAGTCTGACTAGTACAAGGAGTGAGTGATAGATATCAAGGGGTTAGTGCTAATAAACCCTTTATGTCCATTTTAAGTAGTATAGAGGAAATGGCTCTTAGGTCTGGCGTACTTGAGGTTCATACTTCTTGACCTTTATGTAATGTCAAAATGTTGCTCAGCTTTCTTTGTCAGAAACTGTACTTCTGTAGAATATTAACTGATAGTTTGCTTATAAGCCTTTATAAAATAGAACTACCAAGTCACAGGCAATAGCTAGCATCACACACATAGTTTGGCATCACACACACACACAAACGAACAAACAATACCAGCAAGAGTAATATTGTTTCAAAATAAATAATCATGTACGTATTTACAAACATCATATACTTGTCAGTCTTTAGAAAGCTATTGTAGTTTAAGTGGTGGCTATACACAGAGCAGCAGCAACAATTAGTATCATGGGACAAAACTTCATAGAAGCTACCTCTAAAGCAAAATGTAACAGATACGCACGTTTCTCATCACAGATACAAAAGATATTAATAGAATTAAAGTACATTTAAAATAGTCACTTACAAAGGTATCATTTAAAAGACTTAATGCTAACTGGTATGTAAATGACCTTTTATTGAGTTAAGACAATCCATTAATTAATAGAAAACATGAAACAACTTTTAAAATAAAACATATAATCATGTTCATTTTCATCATGAGGAACAAAACATTTTTTTAAATGTTTCAATGCTTTAGACATAGAAATTAGGTCCTAGCTTGTGTGTGTGTGTGTGTGTGTGTGTGTGTGTGTGTGTGTGTGTGTGTATGTGTGTATGCATACCAGGCATCAATAATTTTCAAATAGATATTGCAGAAAGACTAAGAACAAGAGGATCAGAAAGTTTACTGTGTGATTGTATCTCTTGGTAATATCAGAAGCCACACACACAAAGGCTCACCTATATGACCACCTAAACTTGAGTTGGACAACAAAATAGACATGCCAAGTGGACAGGGGAAAACCCACAAGGCTTCAACTGTACACAAAGAACCAACCACACAATGAAGGATTGCTGAGAGTGGGCGCAATGGTCTTCTCCACAAAAGAGCACACCAACTGATTATCCAGCGGCAAATGATTGGCCCTGAAAACATACATACAAGTAATATTGTACAGAATGAACAGGCTAGACTTAAGAATACATATACATATACATGTATGTGTGTAATACATATCACAACAATTAATGAAAAAAGTCTATGAATTTGACAGAGAGCAAAGACAAGCAAATGGGAGAATTTGGGAAGAGGAAAGAAAAGGAGGAAAGTTATAAAATGATAATCTCAAAAATAAAAGAAAATTTTAAATAGCTATATTTTAAATACGGTAACAAGACTAAGTTCATATTTGAGTGACAGTTTTCCAAGGTTTAGACAAATGAAAACTTGAAAAATTGTATAATTAGTTATTCTGTATTTCTTAAATTACACACATAGTGAGATGAGAGCTCAACACACAAGGACTGTCATGTTTCCAAAGCAATTAACAACTCAGAATACTGAAATGTTGCGAATCAAAACTGGAGAGTATGAAACAGAGAAATCATTTACAGAAAGTTACTAGAAAACTTGTTTGATTTGAAGGAGATTGTTCACGCCAAGGTCACATGAGCTCACCTGCAGTATTCTCTCTCTCTCTCTCTCTCTCTCTCTCTCTCTCTCTCTCTCTCTCTCTCTCTCTCTCTCTCTCTCTCTCTCTCTTCTCTCTCTCTCTCTCTCTCTCTCTCTCTCTCTCTCTCTCTCTCTCTCTCCTTCCCCCTTTCTCCCCCTCCCCCACTCTCTTATTTCTTATAGTTGTTAGAAAGAATATGGTGGCTTCCTAATAACAGTGAGTCTCTGATTTCTAGTTTCCAAAAGCAGCCTCCTCGAAATGTAAGCAATCAAGGACACGTCTCCCATGATGGAAATACACTGAGTTTTGCCACTTCCACTTTTAGTACAAGCTACATAATAGCTCATCAACCATCTCAACAAGCACCATCATAACAGAAGGAAGAAGAAGTAGTGCCAAGGTTTAAGTGTGAAAAACACAAATATAAAATAAGTAGAGAGACTGTGCATATTGTACTTAACAGTCCAATGAGCATAGACTATAATTCAACCTTACATTTTGGGAATGGTATTATCATTATCTTACTTACTTTACAATGCATATTTAGAGAAAATTGTTTTTCCGTCCCTCAATGCAGTAATTCTTTATTGCTAAAGAATTTTTTGGGTTCTTTATTTATTTATTTATTTTTTACGAACTCTAACTTTAAAAAGTACATTTGTTGGATTTTGGATACTGACCAAAATTGCACTGCCTGTCTGACACTGGGCAGTTTTATTGTTTTTATTATAATAAAGAATACTAAATTTATGGAAGACAAATGAATTTATAATGTCTTTTCATGAAGCAAGTAGCTAAATATTGATATTCGAGCTAACTAATCCCTGCCAGGCCACCTATTGATTTACTCATCACTGGTTCTCATTTGTGAATCAATCTTTCTCATCTTGTGCTTTAATGTTCTGGAGACAGATTTTCTTTACTACTGGTATGTTCATACAAATGCCAGATTTTTCTCTGCCTGAAAAACTCCAGAACACTCAAGTCAAATCCCTACCCTTCAAAGAACATCCACTGAGACCAAAGAACTTGTCTAACCGTAGAGCATTTTTATCTATTGGTCAATAAAAATCCCAAGAGATGACCCCCAAGCTAAAATCAAGGACTGCCTTTCTGTGAGGTATGTGGGCTTTTCCCAACCCCAAGCCTAGAACTGACTATCACCTCTCTGATTTCCTATCTCCCAGTTAGTTTTGGTAGTGGTAGCAAGCAGTAGAACCTTCATTGCCTGGTAACATGCCTGCTCCAATGCTGTTTTTCAAGCTAAATGGATGGTCTTTAAGATTCCTTGTGATCCCTCTTCCAAGTTTCCATATGAGAGAAACTAAGAATCAAGGAAAGGGATCTCTAGAAACATATTAATATATTAAAATTGAAATGTATCTCTAACAACTATTGTAAAGCAAAAGTTAACTCAACATCATCAATATATGTACATTTTAAGCTGTCCAAATATCTGCTTACAATTTTTGTATATAAGTCAGTCTTGAAAGTAAACTTTAAGTTTCTCATAAAGTTCCAGGTTCAAAGCTTTGGGAGACATAAAACAAAAAGACATTTTTAGCTACCTTAAGTTTGCTTCTTGTTTGAAAGCATCATACCTAAGTCATCTTTAGAAGGAAGTTTAAATTAGCACTTCAACTAGTATTTTAGGAAAGTGCACAAAAGATAAAGTTGAGAAACATTTTGTTATTTTCTTAAGCTTTCTGAATCCTTAAATTTTAGCTTAAAAGACTAGACACAAGTCCGGGAAGGGTGATCCATGCCTTTAACCTAAGCACTCTGGGTAGTCAGAAGCACATGGGTCTCTGTGAGTTTGAAGCTACCCTGGTCTACAGAGCTAGTTCCAGCTCAGCCAGGGTTACATAGTGAGAACATCAGCAAATAAGACACAGAAGCAATTGCCCTTATGTAGTCCAAATGACCCTAAATATATCTGTGCACACAAACATTTGTTTAAAGACATGTCAATGATGATTATTGGTGTGCAATGATTTCTTAAAAAAAAATATAAATCTGAAGTGATCAGAGTTTTCCCTCAGGAAGATCCAGGGACATAAAGTTTTTTCCAGGTCTTGTCTTAGAGATCATCCTAAATTATGTAAATTAGTTAGTTCCTATTTTCTTAAGCGGGCATCAAAGTAGTAAAGACAAGATTTTCATGGTCACATAAACCATAGCAGATATCCTCCTCACTTTCACCCATTTGTTTCTGATAGTTTGCTCCAAATTTACTCCAAAGAGTTTCCAAATAGACAAGTGCCTGTCCTAAAAGTGGCATCATTGTCAGATCACGGACTTGTCCATGCTACAAAGTCAGGCAGGAAGAAATAAAGCATGTTCTTTCCTAGTGTTGGCATGCTCCTTTTACAATGATTAAAATTGTCAAGTCACAGCAGAGAAGCCTCTCAGTGCTGGAATGAAAGGTAGGGGGCTCTCACCTTCTCAGCAGCCCCCCCCCCCCCGCTGAGAGTGCTCGCGCGTGCGTGCGTGCGTGCGTGCGTGCGTGCGTGCGCGCGTGCGCGCTCTCTCTCTCTCTCTCTCTCTCTCTCTCTCTCTCTCTCTCTCTCTCTCTCTCTCTCTCTCTCTCTCTCTCTCTCTCTCTCTCTCTCTCTCTCTCTCTCTCCTCCCTCCCTCCCTCCCTCTCTCTCCCCCCCCCCTCTCTCCCTTTCCCTCCCTCCCTTCCTTCCTCCTTCCCTCCCAACATGGTCAGCATTGTCCTCTATTAAGCAATGTCAACAACAATGAAAACAGCTCTCACCTGAAAGAATTAAAGGTAATCAGTAAAAGATAGATTATTCTGGACTCACATTTGCATGATCGTGGCCACAGAACGCATACTTAGGTCACCCCAAATTCCATGTTCAAATGTCGAAGCAGTTTCATGAAGTTTTATAGTTTTACAGAACCAAGAAAGTCATAAATCAAGGCAAGTTTAATTCACCAGGGATACATCAGAAAGGAGATTACAGGGAGATGGGGGGAGCTTTTCTAGAGGCCACAAATGATGACATCTTATCTTTAGACTTGATGGAAGCCCAAGAATTGCTAAGTTAATAGATGGAAAGGAGTTTTATTTATTGGTCATAGAATGTTAGTTTGGACACAGAGGTGGGTAAGAATGGCTTCAGGGAGCTAAAACTAGCTGAAGAGAAGGTAATTGGCCTCTGGACCTGCACCATCCCAAACTCTCCGTCTCACTGATGTATAATCAATCTGTCTTTGCAGACACAGTTTCTCTCCAGGAACTCTTATTGACACATGATATTCCAATGTTGATCTACAGAAGAAACATGAAAGGCAAAGCTAGTTACAAATGGCATTCACCCTAACTGTTCAAAACAACCCTAAATTGTTCAGAGGACTCGAAAGGCAAAGAGGGAAGCAAAACCTCTGAGGTGCACCAACCATGAAGAGACTTACTAACATTCAGACTGTCCCAAGAATCCCCAACAAGTTCTAACTTATTTTTATGCCTCCTCAAACAAAGACAGAAAACAGCTGGTGCCTGCTGAAGTACACATATAGGAAGATGTCCTCAAGTAAAATAACTTCTACAACTATTGGGAATTTCTAACTTCCCTCTCTCCCTGCAGTCAACTCACTGTGAATGGTAAACACTCCCCATCTTGTTATTGAGCTGGAGGGTCTGTTTAGCCTGTGCTCCAACTCAGGTTCATCCTCCCATCCTCAGTAAGCACATTAAGAGAGACAAATTCAAACTAGAAAGTAGTAGATGGAAATTTACCCAATATAGTCATATTGGAAAGAGAGAAAAGGAGATCAGTGAACCCTTCAATTCTATCTTTGAGGTCAGGAACTGAGACTGAAATCTAATTAGAGGGCGAAGGATATGCACATCTAAACAGTCCCCATCAAAGTGTGTTCCTGCCCAGCACTAGCTCATCATTGTCTGGACTTCAGTCTCACGGTGTAAATTACTAGGACTGTGTGAAATCTCTTTCAGGAAAACATGGTCCCCCTCTGGTTGCAGAATTTTCCTTTTCACAGCATGAAATTTCTGGGGAAAATTCTCATTTCTTCGGGGTCCATTGTTGAATAGTCTGTAAGTCAGACTGACAAACACAGGTGTTGCTTTAGAATATCTTACTTCCCTGCCATGCCTTTTATACTGGTGCACCCTGACCTGCTACACACTACAGCAAATGTACGCTGGGAAGGGAAAAAACTGGATCAAAACTATGTGCCAGTGTTGGAGGTTAGTCTGAAGTATTTTGATGCTAATTACTGCTTGTTGTCTCTGTGACCCACCTGTACCTTGCCTAAGAGTCAAACCTATTTGACCAATAGAAGGCCATCACACCTGGGCAGGGCAAATGGGATACGCATAGCTGAGGTTCCCCGGGCTGAGGGAAAGAGAGAGAGTCTTGGGAGGAAGAAAGACCAGAGAGAATAGAGGAAGAAGGAGGCTGCACCATGAAATAGGTGGAGGAGAAACACATGGCTGGTGTGGATGGAGGATTTGGCCCAGATGAAGAACATTAGCAAGTATATGGGATTATGGATGGGAGGTAGCTTGATACAAATTATTAAAACCAGATGGTATGGTATTCCATACCTGTCCCTCTATGGGAAGTAGTTTAGAGGATTAATATCTGCCCTGCCCCAGGTTAACTAAGGCTATTTTAAATTATAACAGGTGTCTGTGTCTTGATTGATTGCTAGTGGGTTAGAAAATACTGCTGTAACAATAATTCTAGGCCTAAAATAAACATTATTGGCCATAGTGGTAAATTAACCACAACATGCCAGGTTCTGAGGACTCGCAGAGTCAAGAAAGAGATGACTTGGATGGCGTAGGGTTAGATGGGTGATTAAAAGCTTCTTGTTAGTGGACAAGGGAGCTGGGCTGCACCCATAGCTTCAGATCATATTCCAGCAAGAATCCATATCAGCGCTGAGTCAGTCTCCAAAGTGAAGCATGCTAGCTCTCAGGAATCCCAAATGTCCAAAAATGACAGCCTTGGCTCAACTAAAGATGAACTATACAAGGATTTCTGGTGGTTAGATGAAAGCCAGCATTCCTCAGGACCTTGTGAAACAAGCTTTCTGTCCTCTAAAGGCAGTCATTTACCTTGCCTTCAGCAGATGAGACATGGATGGATCTCTGTTGGCATGGATCTGTGGTTGTCATATCAAAGCCTATGCTGGCCTCCAGACTCCCACAGTCTCCCTACACAAATACCCAGTACACATTTCAAAGCCCAGAGGATAGCATCCTGGCCAGACTTCCCTCCCCACAGCTACTGATCCTCCTTACCACCTGCTATTTTCTCTCCGTCTCTGTCTCATCTCCCTCCCCATCCCTTCTCTGATTTCTCACTCTCTGTACTAGGTCTCTGTCGTTCCTGCTTCCATGACCAGTATGTTTGTTTTTTCCCTTTGCTCTGAACTCTTCCAGATGCTTCTAGATGTTCTTTCTTACCCACATACCTTGCCTCTAAGGGAGCAGCCATTTCTGTAGTTTCTTTACTCTGCCCCTTGCATATAGGGTGTCAATCGCGTACACTTCCCAGTATTGACGTTGAGAAAGCTCTAGGTTCATAGGAAACGGTATAGAGTCAAAGCAGCAAGAGCTGGGATGATAATATAGATAGATGCTTGGCACTCAGTATGTGGACTTTGGACTTGTACCTCCACTTCCTGATACAGGGATTTTAGCCTCTTGATCCTGCCTACTTCTACTCCAGCTATCCCAGCTTCTCCTGCCTCCATTTACTGGGCAGACAAGGATGCTGTTCCTTTCTATCATTTTTTTTTACACGTGTCCATTTACCTTTCCTCACACCAAATATACCCACAATCCTCCTTTCTCCTCTTCTCTTCTTGCTGAAATTCTTCTTCCATTTAGTACTAGGCTAGTCTAGGTGTTCCTCCTGATGCGAATGATGGCCCTACTCATATAACAAGCCCTTCAGCCTCCCGTCCCCCATTTCTTACCTCCCAAAAACCTCTTTGTCCTCAAGACTCCCTCCTCTTAGAAGGCGTCCCACACACCAATGTATGTAGATACTTTTCCACTTCTTCTCCCTCTTGCCTCCCTCCCCTCCCCCACCCCCAGGCCTTTCTCATGCCTCTGACCCTCTGATCTGGCAATCATCTTCAGGTTCTTGTAAGCCAGACATGCATAATTCCTCCTTATGAAATGAGTATCTTGCAACCAGCATCCCCAGGCGACAGCAGGAACTGCCTCTCATTTCCAAAAGCGCTTTGTTGCACACTACGCACACTGGCTACCAGTGAATGCCACAGTCTCCATCAACTAGTCTATACTGTGTCCTCTGCCTTACAATTTTTTTTTATCATCCATCTACTCCTGGTGTCACATCTAAGATTCTTGATGAGCAAC
Organism: Acomys minous; assembly: GCF_964271855.1. Taxonomy (NCBI): domain Eukaryota; kingdom Metazoa; phylum Chordata; class Mammalia; order Rodentia; family Muridae; genus Acomys; species Acomys minous. Next base: position 31,561,750 of record NC_140495.1, read on the forward strand.
AACAGAAAGCCCCTTCCTCACCCCCAAGTGCTTCTTATCTTTGAGTCCTTTCTTGTCTGGACAATTGGCTTCCATCCATGACAGCAGGATGTACCTGTCTAATACCAACATCCTATCTCATCACTGATATGGAGACTGTGAATACCATCACTCTTCCTAAGGCTCTTACATCCCACTTTCCACCTGTCTCTGCCCAAGTTCCTACAAGACTTCACATGTGTTCACTTTTGGGGGGCAGTTCCATCTTGCAACCATATTGGGTCAATCTTAAGCCTAACCCTGAGATGTTAAGTAGACAGTAATATGTGACATTTAATATATGTCTTAGCTTCTGTCACGTTTTGTGTCTTTAATATGGAGGTGATAAGTATGTATTTGACTCCTAGACTGGTTGATGCTACTTCACAAGAATACAATGCACATGTACATATTCATGCTTTGAGCAGGCCCTCAGATGATGGGGTTAAAATTGTATATATAGGGAGAAGTGAGAGTTATACGTAAGTTGTACAAGCACTTGGCTCAGATCTTCAATGGTGAAGTTAGAGTTCCAGATGTGGGGAAAATAAACATTCAGTGTGAATCCTCAGATGGCAAGATTAGAAGAGAGGGAGGAAGGGATAGCTACAGGATGAGCATGTTGCCTCTGCATGTGCCCTCACATGATGGTGTTATAGTTCGGAGAAAAAGAGAGGCAAGGCAAGGCTGCCTGTGGAATAACTAGGCACAGATTATCAGATGGTACAAGTCCTTGGTTAGCAAGGTTAAAGTCCCAAAGACATATTAAAGAGAGGTCTACCTGTGGAGTAAGCAGACATTTCCTATAGGTCCTTAGATTGTAAGGTTGGGGTGTCATAAAGAAGGAGAAAGGAGTGACATTAGCTGTAGGATAAGCAAGTAGGTTGGTGCACCTCTCCAGTTGGTGAGTTAGAAGCCCTGATGGGGACAGGGGATAAACAAGGATGACTGTAAGACTAATGGGCACACGGCAGTCATCCTCTATCAGCAGGATTTGAGTTTCATAAAGAAGAGAAAGGATAGGATGAGCAAATGACTGGGCACAGGCTTTTAGATAGCCAATGTTGAAGAAGAAGGAGGAGGAGGAGGAAGAGAAAAAGAGGAATAGCTGTTGATGAACAGGGTCCCAAGTGGTTAGCAGGCAAGATGACTCTATCAGTGCGATCAACAAATTGTCTCACTGTAGATCCTCAGATTGTGGAAGTAGAGTCTGAAATGTGAAGTAAAGGAAGTCGGGGATGGCTTTGGGGTACACAGGTACTCATCCTGAGTTCTCAGAAAGGAAGGACATGTGGAATGGTGAAGCGTCTAGAGACAAAAATCAAGAAGGAAGGAGAAGGAGGATAACGCCACCCTGAGAAGGTAGTCTTCAGCGGTATAATAAGAAAGCTGAGCAAACCATGAAGAGCAAGGCAGTAAGCAAGCTTCCTTCATGGCTTCTGTGTAGGTTCCAGCCTCCAGGTCCCTGACATCCCCAGTGATGCACTATGAACAGTAAGATTAAATAAACTCTCTCTTCAACAAGTTGCTTTTGGTCATGGACATTATCAAAGCAATAATAAACAAGTTAAGGCAGGTACATATTCCATGTTGTATTAATGTATGGCAATATATCTTTAACTGTTTCTACAACCAGATATATTTTTATATCAGTTGATTACGGGAAAATCTCTTTTATTTGACCCTAGGGAGGATGCTTAATTCTCGTTCACAAGGGCAAATAGAATGGTCACCAGAAGTGGTTGAAGAGAAGGAACAGGACAGGACGGGAGCCTACCAGAGAGGTCTTCTGAAAGACTCCACCCAGCAGGGGATCGAAGCAGATGCCGAGACTCAGAGCCAACCTTTGGATTGGAGAACAGGGACTCTTATGGAAGACTTAGGGGATAGAAGGACCTGGAGGGGACAGGAGCTCCACAAGGAAACCAATAGATCCAACAAATCTGCACTGCAGGGGCGGGGGGAATGCAGATATTGATGCACCAACCATGGACCATACATGGAGAAGACCTAGACGCCCTGCTCAGATGTAGTCGATAGCTCAAATGTAGTCCATAGCAACACCGTCTCCTTGTGGGCCCCATAATAAGGGGAGTAAGGGCTACCTTTGACATGGACTCTAGTGCCCACTTGTGGTGCCCACTCTGATGCCCTGGTGGGGTGGCCTTGCCAGGCTACAGAGGAAGAGGATGCAGGCAGATTAGACTTGATAGGCTAGGGTCAGATGATAGGGCATGAGGGCTCCCCATTTCTGAGGACTAAGGGATGAGGGAGGGAGCATGAGAAAAAGAGGGTGGGACAGGGAAGAGATGAGGGAGGGGGTTACAATCAGGATATAAAGTGAATAAATGAAAAAAATATACCCAATTAAAAGTAGGAAGACATTGTGACTTGATAAAATTTCTCAAGTGAAGGAATTTGATTATTCTAGGTATGTGGAAAAATGATCAATGTTCTTTAACCTCAGATAGATGCATAGTAATGCCATGCTGAGATCAATGGCCATAGAGTATGAAAGAGATAGAAGTTCTTCCAGGTAGACTGGCCAATTAATTAATAGATCTTCAGTGGGAAACTATGGATATTTCCCAAAATGTTAAAAGCAGAATATAATGTTATGCAGAATTCTACTATGATGTGTATATGTTCCAGAAGAAATTAAGTTGATATGCTGTAAGATATGTTATGACCCATGTCATAGCCACACTATTTGAACTACTCAAAATAAACAATTCATGTGAGTATGAAGTTACTCTTCATATTTGAGTAAATTAAGAACTTGGTATTCATTAAATGGAATGAAATGTACTCCAATAACTAAATGCTTTATGGCATTTGTAAAAAATGAAAGAGCAAAACAAACCTATGACATGAATCTAAGTAAAATAACCTAGACCCAGAAGTACCAACACTGCTGACATGGGTATTATTAAAATGCAAAATTTAAGTAAGATTGAAGATTATGTTCAACAAATCTATGGTATAACATTATAGTTCATAGTAATGTATTTTTTCATGAATCACCAACAGGTAGGTTTTCAATCTTTTTCCATATAATATTGTATGTTGAAGCATATGCAAATTAGCTTCACTTAGCTATTTAAAATGCATTCAAATTTCAAAACATTCTACATGACAAATATGTAGAGGTTTTATTGGTCAATTTACTTAAATAAATTCATGTAAATACTTTAAAAAAATAATCTCTTTCATTCATCTAATAAATGGATATTTCAATTGAGACAGCATACTTAGCATACGTATTTCCCCTTCCTCTCTCTTTCTCTCTTCCCCCTCTTCTGTGTATGTGTGTACATGTTATTGGAGAAGGGTTTGCATGTGTGTGTGAAAACCAAAGACTATGTTCAATGTCTTCCTCAATGCCTTTCCATCTAGAGCTCATTAATTTGGCTAGATTGGCTGGCTAGCAAGCTCTTGGGATCTTCCTCTCTCTGATTAGCCACCAGGCCAGCCCTGGGTTTATGGAGAATCTCCACCACACCCATATTTTATGTGATCAATAGATTCTCCTTTAACACCCAGTCATTTACATGTGGGTTGAATGTTTGGAGAATATCTTGATGATTTCCTACAAGAAGGTGCTTCTGTCAATCTGAAGATTGTAGGTTTCTCTCATCTCATACAATGTATTTCCTGAATTGGACAAAACTAGACAGGAAGGAGACTTTGTTCCATGCACATACAAAGAAAAGGAGGTAGCTATTTACCTATTTTTCTCTATGACAAAGCTGAAAATCTCTTAATATTATATGACTACATCATAATATCTTCATTCTTAAATTTTAATGCTTTCACCACTAATTGGATAATATTCAGAAAAATATTTAGTCTTTTTCATTTATTGTGATTCAGATATTTAGAAATTTCTGAAATTGTACTATGATTTAAAATAATTTATCATTCCTTTGATAAATTAATTATGGCCCCAAATTTGCATTTGATTCTATCAGCCTTTGAATAAACTAAATATGACATAGATAAAAAGACATGATGCCATTTACACTAGTTCATGTCTATATTAACCTTTTATATTTCAACTCTAGTTTTTTGTCTTGTTTTGTCTTTTAGTTTAGTTTAGGGCTTTTAAAATTTTTTTATTAATTTATTCTTGTTACATCTCAATGGTTATCCCCTCCCTTGTATCCCCCCATTATTCCCTCCCTCTCATTTTCCCCTTATTCCCCTCCCCTATGACTGTTCCTGAGGGGGATTACCTCCCCCTGTATATGTTCATAGGGTATCAAGTCTCTTCCAATGGACAGAACATTCTCCACAGTTGAGTGGAGAGCTGGGTATGAGTTTCTCACGTACTCTGGTGCCTCATATTTGACCATGTCCCCTGGAGGAGGAGACTTGGTGGCACTCAGAGGAAGGAAAGCAGGTTACCAAGTAGTTTAGGTTTTTTTGAGACTGGGTTTCTCTGTGTATCCTTGGCCACCCTGGACTCACTCTGAAGACAGGCTGGCCTTGAACTCACAGAGATTCGCCTGCCTCTGCCTCCCAAGTGCTGGGATTATAGGCATGTGCCTATAAACCAGGTTTAACTCTAGTTTTAAAAATATTTCCAACTTAATCTGGAGTTAGATTAAGCATTGGAGAAGCAATTCAGTATAAAATATTTGCTTACCATGTAAAAGAGTATTTTAGCACTGTAAAAAAAAGCAACATAAAATTCATACACTAAATACTGTATATTAGAAATTTTCTTGGGTTTGCCCCTTATTTTTTTTTAATTTAAGAAAAATGATACAGAAAGGAGTTAGTGTAAGAAGTTCATTTTAAAAATATAATTGACATTATTAATAAGAAACTCATGATGTATGTAAATTTTTCAAATGACAATAAATTAATTATGTTTGAGTTTTTTATACATCAACTGGTCTGCCATAGTCAAATATTGATTCAGTTGAGACAAGAAACAAATCATTATATCCATGCGCAACTTCATTAAATCCTTATTCTTAATGATAGTTGTCAGCAATTACCGCCATGCGAAGGAAGCACATGTTATTTTATTCTAACTGTGTGCATAGTTTATAAAATGATTATGTAATCGATGTCAATTAACAGCACTGATGCTTATACATCGTTAATGTCACACCCTTTTCTTTGTCATTGCCTTTAACTATAACACTGTGAGATGAACACCCTTCTTCTCATCTTCTTATACTAATGCATGCTATTAAAAGTGGAAAGAAATGCTATATTTATCTTGATATATGTTAAAAATAATGAAGAAGATAATTATCAAGCTTGCACTGCAATTCCATGGCACTTCTGTCAGTTACAAAGTGCTCAGTCTGCATTCTTTTAGTTCATAATGCCTAAAAAAAAAAAAAGAATCAGTGGCTGAAATACAGTCATTTAATTAATTTTTGACTATTATTACTTTCATTGCTATCCTTTTGATACAAGCTAAGTGTTGGTAAATTGAATAATTGAAAAAAGATGGAGAACTACAAAATGAATCCTTTTGTTTTGGGCACAATCTGATTTTTAACTCCTAAGTGCTGAAAGTCAGAGGTTCAGAAATATCACAAAATTGAAAATATTAAATGTGTACTTTAGTTATATACTACACTGTTCATTTTCTCAGGGCTGTGACAAATAGCTGACAGAAGTTACTTATGAAAGAAGCATTTCCCCTTGTCTGACAGCTTCAGAGGGTTCAATGCATCATAGTGGGGAAGGCAGGAACGCTACTGTGGTTTTTGCATTCCATAGCACAGGAGCTGGCATCATGACGTGTCAGTCTCTTCATGAATCTGGAAGCAGAAAACAGCAAGACGAGTCTTAGAGTAAGGACTGCCTTGATCATGGTGAGCTATCTCTGCCTGATTGCCTCTCTCAGGAAAAAAATAGTGAAACAAAAATAGCATCACATCCATGGAATCATTACTCAAACCAACGTCACCATCAAGGACTTGAAAGACAGAGGATGGTGGTTCCCACAACATCTACTTTTAATTCTATTTTGCCTCTTCGACAAATGGATGAGACAGAGTGACAGTTGTCTGTGCAAACTTAATCAAGTAGTGACTTCAGTTGCAGCTTCTGGAGCAGCTGTGGTTTTCTTATATGAGCAGATTAGCATATTTCCTGGTACGTAGTGCGTAGCTATTGATCTAACAAATGCTGTTTATCTCAATACTTTTCCATAGGGACCAACAGAAGCCATTTGTTTTCATCTGGCAAGGCTATCGATGTATGTTTACCATTCTATGTCAAAATTATATTCATTCTCCTGCCCTGTGTCATAACTTACTATAAAGAGGTCCTGTTTACCTGTCTCTTTCACAAAATATCATCCTGGTCCATTATTTTGATGACATTATGTTGACTGGAGCCACTCTACACTCTGGACTTAAGTCTGGGTGTTAAAGAATAAACAAAACTGGGTCTCAAGAGAATGACTTACCACCCAAAGATTCTGAGTATGGCAAAAAGTTTATAGTTTGCAGAAGAGTACTTAGCCATGCCTAATCAAGCAGGCAAGCACACCCGGTAGGAGTTTCCCTGAGTTTTTAATCTTAATGTAAAGAGGTTCTGTGTTCCCTCTGACTGGCTGAGCTTGCCTTTACATTCTTATGTTGCTGTATAATTCAGAACAGCTCTGCTGATAAGCAAAGTGCAACTTTGGAAAACAGGGTACAGCCTTGAGCACACACTTTGATCTTTGAAAAATGCTGCCAGTGGGAGGGATTTTTTTTCCCCAGATGGTGTCTTCGCAAATTTCTTCAAAGATGGAACTTCCTTTGTCTCGTTTAACCCTTTGATGGAAAAGAAAATATATTTTACTTACACTTCACACAAAAATGTGAAATGAATCCAACCAAAATTCAAGGGCTTTGGGCCTCAGTGAAATCTCTATGATTCCAGTGGTGTAGGGCATCCAGAAATATTTCTACTAAGGTAAAAGTCAATTCATTGCACCTGGGCTCTCAAACCACAAAGAAGTAAGCACAGTGTATAGTGGGCCTGTTAGAATTCTGGAGGCAGCACATTCTTTACTTGGATCAAGTGATCTGAAGGGCTTCTAGCTTGGAGTAGGTCCTAGGATAGAAGAAGAGACTTGAACAGGTCCAGGCTCTTCTCTAGGCTGCTCTATACATGGGCCATATGATCCAGCAGATGTGACAGTACTTGGGGGGGCGGGGCGGTCAATGACAGATAGAAATGCTATGTGGAGTCTCTGGGAGTTCCCTAGAGAGGAATAACAATATAGAGGCACTTAAGGCTTTGAAGCAAGGCTGTGTCATCCGCTTCAAGTAGCTACTCTCCCTTTGAAAAATAGCTCCTGGCCAGCTATTGGGCATTAGCAGAAACTGAACATTTGACAATGGCCAACCAAATTATCAGTTAAAATGATCTGCCTGTCATGGGCTGGGTGTTATCTGACCCATCAAATCATAAAGCATTATGTGAACAACAGAACTCCATTATCAAATGAATATGGTTTATCCATGATTGGGCCTGCAAAGGTCCTAAGAGCATAAGCAACTTAGAGGAAAACATTTCCCAAATGTCTATTGTTTCTACTCCTGTTACAATGACTTCCATTCCCCAAAATATACCTATGGTCCCATGGGCTGCACCTGGTGATCAGTTGAACAAGGAAGAACACACCGTGATGGTTCTGCAAATTATGCAGGCACCACCAATAAGTGAACATCTGTAATATTACAGTTCTCTTCTGAAACAACCTTAAAGGACACTGGGGAAGGCCAACCTTCACAGTGATTAGAATTTCATACAGTAGTCAGAAGGATAAATAAGCAGTTATGTGGTACTGCTTATGTGGTATATAAGCAGTTATGTGGTACAAACTATCTGTGGCAGTTTGGATGAGAATGCTTCCTTCCCATAAGCTCTATATTTGACCACTTGGTTCCCAGTCATTGGACCTATTTGGGAAGAATTAAGATGTGTGGCCTTGTTGGGGAAAGTGTGTCACCAGGGGAGGCCTTTGAGGTTTCAGAAAGCCTATGACATGCCCCCCATCTGTTTGTAGATCCTACTGCTTCAGTGTCATGTCTACTTGCCTACTCCCTGATGTGCTAGTTTGGACTGTAACCATTTGGAACCATGATCTCCAACTTAGGTGCTTTATTTTATAAGTTGTCTTGACTGTTGTGTCTTTGAACACTAATAGAAAGTAGCTAAGGCAGGAGTTGATACTAGGAAATGGGCCATTTCTGTAACATGCCTGATGATATTGTTCTTTGGAGGAATGTAGAAGGAAAGACTTTGGACTGGGAAAGTAGTTGGACTGTAAGGAGATTTTATTTTATTTTTTTAATTTTTTATTAATTTATTCTTATTACATCTCAATGGTTATCCCATCCCTTGTATCCTCCCATTCTTCCCTGGGAAGCAAATAAGGATGCAGGGGACATAACACAACATAAATAAGGTAATATACAGGAAAGCCACAATCAACAGTGTTCTAAATGGAGACTATCTTAAAACATGTACACCAAAATCAGGAATAAGACAGGTATCCACTCTCTCCTTTCTTTTGCAACACAGGGCATGAAATCTCAAGTAAAGCAATAAGACATTGTAAAGATATAGATTGAAAACAAATAGCAAAGGAAGAATCCAAAGCAACTCTATTAACAGAAAACATGAATCTATGCATAAAGACCTTAAAGACCCCATCAAGAAACTCCTACAATAACCAAACATACTTCACAATGTAGGAGCATACAAAATCAACATGCCCAAATCAGTAGCCATCTTACATGTAAACTATGATAGAAACAAATAAAAGAATATGATTTACAATTTCCTCAGAAATACTGATCATAAAAAAATAAGCAACTCTATTCAAAAGTTCTCTTAGTTACTCTCTAGAATTTGCCAGCAAGACCCTAGTCCTAAAGACACCTCATGTGTGAGTCTTAGAACATGGAGAGATGAAGCTGGTAGTGACCTGTTAGCTTCAGTCCTATGGCTAACCTTCTTAGTGTTGGAAGGTGCTATGCATGAGAAAAGTTATTATCCACCTTACCCAGCTATGAACTCTATGAGGTATAATAAAGAATGGTCTGGGAATTCATGCCCATTGGTACATTATTGGCATGTATGTTGTAGTAGTAACCAACTACTTTAATATTAGATTTAAGATCTACTCCACATGATGAAGCATATGTCTGGCACTGATATCTGATCAAGAACTTGCAGCTAGACAAGTTCTCACCCTCCCTAGAGATCTTCCTACTATAACTATGCTAAATGGACATAATACTAATCTGACTCCTAACTACTTATTGTTATATCCATATATCAATGCACTTTCCAACCCCTCGTCAAATAAGCTTGTTTGTAGTAGGTTATAATGAACACAAAGACCCACAACTAGCCAAGGTGCAGAAAGTAAGAGTGTGGTGTGCTCTGTTCTAAGTAATCATATATACCACATGCTCTCTTCCCAATGCTAAGAGATCTTTGATGAAGAGGGATTTGAAGGAATTTTAGAGCCAGAGGTGGTAGGTAGCTACAAGGAAACAGAGCTACTCATGTGAACTCAACACTTGTGACAGAATGCGTGATCTGTTCATGAACAAGCCAAACCAATGGCTCAGGGAAACATTCTCCCATTTTAAAAACAGAAGGAAATCCTATCATTTGTGACAACATAGGTAAGCCTGGAATTCATTATAATAACTAAAATGGAACCAGTACAGCCAGCCAAATATTGTGTTATCTCACTAACAGGTGACATTAAAGGATTTCTACATAAATGAAAAGTTGTGATAATATTCCTGAAAATATTTCCTCCTTTGAAAGAGGTTGAGGTTTTGCTGGACCTTGCAGCTGAGTTAAAGATATACCAGGAGATCATTTAAGACTGCATATTTAACCTGCTATCCTACTGTGTACTCAGCTTGTTTGAGGTAATGTAACCAACCTTACTTTGCCTCAGATTTCCCATGTAGTCAGCTTGTACAACCTCAGTAGCATGCATAGAGCTAATCTTAAGTGATGCTCCTGAGCAAGAGTGATGTGTGTTTGTGTGTGTGTGTGTGTGTGTGTGTGTGTGTGTGTGTGTGTGTGTGTGTGTATGTGTGTGTGTGTGTATAGGCACTCATTTGCTGAAAACAGCCAACAGATTAAAAACAACCTTAAAGAAAACAAATATTCACCATAATTGTGAGAAACAATACGTGAATATACACTGATAGCCCCTGTTTGCAGTTTTCAATGTTCTTCTGGATCAGTTGGGCTCATTCAAATAACCTCTTTCCTTGTAAAGCTCTGTTAAAGATCTCTGAAAAAGTATCAAAGTATCCCTCATTCTTCTTAGATACCATGTTCCCTTGCTGCTCAATAAAGCCAAAGCAAAGCCCTTTGTTAGGGACAGTTACAGACACAAAGAGGACACAGGCACAACACAAAATAAACAGAGACATTAAACATGTGTGCATGCACACACACACAAAGGCACACATGTGCACCTACACACACATGCACACACACATGCACATGCTCACACATGCACATGCTCACACATGCACACATACACACACACACACACACACACACACACACACACACACACACACACACACCCCAGATAGACTACAGACAGGGCAGTAACCAAAGACTACAGATAGTTGTAAGACACACATCTCTGGGGTTTCTACAGTTGATTTCAGTCCAAAGGCTTCTGAACTGGGAGGACGTTGTTGATGCTGCCAAGATCAAAGGACTTTTTACTCCTTCCATCAGTTGTTCTATACTAGGACCAGTACAAATCCAGCCCATTGTATTTGCACACTTGGAAACAAATCTCTGTCTCTCAAACTAAAAAGGAACGAGTTAAGTTCTACCAGATAAGTGTTTGGAGAGACGGATTCTTACTTAGCAGAGAGAAAATAGAAAGTCAATCTTCTGCAACAATGAATCAGTACACTAAACAAACATATATTGTCTGTCTCTAGTACCCTCATCAATAGGAATGCTATTAGATTTATAGGATCCATGAAACCATGTTTGTGGTTATCTATATATCCGATGTAAAATATATTGCAGAGGAATAGAGTGTTCTGTAGTTAAAAGCACTAGCTAATCTTCCAGAAGACCTCAGTTCTGTTCCCAAGACTTGTGGGGTAGCTCAAACCACCTGTAACTTCAGTTTCAAAGGATTTGATACTAAGAAAATAAGACAAGACAGAAGTCACTTAGATCATCATAAAACACAGATATTTGCATTCCTACTCATAACCATAGCAAAATTACAGTTATGAAGTAACAACAGAAATAATTTTGTGGTTGGAGTCACCACAGCATGAAGAACTGTATTAAGGAGTCACAGCATTAGGAAGGTTGAAAACCACTGCTCTAGAGTTAAAATCAGTTGCTGTGTGCAGCAAGTATTCACACTATATCTTCCTATGCTGAGCAACATGCTCACTAGAGAATTCCACTCTTCTGACAATATTTAAAGGTGTATATGCAATGGGAACTTTTATAGAGACCGTATTTGCAAAACTATGTTCTTTAGTTTTTCATTTTTAATTGTGTAATGACATGGGTATGTGCCTGTGAGTGCAGGTGCTGTAGATTCCAGGGGCATCAGATTCCCTAGTGCTGGAGATAAACCAGTTTTAAGTCACCTGGGTGATAGAAACCGACCTAAGTTCCTTTGGAAACACAGCAAGTGCTCTCATAACTGCTGAGCCAACTCTCTTGCCCTTTCCTTTAGTTTTTCATAATTCAAGCCTTCTCTGTTTCCTTTTTCCTGAGTTTGGGATGTAATATTCTCATGGGATAGTTATCTTGGATTTCAAGTAGAAGCTATATTCTCTTCTCCTGTATTAAGAATCTAGGGGAATGTGTGGCCAGTTCTTAATTCCTCTACCTTTATGGTAGGGCAAACCAGCATTGCTCACTGAGATGTGCTCGTGGTTGTTTTGTCTTAATTAGTTAAAATATGAACAGTACTAATTACTTGATTCACAAGGAAAATCATTAAATTAAAATCACATTTGACTACTGCTAGCATATTAGGGCATATATTTTTATTTAAGTGCAGAGACTGTCTGAATCTTAACTAACCCACAAAATACGTTCACGGAGAAACTAATTAACACCCCATCTATGAGCACAATTCCCTGATGACTTGATTTCTCAATGAAACTAAAGATTCTTTTTGACCTACCATAATGTTCCTTCTGCCAAGGTTAAGGGAACGATATCACCATAATTGGGGCATGAGTCGATATTAGCCTGATTTAGGTTAGGGAGTCAAAGATTTGCACAAGGAAGAAATTCATAATAATTAGGGTGTAAAGTATGAAAGCAAGGGGCTTAAACACAGCATAAATTAATTATTTAGTGCTGCTCAATCCATTTAGGCTTATAAATTACAAAAGGTCATAGGACAAAGCCTGTATTCTCTTTCAGTTAAACAGTCTAAGATTTCTAAAAGCTAAGTTGTTGCAAAGTACAAACAAGCATGTTTAAAAGTCCATATAATATGCATTGGGAAATGCTAGGTAGGTTAGCAAAGGAGTAGTGGCAAAACATCCTTTATTAAATAATCCTAAGAATTGTTAATACCTAAATTTCATATCACACAAGTATGTTTGTTCCTTCTTTGTAATTAGTAGCGTAATACATTTATAATATTTTGAATGATGTTATTTCATTGATGACGAAGTTAATGCTTTCTTGATAATACAGGTTTTAGTAAATTGATAATTTCATGATTTGGATGGATAATTCTTAGTAGAGAAAACACAAATATAAAAGAATAAAACAAGAAAGCACAATAATTTTGGAGACTTCAGTCAGATGAATACTGCTCATTCCCCAAGATGTTTGTTTACATCCTAATAAATTTCTTTGTTTAACAAAAGGAACTCTGTGTGCTGTGTAAAGGAGATGCTGTCTCAAATATATAAGTGGGGCCTAATGTGATGTCAAGACCCTTAGAAGAGCTGATTAGTCGAACACAGAGTCAAAATTACATGAAGGTGGAAGCAAGGAAAGAAAGGGTGATGTGGTTCTAGGAGAAGGAGCCAAAGGATGTGAGCAGCACCTCAGATGTGGAAGTCAAGAGACTGGCCATCCCATAACTTCTCACAGGGACAACCCTGAGTCAAATACAATTTAGAGCATCTCGTCTTTAAAATTATACAATAATACATTTGTGCTATTTTAAACTGCTAAGTAGGTAAGTTGTGGTTTTTATAGACACAATAAGACAAGAGACAATAAGAAGTTAACATGATATCATTCATTTCAAAATATTAGACTCTGCTGAAATACAGTGACCAATATCATCCAATATAATGGAATGAGCATACCATATATAATGCATTTTCAAGGACCTAGGTCTGAGTTATTATACAACCTAAACAAAATGCATTTTCCTATAATTAACATTAGTTTAATTAAAATCAACACATCCATATAAAGGATCTTGAGCACTGGCTACATAATTTAATCATTCTGGAGGATAAAATAAAATATGTGTGTTTTCCTGCCTTTTGAACACCTTCAGTTTTAAAGCAGAAATAGATGCAAAACTATGAAGACTAGAAAGTAACGTAGAACTTGTGTTTTAAAATACAAGAATTGGAAATGCACAATAATGTTATAGAGAACAAGCAGAAGAGGGGTATTAAATTGGGAGGTCAGGATAAGGGGGGAATGTGGGGAGGAAACACTGAAGGCTTTTTAAAAAGCCATATGGACACCTACAACTGTAGAAGCTCCCTAAAATATATACATATATGAAAGGAACTTAAATACAGGCACCACATAAAGGGCAAGACGAGCCCCGTTTAGGCATCTTATACTACCACGTAAATCCTTCAGTTCCAGAAATGGATTTCATTTTGTTGAATCATTACCCAAAGGGATCCATAGCACAGCTTCCACCAAACATCACAGGCCAATGTGATTGGTTACCCTCCACAGTCTGATGGTAAGACCTTTTGGCAGAAAACACAACTTACTTATGTCCTTGAACATGGAAATTTTTAGCTGGCTCCCAACAGAAACTTCACCGTCTGCTAACTAACATTCATGGCACTGGAAGGTACATTCTATGCTACTGGTGGAGAAGGTAATCATCCGTTCCACCCACTGTTCTTAGATATTTTTTTTCAATTGTTTTAATTAACTATTTGCATTTCACTTTGGAAAGTTCTTACTAACTTTTCTTTAAGATCACTATTATTTTCTTGGCCATGTTAGGCCTACTGAAGCTCCAGTAAATTTTTTCTATTTTCTAGAGTTTCATTTGATTCTCTTCCAGTATAGCTGTCTTTATGTTAAAAGAAAATTACCACTTTTGTAATTTTCTGTATTCTTTTTAAATTTTTTGACAGATTAACATTGTTTTTTATGTGCTAATTCTACATCATGTCCTTCCTGAGTCTTGTTCTTTTGGCTGCGTTCTCTCTCCAAACTTGTTTTAGTTGCCTTTTAAATTATTTTTGTGTGTGTGTATGTCCACCCTTAAAATCAAGATATTCTATATGTGATCATAGGATTTGCCAAAAATAGGCCCCAGTATAAAGATTGGCTAAGAATACTGTCATTTAAACTTTAAAATTTTCTATCAGAACAAGATCCACAAATTTTTAATTCCTTTAGTGACTTCACTCTTACCTCCCACTTTACCCTGAGCTTCTGTAAGTACTTCATAGTAAGAGAGTATGTTACAGCTCTTTCAATTGCCATTGACACTTTCTGTATAAAAACCCTAGTTACATAATGGTAGCATTAATATTACAAAGGGATAGGAATAGATGTTTGTGGTGATCTGAATGAGCAATGTCCTCCATAGACTCACACATTTGAGCACATGGTCCCTTTGATGGGCAAAGAACACCACTGGGAGAAGGCTCTGCGGGTTTATGCCTTGCCTCTCTTCCAGTTTATACTCTCTGCTTCCTGTGTGTAGATGGAGAAATGATCTCTCATCTTCCTAATCTGGCAACACGGTATCATACCTCCCCTTCAATTATGGACACTCCTTTTAGAGTGATGAGCCAAAATAAACTCTTCCATAAGTCACTTTTGGTCATCATATTTTATCACAGCAACAAAATATAATTAATATGCTATTCTAATTGTATATCAGCTTCTTACCAATATTTCACAAGTGTCTCTGCTAGTATCGTATCTATTTTTTCCATTCTTCACCCTTTTTCTTTCTCTGGCAATGGAGTTCTACATCTATTCTCTCAAAAACTTAAACCCTTTCTGAATTGTCTTATCCCCTTAGATGAGATAAAAATCTAGACATAATAGAGTGACATAAACTCACCTCTTTCTTGAAGTTCTGACCAGTCTAATAACCATGGCTAATAGGCCATCAAGTGCATATTTCACAATAAATGGTATCTTCCTTTCTTTCTGTCAAGTCCCTAAGGAGATTTTTCTCATGCCTTCACAGTATAGATTTATGAAGTTCGTAGAGTTAAGACTCAGAAATTTTTAGGTGTTCCTTCAAGACTAGGACGATAAAACATTCTCATTCCCATTCTCATACTAATATCCAGCCTTCAATATTTTCCATAATTATAATATATTTGTGTGTATCAGTTCATGATAGCTGCTTCTGCTTCCTCTTCCTCTTTCTCTTTTCATTCCCATTCTTATTCTCATTCTTTTTTTTTTATTGAAATAAGGAATTTAATATTTCTCTGTGGACAACTCTTGTTTTCTCTTTTATTTTTTTCCTTTTTTTTCTCCTTTATTAATTTATTCTTGTTACATCTCAATGGTCATCCCATCCCTTGTATCCTCCCATTCTTCCCTCCCTCCCATTTTCCCCTTATTCCCCTCCCCTATGACTGTTCCTGAGGGGGATTACCTCTCCCTGTATATGCTCATAGGCTATCAAGTCTCTTCTTGGTAACCTGCTATCCTTCCTCTGAGTGCCACCAGGTCTCCCCCTCCAGGGGACATGGTCAACGGTAAAACACCAGAGTATGTGAGAAAGTCATATCCCACTCTCCACTCTACTGTGGAGAGTGTTCTGTCCATTGGCTAGATCTGGGTAGGGGTTTAAGGTTTACCGCCTGTATTGTCCTTGGCTGGTGCCTTAGTTTGAGCAGGACCCCTGGGCCCAAATCTGCCTATCATAATGTTCTACTTGTAGGCTTCTAGGACCCTCTGGATCCTTCTACTTTGCCATTCTCCCATGATTCTCTCATCTAGAGTCTCAATAGAATGTCCTTCCCTCTGTCTCAGTTTCCTGGTAAGTGAAGGCTTTCATGGGACGTGCACCTTGGGCTAATATGCCTTATTCTCACTCTTATTCTGGTAATTCTGACATTCTGAATGAATGTTCTTCCAGAATTTGGACTCATAGATGTCCATTCAATATTGGGTCTCTTTTTTATCAAGTCATTGATCCTCAATTCATTCAACTTTCTCTTGTGATGACGATTGGAGAAGGATTCCTGTCTTAGTCACTATTCAGTTGCCGTAACAAAACACCACGGACAAAGCAACTTCTAACAGAAAGCATTTAAGCGAGCTTAGAGTTTCAGAGGGTTAGTGGTCATGATGGTTGGACTATCAGCTAGTATCAATTTGCAGTGGTTTTTAGGTTAGATTATGGTGACTTAGTACAGTGTAGAAGTTGTGGATATTGAAAGAACTGGTCAGACTTCAAACATGTAAAACTGAAAAGATTTACTCAACTGTGATTAGAATATGACAGAAAATATGGAGAAAAACAGGACTTCACATAGGTTTTTTTTTCTCAGCAATTAAAAAAAATTTAGTTTTCTTCAAATGATGTAGTTCTTTCTGAACTATTAATCTGGTTAAATACCACCTGAGATCTCCATCCTTTACTATCTCTCCACTGAGTGCATATTAGCTTCTTTACTCTGGCACCCAAGAACATACCTGCCCCTCATGATTAATATTGGCATTTGTCTGCCTGTCTAACCTCAGTCTAGCACATCCTTAAAGTTTTTCTGTGATTCATGCTGAAGCCTTTTAACCTACTGACCTTTCATATTACCTCAAGTCTTAGCATGCATAGATGACAATTTGGTTTCTTGTTTTTGTTTTGTTTGTTTTTAGAATTTCTCTGTTTCTTTATGTCTAATTCTTTCTGACACTTAAAGTTAATAAGTTGCTAATTATTCTTTGGGGAAAACACCCAGCCCATTCCTTTGTGCTTACTCTTAATTTTACTCTGGCAGTCTGGTCAAAGCATATTTTTAAAAATTAGTTAAGGACAAAGTACATTTTTAAAAAGCTAAAGACACATAGTTTAGGAAAAAATGTAATGGTCACTGTGTATAGACAGCATAAAAGTCTGAGGAAATCCCAACTTTCCTCCAAACAGTCCTTAGTGGTCATGAAAGAGCTTGTCAGGGTAGAAGAGCACCAGGCAAGATCACAGAATCCAGTCCTGTAGATAAACATGCCCTCTAGCCAGGCGGGAGCCATGATGGCTCAGCAGCTGAGGTGGTCTTTGGAGAAAAGTTTTACTTTATTGATTTCTCCTTAATGAATGTTATATTATAAGACCATTAGTAGAAAATCTTTCTCCAAGTCTTGAAATCATTCTAACTTTTAGTTGAGTTTATGGCAGAGTTTGTTGGTATTTTCACGTAGTTCTTCATTGTTTCATGGGATTATTTTGTTTAAGAAAAACATTAAGATATTTCATTATAATAGAAAATCTCTGATTGTCTATTGCACTCACATGGTAGCTCAAAACCCTCTGTAAGTCCAGTTACAAGAGATCTGATGCCCTCTTCAGGCCTTAAGAGCTTCACACATGTGGTGTACTACATACACACATGAACACTCATACACACAAGATAAAAATAAATGTATATTTTTTAAAAAGAGGTCATATATGAGCCCCGGTTAACATCTGGACTGAATTTATTGTGAGTTTACAAGTCCAGCAAGCATCAAAACTTGTTTTCTGTAAGTGGCCATGTAGATTTAGCATCTGTTAGTATGTTATAGCATTACTATTTATTTTGTCAATTAAGTTCACATTCTGTGTGTGCGTATTAAGTGGGGCTGTGGGTATTGGTATACCTTGTCACATACAAATTTAGCTCATTTTCCTTTACACTCATCAGCTTTTAATAATTAGGAACTGAAGTAGACTTCAGGCTCTGTGTTAGCTGGCTCCCCCCACCCCCCTGGCTTTCTCAGGTACTTGTCTTACACAGGCCACACCCACTTAGGGACAGAACTTTCCACAGTTCTCATTTCTCAGGAGACTCAAAGTTTTATCTTCTACATTTTAAAAACATTTCTTCTTCTATTTGCTTTTTTTATAAATAAACAAAGCATAAAAGTAATTACTTTCATTATGAAAATTTCAAATGTATATTTTTGACAATCACCTCCAACCTCTGTACCCCACCCTACCCACTGTTTATACCCTTCTAAGCCCAGTATTTCCCATTCTATTTCTCTCTCTCTCTCTCTCTCTCTCTCTCTCTCTCGCTCTCTCGCTCTCTCACTCTCTCACTCTCTCACTCTCTCTCTACACACACACACACACACATACACACACACACATTTCTAAAAATGGCATTTCCTTCTCCTGTTCTCATTTCTAGTTTTATGACCTATAACCATTTCCATATCCATACACATATATAAAATTAAATGCAAGAATCTACATATGAAAAAGAACGTGCAGTGTTTGTTTTTCTGAGTTTGGGTTACTTTACTACATATAATAATTTCCAGTTCCAAATATTTTCCAGAAACGTTCATACTTTTATTTTTCTTTTGAATGTGTACAGCTGAATGAAATTTCTTTATGCATATGATCACTTTCCCATTGTCCACTCATCTGTTGATCTAAACTGATTCTACCTCCTGAAAATACTGCAGCAGTAAACATGGCTGTACACACATCGCTGGTGCAGGATTTATAGTCCTTTGCATATATGCCCATGTCATGGCCTCAGCCGTCAACTTGACAAAACCTTGGGTCTCCTGAGAAATGAGAAATGTGGAAGGTTCGGACTCTAGGTGGGTGTGGCCTGTATAAGAAGGGTGCCTGAGAAAACCAGAGGGGATGCCAGCCAGCACACAGCCTGAAGTCTACTTCAGTTCCTAAGTATAGGCCACTGCCTTGAGTTATGCTTTGATTTCCCTCAATAATGGGTTGTAACCTGTAAGCCACAAGAACACATTCTTCCAAAAATTGCTTTGGTCAGGTATTCCATCACAGCAACAGAAAGCAAACAAAGAAGCAAGCAGCCCCAGGAATTGTCTAGATGAGTTGAAAGATAGTTCTCACTTTAGATTTTTCAGAAAACAGCATATGATTTCCATAGTAACTGCACCAGTTGGTTACTTTTTTTTTTTTTATCATTTTACCTTATCTTTTTTCACCATTAAATGCTTTTATAGTCTTAACTTTACTAACATGCACAAAGTGTCACATCTCCTAAAGGTACTAACAATTGCCACAGCACAACTAAATGACAGAAATTCCAAACGATAACACTGTTGAAAATCAGTTACCAAGTGGGAAGATGATAAAATTATTAGCAGTAGGTGACAGCCCTGGAGCTAATATAAAGGGCACTGCATATACTCTTCTACAGTATTGAACTCTTTGGGCTTGGCGCTTTTGTTGCCACGAGCCTAGCTGAGTTATTGTGTCTGTGATACTGTGCTGCACTTCTTAATTAGGATGGTTTCATCTAAGCCACATAGCTTCCTGAAGCCTTTGCAAAGAAGAAATTAAGGCACGTATGCACCAAGGATGATACAAGTGAAACTAATAGAACTGATTTCCAAAGCTAACCTTTGTTGGTGGCTATGTGTAAGATTACGGCACCAGAATTGATCATGAAATACAGGAAGAAACATCCCCAAACACTAACCATCTCAGAATATTAAGCATGCTCGTGTTAATAAGCAGAATCAATGGCATCTCCAACTTAGGTAAACTTTTCCTTTACAATAATCATTGGGCTCTTTTGGCACTGCGCTAAAATAGAACAAAAGCTTGCCACAAATACCAACACACAAATTGAAAGGATCTTGATCCTGAAGGATCCAGCAGAGAAAAATGAAAGACCCATAAAGCATATGGCATATTCCTTGTCAAATTTCCTCATATGAGGACACTGCTATGAGATGTAAATATCTTCAAAGGATTAACCCTTCAACGTCATGAAAATATGCACATTTTCAAAGGAGCGAAGTGTTTTCTAATCTGAACATCTTTAAAGGGTGGAAATCAATAAATGGCATGAAAACTTCAAAGCAGGACCCGCTGTCAATGACAGAAGTTCCCCAGCAATGTGGAAGCTTTTGAAGGAGGACTCCCAGTGCTGAGATACCTTTGAAGTGACTGGAAACAGACATTTATAATTATGGAAAGGTGCAGTGTCCAGCAGGGATAGTACAAAGACATGTCTGAGGTAGGTACAGGCAGAGATTGGGAGATGGCAGGGACACTGACCTCGCAGCCTCCCAGTGTAAAAGCCTTTCGGGTTAACTCAATAACCACGTATAAAGTGGCAAGTGTAGAGTGAGAACAGTGGCAAGAGGCTAGAAACCAAATTATTTCAGAGCTCGTGTTTCAAAAGAGAGAAAAAGAATCTCTCAGCACCCCTAAAGCGTTTCTTAATACGTACCGCCTGTGCTTGGGTTTTTGGTAGCTTCATGATAGATGAAGTTGTTATCAACAGTCAGCTTTCTGCAAACAAGTGTTCTGCTCTGTGAGCATGAAGAAAATCTCAGAGTCAGCCTCTCTCATTCTCTTGATTTCCAAGTTCATACACCAAAAGCTTTCTAATATTCTTACTATGCAAGTCATATGGCATTCTAAGCCATGTAAATAGTCTTAATACATAAATAACTGTTCATTTTATTTAAAAGTATTCTTAACCAGAACTTTATTGTTTGTTTTACGTAACTCAACTGAAGACCTTCTGAACTCCATAATAGGTGGACCAGCACAAAATTGAGTGGTTAAGACATCTAGAACAAAGCCAGAAGAGATTAATTATTATGCTTATTCCCTAAACCAGAATTTCTTTTTTACCTGAATACCACTGGGCTTTTTGGCTCTTGGTGACGTTCATTACAGAATATGCTTTCCCCAAACATCACGGAACATAAAGATGCCCTCATCTCTATTCCAGGCACTCTGGGTGACGTCGATCATAGATCCCACCTGTCCCTGTGGAGATGGTAGTCCAGTGTCTGGTCACCAGTCAAAAAGAAATGTAAATTATGCTGTGACAGGAAGTTTTCAGAAAGCAACATGAAAGGAGGCACGCATTCCGAAGACTGGTGTAGGCTTCCCCCCAAGTAACCTTCAGTTAGGCTGCAATCAGAAAGATGAGCAGTGACCCATCAGGAGGGCTTGCAGTTAGATGGTAACATCAACCAGTTAGAGGGAGAAGCGAGAACTATACCAGGTGGAAAGAGATGAAAATACAAAACTCTGCCATGGGCAGCCAAAACGAACGTCATTTCAATGGAGAACTTTAAGTTACTGAGAGACTTAACGCTGACCTAAAGGACTTTGACCTTAACCATCCAACCCGTCCAGCAACTTTGAATGATTTAAGTATGTGACTAATGAATGAAGTTGGAAAGAATAAGTAAGAATGAAAAAAAATTAGTTTAGAGAATGATGTCCATATCTTTCCATAGCATAAGATCATTCACTGAGAAAATTAGGAAAGGGGTTGGTTTAGGACATAGAGAAGGAGCTCAATTTTTGTTATGTTGCACTTGAAACATGGATGGCTATCTTAAAATCATGAAAGTATAGGTGTCAAGGACCATGACTGCCAGCAGAAAAGAAAACATCTGCAAAGCAGGTAGCTTACTGATGTCAACTTCCTTGTAAGGACGTAGTTATGACTTTATATATGAGGGAGATAATATAATATGATCCACTTCATGAAATGCTGAATTCACATAATAATGTGTATGTGTGTAAGTGTGTGTGTGTGTGTGCATGTATGTGTGTATATGTGTACACACACAGAGAAATCTTGATTGCAAGCAAAGACATTTCAATTATTCACTTGTAATATTTATCAAAGATAGGTACAATATGCAAGAAATGATGAAAATGGAAAGAGAATCATGGGAGATCCTTCCAGAAATCCAATATTAAAGGCTCTACAGTTTTCTTTCAAATATTGTGGCGGCATTTCATTGAGATTCTCTTGGATTTCATAGTTTAAAACTGAATTCAGTGTTTGATAAATGATAAAATGTACTATTTTAATCTATGTTTAAGACCTTCTGGATTTGGGAGAAGGTAGCATTATTGTAGTATCCCTCCATAGATGTTCATAAATGTATTTTGTTTCTTATGGAGTTTTACTTATGCTGTTAATTTTTCCAATAAGGTTAAAATAGACAACTTAAAATGCTTGTATCAGCTGTTAATTATTAATGCAATAAATTTTTAATGAGGGACAATGATGTGGTAGGCATTCTTCTAGGAATTTAGGATTTATTAGTGAACAAAACAAAGAACATGAAATATTCCCATGATTTACACATTTTTAATGAACTTAAAAACATTTTAGATTTGTATTGAACACTAACTATGGAGCAGCATGTCTAGATACCTAGAATATGGCAGTGAAATAACCAGCGAAGCTCCCCCAAATTTCTTCATCAGAGTTAGCAGTCAGTAAGGAGAAACAGACACTGAACCAACAGAAAATAATTATATTATGTGTTAAAAAAGGGAGAGGAACATGATACAAGAAAATTCAAGCATGATAAGGGATGGACTGTGTACTGAAATTTCATGTATAATGACAATTGAGGCGACATTTCAACAAAGACTTGAAGGACCGACAAGAGGCCAGGGCATCTCGGGGGAAAACATACTACCCAGGCTGTGCCAACCTCCCATGGAGGAGTATGCTTGATGTGTTCAAGGAACATAAAATCACCTGGTGTGCTTAGAATTGAGTGATAAAAGGGTAGAATAGTGAGAGACAAGGCCAGAGAGGGTGGGCAAGGGTCAGGGGGATGTTTGTGGATCACTGTAAAGACTTCAGATCTTTTCTGTGTGCGCAGGGAGGAACCGTAGTATTCTGATCAGAAAAAAAAAAATGACCTGACTCATTTTAAAAGGGCAATTCTTGTTGCCGTGTTGAAAATAGAATATGAGGCGAGAAGCGTGCATTACAGGGGGCAAAGGCATAGGTAGGTGTGGTGAAAAGACTGGTTAAGAAGGTTCCTGTGACACACAGGTAGGAAACTGAGAACTCTCATGAAGCTGCCTCAATAAAGGTAAGGAGAAGCAGTGAGGTTGCAGAATTCATTTTAAAGGCAGAGCTAGAGGGTGCTGTAAGTGGGATACGATAGAAAGAGAGGAAGCAGCTCTGACTTGAAGGCTTGTGAAATCCGCTGCCAAAGAGGAAGTGCTATAGGAGGAGACTTTAAAAAAAGAAAGATCTGATGTTCATGATTTAAATGTGCCAAGTCTGAAATGATCATTTAAAAAATGCCAATGGAGACATATGGTTGTGTGTATGTCTGGAATTATAATGTTTGACATGGATATTAGTGGAAAGGTGAGCCTGTGTGAGCATATAAACAGTTGACGAAGCTTAGGATGGAGTCCTGGGAGTCCTTAGGGAAAAAAAAAACTAGCAAGACCAAAGATGAATCAAAGGCGAAGGTGGAAAGCCAGCTGGGCCATTAAGCTGGAAGTAGCCAGGACACTCAATCACTGAAGCAGCAGTGATGAGCACACCTAGTCCTCTGCCTGAACGACTCCTGTCTCAACTCAGATTCTGCGGCATAGGAAGCACCTTCTCTTCCACGGACCGATGCTTAAGGCAGGACTTTCTTGGGTGATGCTTTCCTCGCCTTTCATGTGTATCACACGACATGATTTTCCCTTCAGATTGATCTACCTCAGTCTAGATCTCCTTCCTTCTGGCTTACATTAAACTACCACGTCTGTCTAGGACAGCAGTTCTCAACCTGTGGGTCGCATAGGCAGTAATATCAAATATTTACATTGTGATTCCAAACAGTAGTAAAATCATAGTTATGAAGTAGCCGCAAAGTGATTTTCTGGTTGGAGGTCACCACAACACGAAGAATTGTATTAAAGGGTTTCGGCTTTAGGAAGGTTGAGAGTCACTGCCCTAGGACAAAGCAATGGTCCCATAAATTCATCCCATGGTTTCCGGAACGTCTATCTCTCTGTCCTGGTTTTCATTTTTATGATGTCCTGTAAGTTCTCTTTGAAACTTAAATTTAAAAAAATGCTGAAGTATAATGAATCATCTTGACTGTCACCTTGGTAGGATTGTAGACTCACCTAGCAGACAGCAAGCCACTGGGCATGCCTATCGGGGATTATAGAGATGAGATGAGCCTCTAGCAATATCTGAGAAGTACTACTGTGGAGTGTAGGTACCACGGAGAAAAAGACACACCTTAAATGCAGGACGTATCATCCTGTGGGCTTAGACCCCAGCTTGAATTTAAAATGGAAAAAAGAAAAAAGAAAAGGCGAAAAAAAATGAGTTAAATTATAGCAGTGTTCACCTCCCTCTGATTCCTGAGTGAATACAATGTGACTAGCTCCCTTCAAGCTCTTGCTGCCATGAGCCCCTCCTGGGGTACCATGGGCTGTGCCCCGTAACTGTTCGGTAAAATGACCCCCTGCATCATTAAGTCGCTTCAGCCAGGTATAGAGAGTCACAGACGAGTAGCTAATGCAGTCCATAAGCAGAACAGCACGTGTTTGTGTTACCATTACATCTGATTACGTTTATTTTTTTTCCACTGTTCATGTCCCTGTAACAATTACCCAGAGGAAAAGAGAATGCTAATACACTGCTCAGAACCACTTCTGTGCACTCTCATTACCACAACCTTCACTCCAGCGTCTGTACCCACAGCCTGGGTTTCCTGCTTTGAACTTAGATGAGCAGAATCACGTGCTGTACTTTCAGAAATTCCACATTTTCTCCTGTAATTTCTTCTTGCCTTGGCTGTGTAATTATATTCATTCTTATTGAAATGTGTTTATGATGAATGCCTATACTGTAATTTGGGTTTTTTTATATCTATTTTACTGATACTCATTCACTTGGACACTGGAGATATTACAAATACTGATGCTGTGAAAATTCTGAATTCTATAGTTTAACCATTAAGAATGATTTTTGAGAATGTCTAGGAGTAGAATTTATAGAATTTAGGAAGTCTTATTCTTCCACATCACAGCAAAGTAGTTTCTTGTTGCACTGTGTTGGTGTTTGTTTTGTTTTGCTTTGTTTTGTTTTCTTTTGTTTTAAGACAGTCTACTATGTAGCTCTGGCTGGTCTGAACTTGCTATTTATATGAGGTTGATCTCAGACAAGCAGAGATTTGCCTACCTCTGCCTCATAATTCCTGGTATTAAAGGTATGCACTACCAAACCCGGTGCCCACAAATACTTTATATTTTCTAGTTTTCATTTTCATTATGTTCTAACAGGTATTTAGTGAGTATTGCATTCTGGTTTTGATTTATATTCCACTGCTATGTAAAAAATTTCAAGTGCCTTTTCTTTCATAGATTGATTATACAAGTAAACCCCGACTTCTATAAACTGCCTTTAACTGGTTGTTAATTCTTTTCTCTAGATTGAGGGAGTTGTTTAGTCATTGAATACAGCTGGATACAAGCTTTGTCTATTTATTCATTTACTTTCTTGTTTATGATGTGATCTCATTGTATATTGCAGAATAGCCACAAACTTGCCATCTATTTGCCTCAACTTCCCGGGTGCTCTACTGCAGGCACGCACCAACAAATGTGACTGGAGACAAGTCTTTTGTCTGCTGGCTATATTGCAAATGTCTTCTATCATTCCATAATTTGTCTTCTTTTCAATATGATATTTTGGTTAGTAGAAGTTCTGAGTTTTAACATATTTATATATTCTTCTCCTGTTATCAGTATTTTCCTGTCTTATTGAAAAGGCTACACCAAATTCCTGAAGGTATTTTCCTGTTTTCATCACAGATCTTATGTTTCAGCTTATAACTTTAATTCACTACTTCTGGAGTTGATTTGGGTTCTGAATGACTAAATATTCATTTTTGCCCAGCAACATTTTTTGAAAAGAACCTGGTTTTGATGCCGTACTTTTGTTAACTTTGTCCTAGATTAGATAATCACATGTGGTGGCTGTTTCTGTGTTTTACCCTGGTCTGCTGGTTATATAACTACGGTTTTATTAAGTCTTTATTTCTGGTATTGTAATTTATTCTGTTTTGTTTGCTCGTGTATTTTTCTGCTTTCCCTCAGAATTTATTGACTTCATTAATTTTAAAGTCAGATTATCAGTGTATAAGAGAAATTATTCTTGGATTTCGACTGGGATTACATAACCTATGAATTTTAAATAAGTCCTTCCAATTCAAAAATTAAACTTTAGCTCATATTGGAGTCAGTTACAGGAACTCAAATATTCAGGTTGCTTTGTTTACTGTTTGTTTATAGTTTATTTTGGCTCCCTCCCAGTGTGTCTGGCTCAGCATGTCTAGGGTGAGCACTTCTAGCACATGCTCTAGAGATGCTGCTGGGATTTTCTGAGGCCCACTGTGCCAAGCTGCAGATGCCATTACTACATTCTAATATTCTCTTGCTTGTACGATTGCTTACAAAACCAGTTATGATTATCAGGCATCTCCACTGCTGATGAATGTCTTAAAATGTTTGTTACTATACTTAAAAACACATAAAGTTGACGGTATGAAGAAAACACAAGCAGTAATGGTATTCTGAGCAGTCAGCTTACTACCATGATCTTTTCTGGGTTTCATGTACATTGAGCGATAATGATATTGTCAGTAAGAGGGAGAATGGGAAGATACAAGTGAGGACATAACAATCAAGATGTAATCTGAATAAATAATTTAAATTAAAAAAGAAATTGTGGGTAAAAGCGGCTACCAGAGATATAAGCTTTGAACCTTCAAAAATGCTTATTATATTTCCTTGAGTTAGATTAGGTTTGACACACTTAGTTTTAAGTCATCAGCAGATAAATGATTCTATTCTGTTGAATACTAATATCATTTCCATGTAGTGAACTATTTATCGTTTACTCCCATGTCTACTTTTGCATCTTTCTTCATTCAAAAGACAGTTCTGTCTTTTGTGAATTGTGTTGTTTGATTTTTAGATGTTTTACGTATTTGTTTACTTATAGATTTGGTATAAGGCAGCAACAACAAAACCCCAAACTTAACATTCCTCCTCTTTTAGGTTCATAATTTTTACCATGTATTCCATAACTTCAAATCAATATCCTCTAGTGAAAATGGAAGAGAAACTGTTTAGGGAAATAAAAGCAACTAATGAAATAGAAAGGAAATAAATGACAAAGGGGAGGTTGTGAGGGAAAATATGCTAATAGTATGTTATATACTTGTATAAAAATTATCTGTATAGAACCCAAGACCATGTATAATTAATATACATTGTGATGGCTGATCTTTATTATAAATTTCATAGGATTTAGGATCACCCCTCACAGGGGGTGTCTACATTGAGCTAATTGAGGTGGGAGGATTCACCATAATGTTTGTGTCACCATTCCAGGGCTAGAGACCTGAAAAAAATAAAAAAGAGAAACTGCGCCTGGCCCCACCATTTACCATTCTCTGCTTCGGGACTGTAGATGCTGCCTCGTTCTCTTGCTGTCATGCCTCCTCTGCCACGATGGGCTGCACCCTCAAACTGTGAGCCAAAACAAACTCCTCCCCTTTAACCTGCCTTCAGTAGGCATTAAGTGGCAGCAGCAGGAGATGTAAAGAACGCAGAGATTGGTACTCAGGAGTAGGCTGTCGCTGTGAAAAACCCGACTGCATTGTCCCTAGGCCTTTGGAACTGGTTTGTAACTTTGAGTTAGAAAATCCCACAGTGCTGCCAGCATACTGAGAGGAATTTGAAAAATCAAAGTTCAGAGAGAAAGGTTCAGCTCGTGGGGACTGGGAGAAGAACAAGGACTTGATTTGGAACTGCCATGGTCTGGCAAAGAATCTGGGTACCTTTTACCTTTGTCTTGAGAATCTGGCCAAAGCTGAATTTTAAAATAGTAATAATGATGATGATCAGTAGCAATGACATTGAGATTCTCTAAATCATCTTGGGGTCAACCAAATCCGACAGGCACATCCTATACCATTTTGGGGAGGGGGGGGTCAGTTGGATTCTCCTGACATACTTGAAAGAAAGTTTCCCTAGTGTTGAAGAGAACAAGTAATTTAGACACAAAACTTGAAGGATTGGAGCTAGACATGGTCTGGAAGCTTCCCCTGCCTAAGGACTACTAGCTCCCATACCAGAAGTTGCCAAGGGACCAAAGCAACTGATACTCTTAACAGCTGCGATGCCTATATACCACAATGATCTGAATAGAAAGGTATCCCTAAAGGTTTAATAATGGCACTCATATCCTGGCTGTAAATTTTTGTTTAATTTGACTTAAGTAAAACTTAACTGGAGGGACATCATCCTTGCTAATGGAAATAAAGTTGAGTACCTAGGACTAGTGAGAACTTGGATCTTAGAATAGGACCTAATGCTACCACTCTCCTAAAACATGATTCATGGATGGATGCATTGCTTTGTTTTTGTTTTGTTTGTTTTCCAAGACAGGGTTTTTCTGTGTAGCCCTGGCTGTCCTGGACTTGCTTTGTAGACCAGGATGACCTCAAATTCACAGAGATCTGCCCGCTTCTGCCTCCCAGAGTGCTGGGAGATATGGAGAGAGTGAACAGCTTTGTCTAGTCCCTGATTTTAGTGGAGTTGCTTTGAGTTTCTCTCCATTTCATTTGGTGTTGGCTATCGGCTTGCTGTATATAGCCTTTGTTATGCTTAGGTATGTGCCCTGAATCCCTGGTTTCTCCAAGACTTTAAACATGAACGGATTCTGTCAAATGCTTTTTTGGCAACTAAAGAGATGATCATGTGGAGTTCTTTTTCTTTCAGTTTGTTTATATGGTGGATTACATTGATACTCCTGGTTGCATTATTAATACTGATCATCCTATCCTCTGGTAAATGTAGCTCCTATCCCACACCAAAGAAGTTTTGCAGCAAACAGAGATCATTGCAATAAGGCACAATGGGTCGAAATACAGAGAACAACTGATCATGGAGTGCCCGTTCTGAATCAATACGTCTACAGCAGATCCCCAAACCTTAGGCTCAGAGGATATTATGGAAGAGAGTTTGAAAGGCTGTAAGAGCTAGGGGACAGGAAAGCTGCCCGATGATACATCAACAAATGGCTGCCCAAACAAAGCTTGTAAAATGGCATACCTATCAGCATATGGATGGAGAAGAAAGTACCTCACTCACAGTACCCCGCTCTAGATGAAAAGTTTCAGGAAACTGACGAAGGCTGAGAGAAGAATTTGTTTTAGCTTGTGATGAGCGTTTTAATTGTTTATCCAATACAATGTGGTCATCTCTGAAGATATATGCGTACAATCAACACTTAACTGGACTTATCGTAATAACATATGTGTATATATAATTACTATCACAATATTACATATTATATATAGAATTACATACTATACATAATTAAAGAAAAAGTAACCGTTAATTTGAGAGGGAGGGAGGAAGGAGGGGATGGCATGAAAGGTGTAAAAGATGAAAAGGAGGGCAAATATGAAATGAAATTTAATTTAAGAAACTACAAAAAACATGGGAGTTCGGAGTAGAGAAATCTGAATTAATTCAACTTATCAACTTGGTCACTTATGCTTTAATCTTATCACGTTGTTGTAACTAGTTATAAATAGTGCTTGAAATGTGTATTTATAAGTTATATGAGTGGCATTCTTGGCTACAGTTTTAATCTTAAATTATAGGTGTAGGTACTCTGTAAAATGACTACCTCAAAATTTTGTCAAAGTAAATTTTTTTACAAATTGTTTCTTCAATACCCAACGTCTCAATATTCACCTCAGAGACATTATGTTATAAAGCCGGTTACCCAGTTTAAAGAACATATGATTTGAAATATGAATAAAATTTATTTTGTTATCTATATCCATTTCTACTAAAAATACTGACAAAAATAATAGTATTTAAATGGCAATATACATAAAAACACATCATTCATAATTAATGGCATTTATAGATAATAATTTACATGGCATCTTAGAAAAATACCATTCTTTCTGAGGTCAAGAAAATATAAAGTGAGATTCCAAGATGGCGTCGACCAGTAGGCACCATAGCTGAGCTTCTCCGAGGAGACCAGAGACTTGAATGGAACCACAGACTGCTGGATTTTAAGAACTGTAGGTGAGTGGGGCCCCAAACTCCGCAGACCACCAGGGGGTCCAACCCCGGGACAAGCGACAGCCCCGAGGGCTAAACGCACTCCCCAAACTCTGAAAAGGAATCCACAATCAAGCTGTAACCAGCACAAAAAACCCAAATTCGCCACTTGGGGAGGAGAGTTTCCGGAGCCCCAAGCCTGAGGAGTCTCAGCGAATAGGGTGAAACTACCATTGATCCTCTTCATCCACACCACGCTGAACTGCGGACGGCACCTGCCTAACCTGGGTGGAAACACAGGTGGCGAGTCTCACCAAAACCAACTAGAACTGGGGACCGCGTCCGCGTCCTGCGCTCAAGCTGAAGCCAGACGCAAAGGATTGACCCGGCAAATTGGGGCCGTTAGTAACCGGCGCGGTCTGCTCCCACAGCCCAGTGGGTCCGCCCACGGTATAGGGAGCCGAGGGTCACGCTTGCAGGGACTAACTACTGCCCTAAAGGGAACTGGCAGTACTCCGGCAGGAGATTCACGCCAGCGGTCTGAACCCCTTTTGGCACCAGCTGCGTGGCCCGGCTGCAGACAATCCCCAAACAACTGAACTAACTGGGTCCATCTCTGTGGGCCCGCGACAGATCCACCCAGGTTATCGGGAGCTGTGGGTCTTACTGGAAGGGAATAACTGCTGCCCTAAGGCGACGCACTCTGCCTTTCTCTAGCAGAAAGGGAAAATACAGGAGATTTCTCGCCAGCCGAGGGGACGAGCTGCTGGCTCTGACTGGGCTCTCCCTGAAAAATAGACCTAGCAGGGGTCATTCTTGCGCGCCCTTGCTAGGACCGCCCACTTTATCCGGAGCAGTGGGCCTTACTGGCAGGGAATAACTGCTGCCTTAAAGCGTCTGGGAGCGGTCTAAGCGGCTTGTGTCGCCAGCCACCAGGACGAGCTGCTGGCTCTGACTGGGCTCTCCCTGAAAAATAGACCTAGCAGGGGTCATTCTTGCGCGCCCTTGCTAGGACCGCCCACTTTATCTGGAGCTGTGGGCCTTGCTGGCAGGGAATAACTGCTGCCTTAAAGCGTCTGGGAGCGGTCTAAGCGGCTTTTGGCCCCAGCCACTGGACGATCTGCTGGCTCTGACTGGGCTC
Organism: Acomys minous; assembly: GCF_964271855.1. Classification (NCBI taxonomy): domain Eukaryota; kingdom Metazoa; phylum Chordata; class Mammalia; order Rodentia; family Muridae; genus Acomys; species Acomys minous. The sequence continues at coordinate 31,593,207 of NC_140495.1, forward strand.
TCCCTAGCTGTATCCCACAATATAGGGAGCTGTGGCTCATGCGGGCAGGGTATAACTGCTAATTTATAGCAAGCTGGGAGTGGCCTGGCATACAGGGGCGTGGAAACTGCTACCTCCTCAGATACTGCCAGTGGCCTGAAGCCATATGGTTACAGGCACAGATCCTGTAATCTCCAACAGGCGGATCCTAGCTGTGTCAGCTCCTGCAGACCCAGCAAGAACTCCCAAATTCATGGGAAAGGCTGGACGCACCTACACAGTGTAGAGGCAGAGCTAAAAGACAGCTACAACCCAGAAGATCTGATCCACCGGGGGTCTTGGCTACAAAGCAACAGGAAAGACAGACAGCTGGGACCAACCTACACAACCAGAGAGCCTGTGTGCTGACCTTACTCTAGATCCCAATACTGCTGACTTGAGATACAGCAGTAAGGGGAAAAGGCCCAAACAGAAACCTACTTCGCAGGACTCAGCCTGGAGCCCAAGGTGTTGAGAAAAATCTACAGGAGTAGAAACTGAATCACCAGCCTGGTCCAGGGAAGTACTCCCTGTTCCCCACAGGTAAGGGCAGCCTACCTATAATCAGACATCAACTATCCACTCCCAAACAGGGAAGGTCACTACAAACCACCTCCCAACATTAGAGTCACCAAAATGACAAGGGGACAACGAAAGAATGCTAACAAAAACCAAAACAGGACGGCATCTCCAGATCCCAGCAATCCTAATGAAAACAACCTGGAGAACCCAACAACAATGGATATACATGAAAACCACCTCAAATCCTTATTAAGTAAGATGATATTGGAAGAAACAAATAAATTTTGTAAACAAATGCAGGAGGAAGCAAACAAGAGGGCTGATGACTTAAAAGAGTCATATAAAGAGGCATTTGAAGAATTTCAGAAAAACACAAATAACCAGATGAAGGAAATTATTAAAACAGTTCAAGACCTGAAGATAAAAATGGAAGAAATCATAAAAGAACGCACGGAAGAAAAACGTGATCGAGAAGCATCAGAAAAGAAAGCAAACATCTCAGAGGTGGCCTTATCCAACAGATTGCAAGAAATGGAAGAATGAATATCAGGACTTGAAGATACAATCGCACAATTGGAAACAATCATCCAGGATAATGCTAAATCTGAAAAGTTCCTGACACAAAGCGTTCATGAAATAAAAGACAACATGAAAAGACGAAACTTGAGAATAATAGGGATAGAGGAAAGAGAAGGCAACCGACTCCACAGCCCAGAAAATATCTTTAACCGAATAATAGAAGAAAATTTCCCCAATTTGAAGAAGGAGATGCATACGAACATACAAGAGGCCTACAGAACACCAAATAGAATAGACCCAAAAAGAAAATCTTCCCGCCACATAATAATAACAACACAAAATATACAGAACAAGGAAAAAATATTAAAAGCGGCAAGAGAAAAAGGACGAGTAACATATGAAGGCAAACCTATCAGAATCACTCCTGACTTCTCAGCAGAGACCATGAAAGCCAGAAGGGCCTGGACAGAGGTTCTGCAAACGCTAAGAGAACACAGATACCAGGCAAGACTACTATATCCAGCAAAATTATCAATAACCATTGGAGGTGAAGACAAGATATTCCACGACAAAAACAAATTCACACAGTACCTAGCAACAAATCCGGCTTTACAGAAGTTACTAGAAGGAAAACTCCACCCCAACCGGTCAAACTACAACCAAAAATACATAAGAAATAAATAACTACACCATTGCAAAATCACAACTTCACAAAAACTCGATTGTTATAAATACCAAAAATGAAGGGACTTACCAATCACTGGTCATTAATATCTCTCAACATTAATGGTCTCAACTCTCCAATAAAAAGACACAGACTAACAGAATGGATGCATAAACACGACCCAACATTCTTCTGCATTCAAGAAACACATCTCAACCACAAGGACAGACATTGCCTCAGAGTGAAAGGTTGGGGAAAAATATTCCAAGCAAATGGTCACAAGAAACAAGCTGGGGTAGCTATTCTAATATCTAATAAAATAGACTTTCAGCCAAAATTAGTCAAAAGAGACAAGGATGGTCACTTCATACTGGTCAAAGGTAAAGTCAACCAGGAAAACATCACGATTTTGAACATCTATGCTCCGAATACAAGGGCGCCGACATTTGTAAAAGAGTTATTAACAAAGCTTGCCCCATTTATTGATACCCACACATTAATAGTGGGAGACTTCAACACCCCACTTTCACTCAAGGATAGGACTTTGATTTCAAAACTAAGCAGGGAAATAACCTCATTAACCAATGTCATGAATCAAATGGATCTAACAGATATCTACAGAACTTTCCACCCAAACGCAAAGGAGTATACCTTTTTCTCAGCACCCCATGGAACGTTCTCTAAAATTGATCACATAGTTGGTCACGAAGCAAACCTCAACAGATACAAGAAGATTGAGATAATACCTTGTATCTTATCAGATCACCATGGTCTGAAGCTGGACTTCAACAACAATAGAAATAACAAAAAGCATACCAACACGTGGAAACTAAACAACTTTCTACTTAATGACACATGGGTCACGGAAGAAATAAGGGAAGAAATAAAAGACTTCCTGAAATTCAATGAAAATGATGGAACAACATACCCAAATTTGTGGGACACATTGAAAGCAGTGCTAAGAGGAAAATTCATAGCACTAAGTGCCTTTAAAAAGAAAATGGAGTCTTCCCACATAAACAACCTAACAACACAACTGGAAGCCCTAGAAAAAAAAGAAGCAGAAACACCCAAGAGGAGTAGACGCCTGGAAATAATCAAACTCAGGGCTGAAATTAATAAATTAGAAACAAAGAGAACAATCCAAAGAATCAACAAAACCAAGAGCTGGTTCTTTGAGAAAATTAACAAGATAGACAAACCGTTAGCCAATCTAACTAAAAGACAAAGAAAAGCTATTCAAATTAACAAAATCAGAAATGAAAAGGGAGACATAACAACAGACACCGAAGAAATACAAAGAATCGTAAGGACCTACTTCAAAGACATTTATGCCACAAAATTTGAAAATTTAAGGGAAATGGACAAATTTCTCGACCGATTCCATTTACCAAAATTGAACCAAGACCAGATAAACAAATTAAATAGCCCTATTTCGCCTATAGAAATAGAAGCAACCATTGATAGTCTTCCAACCAAAAAAAGCCCAGGGCCAGATGGTTTCAGCGCAGAATTCTACCAGTCCTTCAAAGAGGAGCTAATACCGATATTATTCAAGCTATTCCAAAAGATAGAAATGGACGGAATATTACCAAACTCCTTCTATGAGGCCACAGTCACATTGATACCTAAACCCCACAAAGACCCAACAAAAAAAGAGAATTTCAGACCAATTTCTCTTATGAACATTGATGCAAAAATACTCAACAAAATACTCGCAAAGCGAATACAACAGCATATCAAAGACATCATTCACCATGACCAGGTAGGCTTCATTCCAGGAATGCAGGGATGGTTTAACATACGGAAATCCATCAATGTAATCCACCATATAAACAAACTGAAAGAGAAAAACCATATGATCATCTCTTTAGATGCAGAAAAAGCGTTTGACAAAATCCAACACCCATTTATGTTTAAAGTTCTGGAGAGATCGGGAATACAAGGCACTTTTCTAAACACAATAAAGGCTATATACAGCAAACCAATAGCCAACATTAAATTAAATGGAGAGATACTCAAGGAAATCCCTCTAAAATCAGGGACCAGACAAGGCTGCCCACTTTCCCCATATCTCTTTAATATAGTTCTTGAAGTTCTAGCCAGAGCAATAAGACATCAAAAGGAGATCAAGGGGATCCAAATGGGAAAGGAAGAAGTAAAATTATCCCTATTTGCAGATGATATGATAGTGTATATAAGTGACCCCCAAAATTCCACCAGAGAACTCATACAGCTGATAAACACCTTCAGCAAATTGGCAGGATACAAAATAAACTCAAAAAAGTCAGTAGCTTTCCTATATACAAATGACAAACAGGCAGAGGAAGAAATTAGAAAAATTACTCCCTTCACGATAGCCACAAGCAATATAAAATATCTAGGAATAACCCTAACCAAGCAAGTGAAGGATTTATTTGAAAAAAACTTTAAACCTCTGAAGAAAGAGATTGAAAATGACATCAGAAGATGGCGGGATCTACCTTGTTCGTGGATTGGAAGAATCAACATAGTAAAAATGGCCATCTTACCAAAAGCAATTTACAGATTCAATGCAATCCCTATCAGAATACCTACTAAATATTTTGAAGATATTGAAAGAACAATTCTCAACTTCATATGGAGAAACAAAAAGCCCAGAATAGCAAAAACAATCCTATACAATAAAAGATCCGCTGGAGGAATCTCCATACCTGATCTCAAGTTGTACTATAGAGCAACAGTAATTAAAACAGCATGGTACTGGCACAGCAATAGGCTAGTGGATCAATGGAATCGAACTGAAGACCCAGAGATGAATCCACACACATTTGGTCACCTGATTTTCGACAAAGAAGCCAAATCCATTCAATGGAAAAACGACAGCATCTTCAACAAATGGTGCTGGTCTAACTGGATGTCTACATGTAGAAAAATGAAATTAGACCCCTATTTGTCACCATGCACAAAACTCAAGTCCAAGTGGATTAAAGACCTCAACCTAAAACCACAGACATTAACCCAGTTAGAGGAAAAAGTGGGGAAGAGTCTGGAACTCATAGGCACAGGAGACAACTTCCTGAACAGAACACCAACAGCCCAGGCCTTAACATCAACAATTAATAAATGGGACCTCATGAGGCTGAGAAGCTTCTGTAAGGCTGGTGACACTGTCAAGAGAACAAAGCGACAGCCTACAGACTGGGAAAAGATCATCACTGACTCTTCATCTGACAAAGGTCTAATATCCAAAATATATAAAGAACTTAAGAAATTAAACACCACCAAACCAAATAACCCAATTGAGAAATGGGGCGCAGAGCTAAACAGAGAATTCTCAACAGAGGAATATCAAATGGCTGAGAAACACTTAAAGAAATGCTCGACCTCCTTAGTCATCAGAGAAATGCAAATCAAAACGACACTGAGATTCCATCTTACACCCATCAGAATGGCTAAGATCAATAACTCAACTGACGCCTCATGCTGGCGAGGGTGTGGAGAAAGAGGAACACTCCTGCATTGCTGGTGGGAATGCAAACTAGTACAACCACTTTGGAAAGCTATCTGGTGCTTTCTCAGAAAAATGGGAATAGGGCTTCCTCAAGACCCAGCTATTCCACTCCTTGGAATATACCCAGAGGATGTACTACCACACAACAGGGACATATGCTCAACCATGTTCATAGCTGCCTTATTCATAATAGCCAGAACTTGGAAACAACCTACGTGTCCCTCAATAGAAGAATGGATAAAGAAACTGTGGTACATTTACACTATGGAATACTACTCAGCTATTAAAAACAAGGAATTTCCAAAATTTGTGGACAAATGGATTGAACTAGAAATTGTCATAATGAGTGAGTTCACACAGAAGCAAAAAGAGCTAAATGGTATATACTCACTTATATCGAGACACTAGTCCAAGGTGTACGTCCCCATGAAAAACTGTACCTACCAGAATAGTGGGTAAGAGGGGAGGACATCCTATTGAAACTTTAGGTGGGAGAAGCCTGGGAGAAAGAGGAAATGGAAGGATCCAGTGGGTCCTGGAAAACTATAGGCGAGTCTGGGCCCTGGGGTCCTCTGCAAACTGTGGCGACAGCCAAGGAAAAAATAGGCAGTAAAAACCTTGAACCCCTACCCGGACTAGCCGATGGACATTCTCCACTGTTGAGTGGAGAAGGAGATCTAACTTTCACACAAACTCTAGTGCCCCATATTTGAACATGTCCCGTGGACGGAGATGCCTGGTGGCACTCAGAGGAAAGATAATAGGTCACCAAGGAGAGACTTGATACCATATGAGCATATTCAGGGGGAGGAGGTCCCCCTCAGACACAGACTTAGGGGAGGGGAGGGGAGTAGTAGGGGGGAAGTGGGAGGAAGGGAGGAATGGGAGGATACATGGGATGGGCTAACAACTGAGATGTAATATGTATAAATTAATAAAAATGTATTAAAAAAATAAAAAATAAAAAAAATAAAAAAAATAAAAAAAAAAAAGAAAAGAAAATATAAAGTGAAATGAAAGTAAACTAGAGCATAATAAGACTGGCATATTACCATTTTTATAATTTTTTAAAAGAAAAAGGATTATTTATGTAAGTGTTTATAAATGCTTTGTCTGCATGTGGAAATCATAGTTGACAAAATCCTTTTGCTAACAAGATACAAAGTAAAAAAAAAACAAAGAAAATATCTAATATAATATGAATAAATTAGTAAAATAAAATTTTAAAAAACATCTAATCTAGTGACATAATCAAATGTTTTCATAATGTCTTTGCCTTTTCCATCCCACTAAATGCTGACAGCACAGGTGTCTGTCATCCTGTGTGCTTGCCAGACTATGGAGAGCCCTCTGTTTCCAGAAGAGTAGTTCTTCTGTAGCTGCCTCATCCGAGGAGAAGAGACCTTTGCAGTCAAACTCCCTAAAGGACAGCCGTTGGCTTAAAATGCATCAAATAGTTGTTTCAGAGTGGGAGCCTATAACAATAACACGTTTACAAAAGATTGTACGAAGTTATTTGCTTTAGACTCAAGAGAGCAAAAGACATCACATTTATTGTAATTTTCTTATTAGAGGTCACAGGGAAGCTTCAGGAGATTTAATAATTAGCGGACACCAACCAGAGTATCACTATCACTGTTTACATACTGGATTTACTTTAATCCACCATCAGTTGGTCAAAAAAAAAAACTACTGCTGGCTTACTGGAGAATTTGTAAAAATAATGTGCATAGATGTCTATAAAAGCAAGAAAAATATTTCATGTAAATCTTATATACATTAAAATGTTTGAATATTTGGTTACATCTTTATAATTCTCACTTAAAAGGCATATGCTTCATGACAATTAATTAGAAATGTCATTGATTGGGGCATGAGTGAGAAAACTAAAAGTGAGAGGTTTCAAGGATGATTTAGCTGCAACTTTCTATATTCTAGTTGTTATAATTACAATTGTTTTCAAAGCTAGTGTTATATGTAAAAGTTATATATGCTTGGACAAAAACCTTTCATTGGGCAATCAAGGGAGGGAGGTGACAGATGGAGAAAGGAGAGAGGGAAGAAGGTCACCATGAAGAGGTCACGATGAGGGAGTGGCCTTGGTGGCACTGATGGAGCCAGAGAGTCCAAGGTGAGACTAAGGCTGCAGTCAGTTCACTCAGCCTCCTGCTGTCTGGGACATCTTTGGAATGAGCACCACACTTGAGGGTGACCATGAGGACTCCCGTTCATGCTGCCATAATAAGATGGCTGTTTTGGGTGCCCCTGGTATGGGCCATGACAATGGAGCAACTGCTTAGAGATCCTATCGTGGACCACCACTGGCAACTCTGGGGGAGGGGGGGAACATGGCAAACAGTACAAGGAGAGGAATGGTGAAGCGCAATGTCTCATGTGGAAAAAGAATCTGCAGTTCATGATGCTTCACGATCTGGAATATTCTACGAGAACCCATTCGTATGATATGGCCTTGAACCATCTCGGAGGCATGACCAGTGAAGAAGTCGGATCTTAAATGAGCTTCCTGAAAGTTCCCAGTGAGAGGCAGAAAAAAATGGTACTTTCAAGTCAAACTCTAATCAGAAGTTTTCTGATTTCTCTGAACTAGTGTGAGAGGGGAGTGTGTCACTGCAGTGAAATACCAGGGTTCCTGTGGTGCATGCTGAGCTTTCAGCACTGTGGTGTCCCTTGAAGCACAGCTGAAGCTGAAAAGGGGGAAACTCCTGTCTCTCAGTGCTCAGAGCCTGGTGGAATGCTCAACCTGGAGAAAAATGCCAGAATACAAGTTTGCACTCCCAGCAGCAATGAAGGAATGTTCTCCTTTCTCCACATCCTTACCAGCCTGTGCTGTCACTTGAATTTTTTGATCTTAGCATTCCCCTGATGACTGAGGACAATGAGCATTTCTTTAAGTGTTTCTCAGCCATTAGATATTCCTCTGCTGAGAACTCTCAGTTTAGTTCTGTACCTCATTTTTTTTCAGTTGGATTATTTGGTCTGTTGGTACTTTTCAGAAAAAATGGGACTAGTGCTACCTCGAGACACAGCTATACCACTTCTGGGCGTATACCCGAAAGATGCTCCACTACACAAGGACATTTGCTCAACTATGTTCATAGCAGCTTTATTCATAGTAGCCAGAATCTGGAAACCTAGATGTCCTTCAACTGAAGAATGGGTTAAAGAAACTGTGGACCTTTTACATAATGGAATACTACTGAGCTATTCAAAAGAAGGAAATCATGAAATTTGCAAGCAAATGGATGGAACTAGAAAAGATCATCCTGAGTGACATAACCCAGACCCAGAAATATACACATGGTATATACTCACTTATAAGCAGACATTAGCCATGCCATGTAATACAGGAGAACCATACTGCATTCCACAGACCTAAAGAAGCTAAATAACAAAGAGTACCTTAAGGAGGATGCTTAATTCTCATTCAGAAGGGCAAATAGAGTAGACACTGGAAGCAGTTGAAGAGAGGAAACAGGACAGGAGCCTGCCATAAATGTCCTATGAAAGAGTCCACCCAGTAGGAGATCCATGCAGATGCTGAGACTCACAGGCAAACTTTGGGCAGAGACACACAGCCAAACTTTGGGCAGAGTGCAGGGAGTTTTATGGAAGAGTTGGGGCATAGAAGGACCTGGAGGGGACAGGAGCTCCAAAAGGAGACCAACAGCACCAACAAATCTGGATGCAGGGGGGCCTGCAAAGACTGATGCACCGACTAACGACCATGCATACAGAGGACCCATGTAGTTGATAGGCAGTTCAGTTTCCATGTGGGTCCCCTAAAGTGAGAAGCAGGGACTACCTCTGACATGGACTCTGGTGCCAGATCATTTGGCCTTCCCAGGCCACAGAGGAAGAGGATATGGGCAATCCTATTTGAGCCTTGAGAGGCTGGATTCAGATGTTAGGGGGAAGAGGGCTCTCTCTTTCTGAGGACTAGGGGAAAGGGAGAGGAGGGAAGAGAAAGGGAGGGAGCTCCAATCGGGATGTAAAGTGAATTAACTTAAAAAATATAAATTAAAATAAAAATACCAGGATAAAGGCCTGGGGGTGGCTTCATGACAGAGGCTTTCCAGTAGTAGTGCATCATCAACAATGGCAGCATTGAGTCAGAGTATTCCTATCCCTACAAAGCCACAGATGAAAAGTGTCACTATGACTCAAAAGATCGAGCTGCCACATGTTCACTGTACATGGAGCTTCCCTCTGGCAGCAAAGATTCCCTTAAAGAAGCAACAGCCAGTAAAGGACCTGAATCTGTGGCCACTGGTGCCAGCCATTCCTCCTTTCTCTACAGAAGTGGTGTCTACGATGTCCCCTCCTGTACCTGAGGGTGTGCATCGTGGTGGACTAATGGTTGGCTATGAGACCCTTGATGGGAAAGACTACTGGCTTGTGAAAAACCAGCTGTGGCCTTCACCTTAGTGATCAAGCATATATCCGGATGGCAAGATAATAATAAAAAACCATTGTGGGGTTGCTAGCTATGGCTCTTACCCAGAATTCTAAATTATCTCTTTGTCTAACAAGTCACAAAAATGGAATACGCTCTAACTTAATTTCACCTACTTTATCCAGAGGAGGCAAGTGTGTCGTGATCGATGTGTAGCTACTGTGATAACAAGGTTAGATTCTGTTCACTTTATAACTTTACCTCTCTCTGAGAAGTCTATAAACAAGAATGTACTGTAAATGGAACTCTGTCAGTCTGTCCCCAGGATATTCTTATTTGCTCTTTCTATATCTTACACTCTGTCATCTAATGTTTTCTAATAAACACTTGTAGCATGATATGTCCAAAGTGCTTAATAAATCTACCATTTCAAATCTCAAAACATTAAAAAAAAACCCTCTTTCATTGATCATTAGATCCAGCTCATATTCAAATACACATTTTTTTTCTGGAAAACATTTGAGAGTTATCAATATGAAGGTAAATATATACTGCATTTATGGTCTTTTTACTTATTCCAGAATAGAATTACACACCCAACACCTGGGCTTCATCAGTCCTAGAAAGTATGAAACAGAGATATTTGAAAACAGAAAAGAAGTCGTTGCATCAGGAAGAGAAATATAAAATATTTCAGTTACAGATTACCAGTCAAGAAGAATAGTTCTCCATCACACAGAAGTATCCTGGCTTGTCTGTCTACTCACTGATGTTTGTGTCTCCTATCTTCAACTGCAATTATACCAAGGCATTCTGTGACTATAAAATGGTTAATTTCAAGTATGCATAAGTTCACTCACAGAAATCTACCACAGTGGCGCAGCTAATGGAGTGATGGATTCTGAACTAAAGGCCTAAAGGCTCTTTTAAAAAATTCTATAATGACAGATAAATTTGTTTTTTGTTCGCTTTAATATTCTTAGTCAACAGTATCATTTCTTACTTTCTTCTCATTTTCTCCTTTCTCACTCTTTATTTATAGATCAGAAAATAAATCACATTATTAGAAAGACAGAAATTTTGTTCTTGAAAAAAATTACTTTCTGATCACTGTGTGATAGTGCCTAATTTATAAAAGCCTTTTGTCTGTCTAGCAGCTAAATTTTGTCTTTATTCCATTAAGGTTCTGTAAGAGTTTGATGTTGTTATTGTTCACAGAATAATAGAAAAATAACATAAATTTGAGGAAATGAAATAATGGCTCTCTTTAGAAATATCAGAAGCCTTCTTGATGTGGGAGAAACGTATATAATACTTTGAAAAATCTAAATACAAAAGGTATATTTAAAATAGTGATCTGAGAAAATTCACTGGCAATTTAAGTTAGTTTCACTTACTAATATGAACATAGAAGTTCTTGGATCTAAAATACTAATGTAGATATTTTCCCAGATTCTCAAACATCTTCTACTAATGACAACTATATGGCCTTTCTTTTCTAGTTTCTTTACTATCAGTTTTTGCATTTTTTCACATATACTAATATTGGATAATCTCTTTAGAGCTGGTATTTAAAAATATAAAAATAATTTAAAAGTCTCCAAAGAATAACTTTTATGATCATAGGCTCTGAATTTAAGTCTTAAGCATTTTATTTTATTTTTTATATATATGCAACTTTAGGCTATACATTGCCTCTTGGTGCTTTATCTTCCTCATCTAAAAGTAAGATTTTATTTATAATAATCTAAGACAATAAATAATTGAATATAAAGAAGAATGCCTGGCCCATTGGCTGCAAACAATGAGTCTTAGTGAACTGTGGTGGTTGGAATGAGAATGGCTCCCATAGGCTCACATGTTTGAATGTTTGGTTCCCAGTTGCTGGAGCTATTTGGAAATAACAAGGCGTTGTGGCCTTGTTGGAGGAAAAGTGTCATGTGAGGTTTCAATAGCCCTGAAGACACCCTCCCCCTCTCCTCTCTCTCTCTGATTCTTGCTTGCAGACCACATTTACACTCTAAGCTACTGCCCCAGCACCATGCCCGCTTCCCTGATGCAGTGTTCCCCACCATCACCGCCATGGACTAACTATCTTAAACTCTAAGCAACCTCCCAGGTAAGTGCTTTCTCTTATAAGTTGCCTTGGCCATGGGACCTCTTCACAACAATAGAATTATGAACAGTTGTGGATTTCAGTAAAGGTCTCTATTTTCTGGGGGGAAAAAAATGCTTCTGCTAGGTGGTATGAAAGCTAACTTCTCTGTAGGTATAAGGATAAATTTTAGAATAAAGTTAGGAATTGTGCTTGTCTAGAAAAATGGAAGTAGTACGATCTCCTCTAAGATCTATGCTCTCTCTGGCCATAGGCAGTTGACTAGGTTATGATCTCCCTTTTGTTGTGTGAAACTCAAGACTAATTAGAGAGATGTTGGTTACGGCCCATATATTAGTGCCACTATCACACCTTTAGAGATATCTTGAAATCCTCATCATTGTTGTGTTTCATAAGCGACACAGGTGGAAAGTACTATTGACTGCTTCGCTCTTTTGGAAGCCTGCACAGAACCGTTTGGTATTATACAATGAAGCTAGACTGTGGCTTTCAGGTTTGAGCTAACTCCAATCTTCCAAGTACTGTCAGAAGAGCATACATTTTCAGCAATAGAGACTTACCCTCAGTCCAGGAGAGTTAACCAAGGACAACAGCAGTAATGTTTTCTGAGAGTCAATTGGACTTGCCTGACCAATAAGAAGAATGGCAGTTTCTCATGCCAGGTACTTGATTTTTGTTGATGCGGTTGATACCTAGTCTATGTCTCTCAAGAGAAGCATCAACAACCCAAATGCCCCTTTCCTCTCTCTCCCTGGATGGATGGACTGATAGATAGATAGATAGATAGATAGATAGATAGATAGATAGATGATAGATAGATAGATAATAGATAGATGATAGATAGATAGATAGATAGATAGATAGATAGATAGATAGATAATAGATAGATGATAGATAGATAGATAGATAGATAGATAGATAGATAGATAGATAATAGATAGATGATAGATAGATAGATAGATAGATAGATAGATGTAAATTGATACCTTGAGCCATCAAACATGCTTAATGTTAAGTGTCCCTCTCCTCCACTTTTGACTTCTGTATTAATTTCCTACCTACTTTTCCAATAAAAGCCCCTCTCCTTGTTTTCCCCATTTTTCCTTTTATATCAACAGTGTTTTTGCAACCTTTCTCTAAAATCCCCATCCTCTCACGGTCCTTTTTTACTTGCTTGGTTAGTCCAAGTTATAAAATCACATCAGAAAATTTGGAGATAGGAGCATTCAATGAGACAGAGCATGTACCTGGGCTACCTGACACAATATTTTTTTTCTCTTTTTTTCCCTGTTTTTGTTGTAATTTTGTGTAATCGTTTTGTTTATTTTTCTCAAATAATACATCCTGACCACAGTTTCCCTTCTCTCTACTCCTCCCAGCTGCTCCCCTCACTTCCCCTCTCTCCCAGACACCCCTCCTCCATTTCCTCTTCAGAAAAGAGTAGGCCTTCAAAAGACAAGACAAATCAAGATGCAATAAGACAGGGCAAACTCATTCATGTCAAGGCTGGAAAAGGCAACCTAATATGAGGAAAAGAATTCCAAGAGTAGGCAAGAGAGTCAGAGATACACCCACTCCCACCATTAGGAATCCCCTCAAAAACCACCAAGCTAACAGCCATAGCATATACTAAAAGACCTGGTGCAGAGCCATGCAGACCCCATGCTTGCCACATCAGTCTCTGTGAGCCGTGTGAACCCTGTTAGTTGATTCCGTGGCCACTTTGTTCTTCCTGCTGTCCTCCATCCTCTCCTCCATAGGGTTCCCCTAGCTCTCTAGGGGAGGGACCAATGAAGACCTCCAGTTCAGACACTCTCCCTCGGCTTGGGCATAGTGGCGCAAGTCTTTAATCCCAGCAGAGGCAGACAGATCGCTGTGAGTTCAAAGTGAGTCCAGGACAGCCAAGGCTAACAGAGAGAGACCCTGTCTCAATAAAAAAACAAAACAAAACAAAAAAACAGACACACACACACACACACACACACACACACACACACACACACACACTATAGATAGATAGATGGTAGATAGATAGATAGATAGATAGATAGATAGATAGATAGATAGATAGATAGATAGTCTGGCTAAGGGTCTCTGCACATACTCCCATCTGCTGCTGGAGGAAGCTTCTCTGATGACAAGTGGCCAAGGCACCAATCTCTAGAGTCCCCATCCTCTATAGCATAGTATCAATAGGAATCATTTCTCTAATTTTTTGCAAGTCATATTTAGTTCTGGCCTAGGCGTCTGGTTCTTGGCCATGAAAACAACATAGGGCACGGGCTCTCTAGGATAATAGTATAGATGGTTACATCCATTTACCTACAAACTTCATGGTTTCCTTTTCCTTTACAGCAGAAAAGTATCACATTGTATGCATGTACAACGTTTTCATTATCTGTTAACCAGTTGAAGGACATTTAGGTTGTTTCCATTTCCTACCTATTACACATAAAGAAGTAATGAGCATTGCTGACCAACTATCTATAGGGTCGAATCCTTCGGTATAGGTTGGTATAGATGGCCCATAAGGTAGACTTGTTTTTAGCTTTTTGATACTGATTTCCATTTCCCTCTGGCAGTTGTTAACATTTCAGGTTTTAAATTATGGGCTTCTTTTAATGCAATTGCTTATTTCTTTGTCTATACAGAAGAATTTTAGTTTTGTGAGGTCTTGCTTGTCAATTGCTTCCTTATGCTCTAGGCCTATGGAGTCCTATTTAGGAAGTCCTTTCCTATACCTCCCCCTTGTATTACACTACCTATATTTTCTTCTAGCTGTTTTAGCAGTTCGGGTTTTAAATTGAGGTATTTGATGAACTTGGAGCTGAATTTTCTGCAGAGTGATAGATATGGGTCTAATTCCATTCTTCTGTATATGGAGTTTTCTCAGCACCATTTGTTGAATGCGCTATCCAATTTTTTTTTAAGTTTAAATGTGTCATGTTAGAAATAGTTTGAAAGTAGAAATAGATTTAAAATATTTGAGATTGTTTCTTTTTAATTTTATCCAGAATCAAAATGGAGAAATTCCTATTTATAAATGCTCTAAAAAATTGAGGCTAAACTTTTAAAAATAGACTTTTCTAATAAGGCAAACTATTAAATTTCTTTGATAGTACTAAATACTTTCAATATGGAGTCTCCAGTTAAATAATATATAACTATATAACTATATATATATATGTAAACTTATTATGTATAAGTTTACAAATGCACACATACACACACATATATATACAGGCATGTAAAGACACTTCAGAACTTTAAAATCAAAGATATGAAACATGAACGCATTTTAAATCTGCTAGCTGCCTGTGGTTTTAAAGCATTATACAAGTAGTGTTGAACATTTCATTCTACTGGAGTTCCCTTATCTAGAAAATGCTTACACTGTGTAAATGACATATCTCCCCCAAAGACTTTAATTATACACATAAAAGCTTGTATTAACTTTTAGTAACTTTAAAATTCCTAAACAATAACCATTCTGCTATTTTAAAAAATCAAATCCCACATGCAAAAGTAAAAGACTTGATGAGAGTTAGGAAATGCTTCATTAAAATTAGGAAGCTGCATGGTGCGCATCCTTAAACCATGATGTCCCTTAATGTCTATTCTTGAATCAGCAATCCTCTCAGTTGAAGCACTGTCTTTCTTCAGACATATGAGAAATTCCCTGAGGATGGATACCTGTCTCTCAGAGAACAGCCTCAATAAAAGGAATTATGGTGAGGCAGGAATTAGGTTGAAGAGAGTGACAGCGGAACAGTAATAATGTAACTCTAAGTTAGGAGAGATAGAAAAGAAAATTGCAGAACAGTAGTTATGGGTGTGGGTAGGTATAGATTTAGGAAAACAAATAGGGGATTTTTTTTTTAGTAAATGTTTGTTAATGTTTAAGCAATGCTAAATACCAAACAGTGATTAAAATCAAAACATTTTTACAAATGGTATATTTAGCTAAAGACAAAACTAGGAATAAATTGGATTTAATGAACTGTACTCATAACTATTTACTATTCTTACTGATATTTCAAAAAGTGAAAAAGAATTTGTGTAAAACAAGGATATCGAAAGAATTGGAAATTCGTACTGATTATATTTTTTAAGAGATCAGTTCAATCAAGTTCCACAGTGTAACACGTGATTGTTTATCTTATATCAACTATACAAATGAATATTGCCATATATTTTTAGTTTTACAGCTACCACATCTACTTCTTGAGAATATTTCTTCCTAAGGAGACAAGGGGGAGTAATAGCTTTGAAGATTGACAAAAATAGTGACTACAGATAGTAAGATAAGCAAAAAGAAAGTTATTCATCCACCAAAGAGCAACTGAAGGGAAATAATTACTAACTAGCTTGGGGAAAGCACAGATTCTAAAACCCCAAGATTGATGTGTTGATGGCCACCATATGTGGACACCTATGCTGGTTAGAATGAAAATGGCCCCCTAGACTCACATGCTTCGATGCCGGTTCCCCAGTTGATAAACTGTGTGGAAAGGAATAGGAGGTATGGCCTTGAGGTTTCAAAAAGCCCATTCCAAGCCCCACCCCCTCTCTCTGTCTCTCTGTCCTTCTGTCTCTTTGTCTCTGTCTCTCTGTGTGTGTGTCTCTGTCTCTCTCCGTCTTTCTCTCTCTGTCTCTCTGTCTCTCTGTCTCTGTCTCTCTCTGTGTCTCTCTGTCTCTCTCCGTCTTTCTCTCTTTGTCTCTCTCTGTCTCTCTGTTTCTCTGTCTCTCTCTGTCTCTCTGTTTTTCTGTCTCTCTGTCTCTCTCTGTCTCTCCATCTCTCTCTCTCTCTCTCTCTCTCTCTCTCTCTCTCTCTCTCTCTCTCTCTCTCTCTTTCCCCCTCCATCCCTCCTGCTGCTGGTATTGCTGCTGCTGGATATAAACCTCTCAGTTTCACCCCAGCACTACGCTTGTCTGTGAGCAAGCCTGCAAATAAGTACTTTCTTCTGTAAGAGGTTTCTGAGTTGTTGATGTCTCTTCACATCAGCAGTACAGTAACCAAGACAGCACTCATCCCATGCATGCTTTTAAGGAGGATACATACCAAAGAAAACGAACAGAGGAAGGAATATAGGAGCAGCACCTTCATCTTACTGCCTTCATCTTGTCAGCCAGCAAGAAAGCAGGCCCCTCGGTCCTATAGTCATGAAGAATTAGGCATTGCTAGTAAACTGAAGCTTGGAAGAGGAGCCTGGGTGTCAGAGACTAAAGCCCTGATCGACAAGGTGATTTCAGTCATGTTAGACACTAAGTGGAGAACCATGTCCTGAGTCTCCTGATCTGCAAAAAACAGTGGATTTGTGGGTTTATTTTAACTTGCCAAGTTTATGACAATTTATTTTGAATCAATTGAAAACTGATAGCTCTAGTTTGTCTTTTTTATCAGTTTTTGATCTATTATGAAAGGTGAGAAAACTCTCAAAAAAGGATGCAGGAAAGAAAATGAGTGATATAATGCAGTGAGTCTGAACAGGAGAAAGTCATTGAGGTGGCGAGGCTTAGAGTGGGTTTTGACGTTTTCTTGAGTACTGTTTGAAGCTAACAGTGGTCACAACTGCTCTATCACACTATCTGTTTTTCCTTTTGGGGTTTTTATTTATCTGTCTGTCTATTTATTTAATTGCCAAAAGGAGTGGTCATTATTATATGTTTATAATACATGTGGATATGATGTACTTGGATCTACTACTCCATTTTATCTGTCATCATGTGTCATCCACTTTATTGAGTACATGGGGAGAGTGATTGGAAGCTAAGCATGTTTCCACCTAAAACTGGGAGATGGTGAAGAGGGACCAGGCCTACAAATATAAACTCAGATGATTTCTGTTTTAAAGGAATTCCAAAAAAAAAAAAAAGGACAGGTATCTCCATTCTAAAAAGGAGAAATTAGGAACTGAAGGATTAACTTCTTAGATCTGGACTGCATAACTAAAGCCTGTGTTGAAGCCATGATATATGTGGAAAACCACTTCATTAGCATGTTCACATCTCACCCTCTCCTAAAATTTTGACACACTATTAGAGAAAAGAACAAATGAAGTTAGCTTTAGGGAACTAAACTTGTGTTACCTTTGTTTTTTTTTTTTCACCTTCACTTATGCTTTCTATGAGATAGAATATGATTAGAGGGAGATGATGTCTTTTCTGAACATATGGCAAAACTTGTTCACAAAAAAACATCTGACCATGGAACCTCCTTTGATGGTTATTGATATCGATTCCTGTCTCTCTGTTCCTGTTTCAGTTTTAGAGACATCAACAGAAACATTAGAAAGAGCACATTTCATCTAAATTCCCAATATAGACATTAAGTTATTTGTCATAATTTCATGAGTTATATTTGTGTTATGTATCCAAACAGTTGTTAGATACTTAAAACTTTATAATTGTATCATCTCGAAAACTGCTTTCTTTCTCACTGTGAAATGGTCTTCCTTGTTCCTACTAATGACTTTTCTCTTAATTTCCTTTCTGTCTTGTAATATTGTTATGTCACTTTTATTTTCATTATAGCTATACGTCATTCATGAAGTTTGTCTTGTGTGACCTGTGTTTTTTCCTTTAGATGTGTCTGTCTCTTGCAAACATACTACAAACAAAATTTTAAAATTAAAATCTATGAGTCATTTAAATAATAAGTGACCAATTCTTATTTTTTATATACTTTCCTTGCATTCAATTAAATTAATTTGATTAAAAATTTTTTGTTTTGCTTCTGGCAGGGAATAGAAGGACTCAGTTTTCTTTATGGGGCTGCTATTTGAGAGTTTGCCCGTGAACCAGTGAGTATGTGAGCAATACAAATTTAACTTGGTGGTTTCGGGGTTCAGGGGAAAAGGCACGCATTGTATGAAATTTCAAAATGACTAATAAAAATATTATTTTGGGGAAATACGTTTCTTTGTCTCTGTTTATATTACTTAATGTAAGTTGATGGTAATATTTTATCACCTAACTACAACTAACATAAATTGACTCTTTAAATAGTCCAATTCATTTATATAAAAATATTTTTTGAGTTTCTGTTGTATGTAGTCATTCTCCTAGATAGTTGGAATAAATTATTGAAGAAATAAAATAATAAATCCCAGGGAGACTCTAAGATGGAGGTGTGCAGGACACATGGTGTCTGAGTAGCAGAGCTTAGTGACTGCAGAACTAGAAAAATAGCAGTGCTGCTGACTGTGAAACACCAGTGTCTGTCTTTCTCCATCAAACACTGGGATTATCCACCTACCTGAAAAAGACTCCTGGGTTCCACAGACACTCCATCCCAAGGAGGGCTCCCAGATTCTAAGGACACTATTCCTAAAGAGACAGCTCATGGTCCTATCAGCCGTCCCATGGAGATGCCCTGGACCTGAGGATAATACAGATTAGAACACCTCCCACTCAGTACCTTGCCTGAGGGTCCAACTGCATCACACTAAGCAGAGGATAGCTGAGGGCTATCCCCCGAAATCCAACCGCTGGTCCATAGACATATCCACCATCCCAAGGAGGGCTACTAAGCCACAGGAACATCCATCCCTAGGTTTTTGGACCAAGGCTCTTTCCATTTTGCAAAAAAATTCTTGCAGGCACCAAAAACAGCCAGGCAGCATCAGGAACAATCAGATGGCTAAATGACAGCATAAGTATACAATCAACAAGAGCCAGGCCAGTGTGGCATCACCATAACCCAGCTTCCCTACTATAAGCCCTGGATATCCTAATAGAGCTAAAACACAAGAAAATAACATTACATCTATGCTTATGAAGAGCATAGGAGAACTTAAAGAGAAAACTAATAAATCCTTTAAAGACATACAGGAAAATACAATCAAGTGGATAGAAGCCTTTCAAGAGAAAATAAATAAAATCCTAGAGGTGCGGGAAACTATAATCAAACAGGATAAGGAAATGAATAAAATGGTTCAAGACTTGAGAAGGGAAATAGAAACAATTTAAAACAAACAGACAAACAAACACAACCTCAGGGAATCTTTAGGGAAGACAACAGGAACCACGGAGGTAAGCATCAAAAACGAAGTACAAGAGATGGAGGAAAGAAGATTGTCTTTTCTCAGGTGTAGAAGATACAATTGAAGAAACTGACATAACCAGTCAAAGAAAATGTTGAAGCTAAAAAAAAAATTAACACAAAATAGTCAAGAAATCAGGAACACTCTGAAAAGACAAAACCTAAGAATAATAGAGAGAGAAGATTACAGGCTCAAAGAACTCAAGAAATGAAACACCAAGAAAACAAATAATCCAAGTAAAAATGAGGTACATAGATAAACAGAGAATCCTTAACAGAGGGATATCAAATGGCTGAGAAGCATTTAAACAAATGCTCAACATCCTGAGTCACCAGGGAAATGCAAATCAAAAGGACTCTGAGATTCTACCTTACACCCATCAAAATGGCTAGGATCAAAAACTCGAGTAAAAGCACATGCTAGTGAGGATGTGGAGAACGGGGAACACTCCTCCATTTCTGGTGGGAGTGCAAACTTGTATAACCACTTTGGATATTAATCTGGCACTTTCTCAGAAAATTGGGAATAGCGCTACCTCAGGGCTCAGCCATACCACTCCGGGGCATATACCCGAAAGGTGCTCCACCATACAGCAAAGACATTTGCTCAACTATATTCATAGAGGCTTTATTCATAATAGCCAGAAGCTGTAATCAACCTAGATATTCCTTAAGCAAAGAATGTATAAAGAAACTGTGGTACATTTACACAATGGAATACTACTGAGCTATTAAAAAGAAGGAAATCATGAAATTTGCAGGCAAATGGATGGAACTGGAAAAGATCATCCTGAGTGAGGTAACCCATACCCAGAAGGACACACATGGTATATACTCACTTATAAGTGGATATTAGCC
This sequence comes from Acomys minous, assembly GCF_964271855.1. Classification (NCBI taxonomy): domain Eukaryota; kingdom Metazoa; phylum Chordata; class Mammalia; order Rodentia; family Muridae; genus Acomys; species Acomys minous. Next base: position 31,613,855 of record NC_140495.1, read on the forward strand.
CAACATAGATGTCCTCTGAGAGACTCTACCCAGTGGAGGATTGGGGAAGATGCTGGGACTCATTGCCAGAGTCTCATGGAAGGGTGAGTGGATAGAAGGACACAGAGGAGTCAGGAGTTCCTCAGGGAGACCACCAGTGCAGAAGGTTGTGGAACCAGGGGAACATACACTATCTGATGCACCAACCAAGGACAGGGTATGAAGAGAACCTAGACCCCCCTTTTCAGATGTATCTCATGGACAGCTCATTCTTCAAATGAGGTAGTGAGTAGGGGGAGCAAGGACTGCCTCTGACATGAGCTCTGGTGCTCCCAATTTGATCACTTCTCCTTGGTGGGGAGGCCTGGTGGCACACAGTAGAAGGGGAACCAGGTTACCTTAATGAGAACTGATATGCTGTGGTCCAGTGGAGGGGGAAGAGCCCCCCTCACAGAGGTCTAGAGGAAGGGTCTAGGGTGGAAGAATAATAATCAGGATGTAATGTGAATAAATTATAATAAATAAAAATTTTAAACAAATTTTAAAGACATTCTATGCTATTAATGAGACACGCTTTGATTGTTTCTGGAGAATATTAACAGAGCGGTCAAGACCTATGCTATATCTGGGTGGTGCCATTCCGTGTCTTGGGTTCTACAATTATAAAAAGAAAAGGGAGAAAAAGAAACTGAAGTTCACAATTCCTTACTCTCTCTCTCTTTCTGCTTCTGCCTATGGACAAAAAGTGACCAGCTGCCTCGTTTTCAACAGTTTTCCTGTATGGTGTGTCCTCAATAAGTCAGAATAAGTAATTTCTCCCTTAAATAACCTTCACCAGATATTCTCTTACAAAAAGAAAGAAAGAAAAGTAGCTAATGTAATGTAGCTAGCAAAAACAACATCACGAAAACTCCTCAAACTATAAAGCAATTCTAGCAGCTGCTCAGCAAAAGAAGATAAAATCAAATTCATAACATCTGTTGGGTTTTTTGGCTTTTGTTTTGTTGTTGTTATTTTATCTTGATTTTATCTCTGATTATGATAGTACTCGACAAGGAGAATATCACCCAGTGGTACCCAGTGATGTCACTAGGATTTCATTCGGCTGACCCCACCTATCGCCATCACAACGGGTTCTGGGCCTTGTGCGTTCCATGGCCCATTTTCCATTCTTTTTTTTTTTTTTTAACAAAAGCTTTTGGTAGATTTTACTTCTGGAAAGAATTACAGGTGATGAGGAGTTAATCCCTACCCACTCATGTCTCCCCAGTTAACAATTGATGTCACCTGTTTTGTAGGGGCTTCCAGGATGGCTGACGTCTATGACATTAAGCATCCTGCAAAATGTGAAGCAAATAGATCTGGCCAAGGAATAGAATTTTCCATCTTAGGAAATAAAGGAAGCCCAGGGGGAGAATTGGAATAGAGAAAGACTGAACCAATATGAGTATCAATGATTGAAAAGGAAGGGGCAGACATGTTTGTTCAGCACTACTAAAGTTGTTCTTTGTGCTTAGACAGTACATCTGTCATTTTGTTGAGTTGGTCGTTCCTTCTGCAGAAATGAAAATAAAGCCCCACCTTCCCCCTGTTAATGCTCTTGAATTTGTTATTACAGACTTGGAGTCTTGCTACCCACAAGTCTCAAGAAAGAAGTAGTTTTTCCTACGGTACTTTTTTAAAACATCAGGTCCTTTGATAGGCCTGCATGGACTGACTCCTATAGAAAGGCACAATGGGTATGGTGTGTGCTCTTGTTCCTTGTCAGACGGTTTCCAACTGGTCAGCCATCTTATAGCGCTTAGGGCTCCTGGAACCATATTCAGACAGTTATCCATCAATGACCTTCGGAGGCGTTCAGGTTGTCATATGTCTTTCAAAACAAATATGACTCAGGTCTCACTTTTTTTTTTTTGATCATTAATTAGAGTCCAATCATCTGCAGTCATTGTTTTTTAGATGCTGTTCGTTACAAATGAGAGGTCCCTAGTCTCAATATCCTCCACAACTCTAATATTTAGCTATCTAGTAAAACTGAGAAGGAAGAGAATTATCTCCTTGCAGAGTGTATGCAGGTATGACAAGGATTTTAAGGTACATGTTGCCGACATTTCAAGATAATAAATTCAAAAGACCTTAGGTCACCTACAAAGTGGAATTAAACTGATGTGATTCAACAAAGAGGATCCAAAACTCTTACAGTAGGGACAGGACTAGGCCTGAACACCCTCTGGGAAAACATTCACATGTGGGGATATGCCACCTGGGTAGAGCAGGGCAAAACTTGATACTTTTATTTTTGACCTTTGACCCTGGACATCTGGAAATTCAATTTAAATCAAACAGCAGGAAGTTTTCTTTTCTGTTTCAAAAACTTTGCGACAAGAGAAAGCCTTTAAGTACCTAGATTCATTATGCTACCAAAGCTCAAATATTTATCACTTGTATGCAACAGTAAGTGCAGAAGAACATTTGGTCAGGAAATGGATCGCTCAAACATCGGAAGTTCTGGCATGTTATTTGTGATTAGGAATCCAGACAGTAGCTGAAATAAGTAAAAGCAATCCATTACTTTGATGCTAGCCAATATTCTAATATGGCCCACATCCTCCAATTCCTAGATTTAAAAAACATCAAAGCAGTCTATAAGATCATACAATTGTGCAATACAGTGTGCATTTTAAAAGTGTTTTCATTTGCAATGAAATATAATCTTTATCTTACATTTTAAAATATCATAAGATAATGTATGTTTCTATAGTGCTTTTTATTTAATTTAGACCATATTAAATGTAAGTATGGAGATTATTTATTTAGATTAAGAAGTTATTTTCTAAAACAAATTGGTCCTAGTAATTCAGATATGGTAGCTGTGGGATTTTAGTAAAGCAAGTTAACTTCCCAAGTCCAATTTCCTCATCTCTAATATGCATATTACTGTGAATATATACCAGAATTATTATGAGAAAGGACAATAATCTCAAAGGAAGATAAAATAAGAACCATCAGTATAATTAGCCTTATCTACTTTATTATTAAAATGTTGGGAAATACATCCAGCTGGACAAGATAAGTTCCAAAATTATAAATTGCCCATGCAAACCTAAGTAGTAGCTGTGCTCTTAGTAATTCTTATAGCCCCGGGTGTCATAGTGGAAATGTTAAACTGATCCTCTTTTCTTTGTGCACACAAGCCACACACAGTGATAATTGGAGGCCGGTCAGTATTTTTTTAACTAGAAAACTTTAAAGCATTTGATAAAATTATACTGCAGAAATCACATCTATTTCTAGTATGTGCATAAACTATCCTGTAGTAAATGTTAATCATTAGAAGCTGGTCTATTCATGACTTATACTGAAACTGTTTTTTCATCACTATGGAAGAAGCTTACCATGTAGCTTGCCAAAATGAATTGACTTAGGAAAAAACATATGCTATTTGTAGTCTATTGCCTTTCTGGAACTGACTCAGTATTTATTTGCCAGAATTCTTTCTTTTTGCAAATGTTTCACACATGCTTGAAATTTATTCTTAGCTGTGGGATAGGAATTCAAAATATTTACAACATTACCAACATTTTACACACTTCAAAAAAAAGTACGTCTTTACTTAAATTCTGGTGTTAAGTACTTCAACAGGGACTAAATAGTCTCTATGTCAATTATTGCCTAAAATTGTAATCTTTAAGTATATTCTAATCATATATAGACTGCTACTTTTATATAAAGTGTATTTTGATATGCAAGTAATTACATTGTATATTCAATGTAAAAGACATACCTATAGAGTAACATTAATTCTGTAATTTATGATTATAATACTGTTATAACATTGAAAATAAATAACTAAAAAGTTGAAAATAGAGTCAATACCTCAATTCAATGTACCTACTGTTCCATAAAATGAACAGCTGAAGTACCAGGTCTTAAATACACTGTTAAAAATCTGTGAGTGGGAGGGCACTTAACTACAGTTAGTTTCTTTAAAAGTACATGCTTTCATTTCAGCATCCACAGTTATAATTATCACCATAGGCATATAGACACAAAATGGTTTGGGGGTTCTATCCTATTTTGCTTCCCCTTTCTTTCTTTATTTAAAAAATAAATAAAAGTCTTTAAAAAGTCTCATGCCTGTGTTTTCTTTTTCTGTGTACTCTGCACGGCATAATGCTTTCTAAAAAAAAAAAAAATGCATGTGCAGTTCCCAGTAATGGAACACGCGTGCATCAAAGGGTGAATGCAACCCACCGAACAGCACTCTTCTTTGCAGTATTATGAACACCACCCCTACCTTCTGACAACCCCTTTATAAGCTCGTTGACACTTTACTTTCAGCCTAATTAACTCATTATCATCTTGGATATAATAAAGTAGAACCTTTCCAGACAGCCAGCACTCTGTGTACATGGCTCAAACACACAGAAGTTTTCTTTCCCATGTAGACAAATGTTTTTATGGCGCTTTCCCAACAGAAGCATTGATGATTGTGTTTTGTGGAAGAAAATAGACAGACAAGAGGATATCCATACACACTGTGTATGGATTTAGTAAATAATCTTATTAAAATATTTTATAGCTTATTATTGTTCTTCTGTAGTGAACATTGGTAGAAACTAGTAACAATCAATTTGTCCTATGTAAAACGGAATTAGATTGTAACTTCTAAATTTAGAGTTACTTCCTAGCCTCTGGGCTTCAAATATTTGGTATCACATCCTCTGTATTTAGCAGAGGAGTAACAAGGCCACAGAGTTATGACTTAGTATAGAGTATGTCTGTAGTATAGTGTCTATCTGACACACAAATTCAATATAATGCAAATCAAAATCACCATGCTATTCTTCACTGATATAGAAAAAAATCTTAAAGTCCATACGCAAGCATGAAACATCCTGGATAGCCTAACCAATTCAGAGTAAAAAGAGTACGGTTAGAGGTACTGTTCTGGTTTTGTGGCGTCCACGCCACCACAGTACCAAGTCGAGGGCGAGGAACTGCGGACTTAACTCACACACACACACACACACACACACACACACACACACACACACACACACAATAACACAGCAGGTTCTTCGTGCTAAGAGAGCAGCAGCCGCAGCAGCCGCGGCAGCGGTTTATTCCTCTTCCAGAGTTCCAAAGAGCCTTCTTACAGGCAGCAAAACAGGAATCCTCCTCCCAGGTGAAATCCCTCAAGAGGTGATTGCACACAGGAGGAAAAGTCTCGAGGAAGGGAGGGGCGCGTTCTCAGAGCAGTAAACACGACTAGCTAACCAAGATAAATATAGACGTGGAAGCTGCTAGAAACAGGACATGAAACAGCAAAACAGGCAGGCAGCCCAGTCGGGCCTGGTTCCTACATGGTTTTATTTCTGTTGCTGTGATAAAGTACACTGACAAAAGCAACCTACAGGGGAAAAATATTTATTTCAACTCACAGTTCCAGGTTACAGTTCATCGTAACATGGAAGCTGCAGTGGCGGGAGCTTATGGTATGCACGTCTGACGGCAATACCAGAGACAAGTGGATGCATACGTACTTATCTGCTTGATTGTTTGTGTATACTCAGCTCCACTGATCTACTTTTATACAGTTCAGGATATTCCTCCCTCCCCTATGGAGTGGTGCTGCCCATAGTGGGAAGGGTCCTCTCATGTCAGTTAACTTAAGACAATGCCCACACATCATCAGCCAAGCCAACGCAGACAAACTTTCATTGACCCTCTCTTCCCAGATTATTATAAGCTGCATCAAGTTGACAATTAAAGCTGTCACAAACACCGTATCTGATTTCAATTTATCCCGTAAAGCAATCATACTTTTTTAAAGAGGCATGGTACTATCACAAAACAGGCATGTGGAGAAATGGAATAAAAATAGAGGTTACACGTACAAAATCACATACAATTACAACCCCCCCCCCAGACTTTTTACAAAGATGTCAAAAGTAAACAAGTAACCCTGGGAAAACTGTCCATCTGTATCCATGAAGAAAAATAATAGATCCTTGTTTCCCATCCTGTATAAAACTCAACTCCAAATGAATCAAGCATCTCAGGGCAAACACTAAAACTTTGAAACTGTTAGCGTAGAACATAGTAAGCGTGCTGCAAAATATAGGCACAAATAAGGACTTCCTACATAAAGCGTCACTCTGTCAGGAAATAAAGTCAATGATTGGCAGCTAGGACTTCATGGAACAACTGTGAAGCTGTGCAGAAAAGGAAGCAGTCACCTGAGAAGGGAAGCATCTGGCGTTATGGAAGAAAGGTCTTTGGCAGCTATATGGAATTATGAAACTTGCAGATAAATTTGAAATGGCTATACAGAGGTAACCCGGACAAAGAAAGATAAATGTAGGCTATTCTTTCTCATATATGAGTGAGTGTCAGTCTTTAGAGGTTTAACATGAAGTACCTATGAGAGCCAGAAAACTGGAGTGGACAAGGTGGTGAGATTAGAATAACCCAAGTGATGTGAAAGTAGAAAGGGAAAATATTGAGTGTGGAGATGTTTAACAGGGGTGGAGCTAGAGGGAAGAGGGAGATGGTGGAGGTAAACAAAGCAAAAAACATACTGAAGTTTATTATGAAAAGCAGTTAAAATATGTTAAAATTAATAAAAAATGGAAGAAAAATGTTCTGTTTGGCTGTGTAGAGTTACACCTAGAAGCTATGGGTTGTTTAAAAAAAAAAGATCCCAGTGCCAAGTGTGGGATACCTCACACTTGGAGGAAGAAGCAAAAAGAGTATAATACCTAAGCTGGAGAGATGGCTCAGCTGTTAAAGGTCAGGCTCACAACCAAAAATATAAGAATATAATGCCCATACATATATGGATATGGGCACTGAAATGTATCTTCTGGGGATGGCACAGGCCTTGCAAACATGAGTTTACGACAGCCGTGTTTGTCTATACTGGGTTTTTACAAGACTCAACCTATCAATAGTCGTGGACATTGGAGGGTTTATTTTTCCCTTCTGAATTATTGGTATTGGAACATTACTAGGGAAGAAAAGCCAGTATCTCAGTTACATAGTCACTAGTGAGCTCACCAAGCTCTATTAGATACCTGTAAAAGCGTGGTCATAAGGATTGACCTACTTAAACTCAGTGGCTCCATAACAAAAAGACATGAACATACCCTCTTCACCTGCAGTGGAGAGGGTAGCTAGACAGATATGAAGAGGTAAAACAGGATGAAAGAGTAGAGTAATCATAATATGATTATGGTGCTAAATACAATAAATGACACAATGTTAATAAGCTGTTGATCATTAGTCAATACATTTGTTTATATTTGTAAATGTTAAACACAGAGGCATTTTCTGTCAATTTTTTCTACAACCATTGAACAATGTGCATTCGATTAAATTTGGATTCCATATATGCTTCATTCAAGTGCATTTTTAATTGTATTATATAGTCTCTGTCTTTAGAAGATATCGTCTCTCTCTTTAGGGATTTAAAAATTGTTCAGGAAATTCAGAAAACAAAACACAAAGTCGCATCCCAGAGGGAGATAATGTTGTGACTGCAAACTTGGAGTCTATTAAAGAATGAAGAGAAGGTCTAATGATTCTGCTTTTTACCATCAAGAAAGGAAATCTAAAAGAGGCAGCGAAACTGGCTGTTAGGCAAGTGGAAAGTGCAAAGCACCAGAGCAGACTTCTGTGATACAGATAAGCTCAATTACCCAAATCCAAGTTCTCTCCTTTTCAGTTAGAAGCCCTGTATTATCATGGAATGCACTCATTTTGTATATGGGAATCCTGTCTTTGTATTTGTGTGCCCAACTGTGACACATTAAAAAAAAAATTTTTAAAGTGTTTTAAGCCTCTGAAAGTTGGCGTGATGTTAATGAGTCTGTCATTTGTAACCCCATCTATAGGACACTGACAATGATACAGACCAGTAAAGAAAACACAAAGATAATTATGCAGACATAACCTAGACTTCATTTTTTAGTGCAGCCAGAGATAGGCACGGCTGTGTATGAACTTTACATTTACAAGCTTTGGCTGCTCAGCATCACTATTAGAAGGGCAGTTTTCCTAGCTTCTGCTCTGTACTCAACACAAGTATTTGTTCTGCAAAAACAAACTTCAAGGAAACCTTATGCAAGGGACCATGTTTTTCCAAAAAGACTGAAATAAATGGTTTCAAATTTTATATTTATTTCAATAATATTTTTTATTTTTTCAGAAAAGTTTGCCTGAGATGTTCTAAGAACATAGAATACCGCATGGTTTGTGAAGCCTGGCATTCAAACTGCATAATAACCATGCATAGGTCATGCCACCCAAGAACTACTTCCTTTCCAATGTGTGTGTATGATACATGTGCTTTTTATTGTATATTAGCCACATAAAATAATCCTAGTGTCAGATTATAAAGCTACTAGCTTTTATGTAGGACAAGTTTGTGTTTTCTCATATAAGCCATACAGCCATTAGAATTCATGAATCTGACCTTTTTAAATCGCTATTATTAACTTTAAAATATAGTATTTTATTAATCCTTTAAGAATGTCATGTATGCATAGAATGTATTTTTTATCATTTCACCTCCACTCTGCCCCCTAATTTTTCCCAGATCTGCCTGTAACTTCCATATCCACCCCAACTTCATGGCCTCTTTAAAAAAAAAATAACCCCCTGAGTTCTACTTGTGTTTTTTCCATATACTGGAGTATGGTTGACCTATGAGGGGCAGCCACATTCTAACAGAAAACCAACTCTCCTCTAGAAGCCATGAACTATTGATAACATGTCAGTTATGAATGAGAGCTCATGAGCCCCTCCCACCTCTGTACTGGACTATGCAATGGCTTGATCTTATGCAGGAAAGCATAGCTGCTGTGTGTTTCCTAGTGAAGTGGTTCTACCATGTCCACAAGACACTGTTTTGTTCTGGTCCACTTTTATCTTTGGCTTTGAGTGTATTTCTGCTCCCTGTAAGACAAAATGTCCTGAGTTACGGGACAAAGAGGTGTGTTCTAGCTCACTTTCTGTGGCTATAATAAATTCCATGACCAAAAAAACAGCTGTCTTAGTCAGTGTTCTGTTCCTGTGGAAAGGCACCATGACCATAGCAAAGGAAAACATTTACTTGTGGCTTGCTTACAGTTTCAGAGGTTGGCTCCATTGTCATCATGACAGGGAATATGCTCACATGAAAGAAGACATGGTGCTGAAGACATAGCTGAGAGTTCTACATCCAGATTCACGGGCAGCAGAAAGAGCAGAGACTTTGGACTTGGACTGAGCACTGGAAACCTCAAAGCTCATCCCCAGTGAAACACTTCCTCCAATAAGACCGTAGTCTTAATCTGTTAAAATAGTGCCACTCCCTGATGACCAAGAATTCAAATCTATGAGCTTGTGGGAGCCTGTTCTCATCCAAACTGCCACAGCAACTTAAGGAAGATAGTTTTGTTTCAGCTAACACTTCCAGGTCACAATCCATCACTGTGGGAAGTCAGGGAGGGAACTAAAGCCTGAAAGAATTGCTTATGGGCTTGTTCGCTGGCTTATGCTTAACTAGGTTTATTATACAGCCCAGACCCAGCTGGATCGAGAAATGCTGGCCCAGGATGTTGGGCCAACCCATATCAATTATTAATTAAGACAATCTTTCACACAAATACAGGCTAATCAAATCTAAACATTCTTTACTTGAGGTTCCTTCTTCTAAACTGACCCTGAGTTGTACCAAGATGACAATAAGTCAAGATTTGGTCTTTATGTCCCAATTGTGAACTTAATTTCTAGAAATTATACTGTAGCAAAAAGTCCTTGAATTCTGATTGGATTTGTTTCTCATCTGGTAATGCATGCGTGTTTTGTCAACAATTTTATAGGGTCTATTTCCTTGACCAGATCAGCACAATGTCATCAATGTAATAGAACTGTGTAATGCCTTACAGAAAAGACTGATGATCAAGATCTCTAGCATGGGTCTGGAAAGTCAATATATTCAAGGTAGAACTGTAAAGGCATACTGGCTTAATAGAAACTAATAAAAAAATTGTTTGTGGTGTTCCTTATGGTCATGCATGGAAGAAAATAAAAGGAATTCTGATGTCAAAAAATCTATACAGAGTATCAAAAAAAGTTGATATCTGCTAAAAGAAGGAAACCATTTTACTTTATACAACAGCTGGCACTGGAGTCAACAAGTTTCTGTAAATTACCTGTTATTCTCCATGATGCATGCATCTTCTGTACAACCCCAACAAGAAAGCTAAACGAGATATGGTGGCATCACTACCATGTAGCATTAAGTTCTTGATGCTGGCATTAATCCTTCTAATACTCAAAGATGTGATATATTTTACTTCACTTTTTTCCACATAGAGGCAGCTCTAAGGCTTCCATTTGATCATTCCAAACATAATGCACCTCATTAAGAAGGTCAGTGAACCAATGTGGGATATCTGCTCCTTTCTACCTTATACCTAGAAAATTATGCATCCTGGGGTGGTAGAAGTAGCACAGGTTGAATTTCGAAACTATCTTAGTCACTTCCATATTGCTGTGAAGAGACACTATGGCCAAGGTGTATGTCTATAAATAACAGCAATTAATTGGGGGCTTGCTCGCAGTTTTAGAGGGTCAGGCCATGATCATCATGGTAGAAAGCAGACAGGCATGGTGCTGGAGCAATAGCTGAGAGCTTTACATCCTGATCTGCAGGCAGCAGACAGAGAGAGAAGGAGAGAGAAATTGAGAGAGAGAGAGACAGACAGACAGACACAGAGAGAGAGAGAGAGACAGACAGACAGACAGACAGACAGACAGAGACAGACAGAGGCAGAGAGAGACAGAGAGACAGAGACAGAGACAGACAGAGAGACAGAGAAATAGAGGCAGAGACAGAGAAAGAGACAGAGATAAAGAGAGATAGAGACAGACAGACTGGTAGGGCTTTTGACACTTCAACTCCCACCCCCAATGACAAGGCCACACCTACTTCAAGAAGACCACATCTCCTAATTTGTCCCCAAAAGTTCCATTAACTGTGGAATAAAAATTTTATATAAGTCTATGGGTCCATTCTCATCAAAAGCACTATAGGAAGTCACTAAATTCATCATGAGTCTAACTTTGGATAAAAAGACATTGACCTTCATAAAACCCTATTTTTTATGAACATTGAGTGCTTATCAATTGTGGAAGTCAGAGAAAAATAAAATATACAAGTGAGAACAATATATGTAATGATTCCATTGCAAAACTAAATAGATTAGAAGATTAAAATGGATAATATATGATGAAATGTTTTAAATGCTTTCACAAAGTATTATTTTAAAATATTTAATTTTTAACTATTTAATATAGGATTACTATGTTTACATTATTCCGTTCTATTTTCTCATCAGGTATTTCTATGTCCCTCCCAGCCTTTCAAATTCATGGTCTCTTTTTCTTTAACTGTTATTGGTATGTGTGTATGTATGTAAACAAATGAGTAAAACCAGCTGAGTCCATTTAGTATTACTAGTATGTATATGGTTTTAGGTCTGACTCCTTAATATTGAATAACCAATTAGTGAGCTCATCCTTGGGAAAGGCTGATTTTTCTCACTTTCACCAGTGAATACTTGTTAAGAGCCAAGCCAACACAAGATTCTCTCACAGGCCCTAATGAAAGGACAAAGGGAACCTAGTTCTCTGCCCTTGCCCAGAGGCAGACTTGGCAAGAATTGGTCTGTGGCTTGATCCAGGGCCTTGGTGGAGTTAAAGCTTTGTTTGGCTCTTCAGAACTTGGCTTCCTTCCCTTCAAGTGATTGAAGGTATCAGTCCGAAGGCCACTACATGCTTGGTGTGACACTCTTAACATATCCTGTGTTCCCTTTGCAGAACACTGCTTGTTTAGCCTATCACATCATATGATGCATTTCTGCTGACTCTGTCCCATTTTCCCCTAAAAAACTGCTTATTAGGTGCTGCACTTCTTAATGAACTTTCTTGGCATAAGATGTAGCTAGTGCAAGATCTGCTGAGCCCAACTTTCCTATCTTCTTCATCTTCTGATTTCCTAGTCCTCCTCGTTAGGACCTTGTCACTGAAGAACGGCATGCTAGTCTGGGTCAATCAGTTGCCTGTAGCTCTTCATCAAAGCCTTCACTTACCAGGAAACTGAGACAGAGGGGAGGACATTCTAGTGGGACTCTACATGAGACAAGCATGGGAGAATGGCAAAGTAGAAGGATCCAGAGGGTCCTAGAAGCCTACAAGTAGAGCATTATGATAGGCAGATTTGGGCCCAGGGGTCCTGCTCAAACTAAGGCACCAGCCAAGGACAATACAGGTGGTAAACCTTAAACCCCTACCCAGATCTAGACAATGGACAGAACACTCTCCACAGTAGAGTGGAGAGTGGGATATTACTTTCTCACATACTCTGGTGCCTTACCTTTGACCATGTCCCCTGGAGGGGGAGACCTGGTGGCACTCAGAGGAAGGATAGCAGGTTACCAAGAAGAGACTTGATACCCTATGAACATATACAAGGGGAGGTAATCCCCCTCAGGAACAGTCATAGGGGAGGGGAATAAGGGGAAAATGGGAGGGAGGGAAGAATGGGAGGATTCAAGGGATGGGATAACCACTGAGATGTAACAAGAATAAATTAATAAAGGAGAAAAAAATGTAAAAAAAAAAAACAAACAAACAAAGGGTGGAGCCTCGTGAGATCTTCCCCAAACACATTTGCATAGCAGTGTCGTTTTTCAGCTCTTATTTAGGCAAGTATATTCTAGATATTTCATGAGCATAGCTTTCCTGTCATATACAGAAGATAGTCTCACTGAAGACGCTTTGGTCCTCTTGCAACCATTCAGTGCCTCCACTGTGATGTTTTATGAGGAGTCTTCTGTGGTGTTTTATGGTGGTGAGTTTTATGTAGGAATCGAGTTGTAGATGTACTGCTTGGAGCTCAATTTCTCATAGTCATAATGCTCTCTGCATTACAGCTGGTGTGCCCATCTGTAAAGGTGTCCATCTGCTCCAGAAAGAAGTTTCTTTTTGGTAAGAGCTACATTGGGCATAAGGAAAAGTATTTAGAATGAAGTTCAAAATACTGGTTTAAGAAAGTAACGGTTGTCCTTTCTCCTTTAGATTCCATGGCCTCATCAGGTGGAGTGGCGGGTTAGGCTTACAGCACTAGACATGAATTCCTCCCCTACTGAGTGAGACTTTGAGTTCAATGGAAAAGCTATTGGCTATCCCCAAGTTGCAAGTGTTAATATTACAACTTTTGGGCTATATTGATGTCATTGTTGTGGTTTGTAAGTTTCACATCTGGGTAGGACTATTGTTTTTCTCCCTCGGTAGTTTGCATAGCACCTCCAGACATTATGAGAGCTATTTCTAAAAGAAGAAGCATCCAGACCACATCCAGATTGGCTTCTCTACTACCTGCACCTAAAGTGTGTAGCGCCCTCAGAAACAGAGACTAACCTTTAATGTTTGATGCTTTCTTGGACTCCCCTGAAGAGCAACTCTAAAGGATATTTCCCAAAAGTCTTCTTACAAGGATTTTTGTTAGTCTGTTAGTTTGTTAATGATTCTTCAGTGGAGCAGTATTAGCAAACTGTGAAACTACATACATGCATACATACATACATACATACATACATACATACATACATACACATATGCATATATATAATTTATGTATCTATCCCATTTATGAATTCTGATCTGGACAAACAGCTACAAGTTGAGTTTGGAAACTATCTTAGTTACTGTTGTTTTTCTATGAAGAGACACCATGACCAAGGAAACTTTTATAAATCAAACTATTTAATTAGGGGCTCGATTACAGTTTTAGATGTTTGTTTCCTGATCACCGTGGTGGGAGACAGACAGGGTAGCACTAGAGAAGTAGCTGAGAGTTTTACAACCTGATCCACAGGCAGAAAGTGATGCTGGGCTCCACGAGGCTTTTGAAACTTCAAAGTCAACCCTCAGTGACCTTCGACAAGACCACACCTACTGCAAGAAGGCCAGACACCTATTAATCTTTCCTAAAGAATCTGTGTGAGTATATATTGAAGGATATATAACATACACAATACATGTGTATACACATATACTTATACATTTATAATATGAAGTTTTAAATAAACATAAAATAATGATATCATATATTTTTAACATTTTAGTGTAATTTAATTCCTCCTCTCCCTCTGTGTTGTCCTACCTCTCCACTCCCCAGTTAATGATAGTCCCCTCTCATTATCCACTTATTCCTTCATGCCACTAGTATCCTGCGAGTCTCCTCTGTAGAGGTCCTTTCTCTCTTCCACCATGGTCTCTTTTTTGCTTTCCTACTATCTGCAATTACTCCAGGTCTTATATCATTATCTACGCCTTCACAGCTAGAGTCAATAAATAAGAAATAGTTTGGCACTTCTCTTTGTGAGTCTGAGTTACCTCAGTCAGTGTATTTTATAGGTCCATCCATTTAACTTCAAATTTCGTCATTTGTTTCTAATATGGAAGAATAGAATTCCACTGTGCAATGGAATCACATTTTAATCATTTGTTCACTAGCTGAAGAACATCTAGGTTGTTTTCACTTCCTAACTATTGTGAATCAAGTGGCAGTGAACATAACTGAGTATTGATTGGATGGGAGATGTAGTGATTTAAGCACATGCAAAGGTATGGCATATAAATAGATTTCGATACACTTCACAATACTGAACCAGAGATATCAGAACCCTCTCCCTTAAATCTGGAGTAAAGAGTAGCCATCAGCCACCTGATGTGGAGAATGCAAACTCAATGGGCATAAATGGACCCTTTCTGGGAGTGTGCACATGAATGTGCACATATCCACACGCAGAACCTCAAGTATGCACATAATTTTTAAATTAAAATCTTTTTTAAGTGTTACTATAAACATCCCATCTATCCTTACCCAAAATGACCCACAGCCTCTTACTAGAATATCTGTACAAAGTGGGTGCAGGTAATTGAAATTGGGTCCATGCTCTTAACCTCTGAGCCAACCTTCCAGCACTCAATAGTAAGATTATAAAGTACTATAACAAGGTCTTTCTTCAAATAAGTGTGACCTCCTCTTTGTTCAAGGGATTATGTGTCTGTTAACTGATGAATTCTGGAAATTGGTTGGAGCCAAAATCTCTCTGTTGCTCTAATTTAAGATAGTTGTTCACCTAGGTGTTCTGGAAATCTTTTGCTTATATAGAATGAGCAGGAGCTTAGTAGGCTTCCCATCCACCTTCCTTCTAGGGACACCTTGATTAATTAGGCAGTCCTAAGGACTACTTGAATCAGAGCATAATGAGCATTTCTTCGCTTTTGCTATTAAAGTAGATATGGTGACTTTACCTTTGAGATTCTCTACTGCCACTCATTTCTTGCTATTCTTGGACCCAAATATAGTTATTGCATTTAAATTATTCAATGGAGGAGCCAAGGCTCCTAGTTTAAGGTCCGTACACAGTAAAAACAATAACAATTTTTTTTCAATTATTCAGGTGCCGCCTTCACAAATCTGTATCATGAAATGATAGCAAAAGCTAAATTTCCTGGACTCTCACATTATGGAGGATTAGATTTTCCAGTGATAATACACCATCACATTCCAATTTCCTTTAATTTTGAATCTCTTCACCAACAGTCAGACAAAGAATAATATCATACATCATCAGCTCATTGGTACTCTGTCTTCTTTTAACCTATACTTCAGTCTAGCAACCAAACACTTGGCCTCTATGTTAACTGTGAAAGCTGCAGGACAAAACCAAGAAACTCTATCTATGTGGTTATATAAATACACTCACACTGGTATAATTTTATGTCCCTTTTACCATCATCACACACTCTTATGATCTTTCACATACACATTCCCCAGACATGTGCTTCTATATATTAGAAAACTCAAGAAGTCCTTTATGAATGTCACTCACTTCTTCATGGGTCACAGCACGTAACACATCCCTTGAAGACCTGATAAGCTATGACTCTTGTTGCAGCTCTAGAGGTATAGATAAGTGGGCACATAGGAGTGTTAATATTGTCTTGCTTGATAGTGTTGTTCATTTCTGATTCCATAAACAAAAGAGGATTAGTTCTGTGCAAGAGTAGAGAGGTCTAGGCTGAATGGGGTGAGGTACAGACTCATCTGCCACTAGGGGTAGGCCTATTACTCCTCAAGATAAGATAAAGTCGTAATTATCTGAGAGTTCAGTATCTTCAGTCTCATGCATGCCCTACAAGTCTCCACCTCAAGTTTCAGAATCTCACTTCTTTCCAGTTAATTCCCTTATAATCAGGGCCCTGCCAACACCCTTTGAGATTTGTGTTTAATTGCACTGTAAGTCAGCTAATCAAATGATGAGGCCTTGGGCTGCGTTTTTACCAACTTCATTCTTCTGGCTGTTGGAAGAATATTCTCTATGAGGGCTTATGTAGAAGCCTTTAGATTTGTGTGTGTGTGTGTGTGTGCGCGCACTACATCGTATTTTGTCAACCCAACACAAGCTAGAGTTATCTAAAAAGAGGGAACCTCAATTGAGAAAATGCCTTTATAAGATCTGGCTGTAGTCTATTTTATTAATTAGTGATTGATAAGAGAGCACACAGTCCATTGAGTGGTGCCATCCATGGGCTGATTGTCCTGGATTCTATAAGAAGCAGGCTAAACAAATCCATGATGAGCAAGCCAGTAAGCAGCACACCCCTCTATGGCCTCTGCATTGCCTCCTGCCCTTTTTTGAGTTCTTGTGGTGGCTCCTTTTAATTATGAACAGCAATATGGAAGTATAAGCCAAATAACATTTTCTTCCTCAAGTTGCCTTTGCCTATGGTGTTTTATCACAATGATAACTCTAAGACAATGTACATCACTAAGCTCATTCTTTTGTTACCTTTTCCAGAAATAATAGAAGCAAACAAACAACCAGCAGCTTTGTATTGCACTTCCAAAAATGTTCAAAATGTTTATAGTGTCAACAAATACTTAGCTTCTCACAATGTGTTAGCCATAAGTATAAAATGAATTGATTTTCATTGTTTCCCATGCTACCAGAGAAATCTTTAGAAACTTTAAGTTTTTTAGTCAAATTGAAAAATCAGCTCCAGATATTGCTAAGGTCTCTAGAGAAGTTTATCCTTATAAACCTATTTCTCTAAAACCATTCATATACCTGTACCTGTATTGATCAGGGCTTCTTGTAGAAACAGATATGCTAGAATTAATATATAAGTGGATTTATTAGCTGGCTCACATGTTATGGTATATCCATGATGTACCATGTATAACCATGGTTAGGTTCATAATGAAGAGGCTAACAACTAGTGAGAGTTCTGTTGAAAAGGCTGGATTCCTCAGCAGTACCAGCCTGTGGCTGAAGGTTTAAAGGACTCTTGGAAAGGTCCTGGTCTTTGGTGTTTGTAGGAAGACTAAACAAGCTGGGTTGTGATAGCAAGTAAGGATGAAAGCAACAATATCGACAAGGAAAAAAACACATTTGCCATCCAGAAGCAAAGGAAATAAGACAAATAGTGCTGCCTTAACATATGTGGTGGTCCCCTATACATCTTGAGCTGCTAAACAATTACTCTCCAGTTGGTGACTGTTTGAGGAGGTATGGCCTTGCTGGAGAACCTATGTCACTTGGGGTTGAGCTCTGGCCATTGAAAAGATCCTTACCTTTCCAGGTGTGCTCTCTGCCTCCAGCTTTCCAGTCAAGGTGTGACCTCTCAGCCATTCCTGCCACCATGCATCGTTCCTCCATCATCAAGAACATTAAAAGAAAAAAAAAAGTTAACCCTTGGAGTCATAAACTGAATTAAATGTTTTCCGTTGTCTTGTTCATGGTGTTTTATCAGCAGAACAATAGAAAAGCACCAAACACATCCCAGATATCTTTATATGTACACCCAGCAGTAGCTCGAAACGGATGCTGAGACTCACAGCCAAACATTGGGTGAAGGGTAGGGAGTCTTGTGGAAAATAAAGGGTCAAGGGGTGAAAGGACCTTGAGATGCCAGGAACTCCACAAGAAGATCCACAGAGCCAACTAACTAAGGCCCAGGGAAGCCTGTGAAGACTGAAGCACCTACCAGGGACCATGCGTAGACTACACAGATGTGCCGGATGGGAGGCTATATCTTCATATGGATCCTCTAATAAGGGGAGCAGAGGCTGTCCCTGACATGGACTCTGTTGCCTGCTTTTTTTATTACTTCCCCCTAGAGGGACTGTCTTGACAGATGGGAAATCAATAAACTCAGTCCTGATCCAAGTTGATGAATTGGAGTGGGTCTCCCCTTTTCTGAGGAGTAGGGGAGAGGGTGGGGGGAAGAGGAAGGAAAGATAGGACTGTGAGTAGAGGAGGGGGGCTACAACCTAGATGTAAAGTGAGCAAATAAATTAATAAAAATTAATATTAAATTGAAAACTCCCTTTAAGGGGAAAAAGATTGTATAACTTGGTGGTTTTATCTATTGACTACAAATTTTATTTTAAAAAATGTTTACTATCCCAATTCCCTGCTATGAACCTTGTTGTGCGGTAGAGCTTCTAAAGCTAGATCTTGAGGTAGCACTATTCCCAATTTTCTGAGAAAGTGCCAGATTGATTTCCAAAAGGACTGCACAAATTTGAACTCGCACCAGCAATAGAGGAACTGTTCCCTTTCTCCACATCCTCAACAGCATGTGCTGTTACTTGCGGTTTTTATCTTAACTATTCTAGTAGGTGTAAGATGGAATCTCAGAGTTGTGTTGATTTGTATTTCCCTGATGACTAGGTATGTTGAGCATATCTTTAAGTGCTTCTCAGCCATTTGAGATTCCTCTGTTGAGACTTCTGTTTAGCTCTATACCCCATTTTTAATTGGATAATTTGTCTGTTGTGTTTAATTTCTCGAGTTCTTTGTATATTTTAGAAATTTGCCCTTTGTCTGATATAGGGTTGGTGAAGATCTTTTCCCAGTCTATAGGCTGTCCCTTTGTTCTGTTGACAGTGTCCTTTGCCTTACAGAAGCTTTTCAACTTCATGAGGTCCCATTTATTAACTGTTGACCTTAAAGCCTGGGCTGTTCTGTTCAGGAAGTTGCCTCTTGTGCCAATGAGCTCAAGGCTCTTCCCCATTTTTATTCTAACAGATTTAGTGTGACTGGTTTTATGTTGAGTTCTTTAATCCACTTGAACTTGAGTTTTGTGCAGAGTGATAAATAGGGATCTATTTGTATTTTTCTTTTTTAATAATTTTATTATGTTTCTTTTTTAACATATACATTTATATTATTACACATGAGTAAAATAAAATGCATACAGCAGATAGAACCATGAGACAATCAGGAATTATACAAATGTTACATTCATAGTGATTTGGTTATTTGTATTCATCAAACTTGAAGTAAGCATCTTTCCTATCTTGTAGGTCTAAATTTCTGAATGGAGATTAATATCTCATCTTTATTAACCATCTATCTTGATATAAAAACATTTTAACCCCTAACCTACTATGCTTAATTGAAAGACTAAACTATATGGTCTGCAAACCCATCAGAGACTTGAGAAGGGATAAAACTTAAATACCTGAGTGAACCTGGAGTGAAGGTTAGCAGCTTCCAAAATGAAAAAAATGACTGAGACAGTTTACTGCCTGAATAGTCACCCAATACTCTCTATAATGTTGGAGCATCATCTTCAGCCTTTTGGCCCAATATATCTGACAGACATATTTGCAAGGCAGGAACTATTGAGGACTTGCTTACCCTATCTTGGCAGAATTTGGCCGTTGACTCTGCCTGCACCTAAACGTGCCCATTTTAGGCAGAATTCTGTCTGTGGCAGAAAAGAGGACATTTGCCCAGTGGCTTGTTTGCCACATTTGAAACCAACTCCATAAGGAGGTTCTTTGGTGCTCATCTTCTTCTTTGAGGCAGGCTGGGTGTTGCCAAGAGTCAACTTGTCATTTTGTCAAAGAATTTTTAGAATAATAAAAACATCTTTAAATGCCATATTCTGTAGGTCTCAGGTTCTGAAGATCTTATTTAACTATTCTACCTCATATACCTATAGAATCATATCTATCTATTAGACCTAGAATATATATTCTTGTGACAAAATTAGAATAGTTTTTTACATAAGGATGATTTGCATCAATTTACAAAATTCAATACCATTGAATTAAAAAATAACCTTATCTACGAGTAACAATTAGGGCCTTGAAATGAGAAGTAGATTTAATAGTCTACCTTTTGTTCTATCCTCCCTCTGTATTTCTATATCCCCCTTTCTTTCTTTTCAGCTCCTTACCTACAAAAGAAAGATAAAGGAAAAGAGATACATCTCTGAGTCAAACCTAGTTTCCTCTCTGTAAAAGACTTACAACCAACTCCCAATGAAAATAAGCATCTGCAGACCAAGAGAGTAAACAGAAACCCATCCAACACCCCTTAGAGGAAATGGGATGCAGTTCTCTTAAGGTTTCTTCAGGCTGATTTAGGGCAAATAATTCCTTTGAAAGGCCCCAAAAAATTGGAGAAATGGTTAAGCAAGCCAGGGATAGCATTTGTGGTCCATTTTTCATAAGTTGTGAAATTCCAGGCTTAATTGGAGTCCTGTGTGGGATAGTCTGAACTGCTGGACCAATTAGGGTCAGAAGTTTTCTACAATGCTGCCCTAAAAGCTGTCCTGTTCTGATGGGTAACAGCAACTGAGGCGCCTGGGGCTGGAACATGGAGGATGCAGGATGTCAGCATCCAGCTTGCTGAGAGGAATAAATCCTGTCAGGTCTGACCCAAGTGTTGGTGTCCAGTTCTTTTGTTCTGAAAACATAATTTCTCACAAGCATTATACAGTTCTAACATTGTGATGGTATGAGGTGTGCAGGATGTACAGAGCAATTAAGCCTGTTTCTCTGCTCATTGTAAGAGCCAAAGTAAGACATCTGCAAGTCTTCCTTCATGCCATACTAAGACTGGCATCTAATTACCCTGCCAGGCCACAGAGGAAGAAGTTACAGGCAGTACAGAGGACACTGGATAAAGTGAGGTCAAATGTTAAGGGAGGAGGGCTCCTTGCTAAGGACTAGGCGAGGGAGGGAGCTTCAGTCAGGATGTAAAGAATTCAAACTGCAAAACAAGCAGGTAACTAATATAGCTAATCCTACTACATTGGAATAGCTCTGAGATTGGCTAAAATACGAAGGTTTGTGTATTTGCATTTTTCTATGTGTAGACATCTAGTTAGACCAGCACCGTTAGTTAAAGATGCTATCTTTTTTCCATTGTATGGATTTGGCTTCTTTGTCAAAAATCAATTGTTCATGTCTGTGTGGGTTTCTTTTATTCAATTCTATTGGTCAACCAGACTATTTCTATGTGAGTACCATGCCGTTTTTATTACAGTTGCTCTTTAGCACACCTTGAGATCAGAGATGGAGATTCCTCTGGAAGATCTTTTATTGTACAAGATTATTTTAGCTAGTCTGGGTTGTTTTTGTTGTTGTTTGTTTTTCCATATGAAGTTGAAAATTGATATTTCAAGGTCTGTAAAGAATTGTGGGGGTATTTTAATAGGAATTGCACTGAATCTGTAGATTGCTTTTGGTAAAATGGCCAATTTTTATTATGTTAACTCTCTTAATCCACAGACATGAGAGCTCTTTCCATCTTCTGATATCTTCTTCAATTTCTTTCTTAAGAGACTTGAAGTTTTTTTCATACCAGTCTCTCACTTGCTTGGTTGGAGTTACACCAATCTTGGTGTTATGTTATTTCTGGCTATTGTAAAGGGTGTTGTTTCCCTAATTTTTTTTCTCAGCCCATTTGTCATTTGTATATAGGAGGGCCACTGATTTTTTTTCTTTGTTTGTTTGTTTATCTGCACAGAACACTGAGAGCTGTATGGAAGAGTGGAAGGAATGAAAGGATCCAGAGGAGTCAGGTGCTCCATAGGGAGACCATCAAGGCTGGAAGATCTGCAAACAGGGCAGCCTGGACAAACTGATGCACCAACCAAGGACAATGCACACAGAGAACTTGGATACCCTGTTCAGATGTAGCCAATGGACAGCTAATTCTCCACCTCTGCTATGCACTCTGGTGCCCACAATTTGATCGCTGCTCCTTGGCAATTTGGCCTTGCAGGCACACAGAGGAAGGGGATGCAGGCTATCCTGATGAGACCTGATGGACTGTGGCCAGAAGGTGGGGGAAGAGGGCCCCCCTGGCAGAGGCCTTGGAGAGGACAATGAAACTGATGGAGGGGGAATGGAGGATGGGTGGGAACAGGAAGAGAAGAGCTAGAGGATAGCAATTGAGGTGTCATGTGAGTAAATTATAATAAGTAAAAAATCAATTTAAAAAATAAAAATTAAAAAATTCTAAGAAATAAATAAATAAAATTTTAATTTTTTTCTCTTTTATGCTGAATAAAATTTTATTATATGTATGTATTTAAAAAGCATTAACCATGACATAATTTGTGGAAATGTTAAACCAAAGGTGAAAATATATTTATTAAATGTATTTATAGTGATGAATAAATCATTCGTGTTTTTACTTTGTTATTCATTTTGAAAGCAAAGAACAAGCAACAAACTCTTCTTATAGTAGAATCAGTCATCTATGTTTACTAAATTTCAGTCATAAGAAATCATAGCTTTATACATTTTTGTCATTATGAAATTAAAGGAAACAAAATATAATTGTTTTAATGACTTATTAGTGTTAGAAATTTGGAGTGTTGCCACATATAATAATGAATTTTAATTTATATGTTGCTTTGGCCTTTCAGGTTCCTCTGGTCTTTAAAAAACTGCACACATTGGTTCACTAGTGGTACCAAATATCATAGAAAGGCCCAAACAATTCCTGATTAAAACCCCACTCCATAAGTCAAAACCCATACATGCCATCATTATCAAGCCAAGAATCTGTGGCTATGACAGGTTGTAGACCTTGGGGGAGAAAGCACTGCTATCATTTTGTCAAAATAATCTAGTATTAAACTGACCCCTAGTGATTTACAGTTATACACATAGATTAATATGTCCCTCTGTCTCTCACTGGAGAAGCTTCTGTGTACAGTGGACAGTGACTAACACAGAAGACCCCAGCTGGCTAAGATGTAGAGGATAGAGACTAGGAAATTCTCAGCCCTGAATGGAACATCTATATCATAATTCTTCCTCTCAAGGCTCAAGGATTATTGTATAAGCAGAGAAAGAAATACTGTAAGGAATAGAAACAGTGTTTTCTGTATGTGGCAGAGCAGCTGCCCATGTGAACCATGCTTATGACAGCATCAGTCATCTGTGGACCTATTGATAAGTCTTAGATTCTGGGAGGGAAAGTCAATTTTTTTAAAAGAATGTCACCCTATGATGCAATAATAGCTAAAAGGCTATATATCCAAGAATACATTAGTAGCAAATTGTACTTAATGAGCTTTTAGATGACCATACAAAATTAGGTATTATGAATGTGGTGGATCTTGAAGGAGTTGGGGGACTTGATGGAATAGCATCAAAATATGTTACACAAAATTGAAAAAGAGCTAATAAAGAAAAAAGGCAAATTTATTTCATAGTCTTGGGTCTTGTGTTCTTTCTCAAAACCACACCTCTATCTGTTGGTGACTTTTTATTCCATCAATTGCAGAGGTACATCCTACTGCCCTGTCTTCATGTTTCTATTTTTTAAAGAAATGGGTTTTTTTATATCTTGTAAGTTTTGAGTCAATAATTCTTTGTTAAGGTGGAAAGTCAATAGAATGTATTGTAGAATATGTGGCAGCATTCCTAGATTCTGTCCATTAGATATCAGAATAGAACTGCAGTTTCAACAATCAAAAAGGTTGACAGAAGTCACCTAATACTATTTGAAAGAAAGATAGCATGAGCCAGTTCATCTTCCTAATGACCATAATATAATGAAACATAAACTGACCTAACACCAACAACAGTGTAAAGAATTTAACTACCATTTCTAGGTAATCAAAACCTGGACCAGAAATAGAGTTAACTCCCAATTAATAATTATGTTCTCGAGCATCTTGGTTTTAGCATATCCCTAAAGACCGAGAAAATGAACTTCAATTTGTTTATCTTCAAATACAATAGAGTTTGATTTTATGATAAATCAGACAGCCCTAAAATGAATAGCTATCAGGTGCAGGATATTATTATAGCAATTTATAACACATAACACAAACAACTCTTGTAGTATGATGAATTATCTTCCTAATGATGGCTCTACTGTAATAGATCAACTATTAGACATGTGCAAGATAAATACAATTAGGGTATTTGATTTTTAGTATAGAAAATTGTATCAGAAATGGTTTCATATTATTTTTTATTTTCTATTGTTATTTCTTAATGAACATAAGCAACTAATATATTTTTATTATCTAATTCTGTCTTCAACAAAAACACTAATGAGCAAACGTACAATTTTTTGCAAGAATGAAAACTAAAATCTTGTATCCCTTAACATCACTTTGGATTACAAATTTTAAGTAGATCACAGTGACCCCTATTTCTGGTGCTTATCCTTTCTGTAATTTCTTCTTTTGTGTGACATGTGAAGAAATTTAACTACTATTTCTAGGCTAATCACAGGCTGTGGCCCAGAAAATATAGCTTTGTGAGATGACAAGAAGATAATCTAATGAAGATATTTCTCGAAATGATAGATAGAAGATTCATTGCTTTAAAACACTACTTGTAGTAGTCCATTATGCTACAATAGAAAATTAATTCAATTATACCAAAGGAGGAATGATAATGAATATTGTTTGCCAACTTTACTAGAACTGAAATCAATTAAAATGTAAGCTTCAGAGCATTTTGAGCACTCCCTTGAGGGACTTTCTTGATCAGATTATTCCAAGTAGGGAAAACCATGCTGTTTGTGGAGGTAGACCAGATGATCAGATTTTTTAAAAAACACAAAAAGAGGAAACTATTTATTTCATGTTTATCTTCATTCTTACTAGCAAGTTCACCTGTCCTACTGCTGCTATATTCCTTTCTTGGTATTATAACTAGCTTCCTCAATCTTCCATCATAGGATGAAGACCAACAACTCCTCAGGAATCTTCAGGCCTTTAGCACTAGATTGCAACTGCTTAGACACTAAGCCTCATAAACTAAGCAAATGCTGTTCTTGGCCTTTCCAGTTTAAGACAGCTATTGTTGGTCTATCTGGACCATGTTCTTTAGTCCAATCTAATAAATCCCTTTGTAATATATGCATATTTATTCTATCATTTCTTTCCTTTAGAAAATTCTGATTAATGCAGCGAGCTCATCCTGTTTCTGATCTAAAGCTAGAATTTATTTTAGATATGAAGTCAACATTAATACTTATTTAGATTTAAAGAGAATGCAGCGAAGTATATACTTGAAATAATAACAGAGCAAAAATTCTATCAACAAAGTTCAGATATTTTATTATCAGTAGAGGAACTATATTTCTAGTTTCAAAGAGATTATAATATAGTGAAGAACAGAATCAGATTATTTCAACAAATATGTGTTTCTATTTTAGACTAAAGAATATAGAACTGGAGAAAGTTTATGCTTTTTTTTTTTTTTTTTTACTACATGGCTCTGAAGTGGGACTCACCATTCTGAAAGACTAAAAAAAAAAAAAAAAATAGAATTTCAACATAGCCAGGAAATGTATTGATAGTAGCAACACTCAAATAGTCATTTTTTAGAGGAAGCACAGCTCCATTTATTATTTCCTTAATCTCTTCAACAATCCAAGAATGTACACATTAACTTCACTTTATAAATTAAAATATTCAGAGATTTTAAATTCGAATTTATTTATTCACTTTATATCCTTATTTGCAGCTCCCCACCTCTCTTCCCTGTTGCCCTTTGCACACCTGTTCATCTCATTCTCCCCTCTCCTCCTCACAGAAGGGGGAGGTTCCCAATGGGTATGACCCACCTTGGCACATTAAATCACTAAAGAACTATGTTCATCTTCACCCACTGAGGCCAGACAAGGCAGCCCAGTTAAGGGAACAGGGTCCAAAGGGAGGCATCAGAGTCAAAGAGGGCCCCCTACTCCAGTTTGGGGGGAACCCACATGATGACCAAGCTGCACATCTGCTGCATATTTATAGGAGGCCTAGGTCTAGCCAGTTTCTGTGAGACCCCTATGAAACCAGGCCAGTAGACTCTGTAGGTCTTGTTGTGAGGTCCTTGACTCCTCCGGCTCCCTTGATCATTCCCCCAACTCTTCCATAGGACTCTTCGAGTTCTGTCTAATGTTTGGCTATGAGACTCTGCATCTGTTTCCATCAGCTACTAGATGAAGCCTCTCAGAGGAGTTATGCTAGGCTCCTGTCTATAAGAGTAACATTAACAATGTCAGGGATTTGTTCTCTCCCATGGGTGGGTCTCCAGCGAGGATAGTCTTTGGTTGGCCGTTCCTTCAACTTTTGCTCCGTCTTTGTCTCTGCACATCTTATAGACAGGACAAATTTTGGGACAAAGGATTTGTGGGTGTGTCTGTGTTCTTATTCCTGCCTGGTGACAGGAGGTAGTCACTTCAGGCTCCATATGCCTCACTGCTAGAAGTCCCAGCTAGGGTGATGATGTCCTTCAACTTCCTGAAGCCTCCCCTATCCCAGGTCTCTGACAAATCCCAGAGGTGACCCCACCTCTTGTTTATTTTTTCTCACCTACTTCTTTCCCTAGCTCTCCCTACTCCTAGTCCCCACCTCTGTTCTTCTCCCCGTGCCATCTCCTACTCTGGTTTCTCTATCCATCCACCTCCAATGTCCTTTTTATTTCCCTTTTTGCTATGACCAGAGTTGAGCAAGTGTCTTTGTGGTATGGCGAAGCATCTTTTGCACATATGCCCAGGAGTGGTATAGCTGAGTCTTGAGGTAGGACTATTTCCAATTTTCTGAGAAACTGCCAGATTGATTTCCACAGTTGTTGTACAAGTTGCAAGCTCATCAGCAATGGAGGAGTGTTCCTCTTCCCTACACAACCTCTCTAATATGTGCTGTCACTGGAATTTTTTATCATAGCCATCCTGACAGATGTAAGATGGAATCTCAGAGTTGTTATGATTTGCATTTCTCTAATAACTAATGATGTTGAACATTTCTTTAAGTGTTTAATCAGAAATGCCTGGCTAATCCATAATAAGAAAGCGAGCGTTTTCATAGGAATGACACATTTACTAAGAGGGGTTTGAACAATATCTACCTGTTGTTGGTTTTCACAATTCACTAAGCCACTTTTCTTGCGGACATACAGGACATGATGACAAACACGGAGCCGCTCGTCACCACACGTGGCTACTGAAACTTAAATGAAATTGTTTTAAATGTATGGTTAACAATTCAACCTCCAGTTTGTATGAGCCACTGTGAGTATCTTGTAGGACCTTGGGGGTAAAGGCTCCCAGTCCGAATTGCATAGACGTAAGTGCCGCAGAAAGTTCCACAGGGCAAAACTGCTGTGAAGGGCAAACACGCTCTCTTTTATTGTCTCTCAGTGTCTATGTCAGAAAATGAGAAACAGCCACATTTTCTGTCCTAAGATTAAATGATATCAACTTCTCCTCGGTGCTTAAAGCAGTTCATCCTCTTTCAAATGTACTTTTGAAATTGCACTTTGCTGAAATGACCCCTGAAATTATAGCTAAAATAGTCTGGCGGAAACTATAATTGTTTCCTGGCAATAGTGTATAAAATAATATTAAACTATTTACAATGATTAAAATTCCCCTCAACAAATTTATATAGAAACAATTCTCAGAGGTAACTGCTGCGCGTACCCATTGTTGTCCTGTTTGTATGGCACTGCTTTTGGCCAATTTGAAATGAAAGAGCCAAGAAGCTCATTTTCTTTGAAAAGAAATTCACAAAATAAAACCTCCTTTATCTTTTACTCATTGTCACCAAAATAAATAAATAAATAAATGATACAAATGATTCTTTCACTGGTTGTAAAAGTAGAACCAGAAATTATGTGAAGTTGGGGTTATTGAATTATTCATGAATCCTGATTGAATGGGATGATTATCTCTGGACTTACAAGATAATAAATACTGTCTAGATAGTGTTTTAGTGAAATAGTGTCAGGAAAAATTAAAAAGCAACTGGCTTCTTCACAAACTTGAGCCTAATTAAGGTGAAGCTTTCTGGTGAGTTTATAATAAGGATACATGTTTGCATGTATGTTCATGAATGTTTGTGTGTGGATGAACACATACATGTGTCTGTTAGTCCATCTACAAGTGTGAAGTGTCTTAGATGATTCTTGTCATCAGCCCTCTGTGAGTCTCCCAGAAGACTTTGAGTTACATGTGCAACTATAGTTCTATAGAGGAGATCAGTTGCCTAAAACCTGCTGCTAGTTTTTCACTCCTTTCTCTGCTGTCATCCACCACATGGTGTGTGAATGATTTTCATAAAATTCAGATCAAAATCACTAAATGGTTGAGCTATGTAATCACTTCCCAGTGAACAGTCAAATAATCTTAAATTATAGACCAGTGCATTTTCCCAAGATTGATTTCAATGAATGAATTTTCCTGAATTTATTATCACCACCACAAAGAGTATTGAAAAGTGAAGATTAAGGCTATGCTCCTGAAGGCAATCACAGAAAGATGTGCTTTTGTTGAAGGTCTGAATGCATGGACATAAATAAACAATTGGTTTCAGAAAGAGTAAAATTAGGGGTGGAGTATACTATAAAATATATTTATAGGTTAATAGTTGTAGAAATTGAGAATCTATTAGCATTAAAGAAACTATAATTGATTGCTGGTTTGTTGAACAAAAGACAATTGCCTTTTCTTTTTATAAAAAATATTTTTATAGAAGTATATGAAGCCTATTAGTCACATAAGGACATCAAACAAAAAGCCCATTAGCAACTCATTCATTTGTAAAATGTACACAGACCAACAATCTTCAAGACAGCTTACCCACACCTTTATAGAATACATGATCTTCAGACATTCCTCATCCTCTGACCTAACTGATCATGCAGTTTAACTAGGCGTTTAAAAAAGAGAAAGAAGTTAGAATTAGCATGTGTGAACTGTCTAGTGGAACTGGTGTGAATACTATTTGGATAGTCCCACTTTCACCAAGTTGTTGCTTTTATCTTTGTGGTGGGAACTGGTAGAGGTTAAGTGAGGCATCCTCTGTTCTTGTTTTGGTTTGGTTTTATTGAATAAACTTGCTTTTTCAGCTGATACGACTAAACCCCGCACAAATTTTGCTGTATTTTTGTATAGAATGTCCAAGAGATTTTATTCTCGGGTTGAAGAAAACAAATGTGAAGCCTGTCAGTGGTGGGTAAACTATGGCAATCTATTTGTGAAGGCTGGGTTTTCCTCCCCTTTTCTTTTAGAAAGAGAAGGCTCCCCCTTCAAAGACTGAGAATGTGATTCTTCATCTCTCTGCATCCTGGAAATATGAGCTGCATCCCTGGTGTTTTCCCACTTGTTAGTGTGTTCAGTGCCCACCTGATGTGACGGTTCGGCCATGTTCTGATTCCTCAAGGCTATGACAGTTAGCAGAACATTCGCAGTCACCCTGTCCCCAATAGAGCTCTTTGCATTTGCCTTCCCTGTTCATGTGTTCTGTGATAGGCAGCGCACAAGATAGATTTGTAGATCAAAGGCAGTACCTGTGGATGCAACCAGCGGCAGAATGCAAGTTTCTTTGCCAGGCATTCAAAATAATTTGCTCTTAGTACTGTAGAGTGAGGGAGAAAAAATACATTTTAGAAAGAAAATATATGTAACATATATCTTTGATATGAAATTCAAAAGGAGTCACATGGAGCTCTAGAAGAACACAGAGTAAAGAAAACAACAGCGTGAGTTGGAAAACTTCCAGATAGCCCTTACAAAGGTTTTTTTTTTTCCTCAGCTCTAAAAGAATCATGGATAAAAAACAAAACCGGTTCAAAGAAAGGTGAAAAAGAATGTGGCTTTGCCAAGCTCAACATATTTCTTTACTTTCACATTATTCTCTGGGTTTTTTTTTATAGTAAGGGACTTGGGTTATTTATAATTATAGTTCTAACCTTATGTTTAGTGCTCTGTTGTGGGACCTTGTTTTGGCCATCTCTTGAGAGATTCATATTCTGTGAGCTTTATCCCTCTTCTCCACTGCCTGCCATGAACTCATGTCTTTGCCAGTGAGCTCCCTGCTGCTTTCTTTACAAATAATTGTTGGAAAGATTTCACATGCATATATAAAGGGAGTACATTTGCATCCTGATGTTGAATGCACGGAAGCATCTATAAGCCATGCCCATACTCAGTGGAATCCACCTTAAATTTCTGCTCAGAACTGGATGCTTGCGTCTTTTACCAAAAGCTTTTTTAGCTGTTTTAACTGCCCTCTGATCACTGAACTTGACAATGCACTCATTTTGATGTCATTTAAGGAGTCAGTATCCAAGTTTATTGCATGATGTTTCTTTGGCTCTACCTTTCACTTCCTATTTTACCAGGACTCAAGTCAGCATATTCACATTACAATAAGCCTTCCATTAACCATCAGGTGCCTTTTGCTGAAACATAGTGAGATATATCTGAGTAATAAGAAAAGTAACAAGGCTTTTAAAACCAGTATAATATTTTCTATCACTTTCATTTGCCTCCTGCTACTAACCAAGTGTCTAAATTTTCTCTTTGACCCTCTGTTTGATATCAACAGAAATGAATTGAGCGATCTTGAAATAAGCACACTAATAAATGTAATCAAATAGAAATAATAATACATTTTTATAAGAAATTATAACTTAAATGAACAAGGCAGCTTAATAGCTGTATAGAATTGAAACATACCTTCCTGTTGTAATGCAGATGTATCTCTATCAAAAACAATGTAATAGAGAGAGGTAAGTTGCACACTGTCCCCAGAGCCCCATCTCAAGGAGTACTTCAGGGGTTCAGGAACACCCAGGCTTGCCAGGCCTCTGCCTGTCAGGTCCTACTGGGACACAACAAGTAGAGATGACCTGCCCTTTGCTCCCTGAACTCCATTGTCAGTCTCACAGCTATGCCTCCCTTCCTGAGCAAACCTACAGGACCCTGGGAACATTCAGGTCCACCTGGGGCACAGCCAGCAGAGGTGAGCAACAGACTGTTCTCTGAGCCCATTGTCAAGGCAAGGTTCTCCACCTGCCTTCCTAGGAGTCCTGACAGCATCAGGAACATCAAGACAACACCAGGAACAGCTAGATATATAAATTCCAATGCAAGATTTGCTTTGTGCTGACCATATGACCAATTTTGGAGTAGGTTCCATGAGGTGCTGAGAAGAAGGAATATTCTTTTGAGTTTGGATCAAGTGTTCTGTTGATATCTTTTAGGTCCATTTGACTCATAAGATGAGTTAGTTTCATTATTTCTCTGTTTAGTTTATGTATCGATGATTTATCCATTGGTGTGAGAATGGTGTTGAAATCTCCCATTATTTGGGGTTCAATGTGTGATTTAAGTTTTAGTAATATTTATTTTATGAATGTGGGTGCTGTTGTATTTGAGTTGTAGATGGTCAGAATTGGAATGCTATTTTGGTGGATTTTTCCTTTGATGAGTATGAAGTGCCCTTCCCTATCTCTTTTGATTAATTTTGGTTGAAAGTCTATTTTATTAGACATTAAGATGCTTACTACAGCTTGCTTCTTGGGTCTGTTTGTTTGGAAAATCTTTTTCCAGTCATTTACTCTGAGGTAATGCCTATCTTTATTCCTGAGGTATGTTTCTTTTATGTGGCCAAAGAGTGGATCCTGTTTTTGCATCCATTATGTTAGCTTGTGTCTTTTTATTGGGAATTGAGTCCATTGATGTTGAGAGATATTAATTACCAATGGTACTCACCTATGAGCTGCTTTCAAGGGCCAATGAAAAACACCAGAAACTACCACCCAACACAAGAAACAGCAAGATAACTAAAACACAAACAACAAATGCCAAAAAATTATGGCAGCTCCAGAACCCAGTTATTCAAAAAGCAATAAACCCTGGATACTCTGAAGATAAACTGAAACACAAGGAGATGGCCTCAGATCTTTCCCTTTGAAGATGATAATGGAAGAAATGTATATAATCTGCAAAGAAATACAAGAAGATACAGCCAAACAGATTAAGGCCCTTAGAGAGGCCATGACATTGGCATAAAGAGAGAAAATTAATAAATCACTAGATCAAATTTAGGAAAATGCAAGCAATCAGTTGAAAGTAATCAATAAAACAGTCCAAGATCTGAAGAAGAAAATAGAATCAATAATAAAAGAACAAACTGAGGAAAGCCGGGAAAGAGAGAAGTTAGAGAATAAAATAGGAACTGTAGAGGTAAGAATCTCCAACAGAATATAAGAGGTAGAGGAAAGAATCTCCATTGTACAAGCTACAATGGAAGAATTTGATACCACCATCAAAGAAAATGTTAAATCTAAAAAATAGTGACAAAAAACATCCAAGAAACCAAGAACACCATGAAAGACAAAAATCTAAGGATACTAGGAATTGATGGAGGAAAAGATGTCCAGCTCCAAAGCCCAGAAAATATTTTCAACAAAATCATAGAAGAAAAATTTCCCAATTTAAAGAAAGATATGCCTATCAATATACAAGAAGCCTACAAAATACCAAATAGAGTAGGCAAGAAAAGAAAATTCTTTTGCCACATAATAGTCAAAACAAAAATGTACAGACAAATAAAAAATATTAAAAAGCAACAAGGGAAAAAAGCCAAGTAATATACAATGGAAACCTATGATAATCACTCCCAACTTTTCAGCAGAGACCATAAAAGCTACAAGGGCCTGGGCAGAGGTCTTACGAACCCTAAGAGACCACAGATGCCAGTCCAAACTACTATACTCAGTGGAACCTTCAATAACCATAGATGGAGAAACAAGATATTTCACGACAAAAAATAATTCCAACAGTACCTATCCACAAATCCAGCTCTACAGAGGATACTGGAAGAAAAACTTCAACCAAAAGAGGCTAACTAAACTCAGGAAACTATAAGAAATAGATAACTTCATTTTAGTAAAAGAAAATTTAGACAAGCACATAAATACACTAACACAACCAACATAAAAATAAAAAAAACCTGATAGTCACTGGTAATTAATCTCTCTCAATAGCAATGGTTTCCACTCTCCAATAGAGACACAGACTAGAGGGTAATGCAAGATGGTGGCATCAACCACACACTGTCTGACTGGCAGGACCGAGCAGAGGGACCAGGCTGAGAGCTACAGACAACAAGAGCTGGAGTGCCCTGACTGAGAGGGGTCCACACTGGGTGGAGCACAGGTGGGTATGGTCTTGCACCATCCAAAAAGTAACAATGTCTGTGTCTTAGAGCCCAGAGGAAACACCACAGTATACAGCACAGGTGGATCTGATGTCAGGCCACCTAGCCAATGCAAGGAAAGTCCCCAGGTCTGAACCCAGGTCACCTGTCTGATCCACACAATGTTTCCCTGATTCCACAGGTGAGGGGTCTCAACCTCCAGCCACTTTCCTATGAGCTGATCTTAATGGCCAGTGAAAGATACCAGAAACTACCACCCAACACAAAAAACAATAAGATGACTAAAGGCCAGCATAAAAATACAAACAACAAAACCCAAAATAATATCGCATCTCCAGAAACCAGTTATCCCAAAGCAATCAGCCCTGGTAACTCAAACACAATGGAAGCACAAGAAAATGATCTCAAATTCTTCATAATGAAGATTATAATGGAAAAAATGAATAAAATCCATAAACAAATACAGAAAGATATAGCCAAACATATTGACAACCTTAGAGTGCCTATAGAGAGGAAATGAAGAAATCACGGGAAGAAATTCAAGAAAATGCAAACAATCAGTTGAAGGAGATTTAAAAAATGGTTCAAGATCTGAAGATGAAAATGGAAATAATAATAAAAGCACAAACGGAGGAAAGATTTGAAAGAGAGAACTTAGAGAAGAAAACAAGAACTGCAGAGGCAAGAATTTCCAACAGAATACAAAAGATGGAGGAAAGAATCTCAGGTGCACAAGAAACAATGGAAGAATTTGATGCAAACATCAAAGAAAATGTTACATCTAAAAAATATGTGACATAAAACATCCAAGAAATCAAGGACATCATAAAAAGAGGAAACCTAAGGATAATAGGAATCGAGAGGATATGTGCCTCTAATATTTTCAACAGAATTATAGAAGAAAAATTTCCCAATTTAAAGAAAAAGATGCATATAAACATACAAGAGGCTACAGAACACCAAATAGAGTAGACAAGAAAAGAAAATCCTCCTGCCCACATAATAATAAAAATATAAAATGTACAGAACAAAGAAAAATATTTAAAAACACCAAGCGAAGAAGGTCAAGTAACATATAATGGCAAACCTAACATAATCACACTGGATTTTCAGCAGAGACAATAAAACCCAGAAGGGCCTGGGCAGAGGTCTTGCAAACCCTAATAGACCACACATGCCAGTCCAGACTACTATAACAAGTGAAACTTTCAATAACCATAGATGGAGAAAACAAGATATTCCATGACAAAAATGAGTTCAAACAGTACCTCTTCACAAATCCAGCCCTACAGAAATTGCTAGAAGGAAAACTCCAACCCAACCCAAAAAGGCTAGACATAGACTAACAGAATGGATACATATATAAGACCCAACATCCTGCTGCATTCAAGAAACACATCTCAGCCACAAAGATAGACATTACCTACTATGGTAAACAGCTGGAAAAAGTTCTTCCAAGCAAACAGATAGAAGAGACATGCTGGAGTAGTCATTCTAATATCTAATAAAATAGACATTCAATCAAAATTAATCAAAGGAGATGAGGAAGGACACTTCATACTCATCAGAAGAAAGTTCGACCAAGTTGATATCACAATTCTGAAAATCTATACCCCAAATACAAGGGCACCTACATTTGTAAAAGAAACAATAAAGCTTAAACCATACATTGATACCCACACATTAATAGTGGAAGAATTCAACACTTCTTCTCACCAAAGGATAGGTCAAGAAACAGAACCTAAACCAAGAAATAATGACACTAACAGATGTCATGAATCAAATGGACCTAACAGATATCTACAGAACTTTTCATCCAAACACAAAAGATTATACCTTCTTCTCAGCAACTCACAGAACCTTCTCCAAAATTGGCCATATAATAGGTCACCAAGCAAGACTCAACAGATACAGGAAGATTGAAATAATACCTTGTATCCCAGCACACCACCAAGGACTAAAGCTGGGCCTCACCAACAATAAAAATAACAAAAAGTCTACACACACTTGGAAACTAAACAGCTCTCTACCCAGTGATAACTGAGTCAAAGAAGAAATAAAGAAATTATAGACTTCCTAAAATTCAATGAAAATGAAGGTATAACATACCCAAATTTATGGGACATAATGAAAGCATTGCTAAGAGGAAAGTTCATAGCACTAAGTGCCTTTGTAAAGAGATTGATAGCATCTCATACAAGCCACTTAATGACACATCTGAAAGCCCTAGAAAAAAAGAAGCACCCAAGGAAATAATCAATTTCAAGGCCAAAAATAATAAATTAGAAACAAAGATAATAATTCAAAGAATCAATAAAAGCAAGAGCTAGTTCTTTGAGAAAATCAACAAGATAGATAAACCCATAGTCAAACTAACTAAAAGGCAGAAAGACACTATCCAAATCAACAAACTTGGAAATGAAAAGAGATACCTAACAACAGACACCAAGGAAATCCAAATAATCATGAGGTCTTACTTCAGAACTCATATGCCACAAAATTTAAAAATCTACAGGAAATATACAGTTTTCTTGATGTATTCCACTTGCCAAAGTTGAATCAAGATCAGTTAAGCAAATTAAATAATCCTATATCCCCTGTGGAAATAGAAGCAGTCATAAAAATTCTCCCATCCAAAAAATCCCAGGGCCAGATGGTTTCAGTGCAGAAAAATAATTATATCCAGCTCAGGTTAATTTTATATTTAACAGTATTGTCTTTATCATTTTGAAATGGGTAAGAGGAATTATTAGCCACAATTTTTTGTTTTCATCAAAGGACAGTTTTTACAAAATGCATAGCTTTAAAATCTCTCTTATTATAAACATCTTTAGATATGCTGATAGTACCAAAATAGACACAACTTTGTAATTTCTCAGAAAATCAACAGAAGCTGCTGCATCAGAAGCACAGATGTTTACAGAAAGCATTAGATATTTTTAGTCTTTCCCATAGCCAGCCATAGCCATAAGGCTTTGATGCATTGATTTATGTTTTAATAATGACAGATTCCAATGCCATGAGTGTGCTTCCATTACTCAGAAATTATAAACTCGTCATTCAGACCTGGGGTAAATAGTGAAAAGAGTGTACATTTTGCAGCATTCATTACCTCACTTAGCATTGTATAATTCTGGTTACAGAGAAGACATTAGTGCAGTAACAAATAGGACTATAAGTATCTTTCAAAACACATTGTGACGTTGATATTTCTAATCCATGTAAACTTAATATTGCTGAATTTATTTTAGGATTAATTTTTAAGTAATAGTTCTTTTCAGATCACTGAAATGAACAATGAACAAAGGAAACAATTGGGTGTCCCATTTTAAAAAGAAAGAAAAGCCAAGAAAAGAAAAGAAAAAAGAAAATGCCTGATCTGTGAAGCCACTCCTAGGAAATGTGCGATTATAGAATATTTTCCCTGTCTGATTCTCCACTTCATTCCTCAGCATCCCACTGTTCATAACATCTTCAAAGACTCAAGGTTGCCAGAAGCAACTAGGAACCTTAGCAGGCAGGCATTGCATTTTACAGTAATGGTTTGGGCTCTTTCCTTATGCACACAATGTTACTCCAAAACGGCCCTCCCTACTCCTGTACCTACCACCCCTACCCTGCAAGTAGTCCTTCAACACAACCTGTCCATTTCTTTCTGCTGTGCTGTTGTCTCCCTGTACTGTTACTCTTTCCACCACATGACTGCTTGGTTTGCACAAGGTGCCTTCTTACAGACAAGTCCCCTCCTCCTAACTAACAATTAACTCTTGTTTCTCCAGCAGGAGGCCATTAGTATGTTATTGTGGGATCTGCTAAGTCATCTCAGAATCTCATGCAGTCACCGTTCATATGAGACTCTCTGGGTATATGCCACATGGAGAAAATAGCAGCCACGAGCCACAGCACTTCCAAACATATTATTTTTTTATCCTTAATTCCAACTACACAGCACTCACGTATACCAAGGTGATTTCATTGTTTAGAACACAGCTGCCTACTAAGATAAAATCTTATTTGTCTTTCACATAATGCTGATTGCCAAAAAGCTGCTCATTAGATCCCTCTATCCCCATGTGTCTACTTTATCCTCATTTCCGGGCACTCTCCCCAACCCCCCATATCTAGCGCAGAGCCGAGTTCCCCAACCTAGTCTGGCACACCTGCACATGCCACTTTAAGCCTCTAGGCTTTGGCCAGAGCCTGACCTGCCTGTCTCCACAACCCACAGGTCCCTCCCATGCTACATCAGACCTCTGCAAATGACTCTAGCCACACACTCCAGGATTACAAACGCTACACACCAAAGGAGTTCCTTCTGACCACCTGACTTCATTCTACCCAAACCATTTCCAGAACCCAATTACTTGTCCATCCTCTCTTCTCCCTGAAGATGCTCTGTCAGAATAAGATACAGAACTACCAAAAAGAAGTCAACCAGCCCAGATCTTATTACAAAATTACAAACAATAGGGACTATCAAGCCATCATTTTCTCTCCAAAACCTACTTGTTCTGTAAAAAAGAATTATTGAAGGATTCAAAATTTAAAAGAACAATCATAAACTTTATCAAAAAATGTGAAGAGTTTAAAGAAGACACAATGAAATTAAAGAGAAAGAACGTAAACAGAATACCTGAGAGATGCCAAAGAAAACACAAACATAAGGCTGATAAAGTTGATGAAGAAAATGCAAGACTTGTGAACAGAACATAATAAGTAAAATAAAAAAATTTTTTTTGGAAAGACACACATTGAAATGAAGATGGAATTGATAAGCCTAATAACCCAAACAAAAAAACTCAAAGAGAAGCTTTGTAAGTAAAATAAATCAAGAAGACAAAATATCAAGACTCAAGGATAAAGTAGAGTATCTAGACCAAAAAGTCATGAAATAAGAAAAAAATAATACATGCAGGAAAGGAAGGTATAGGAGATGTGGAACATCATGAAAAGTTCAAACCTCCGAGAGACCTGCCTACCACCACACAGCCCAAGCAGGCCATAGGTACACAGAGGCTCATCTGCAGCGAAGCCAAACAATACAACCAGATGCAGGAGGAGGAAGATATCCAGAGTCCCACCCACCACCATTCATGGCACTGGCAGGGAAAGATACACACTGACCTGCCCTCAGGGTTGCAGCAGAGCAAAGCACGGGCAGGCCTTAGACACACAGAGGCCTGCTGCCATCACAGTATACAGCGTGGGGGGGGGGAGTGAGTCATCCATAACCTGCCCACTGCCGTGCATGCTACTGCCATACATGGTACACAGGCGGGTTATAGACCCAGAGAAGCCTGCTCACCACCACGCTATCCAGCAGGGGCAGAAGAGGTCATTCAGCAGCCTGCCAGCCCCGGGGCCCAGAGACACTACACTGCAAAGTATAAGGTGAACAGATGGGAGAGAAAAAGAAGAACAGCTCAAACATTATGAAGAAAGATGGAACTGGAGAAGTGAGAGTAAAGAGGAATAGCCTGTTGTGAGTAGCCAGCCCCATCACCTAAGGCCAAGGTGAAGTACCAGCTTGTACTGCCATGTAGGGCCATATCTGGGTCTGTGGAATGCAAAGGCAAGGGTTGGTGTTGATGTCCATGTTTCATATTACCTCTAGAGACCATGTGAACATCCCTGGTCTGGACAGCCACCTAAGACCATGAAGATGTCCAAGGGCTATGAAGAACTGGCCCTGCCCCTCACTGGCTACAGCACTCTGTAGAGATGGCCCTACCTCTCACCAGTGGCAGAGTGAGAGCTGACCAAGGTGGAAGAAGCCCTAGTGAGCCAGCTGTAAGCATTTGGGTGTGGGAGAGTTGGCCCTACCATTCATCTGCTGTGAATGTGGCATACTGCTAAGGCACTTAATGCTCCCCTTGATCCTCAACACCTCTGGAAATTGGGAAAGCTGGCCCCAGAGGCATGAAAGTGAGAGAACAGTCCTTTCCTCTCACTGGTTGCAGCACTCAGAGGTGCTGACTCTGCCCCTCACCAGCTGCAGCACTCAGGAAAATGGGCATTTTTCTAGGGTGGTGCACCTAGGCTGGGCAGCACAGTAGAGCTGGCTCTGGTAAAGGGGGTACAGGTAAGCCAGCCCTGAGGGCATGAGTTCTGAAGAACTGCCCCTGCCACTTGTCTGTGATGAGGTGGCTTGGGCTGGAGAGAGAGATGGTGAGATGCCTTCCTCCCCCATCACCCTTGGCCACCTAATGCAGTCAGGAATACTGGCCCTGCATCATGAGATCCAGTGAACTGGTCCTGCCCTCTCTCTGGCTACAGCACTCAGGAGAGTAGGCCCAGCACCTCATCTAGGCAACACACTAGAGCTGGCCTTGGTGGTGGTGGTGGTGGTGGTGGTGGTGGAGCAAGTGAGCCAGCCTCAATGGTATGACAGCTATAGAGCATGCCCAGACCCTAGCCAGCTGCAGCACTTAGGAGAGTGGGACCCACACCTGGACTGGACAGCAAAGTGCAGCTGTGAGAGCTTGCCCTGGTGGTATGGGTAAGGAAGATGTGGCAGGTTGATCAGATCAGCTATCATCCAGGCCTGGATCCAGGGCTTTGAGTTGGCCTACCCCAAAATCTACATAACCTGTGAACTTTTGGAGTGTGTGAAAGGACAGGAGTGTTCCCTGCTGAACCAAAGCTGCAGATTCTACATAACACTGGGCAACAACAGGATAATAGGTAGAAGTACTAGTAAGGATCCAAATATCAATGGTGTGACAAAAAGACAGAGACTTAAGAAAATGAATATTTGCTAGTGAAGACGTGTGGACAAAGGGGTATGGCACATTGTGACACACTACAGCTACCACAATGAGATGTTTTCTATGCTTTGTTTTGTTTGGTTTATTTTCTTTCTGAGTGTATGTTTTTTATTTTCTTGTGGGGGGGGATGTTGCAAGGGTGGAGGGAAGATACAAGGAGACAGGGAAATGAGTGAGATTGGAGTGCGTGTGTGAAACTCACAAAGAATCGATAAAAAGTTGTTCTTTTAAAGTTTAAACCTTCAAAGCATGAGCATAGATGAGGGAGGAAAAATCCAAGTCAATGGCATAGACAGTACCATCAAGATCATAGGAGAAAACTTCCTCAAAGTAAAAAAAAGATACAGCCATATAGATACCAAAGTACACAGGACACCAAATAGACAGGGCTGAAAAAGTAAATCCCCATAATATATTCTAGTTTTTAAAAAAAAACAGCATATGCAGAACAAAGAATTGAAAGTACTGAAAGCTGCAAGAGAAAAATCACATGCTGCATATTAATGGTGTCAATTCTCCAATCAGAAAATGCTAGCCAACTGAAGTAGATCAAGAAACTAAATTCATCTATCTATAAGAAACACAGCTTAGCTTTAAAGATAGATAACCACTGTAGAGTTAAAGATGGACGAAGTCCTCCAATGACAGGATGTCTGTGAGCAAGCAAGTGTCACAATCCTAGTATCTGAAACAACAACAACAACAACTTCAAATTAAAACTATTCAGAAGACATAAAGAAGGTGACTTCATCCTAGTCAAGGGACTGGCTAACAAAAAAAGAAAAGACATCACTATCCTAAACAAATGTGCAACAACCTCTGGTGCACTCCCCCAATTTCATTAAAAATGTACTTCTGATTTCAAGACACAGACTAACATCAACCTAATGATAAAAGGCATTTTAAATACCCAAAATTCTCCAAGAGACAAAAATAAATAAATGATCATAGAAACAACATAATTAATAACATGATATGGACTTAAAAGAAATCTATGAAATGTATTTAGCAGATATCTACATGATATTCCACCCAAACTGCAAAGAAGGCACAGTATCCAGCAGGCTGAGGAAGCGTCTCTAGAACAGATTACCTCCTAGGACACACAACAAACCTTCACAACTAAGGTTGATAGGACTCCATGTATCCTATCTGACCATAGTGCAATAAACCTAACACTGACAGCAAACACATCTAGGGTAAATACAAAATTCAAGGAGTTTTAGCAGCTCATTATTGAATGGTGAATAAATCAAGAGAGAAATATAAAAATTCCCTGGGACCAAATGAAAATGAAAATACAATACATAGACCTCTGGGACACCAAAAATTCATAATACTATAAGGAACCACTAAAAAGCCCTGTACTCCTTTAGGATATAAACAGTTGGAGGGGGTGAGTTTGTAGATTCAGACAAATCACCAAAATTAAAGGAAGAAGCCAATAATCTAAATGACTCATAAAATGAGGTGAAATAGTTATAAAAAAAACTTTCCAACTAAAATAAGTTCAAGGACAAATGGATTTGGAGCAGAATTCTATCAGTCTTTTAAGGATCTATAGCTAATTTTTAAGCAATCCAAAAGCATAAAAGCAGAAAGAACACTTCCAAACACCTTCTATGAAGCTAGTATCTTTCAACTGTAGAGCCAGATAAAGACACAACTATAGAAGAAAACCACAGTCCAATATCCCTGGCTACACAGACACTAAGTGCTAATAAAA
This sequence comes from Acomys minous, assembly GCF_964271855.1. Taxonomy (NCBI): domain Eukaryota; kingdom Metazoa; phylum Chordata; class Mammalia; order Rodentia; family Muridae; genus Acomys; species Acomys minous. Next base: position 31,655,675 of record NC_140495.1, read on the forward strand.
TAGTTGCAAACAGAATGCAACCATAGATCAAAGGATTGTCTACCATAACCACGCTGACTTTATCCTAAAAATGCAGGAATGGTTCAGCCAACTCATCCATAAAATGTAAGCATTTAAATAGACTTAAGATTAAAAATAAATCAGATGGTCACCTCATTAGATGTTGGAAAAGCCTTTAACAAAATCAAGCATGCTTTCATGATAAGAAGTCCTAGATATTGTAGGATTAGAGGGAACGTACAACATAATAAAAGTTGTATATGAGAAACTACGGGTACAAGATAGTGCTATCCACCATCTTCATTCCTTTCCAATATTGTGCTTGGGTCATTGGCTTGAACAATAAGATCAGAGAAGGAATGATCTCTATCTGCAGATGGCATAATACTGTACATTAAAGATACCAAAAATTTGTTGAGAAAAAATGTTTAGAAAAGTAAACAAATTAAGTAACGTGGCAGAATACAAAAATCAACTTGCACAAATTAGCAGCTATTCAATTCACCAACAAATACACAGGAAGATTATGGACACACTGTTATTCATAATAGCCTCAAAAAAATAAATAAAATGCCTAGGAATAAATTTAACCAAAAAAAAAAAAATGAGGTACCTCTGTAATGAAAACTTGAAGCTCCTAAAGAAAAAAAAAGATAAAACAATAGAAAATGGAAAGACATCCCATGCTCATGGATTGGCAGCGTTAATACTGTTAAAAATGGCCATTTTACCAAAAGCAACGTACAGATTCAATACAATCTCAATCAAAATACCCAAATTCCCATCTCAGTCTTGTTTTTATTTATTTATTCATTCACTTTTCATCCCGACCATATGCCCCCTCCCTCCTCTCTTCTTGGTCTCATCTTCCATCCTCCTTTATCTCCCCTCACCTATGATTCCTCAGAAAAGGGAAGCGCTACCCACCAACCTACCCTAGCCCATCAAGTCCCATCAGGGCTGAGCACATTCTCTTCCCCTGTGGCCTGGCAAGGCAGCTCCACCAGAGGGGAGTGATCAAAAAGCAGGTAACAGAGCCCACGTCAGAGACAGGCCCTTGCTCCCCTTACTAGGAGGCCCAAATGAAGACAGAACTGCCCATAAGTTACATCTGTGTAGGGGGCCTAGGTCCAGTCCATGTATGGTCCTTGGTTGGTGCTTGAGTCTCTGCAAGGCCACTGGGACCTGGTCAGTTGGCTCTGTTGGTCTTCTTTGGGAGCTACTGTCTCCTTCAGGTCCTTCTTTTCCCTTACTTTTCTACAAGACTCTCTAAGCTTCACCCAATGTTTGGCTTTGAGTCTCAGCATCTGTGTAAACTTTAAAATTCCGGGGGAAAAAAAGTACAAAAACACTAGAAAATGGAAAGGCAGGCCATGCTCACGGATTAGCAGAATGTTGTGAAAATGGCAATTTAAGCAAAAGCAATTTACAGATTTTATGGAATCTCAATCAAAATACCCAAATGCCCATCTCACTCCTTCCAGGAAAAAAATAAACCATTCTAACATCTACATGGAACCACAAGAGACACCAGATAGCCGAAACAATGCTGAGAAAAAATGAGCAATGCTGAAGAGATTATCATTTAAGATATTAAGATATATTACAGAGCCACAGAAACAAAAACAATATGCTTCTGGCACAAAACAGATGTAGATCGATGTAACAAAATCAAAGACTCGAATATCAGTACACATACCTTCAGCCATTTAATATTTGAGGATCTTAACAGAAACATGCTGGGGGGAAAAAAAGAAACATCTTCAGTAAATAATGCTGTGAAAACTGAATGTCCACATATGAAAGAATGAAATTAGACCCATATCTATCACCTTGAACACACACACACACATACACACACACACACACACACACACATGCACACACACGCACACACACAGAGAAAACAATAATAGCAATCAAAGACTGAAATGTAAAACCTGAAACACTGAAACTAATAGAAGAAAACAGAGACAGTACCAAAGAGGATATAAGTGTATAAGAAATGACCTTGGGAATAGGGCTCCATTTGCCCCAGAATTAAGGCCAACAATTGATGAAAGCAACTTCATAAAACTAAAAAGCTTCTGTACAGCTGAGGAAGCAATCAATCAGGTAAAGAGGAAGGCTGCAGAACTGTAGAGAATCTTTGCTTGTTATACATTTAACAGAGGATTAATACCTAGAAAATATGAGAACCCAAGGTACAAAGAGCCAAAACACAAATAAAAAATAAGTCTGGGACCTGAACAGAGAGTTCTCAAAAGAGGGGGAAAAAATGGTTAAGAAATATCTCAATGGGAAATAATAGGCACGCTACCAAGATGAGACTTGATAGCCTATGACTCATATAGTAGGGAAAAAAGAAGGTCCCCCTCAGTCATAGACCTAGGGGAGGGGAATATTGTGAAAGTGGGGGGGAGGGAGAAACGGGAGGACACAAGTGATGGGATAACAATTGTGTAATCTGAATAAATTAATTAAATTATTTTTTTAAAAAGAAATATCTTAATGGAAACTTCTTTCTTTCTTTCTTTCTTTCTTTTTTTTTTTTTTTTTTTTTTTTTGGTTTTTGGTTTTTTAAGATAGGGTTTGTCTGTGTAATAGCCCTGGATGTCCTAGACTCACTTTGTAGACTAGGCTGGCCTTGAACTCATAATGATCAGCCTGCCTCTGCCTTCCAGGGGCTGGGATTAAAGGCATGAGGCACCACCACCCAGGTAATGGAAACACTTTTTAATGTTATGATGTTAGAAAAAAATAGAGACTATAAGCATTTACAATAACATAATTAGTATTTTGGAATCGCTGAAGCTGGTTAAACTACAGAAGCTCAACTAATTGCTGCTAACAGACACTTGAATTTGGGAATAATAAAAAAAAATGATCACCAGCCAATATTGATGGCCTCCTATTGCCATATATTCTATGGAGTGCTTTATGTGCATCATAATTGAAATTCTGTAGCATAAGTACCATCGTCTCCATTTTGCAAGTGAATAAACTGTGACACAAAGAGGTTAACTGATTGTGAGTACTGGTACTTTTAATCAATTATCACTCTGAATCTGGAACCACTGTTCTTAACATTATATTTTCAGAGTCACACACACACACACACACACACACACACACAAAGCTTCCAGGATTAAATACAAAACGAAGACAAGAAAAAAGGAATATATTTTAAAATGTTCCTTGGCCCTAAAATCTAGGGAAATGAAAATCAAAATAACTTTGAAATTTTATCTTACCCAGTCATAGAGACAAAGATTATCAAACACAACCAACAGCAAATACTGGAGGGGCTATGGGGAAAGACAACCCTCATTCATTATTGGCGGGATAAGCTGGCTATGCTATACCTTGTCATATGTTGAGTAGAACTTGACATCCTACTCCACAGATACTTGGTTGGTCATGTTGGTTGATGCTCTATTACAACAACCTAAATACCATTCAAAAGATGGATGGATAATGACAAAATGTGAATATATATATATACACATAACATATATAGATAGCATATATAATATATAATATATAAGAGAATAATATTCAGGTAATATTCAGCTACAAAGAAATGAAATCATGAAAATTTTAGTAAATGGATGAAACTAGAAAAGATTGTATTAAGGTAACAGACCCAGAAAGATGTCTCATTTAATTTTATTTTATTTTATTGCATCTGAGACTTCTAGATACAAATTCTCACATTTATTTACCTGTTTTGGAATAACTAGAGAGTCCAGGAGAGAAAAAGAGGACCAATGCTGAGGTAGAAAGTAGGCGAGAGTACAGAGGAAAATAGCAAGGTAGAAGTCATCTGATGAAGGAAATGGAAAAAGGAGAGAGGGGCAAAAATTAGGAAGGGGAAGGAGAGATGAGAATAAAAAAGCAATAAGGACACACACTATTAACTGTCTACTAAAAATGCCTTTAATATCCCTAAGTCTGTGTATAAATATAGTTTAAATGAAATTTTCCCATCTGCGATGACAATGCTCCTTCCAAGAGCCAAAGACTATTTAATAAAAACCCCAACACCAGTCTTAAGAAGCCCTCTTTTGCATTGGTGGTCAGGGTTATCAAAGAGACTGGAAAAAACATTATAGGCTATTGCTATTGTTTTTGCTTTTCCCCCAGAAGTGAAAAGTAAATCTCTAATGTGGAAGACACCATGCATTTCAGACACATGGAGCAGAAGCCCCTAAGCGGGAACAGACCTGAAAGTCTCCTCTTTGGGGACTAGCTTTCACGACACTAGAAAGTACCACACAAGCCTCCAAATGGAGGAAATCAACCAAAAATCCTACCCAGCCATGATGCCTATGAGCTGCAACAAAGATCAGCATGACATAATAACTCTATGGGTGCAAAAGTGATTTGCATAACTTGACAGTAGCCAACTGCTCTCTGGTTGGGCAGAGGAAATCGTACCTGGTACTGGAGACTTAGCCAACTACCTAGGGCTAGTCACTGATCTTGGAGCAGAGCCTACAACCACCACTCTGCTAAACCAGCAAAATCCCTAACTACATTCTGAACATTTGTCCTTATACTCAGGAATAAATGCAGTCCTTCCTCACCATGCATCAAGGAAGCTCCTCTTTGCAACAAATGGAGACCATTACCAAAAAAAAAAAAAAAAAAAGTCAATCACAATGCAGAGTTATGAGCCCAGTCCCAGCTAGGGCTCAGAGATCATTGTGTGTGGTTGTGGGGGTGGGCGCTTACTACAAAAGCCAAAGGGAACATGGAGTTGCCTGTGAGGTTGTGTCAACTAGGAATTTCAGAAGCTACACACATTGCGTCTCAGCAATAGGACTGCCAAGTCAGGAGCTGGAAAAGGACAATAGACATGCTCTGTGGATGGGGAATGGGGTGAGCAGGAGGCCTCAACCTTACACAAAAAAACTACTGGCAGCTAAGGGATTCTGAGAATGGGAAGAAAAAGTCCTCCCCAGGGAAGAACACACCATCTGGTTATCCAATACCAAATATTCAGCACTGAAAATATACATACAAGAAACATATAGACTGAACAGGTTGCTTTTATATATTTAGAAATGTATACGTGTGTGTGTGTGTGTGTGTGTGTGTGTGTGTGTGTGTGTGTGTGTAAAATAGGTGCTGATTTTAAAAAGAACAAAGACAAGAATAGGATAGGCTTTGGAGGGAGGAAAGGGAAGTCAAAATGATGGAATTATAATCTTTGAAAATAAAAAATAAAAATATACCCATCCCTTGCTTTTGCTGCCTAATATTTCACCACTTCTTTTTAAATGCATACTTTAGAAATAAGCATCTGTTTAGAGTACCCTTAAACACTACGAAGTTTTCTTTAGAAAACCATTTTCTTTGGCCCCAATTATCTTTTAAATTTTTTAGTATTATATAAACTCTATTCATCTCCCAGGCTGTGGCATATTCATGACTTTCTCTGAAATCACACAATAAAAAGTAAACATTTCCTCATTACCTAGCATGCATTAAGATCATTAAGAATGTCTTCTGTTTATAGCTACATCTCTACTGTGGGAAGTCCCTGTCTAAGCAATGACTTGTTCGGTTTTACATTTCTAGTGCTTAGTATAAAATAGAGTAGGCTTCGGTAGGTGAGCTGTTGAATACATAAATGAATGGTTGTAGCTATATTAATAAATGTGTCTCTTTAAGGCTTGCTGTCACTTGGCACACACAGGGAACATGTCCTTCCTGGACAAAGGTCTTCCAGGTACCAGGTCCTAAACAGAGATAGCTGTAAGCAAAACAAGCATATGCCCAGTGTTCCTGCTTTCTGGGCACAAGTGCAGCCTAACCATTGTTTCCTCTCACAGGCCACACACTAACTATACACTTACATACCACATGTTACATCCCATAGATCACTTAGTAACAAGGTCCATTGTTTTGAGAAATGTCTTTATCTGACTGCAATTTTGTTTCAAAATTCAGGAACTAAAGAATTCAACTCTCAGGGAAGTTTCTGGAACTGACAGGATTTCACAAAAACTTCCCCATGATAGAAGTAACAAAGGACTACTGAGTGACTAAACTCTCTGAATGTTGAGCTACCTGGGTACCCTGCAGAAAGCTCCACCACTGCAGCTTTTATGAGCCTGCCCCAAGTGAAGAACATGCTCTTCAGTGACACAGCAGCTGTACTCTCTCACCCATCTTCCTGAAAGTAGCCCCAATAAACTCACTGATTTGCCAGTTTGGACTTTCGGTGTATCGTTTCTTTAAACTGCTAATGGTTCCCTACTTAGGGTGAGCAATGTTTGCTTGTCTTCCCAGGAAATGTAATACTATATCATTTCCCTGAGATTGTGCTCTGGGCTTTCCAAGCTTCAGGCCCCAGACCCAAAAGAAGATTCAGCCATAGAAGGATTTCATGGAGACATCCCATTTAGGACTGACTGTTCCAAGGTCTCTCACTCTCTTCACATACTCCACTGTGTGTCTGTATTTGTACCCATCTACTGCATAAGGAAATGTCTATGATCTATGATCTATGAATGTAGCAGAATATTGTTAGGAATCATTTTATTGATACATTCCTTTAGAATAACAGTAATATTTGGTTTTACCCTAAGTCCCTGATCTATCTAGTCTTAGATTATTGGCCACTCAAGCAATGTGAGCTATGTGTTCCATATCGTGGAAGGGGCATTAAAGTCAATCAGATAATCATTGGTTACTACCACAAGTTCATGCCAGTAGATCCCTAGCATATTTTGCAGTTTGGTCACCATTGTAGAAAAGGAGTTTGTAGCTGGGTTGGTGTTTAGCTTCCTCATTCAGTCGTGTACACCATACCTTCTCCAGTACTGAAACACTAGTCAGTAAGGGTAAGGCTCTGAGTAGGCATCAGTTGACTTCTTTCTTGTCACTGAGTTGTGTAAGGATTGTCTTCAACAACAGGGCCTTATTTTCAGTTTATGAAACACAACCAATTGCCTTGGTAGTAGTAGCCTGGGTTATTGGGGGGTTCCATTTGGCGAATAACTCAGTTAGATGTGACCCATTCCCAGAGATGGAGGCTTCATTTGGTGGTGAGATATGTCCAGGAAGGGCTCTAAATCCCCCATTATTTGCTGATGCTATTTAGATAGACTTCATATATATATTAGGAAACTTCTCCTGTATTTGATTTCCATGGTTATCAAATGACCCTTAGTTTGCCCTATAATTAACTTTGGTAATGTCAAGGGATCTTAACCTACTCCATTGTGAGTTGATACTCCTCTGCGTGCCTTCTAAGGACATTAGGAGAAGACACCTTGCTCTGTCTAGCTGACAGAAGCTTTTCTTTAGTGCCCTCTACTTCACTATACATAAGGCTCTTGGTTAAATAATAAAATGATGCCACACTTCTCTCTCAATCCTGCTCTTTCTCCCTAAAAGCTAACAGTTGTATTAAGCAACAATATAAGTGAAGGCTAAGAAACAAAGTGCTTAATATGTAATACACTATAATTTTTATCTACTGTTTTATGAAAACATAAACATTTGTGTAAGACAATATTAATTAACCATTAAAATGGAGCCTGTAAACTCTACAGTTCGTCCTTAGGGAAAAGAAATAGTTCCAGCATTGTATTTTTGGCAGAATCTTATGTTGCAAAGAAATATACATTATATACCTCATCTGCCCAGGGAGTTGAACCAGTTTTTGGAGTTGCATCTGTCTCCACCTCACAGTTTTCGCCATGAAATAAGACAAGATATGCTAATAATAAACTGATAACCTATTGATACTTTGAGATGAATTGTGCTAGGGGATTATCCCAGTTCGATCACTTTCTTTCAAGACAACTTCAAACTTCTAGAGGTTTGGAAGTATGGGGCAAGCCGTGCAGCTATCTAACAGGGGCATCAGGCCGCACAGCCCACCTCAGCAGGGGAACTCAGAAACAGCCTTAAAGGCATGCAGACTAGCTGCACACCCGGCCTCAGGTTAAACACCAACTCCTTCATTCCTCTCCGGGTCAAGTAGCACACTTTCAAATCATTTAACCTTGGGTTGCTTCTTTTCTAATGGAGCTAGTAACTCACCTTTTCCTTTCTACTTAGGAGGAGTATCTAATTAAAGGAAGTATATCCCCCTCCCGTTTGGGATATAAATATCTAATTCTTTCAGCTGACCATTTTATCACGTCTTGCTTCCTCATTATATAGAGAGTAAATATCAACTTCATAGCATATAATAAACCATTACAGCTCTGATTAAAGTGACCCTAACAATCTGGTGTTGATTGCCTCCTCCAGGGAGAATTCACTGATAACAAATAATACAGGACATAAAAGATGCTGTTTTAAGGTGTTCTTCTGAAAAACATTGCAGAGGAGTAAGACAATGTAAAAAAGTGATGGGAAAGTTTGTTCCTATTTTTATTCATCCACTTAATATTATGTGAAAATAAAATATTCATTCTGTAATTCAATCTCTTATTTTACATGCAAAAAAAACTGTATAACTAGAAGAAACAAAAAGCTAATTACACACCGTAAAACTAGTTGATTTTATGAAATTTCTCTTTATGTTTTTTTGGTAACACATGACCCACACATCACCCCATCTGGACAAGTATTATTCTCACCTATTATTGACATTTCTCTTGGCCTAGCAGCGTGCATTGCACAAACCATAATGCCAGAGTTTCAGTCCTGGCCTCTCCTCTGCTGTATACTACCAATGACCATCCTCACTAAACATTTACAATCATGCATAACATCTCCCACATGTGCTCTAGGTCAGTGTTCTGTCCAGCTGCACCCTATTCTTTGCCTGAAGAAACTGACCAAAATGAATAGTTTGTTTTTCTGGGAGGCTTTCTCCAGCTAATGGTATCCAGGGAGAATGAAAGTCAGAAGAGAGGAGGAAGGTGACACAGTAAGATTATTTCTTAAGTTCCCATCCTGTAGGGTCAACTCCTTTCCCTGAAGGTCACAGCTCTGAGCAGAAGCCTTACCACCAGGTAGTGGGTATCTGCTATAACTGACTACAGCATCATTTGCAGACTGCCTTACAGCATGTTCACCACTTTGTGATCAGATCCACCTTACACAACTCACTTATTTCTTGTGTGGGCCACAGTAATGCATTCAAGAAATAATATGTGGAGAGTTTCAGGGAGAAAAAAAGATGTTTGCTTGGGTATCGCTGTCTCATCCATATTTCTTTTCTAATTTTTTTTAAATCCCTACATATAGATTACTATGGGTTACTAAGTCTAGAATAGAGCGCCCAGTGCCTCATGTTCTGGATGCTCAAGCCCAGGCCTTTGGCAATATTTTGAAGGTTGTGTAGCCTTTGGGAGACAGAGCTTGGCCAGAGGACACAAGTAACTAGCCACAAACCTTTGAAGATAATGCTGGCACCTGGTTCCAGCATGTTTTCTCTGCTTCCTGTCTGCTACCATGTGAATAGCTAACACCACGTGCTTCCACTGCTGCCATGGCTACCACCACACCCTCCCTACCACAGTGAACCAGCATCCCTCTAAAACCATGAGCAAAAGTCCCTGTCCTGCTTCAAGCTGTTTGTGCCAGGTATAATCTCACAGTAATGAGGAAAGTAATTAATACAAAGACAGTGCAAGCTTTGAGCAAAGCAGCATTGCTTTCTGTGCTGTGTACTGTTTTCTTTATGAAAATATTGATTTACAAATATGTACTACATAACCTGAGCAATCACAGTTTAAACTGCCTTTTCAGAAATACATTCTTATCTCTTAAGTTAAAATATAGAAGAAGATTTTGATCTATTACTTCTTAATTGAGAACATGTTTACTATGGATATTGATATTCTCACTACATATGTGGGGAAAAACCATGCTCATTTTAAAAAATTAATTAATAACAAAATTGACTCCATCCACTTTGGAAAGACTTTATCTCCATCCCAACTTTCAATACTGTATTTAGGAAGCTATGTAGTATCCTAAAAATGGAAGAGATTAAAGCATTTATCAAGACTCTTCAGCTTTTCCCACACAGTGTCTTACTTCTGTGAGGAGACACTGTGAGCAAAAAGGAATCATTTAGTTGAAGGCTTGCTTACAGTTCCCGAGGGTTAGTCCATGGTCACAGTGGTGGGAAGCATGGCAGCAGGCAGGCAAGCATGCATGGCTCTGAAGTAGTAGTTGAGAGCTGACATCTGACCCTCAGGTTGCAGGGGAGGTGGGGCTGGGGCCTAGTATGGGCTTTTGAAACCTCAAAGCCCACACCCCAATAACACACTTCCTCCAACAAGGCTATACAAGGCTATCCCACCTACTCCTGCCTTAAAAATTATACCAAATGTGGACCAAGCATTCAAATATATGAGTCTGGGCAAGGCATGGGGTGGCATTCTCATTCAAACTACATTCCACTCCCTGGCTCCCATAGGCTTGTAGCCATATCATAGTGAAAAGGATGGATTAAATTCAACTTCAAAACTCCTTACAGTCTTTCACAGTCTCAACATTGTGCATGAAGAAGCTACTTTTGAACTTGTTATTTTGAAATTTAAGTTTTTTTTTTAATGTAATAAAAGAGAATTGTCGAATACATGTGATATGAACTAACAGAAGGCTGAAGGTCGAAGTGGGGATGTGTAGGGCGGTGAAAAGGAGAAATAAGAGGTTGGTGACCCAAACTATAGGTGTATCAAGAAGCTTTGTGAAACCCTACAATTTTAAAAAGCTAATTTAAAAATAAGTTTAAAAAGAGTTGAAACCTAGGCACTCCATTTTAGTGAATAGTGCTAGTCCCAGAAAAATGTGAGTTATTAAATAAAAATCTGAGTGCCAAGCCTGGCTTACCTCTCTACAAGTTACTGATCCCGGTGCTACCCAAAAGAACACAGGCTATTTATTGCTAGTGTTTGTCCTGGTTAGTTGGTGTCAACTGAATATAAGCCAGTGCCATGCAGGAAGAGGAAACTTCAATTTAGAAGATGTCTTCATCAGTTTAGCCTATAGGCAAGATAGTAGTGGCAAGACTATTTATGAGGAGAGCCAACCACTTCTTTTGATGAGGATTGCGACCTAAACCATAACACTTCAGTCCTGGCACTGTAAAAAGGCTCAAAGCCCACAGCAAGGGGGATCGTGGTACCGCTTTTCCAAATGGTCATGTTATCAGACTGTTAAATGTTTGTGTTTGTGTAGACATAGATTTGTGCTGCACACCATGCCTAAGGCTGATGAAGCACTGAGGAATAATAATCTGAAAGAACGTAAGAAATAAATAAATAAATAAATAAGAATTAAGAACTAGAGAGCAGGAAGAAATTCTGTAACATGCTGTCATCTAGAAATGACATAGTTGTTGCACATATGACCTCACAGCAGATGCAGTTACGAACATAAGACCTGCAAAAAAATCAAGCCAGCAAACACTCCAGCATGGAGAGAGAGGGTGTTCTCAATGCTGAGGGATGAGAGTCAGTTCTCCTTGGGATATGGCCACTGGTGGGTTCCCCATATCCCAGCGGATGACCTCAGAGCTGTGAGCCTATGGACAGGACTAGGGCTCACTGGTCTATAAGCAAACAAGAGGTCATGAAGATGGGAAGGAGATGTGATGGGTACCCTGGGGAGAGCTGGATGGTGGAGTCAAGTTGGATATGATCAGGATACATTGTAGACATATATGAAATTTTCAAAGAATACAAGAGCAAATATACAGAAGATGTAAATTTGCTACGTGTGATCTTTTTAAACCACCACTTGGTTCTGAAGAGTTTTAAGGCTCTTTCTTACTTAGGTTTCCTCAAATTTCCAACTACCCCACCAGGGCAAAGCATTTTAAACACTTCTAACATGATTAAGGCAAGCCAATTTCCCCAAGCAGGGTTTTTTTTTTCCTCACCACCACAGATAATAAAACACAAGAAAATGTGAATGTTCGAGGGAAAGAGAGAGAACGCTATGAATTACAGAAGAATGCCTGTGAAAACCATCCAAGATGAAGCCCGTCACATTCACACCAGCTTCTCTCCGTGCCTACTCCGTGCCTGCTGCTCCAGGTTGTAAAAAGCAGCAATCTCAAACTCAAGCTAAATGTGGGAGGTAGGATTTGGAGGCAGTCCCTTTTACTCCCCAAACTGTATATGAAATTCTATATTATATTCTGTTTGTTACAGCTGTAACAAATCAATGCGTTAAAGTAAACCTGTTGGTTTATAAATACGCACTGATCGAGAATTAACACTGTTGTCACTACTGCTCTAAATAGTAAATTATTGATACAATAACTTCCTAATTCGGAGAACAACTATATTTTCCTGAATATACTACAATATATTTCATTATTATCATCATCAAAAGGGGGTAGCAGTTATCCATTACTTCTTTTTCACAAATATTCCAAGTAAACTATGATTTAAGTAGACCTAAGCAAACCTAAAATACTGAGCTTTACATAAAAAAGAAAGCTCTCAGTTTCTTCTCGAACTTTTTATGTCAAAATCCAAAATGTTTTGCTTTCATGCAAAAGCATGCTTTCTCTCAGTTTTCACCTGCTGTGAGAATGATTCCTACATTATAATTAGTTGAGATAAATGAATGGCAAGATTGCTCTTCAGATTTTACTTTTTGAAGCTCATTTACATGATGGTCTATGATGACATGGTTATTAACAGATTTTAAGCAATTAATTAAGATAGCTGGAACAGTCGTTAGCACAAAGCAAAGCTAAGGGAATAAGTACGGCCTTCTGTTTATGGACTCAAATGAAGCCGCTAATCCACTCTCAATGAGTAGCAAGTGTCAGGGTTATGTTTTTCATGGTACTTTGTTTGGTAGATATTCAGTTACTTGCTAGATCTTTAAAACTTCAAAGTAGGGGGGCTGTGTTGTCTTTATTTAAAACCATTGCTGTATTCCTGTCCCTTTCATGTTCAAGCTGAAAAGCACTGAGCTTGCCCTGGGTGTGTTTTCCAGAGAGCCCTTTCTTTGTGTCACTGTATGTGACAATCCTTCACAAGTACAGCACAGCAAGATATTCTGTCATAGCTAATAGAAATTTTAATTAAATTGCTTATTTATTTATTTTATGAGTGATTTCCTGGATGTGTGTGTGTGTGTGTGTGTGTGTGTGTGCTGCGTGCATGCCTGATGCCCATGGAGATCAGAAGACGGTATCAGATGGCCTCAACCTAGAGTTAACAGGTGATGGTGAGCCACCATGTGGATGCTGCAGATTGAACCTGGATCTTCTGCAAGAACAAGTTCTCTTAAGCACTGAGCTGATTATTTTTAATGTGTTTTGCTCAGGCTTAAACTCTTCCATTTTCTTAAATATTTCCTGTCTGTGTTTTATACTCATACAATACTTGTGAATGTCAGCTTTGATTTCCTTCCCAGAGTGTAAGCTACTGATGCAGAGAGAGCTTGGGCTTCTGTGTAGTGTAATGTGCACGCAAGTGACCCATGCACTTCAATTCTGAACCAATTAAAACCCTGGTGTGTGTGCGTGTGCGTGTCTGTGTCTCTGTGTGTGTGCCCGACTCTCTCTCTCTCTCTCTCTCTCTCTCTCTCTCTCTCTCTCTCTCTCTCTCTCTCTCTCTCTCTCTCTCTCTCTCCTCCCCCCTGGAAGAAGATAAACTAGCTGCAAGTCCACACATCCACCCAGAATAGGAACATTGCCCCAAACTACCACCAAGATCCCTGAGAGGCTTTTGCCTTAGTGAGAAATAAATCCTGCTCTGTTAAGATGCTGCGGTTACCTCCTACGCAGCCAACTTCAGCTTGTCACTCAATGTACCTTGAAAGAAACTTGAAGAAAGCCTAACACACAGACCCTCTTGTTTTGCTAAGGAAAGTTTTCCAGATGGAGTCTGTTGACATTAAAATGTGGGGTCTACTTTTAAAATGTAGCATCTGTTCAGCTTCTACTGCTCATGCCAGTTTGTTAGAAGCAAAAAGTCCTTGACTATGCTTTCGTATCTCTCAGTCTTTATTTTCTAAGAACTGCACAAATTAGGACACCTTAGGAGAGACGGTGCTACATCTGATAGAGATAACTAGCTAAGAGGCACTGTAGACTGCAGCTACTCGGGGCCTCTTCACCTTCCAATCTCACGTCTCCAGAGGTTTATGAATGAATGAATAAATTTTAATTAATTAATTACTTAATCAGTAAACCTCCCAACAATCAATTCTGACTAATTTCGCTCCCACTGAACTAAAAGAAAGAAGATTCTCTGAACTGAGAGGGGCTGTGCTGCATGAAAGATCCAGGAATGGGAAATGGGTTTAAAACAAACCTCCTTCCTTCAGGCAAAGTGGTAGCAACTGAGCTGGTCCTTCTCCTCCGTTTATACACACAGCCAGTGGTTACGGTTCAGTAAATGACGAAATTGCATCCGTAATATTCAAAGTCACTCTTCTGCCATAGCCATAGTCATCTTTACTTCAAATATCTTTAATTTTTCTTTTGAAACTTTTACTAGGCCTTTTGTCATGGGAAGCACTTAAGAAAGTAAGAGGAAAAAATGTTGGAAAGACCCTAAATGTGTTTACAAATACTTGTCTTCTATTGGGTGCACCCTCATTAATATTCAGTATAGATAAGTCAGCTATGTTTCACCTAAGATCTTTCTAAAATTTCAAGGTCACTCCCAGGTGAGTCAGGACTTAGTACAGTTAAGAGATCATGCCCTCCTGGCTCTAGAGACACAGCCCACAGCTCACTAAGGTAGCATTGGCAGTGGTTTCCTTCTATTTGTAAAATGCTTCCCACACATCATTCAGTCACAGCCATCTTATGGAATTTTGTAAAATCAAGTGTACTTTGAGAACATTAAATAATATTTACTTTCAGCTATATAATCTTCAAACACCAACACTATATAAAGGAAATAATTCTTGATAAAAATGAGCATCTGTTCAGTGGAAATCCTTTCTTTTAAAATTGTAGTCTTAAAAAACAAAATAAAATTATGGCCTTATTTAGATGCATAGGAAAACATATCACTTATAGTATATGATACCACCTCCCTCCATGCCTGATCAGTTAAATAAAAAAAAAAAAAAACAATAAGAAAAAAATCTCTTCTTTACAAGGCCTTCTATTTAAATATATATTCAAACTTTCCTGTGATTTGTATTATATGAAAAATTTTTGAATCATGGAGTAGTGAAACAATATGGGTACATTTTATATTTTATGCAGGATATTTTCACTAGAGTTAAATATTTATAGTTATACTACACAAAAATCGATCTTTTTTCAATTTCCAGTCATGTTTTTCTCTTTTAAATTTCATCACTTTAATATTTGGCACTTCTGTGGCCTAAAAAGACTAGAATCATTTAAGATTTAATGAAGAGCTATTTACCTCCTAAATCTTCTTCCCTGGAGTAATGAAATAATTACCCTCCCATAATCATGGAAATGTGAAACTTGAATCTCAAATTGAGCTGTTGTGAGAAGGGTTAATGATGCTACATAGGTGATCACCATGGAAACATTTGGAAATGGCACTGATGTCAAGCCAAGAGCATGGCATTTCTATTCCCACAAGAGCACAGCTAGGGACTGGAGATGAACTCTTGCATGGTCTCAGGAAATGACTGAAAGCTAACACTTACGCGGCCTCCCAATAGGGCATGCACATGAACATTTTATGTCATGCTCAGGGGGGAGATCATCTTAAAAGCAACAACAGCCACATAGTCTCAATGATTTTAATTAAAATTGTTTTGTGACACATCACAATGATGTGGATGTGTGGATGTGTATATAAAAACTAGCTATACATCCAAATGAGTCTTATAGCCAAGGAGGACCATGAGGCTACTAAGGAGGGAATTCACTATAGCTTTAATCACATGATGGAGATAATTAAATAATTAGATTTTCACTAAAATATCAGAACATGTTAATTCATTTTTAACAGCATGGATTGAGAGGGTGATTTCATAAATTCAAACTGGAATTGAAGAAAAGTCATTAGTGTTACTCTGTCTCAGGTGTGTGTGTGTGTGTGTGTGTGTGTGTGTGTGTGTGTGTGAGATATCCTATTATACCTCATAGTGTACACAAATACGGACTGAAAGTGAAGAGAACAACATACTAAAAGCTAATATAAGTACATATGTGTATCTTGGCATTTTCCAGTGAATATACTAACCAAAACTAGGATTACTTAAATGATTCCATAAGAAAGAATTCATATAGTAAGCAGATAATTACTAATTATAATTTTCACACTAAATGTTTGCATACAATTGAGTACTTATAAAGTACTTGAAATAATGTTTGCATGAGTGAACATTGTCCTGACAATCATGTTTATATAATATTATCTCAATAAAAATAATAAGCATTTTTCACTCTTAAAAATTGCATATTGAGTGAAGGACAAGATCATGCAGGAAATGACAGCTTGAATTACAAGACAGAAGCGTAAACGCAGAGAACAGAGCCTGAGCCTCAGGAAGAACCATTGTTCTTCCTTTATACATGCATTTTAATAATGTGATATTTACATTTAGAATACAATGCTATGTCAGTTTATATTAAAAACAAATAATTTCCACAAGAGGTTAGGATGAACTTTGGCCTATTTCACTAACCATTTTCTCATTCAGTCTGTCAATCAGCAGATAACTATTGTGTGCCTTCTGCATTGCGTCTTTCCATAGCACGTAGAAAGAACAAACATAGATGAAGTCCCCTTGGAGCTTAAGGCAATAATCAAATATCCAAGAAATAGATGTAAAAAAAAATACAACTGTAAGATTTTATAAGACAAAAGCACATGCTGGTATAAAAAGCAGCGTGAGGAGGAATATAATCCTATGTGGAAAAAATAGCAAGACACCCTAAGAAAAGGGGGAGCTTCTCTGGCATTCTAGGGGGCTACAGACAGGATGAAGAAGGAGGTCTGTGGGACTTTGTCACCTCCCCGTTGTGCTTTGAAACTCTGGCTTTATAGTGACATTAATCTGCATGTCTTTGTCACTACTGAGATTGAATATGGGTTTCTCAAACAAGTTGAACTCTCCACATTATTTTCCCAACAGGGTCATTTTTCTTCACTTACTCATGTAAAATTCTGTCCAGTAGACTGCCTTCTTTTTTATTATTATTATTATTATTATTTCACAAATACTGGTTAAGGACCTACTAATTGGGCTAAATTGAATGCTTCCTGAAAAGATGCACTGCAGTCCTGACCTGTCACCTCAGAATGTGACTTCGTTTGGAAATTTGTCCCTTCTATACATGGTTAAGATGAGCTCATACTGCCCTAGGTGGACACTAACCAATATGGCTGGGGTCTTGACAAGAAGAGACGCTGGCTATGTGAAGTCAAAGAGATGCACTGACTGTGTCCTCTGCTGGGAAAAGCAGAGACTAGAGATGTTCAACTGGAAGCCAAATAATGTCAAAGAGGGTAGAAATTCAGAGGACATTGGATAGAAACACATTTGGGATTTCCCACCATGCCTCAGAGGAAACACAGGCCCTAACATATTAACTTTGTCCCTTAACTGTGGGACAATAAGTCTCTGATATTTTGAATCAACCCAGTTTGTGATAACTACAGTAGCCTTGGAGATGTGGTATGCCTTGTTTCCTTTGAGAGCTCTTCTAGACATTTATTTGATGGGTTGGCATGAGACAAAATGCAGTCACATAAAAAAAAATGTGATCCTAGCTCTGAGGAGTTTCGAATGTATGTATTTAAGAAGTAACAGGAAGACAATAAGTGGTATTGGGTTTGTGAATACAGGGTATAAATTACAAATAGTTATGTAATGTAACAAAATAAGAAAACCTTTTTAAATACTTGCATTTATGTGTGCTGACCATTTAAATGTACAGGCATCTGTCTTTAAAATGTCACTCTAAAAAGGCCTTCAAAAGAGGTTCCAAAAGTCCTAAGCATAACTCAGTCTCCCATCATGAAGAATGAGTAGAATTAAAGCAAAATTTCTGTCCACAGCAATTAGAACTGAATCGCATGCACAATTAAAAGACTGCACGTATCATAGTATGTGGATGGAGGCTTAGTCAATTACAAATCCCTCTGCTTCTGAAGATTGAGGTCAAACACTCCAGGTTTTATGAATAACGCTGTCATAATTTATTTGCTAATTCAGTTGTAACATATTATATTAAAATAATGGACATAATGGGAGTGATGGTGGAGTAGACAAAGTGTGGTAATTTATAATGTAAATAAGGGCACTGAGTGGCATGCACAGTGGGCCAGATCAGCTCTTAGATGAGCACACAAGGGTCCCAGTCGCATTAACTTGAGAATGAGTTGTGTTCACTCATGTGAATTAGATGATTGTCTAAAACTGTCTCTCCTTTTTTTGCACCAGTGAACAATCTGATAGGGATTAGCACATGTTCACTTGAATTATGTAATCCATAGTTTACTTAAATGGAAGATGTATGTATGCATACCTTCACAGACCTTTACTAGTCATTCCTAGATTTATCAGTCAG
Source organism: Acomys minous (assembly GCF_964271855.1). Taxonomy (NCBI): domain Eukaryota; kingdom Metazoa; phylum Chordata; class Mammalia; order Rodentia; family Muridae; genus Acomys; species Acomys minous. The sequence goes on from NC_140495.1 coordinate 31,674,141, forward strand.
CTCAAGGCCACTGTATCTGAACTTGACTGTATAATTCAGTCTGGTCAATGAAGGTTATGAAACAACTGCGTCATGTTTGCTTACTGGAGATTCTTCTTTGCTCTTACGCAAACTTCTCTCCTATTGTCTTCCGTAGAACCCGGGGTAGCCTACTGAAGAAAGATAGAACATGTTGGGGAGCCATCATGGTGGTCGCTCATTCCAACTGAGACCTGGGAGGTCTACGCTACTTCTACTCCAGCCTGTCCAGAGCAGAAAAAAACAAACAAACCTCAGCCAACATCTAGCTATGCAAAAACTGTGTTTTACTATTAGGGATCTGGTTGTGTTGCAAAACTTAATAGACATAGCTTTAAATCCAGTAGTTAGGATGTTTAAAGGAATGAATGATTGCTACTTATTAAATACCTTTTGGAAATTTTTCATACCAGTTCAAAAGATTAGCGTGAATTGTTGTTTTGTTTGTTTGTTGTTGTTATTTGTTTGTTCTTTGACAATTTTGTACATCTTACTAATGTATTTCCAATGTATTCATCACTGTCTTAGTTACAACAGGTGCAATCAAGCATCATGACCAAAAGTAAATTGGTGAGTAACGGGTTTATTTGGCTTACATTTCCATGTCACTGTTCACCATCAAAGGAATTAAGGACAGGAAGTCAAATAGGGCATGAACTTGGAGACAGGAGGTGATGCAGAAAGCCAAGAACAGAGAGTGCTACTTACTGGCTTGCTCCTCATATCTTGCTCAGCTTGTTTTCTTATAGAACCCAGGACCTCCAGCCTAGGCATGGCACCACTCAAAATGGGATGGGTCCATTCCCCTCTTAACCACCAATTAAGACAGTGCCCTACAGGCTTGCCTACAGCCCAGTCTTCTAGGGGCATCTTCTTAATTGAGATTCCCTCTTCTCAGATGACTTTAGGTTGTCAAGTTGACATAAAACTATCAGCATATTCTTCATGGAACTGTTATTCCACTCCCATTCTTGCTGTTTCCTTTCTTTTTCTTAACAGGACCCCTCCTACATTCACATTTTTGTTGTTATTTCTTAGGATTTTTTTGTTGTTGTTTTTGTTTTTGTTTTGGTTTTTATTCCTTACCACCTGAATTAGGTTAGGACTGCTTGACTGAGCATGAGGATGGTGCTATTTAGTGGAGCATGGCCAATTTAACAGAAGCTACACCACTAAGAAAAAAATGACTACCCCCTTCCCTAGCAGTGACTAACTGCCCATAGCACCTTGGTTAGGGATGGACTCCTCCTTCATCTCTAATGGCATGTTGTTGTTGACACTTGTGCATGTCTTGTGCTGATACCACAGTTGCTAGGAGATTATGAGTGTGACTCCTATATCATGTCCAGAAGACACCATTTCACAGAGCTTCTCCTCATCCTCTGGTTCTTACATTCTTTCTTTCCTCTTATCCTGATCCCTGAATGGAATGATAAAGATGTCATCCTTAATGCTGAACACTCAAGAGTCACTTCATCTGAGCACTTTGGCCAGATATGGGATTCTGCATCAACTCCTGCCCACTACAAAAATAAGTAGCTCTGATTAAGATCAAGTACAAACATGTATTTTAAGAAGGCAGTTTGCCATTGCCATAGGACCCATGTCTCCAAACACTGGAATGCTTTATTCCAGCCTTAGAATATCACGCATGCATTCACTTAGTGGGGTAGCCTTAAACCAAATCAGAAAGTGGTTTCCACCGACATAACAGTATGCCATGGTTGTACCAATATGCATATGTTGCCTGGATGGCAACATTATCAGGATTATAAAATGCAAGGGGCCACTTCTGGGTATGACCATTGATGACTTTTCTCCCTTAGAAACTTGGATAGAAACTTCTGGTACAATGAAAGCTAGCCAGAATGAAGGAAGACTCCAACTCAGTTCCAGTTTGATTTCTTTATGTGCTGAAAACAAAGTAGATGGCATCTTCAATCATGTTCCCTTTTTATTGTCTTTATTTTTAAATTTTGTGTGCATGGCTATTTTGCCTGCGTGTATGTCTATGTGCCATGTGCATGCACTGCCTATGGTAGCCAGAAAAAGGATGTATGATACTCTGGAATTGGAGTTACAGATAACTGTGAGCTACCACGTAGGTTCTGGGAATTGAACCTCATTCCTCTGGATCCACTTCTCCAGCCCCATTTTGTAGTTCTGGTGGACCACCAAGAGCAATGGCAACAGCCTGTACTGTTTTGGGAGACCTCCTGGGCCTTCAAAACTAACACTCATAGACCCAACTCATAGGGAAGTATCATACATGTGGCACTGGGAAACTTGTCTAATAGTCTACGCTTTACAGAATCAAAGGCACCCATCCATTCGATGAACTTCCATTCAAACTTTCTTCATTTTAAAAGATGTTGTGAGTGTAAAGTTGAGTCCTCCTGATAGTGCCTCAGTCCGGTTAGCATTTCTATTATTGTTTCCTTTGTTTAGTTCATGCTAGGCAGTCATACTGGTGAAATTTTATAGGTTCAGCTTCTGACAATCATGGAGACACAGAAGATACATCTGCACCAAAAAAGGCGACATCGAAGCTAATCTGTGATTTAGTTATCCACTCTTTGGAACGTATTCAAAGAACTCTAGGCATTTGTAAAATTTCTTTTTTATATTTTTTAATTATTTCTTTTCTTTTTTTTTGAGTTTATGATAGAACCACATCATTCCCCTTTTCCCTTTTCTACATCCTAACCCTCCTTTCAGACACTTCTTCAGTAAATTCTTCTCCCAGCTGAGAATCTTGTGCAGTGCCTGCCAGTCCCCAGCAGCCCATTGTGATCCATGCTGTAGGGAAGAGCTATGGATTCAGCATCTGAGGCCTCTGCATGTACATGGGAGACAATGACATCTACATGATGACCCATATCGGCATCCTCTGGGTAAGAACAAAACCTCATTCTTAGCTTTCCTTTCCACCCAGCCTGGAGAGTGCACTTCTGGCTGAAGCACAGTTGATGCCGGCATATTTTCTGTTTCTGTGGTACTTGGGACCCATTTTACCATTTTTTTTTCTCTATGTCTATGGTAGAATTTGGTTTATGCAGAACTAGTCATTTTTCCTAATTCTGCCCAGTTTCCATAGTTGCTTGAGCATTCTTGTTTGTTGACTGAACATAGATTTATTTTTCTTACATAATATATTCTGCTTATGGTTTCCCCTCCCTCTATGCCTCCCATTCCCTCCTCATCTTTCTTCATCTCCAAATCTACTCCTTTTTCTGTCACTAGAACTCAAATGGGCTTCTAAAGGAGAATAAAAAAACAAAAGTATAAGATAAAACAAAAACTAACACATCAGAATTGGATGAAACAAACAGACAGGAGGAAAAGAGCCCAAAAGAAGGCAGAAGAGTCATGCCCCCCCATCCACACACTTAGGAATCCCATAAAAACACTAAATTGGAAGCCATAATGTACATACAGAGAAACTGATGCAGACCTGTGCCTCGCTCTCTGTAAGTTCACATGAGCTTCGCTCGTGTTGATTTAGAAAAGCCTTGGTCTTTTGGAGTTTTTTGTTTAGTTGATTGGTTTGGGTTGAGTTGCGTTGGGTGTTTTATTTTGTTTTGCTGTTTCCTTTTTTTCTTTTGTTTTTTGGTGTCCCCCTCCCCCCATCCCCTCTGGCTCTTACACTCTTTCTGCTTCCTCTTCTGTGGAGTCCCTGAGCCCTGAGGAGACGGATTGGACTGAGATATCGTAGATGGCATGACTAGTTATAAAAACAGAATCAGTGGCATCCTATAGTTTTACATTATGAATTTCTTCCTCTTAGAAAAAAAAACGTAACTAGTACAAGCTTCTACCTGCTCAGACTGCCCAATGAGTGGGGAGGTTCTCCACAGCCCTTGATGTAGTAACGTCCGGACACTACCATCCTACTGCTTTACTTTGACATGGGATTTTTTTTTTGACATTTTGGCTGCAGTATTGCTGGTAGAATATACTCGAATGGGTCATTCTACTTCTCTATTTATTACTACACCTTGACCACAGTCTTCTCCCCTCCACTCTCTGCCTGAAGGGCATACTGTATGTAGTCATGCACAATGTATTAATATATTAGAAACCTACAGGTCTGTTTTGTACTTTTTATACTGTTGGATACTTACAATAAAACTTTTGCTCTAAGGTATTGAATAAACTTAGTCTTATTAGAAAATAAATTTTATTTAAAAAAAAAAAACAGAATCAACAGGTTCTCCCTATAACTTTCCTAACTGTGGATTTTGACCCTGTTTACAGAGCCAGGCATAAACTTTATCCTGTAGGGCAATCCAGTCAAGAGATTGGTTGCATATCTCTCTAAACAGTCTTGCCACTTGTGCTCCAGTGGAGACATCATGCCTAGTGAGTCAGTGTTGTATCATGCAGGATTCAGTGCTGTATAAAAATATTGATGTCTTAGGAACAGTCACAGGGGAGGTGAATAAGGGGAAAATGGGAGGGAGGGAAGAATGGGAGGATACAAGGGATGGGATAACCATTGAGATGTAACAAGAATAAATTAATAAAAAATAAAAATAAAAAAATAAAATAAAATATTGATGTCTCTTCTCCCCCACAGCCTACTTAGTATTTCCCAATACTATGAAAGCTAGCAAATAGCTCAACACATAGCTGTATATATTCTATAACTGAAGTGTGGAGATTCTGCAGCAATACAGTCTTACCAGGTAGCTATGGCTAACAACCAAGAGAAACAGTAATAACCTCTATTACTTTAGGTGTCACCGGGGACTCTCTGACAAATATTTGTATGGATGCAACCTTCGCCTGCCATTGAGATTTTAATTTAATAACTCACTTCTTTCTGAGAGGAGTATCATTTGTTAAGGTAGGGATACCTCTGTAAAACTCACTTTTAAAATAGATAAACCGTATTTCAGTTAGCTTACAAAGTTGTGAGGGCTCACCACACATCCTTAGTTTTGGCTTAACACTCCGGAGTCCCCATCTGGCTGAAAGCTTTGGTTCTTTGTATTCACCCCATGTTCTTTCATATTAGATGTTGCAATTACAGTCTTATTGAATTTTTTTTTTTACTTATATTGCAACATCATAGCTTCCTAAGTGGCTTTGTCATGCACACTTCGGTTTGCTTACCCCTTCCCCTAAGCCCTCTTGTCTGCCCTCCCACACAGCTCTGCTGCCTACTCAAAGCCTCCAGCACAATATCTCCCAGCTCCTTCTCTTCCGTCTGTATTCTACCGTCCATCCTCCTGAAATGCATCTGCCTGCCAATGACCCATATCTGGCTTCCCAGTTTCCATCTGCACCCCATGCTAACAACACAAAGGGGGGGTGGAAATTGAAGCTAGGCTCCTCATACGAGAGAGAAAATGCAGTGTTTGTCTTCTGATACAATTTTAAATTGAAGAAGAAAGTGTTTTCTTTTAGGTCATGGTTGAAATCATAAGAAAGTTAAGGTCATAAACAGAATTTTATTTCTGCAGCTGAAAAAAAGAAAAAGATGTGACAAATCAATCAACCACCCACCCAGCCAAGAGGATAGTAGGAGAAAATTGGGCCGGTAATAGTCGGAAAAACAGTAAGACCACAGTAACAACAATAGTAATCAATCATGGGAGCGGTGGGTAGAATGGAGGAACCACAGTGCGGGCATTTTTTTCCTCAAATCCCACTCTCTTACTTGCTTTATTGGCCGTTGATCTGACAACTAACAAGCCAGGAAATATGAACTGATGCTGTAGTACAGTATTAGAGCATGTCTATGCTATGCTTAAAGCCTGCGATTGGGACTTTAGCCCTGGAAAAACAAAAGGACAATCAATGTACACATCTAATAAAACTCTGTAATCAAATGAATACATGGTAAAAATGGTCTATTTTTACTCATTTTATTTGGTATATCTACTTCATAATAATGGATTCTCAAGTCTGAAAGACTTCAATAAATTCATCATGCACTATTCTTAGACAGTATTTTATTTGTTGTTATGGTATGTATGGAAAGGTATATACTGTGGCTTATAGGCATCAGAAACATACAATTGTTCATTATAAAATCACTCAGAGTAGGAAAAACATAACATTTAAGTTTCCCTCAATGGGTAAATTAATAAGTAAATGTTGATATAATATAATTATTAAATTATTAGATTGCAATACTGACAATACAAGGAAATACTACTATAACACTTGAAAAACAGATTATAAAATTGTATGTTTACAAAGGTTTATGCAAAAAAATGTAATTTCCAAAAAAGGAGGCAAGGGCTAGATAGATTGCTCACTGGTTAAGGGCGCTTGCTGATCCCATTACTCATAAAAAAACAGGTGTCACATACCCAACTGCTTACTCCAGGACTGAAGGCTCCCTACCCTGTTCTGGAGTCTGCCCATAGACAAAAGCACACATGCCCACTCACACAGATATACATACATACATACATACATACATACATACATACATACATACACACATACATACTTTGTTTGGTTTTTTTTTGAAACAGATTTTCTCTGTGTGGCTGTCCTGAAACTTACTCTGCAGTCAGGCTGGCCTCAAACTTACAGATAAGTAAACATTTTTAAAAGAAGTAAAAACAATATCAGAAATGTTATCAGAATATCTCTAGGCAGAAAGATTAGAAACATCTTTCAAAAAAATCTTTGATTTTATTTTATTATTATTTGTCGCTAACGTGGATACAGTTTACTTTATTTCCTGTGTAAAGTGCTTACTAGCATACCACAGAGTACCTGAATCTAACTCTCTAATGGAGGCAGACAGAGAGAGAGGAAACTGGGGAGAAAGATGACCCTTACTGACCCAAGAGAGTTCCACAGAGACCTTGGACAGGGAACTTGTTGCATTAAGGTTCAGGGCCAGAGAAGCAGCCACCCACCCTGTGTAGTTATTCGGCCTCATAATGGCAGAGACATTGGTCCTAACCGGTCAGAGAAATAATCAACCCCTATTCTTACGATTCCCATTCCTTATGGCAGAAGTTCATGGGAACAAGTTAATAAACACACAAATGAATTTATGTCAAAAAATAGGAGCGTATAGATGAGGTAAATGGTGTGAGGAAATCATATAGTTTCTATTATTATATTTAGGGGCTAAAAACTTTAAGAAAATTGAGAACCACAAGGTCCTTTAGCCTAGGAGCAAAAATGTCTCCATAATATAGTAGGAAATGACCTATTAACACGTGTCCCTCCCTAACCTGACAACTCCTCTATTGACATTACCAGTTACTAGTGCATTCCTTATCCAGGACCCTTTGGAACGTCTTTTGTAACAAGAAAAATTACTTTGTACTCTAGCTATCTCCTATGTCGCCTCCAGCTCTGAATTATTGCTTGATTTGGCTGAGATCTTAACACATCTATAGCCTTGAAGAACATCCAAATGTTCTGACAGTTAATCTTCTGTAGATGCAGAGCAGGGCTGCCAGGACCCCTTGTTAGAAGTCCTACTGTGTACAGTCCATTCAAGTATATTGCATCTCTAGAAACTTCTAACCCAGCTCACTCTTGCTCTCTAGCCATTTCTACCTTTTTTCCTAGACAGTATAAACTCCTCAAAATGAAAACTACCCAACCAGAGAGACCGGAGAAGAGCAGAAACAGGGAGGGCTGGTGCCATGGATTCTTCTTAGGTAGAAGAAGAAGCACATGGCAGGTGTGAGTGGAGATTTGGCCCCGCTGATGATAATTAGTGGAAATGTCCACACACACAGTTTCCTGGCCTGAGTGGTATTTCCATCATGGAGTCAGTTGTGCTAAGGTCTGGAGGCCTGTTACACTGGGAACCAATCTCACATCCTCTGGAAGAACAGAAAGCCCTCTTAGCCACTGAATCATCTCTCCAGCCCTCCAATCACCTGTTTTTGCTGCTAAAACATTTGCTGCAATAGACGTCCTTGAAATTCTCCACTAAAATCAGAATTAAGAGCCCCAAACAGATCTCTACATATGGACACTTGCTACATAGCAGAGAAGACTTGCAGATCGGCCAGGAAAAAGGAGTCTTTTAAATAAATGCCGATGATTAACCTGGATAACCTGTGGAGAAAGAGTGAAATAGGACAGAATCCTATCTCACATCAGGCACAGTATTCAATTCCACCTAGTGGAATTGACGTAAATGCAAAAGGAATGACTATAAAGCTTCTATAAGATAAGACTTTGCTTGAGGAAGAGTTTCTCAAACAAGACACAAGGAATGCTAACCATAATGGAAAATCTTCATAAATATGCTAACTGCAGAATTAAATGATCTTGTTTACTAAAAAAAAAAATACCATTGTTAGAGCAAAAAAAGCAGGTGGGGTAATGGAAAGCACCTGTAGCAGGTAAAGGACTAGTATTCAACCACATGAAGAAGTCTCACAGAGCAACAGGGAAGACAGACAACTCAGGTAATTGGAAAAAGAAAGCCAAAGGTAGGAATGACAAGATGGCCCAGCGAGTGTGGTGCTTGCCATGTAAACAAGACCTGTGTCTGATCCCCCAACGCTCCCACCAATTCTTCATGTGGGGGAGAGGTGAGGACTATAGCTGAACCTCTGACATGCACTCTGGTACCCACAATTTGGTCCTGCCCCTTGGTGAGATGGCCTAGTGGGCACACAGAGGAAGGGGATGCAGGATATCCTGGTGAAACCTAATAGGCTGTTGCCAGAGTGTCTAGGGGAGGGGAATAGGCAGAAGAAGGAGGGTGAGAGAAAATGGGAAGATAAGAAGGAGGGGCTGACAATTGGCATATAATGTGAATAAATTATAATAAATAAAATATATATTTAAAAAAAGATTGGGAAGCCCCAAGTCCCAGTAAGAGACACTGCCTCAGAAGAAAAAACTCTTTGTGCAGTGGACCATGGTTGATGCAGACACTCACCAGTGGCCAAAGTGTGAAGGATAAACAGTGAAGTGCTCGGTCACAAATGGAACATCTATATCAACCCATGCCAGCCCAGCCACCAAGGCTCAGAGACCTATCTCAGAAGCAGCGATGGAAAGATTGTAAGAAGGAGAGTGGGACTGTCTCTGACATGAACTCTGGTGCCCCAAATTTGATTATTTCCCTGTGGTGGGGAGGCCTGGCGGCACACAGAGGAAGAAGAAGCAGGCTATCTGGATGAGACCTGATAGGCTGTGATCATATGGTGGGAGAGGAGGTCCCCCTTGTCAGAGGTCTAGAGGAGGGGAATAGGGCAGAAGAGGGAGGAATGGTATTGGGAAGATACAAGCAAGGTGATAACAATCTTTAATCTGAATAAATTATAATTTATAATATTTTTTTAAAGCCAGAGGCTAGGAAGAACCAGAACAAAATAGGATCTTTTGGATAGGACAGGACCACAGACTCATGAATTCACAGGCACTGTGGTTACCCACACAAGATCTACATAAGATCAATTCAATCAATGTTATGAGCACCCACCCCTTACTGAGGAGCTATTGATAGTTCATGATTCCTAGGGGATGGTGGATCTATAAGAAAGAAGGAAAGAAAGAAAGAAAGAAAGAAAGAAAGAAAGAAAGAAAGAAAGAGAGAAAGAAAGGATAGATAAGAAAGAAGGAAGGGAGGGAGGAAGAAAGGAAGGAAGGAAGGAAGGAAGGAAAGAGCCAGGGCCTTGTCACCATCTGAATACAAGTAATGCTGAGCACAATTTAATGCTTCAATTATATATTATTTTAATCAGAATTGCTTATTAACTCAACCATTGCCAGAATTTTAGATTCTCTACTTAATTTTTTATTTTATTTATTTATTTTTTTTTTTGCTCTGAATTACAGTGCAATGAACAACATTTTGGACATTTCTGAACTAAAATATGTACAATTCCAGAAGTAAATTCTGATATAAAATTCTTTCTTAAGAATAGTGTGGAGTGGTTTAACAGAAAGGACTCGAGGGCCCACCTAGTGTCTAAGCCACCTTATTGAATTTCACTCCAACTCCCGCAAAAGGGAATGAATAGGAGAAACTTTGTAAGCTACGGTCTTAGGGGGTAGGAGGTCATCAGGGATGTGCGTCTCTTGGTCACATTACATAAGACCCACAAATGTCTTTGGCCTTCAAGGAGACCTTAGAGTACTGGAAGGAGAAGCACCAGACAGGGCTGTCTTCACGGTTCCCCCAGCCCTTCCTTCTCTTCAGCCCTGGCAGTCATCACATAGGTTAGCAGCACCTGCTGCCACCTCAGTCTGGCTCTTGAAGGCACTATCTAGAAAAGTCAGGTTAGCCTGGCTCCGAGGAGGAGCCTTTGTCACTCTTGTCCATTTCTTGTTTCCTTAGAACTCTCTTACGGTGCAAGGTAATAATTCATACTAGATTATTAAATGATATTTCCTCAGCAGACTAGAAGCAGCTTACATAAAACATCTATCTCGTTATAAGTTTATGGGAAGAGTGATTTTTTTTCCATATCACTTCTTATATTCTCAATTCCTAAGACAGTTTCAGCATGTAAATGTATTAAGTTAAATGTCTTTAAAAATTATTAAAATAAATTCAAACCAGTTCATTTGGAATTAGTGTCAACAGGTGGGCTATCCTGTTAGGAAAATACTTGACTCCAGCCAGCAAGCATAGGCTGCTCCTCCTAATCCAATCCCCCACCCCACCCCCACCCCCCGCTGCCAGTCTTATCACCAGCTCTCTAGCAGAACAACTGCTGTTAGTCTCCCTTGCCTCTCTGACCCCATCTCCAATGGACCACAAAGACTCTCTCCTCCAACCTTCCTTCCCCCAACTGATCGCATTATCCCAGCCTCCAACACCAGCAGACATTCCCCGAGAACACACCAACTGAGCAGGCCAGGGAAACATGTCCACAGAGATTTTCTACCAGGCAACACAGAGATATCACACTCTCCTAAGATCCAAAGAGGAAACAGAAACCAAGGAACGAAAGTATCATCCATCAAAGACAAAACCAGATATCGGCACCTAATCTGTAATCATACCGACTCCAGACACTTAGACACCATCATAAAAACACAGTAACAGGACAGCCTGTCTCTGTAGAGGCCAGCAGCCCTAGCACAGCAGGTCCTGACTATTGCAGCATACCTGAAGCCCATTAATGAAATAATAACCTAGGGAACAGCAAAAAGAGTCAGTGAAACGAAGAGTTGGTTATTTGAGAAAAACCAATAAGATCAACAAGCCTTTGACCAAATTAACTAAAAGGTAGAGAAAGAATGTACAAATTAACAAAATCATTAATGAAATGAGACATAACAATAGACATTGAGGAAATCCAGAGAATCCCAAGAACATACTTTAAAAACGTGCAATCTACCAAATTGGAGAATCTAAAGGAGATGGATAATTTTCTCAACAAATACCACTCACCAAAGTTAAATGAAGATCTGATACGCAATTTAAACAGACTTATAAGCCCTGTGAAATAGAAGCAGTCATGAAAGACCTCAAAAAAAATGCTCAGGGCAAGATGGTTTTAGCACAGAGTTCTACCACAGTTTCAAAGAAAAAGTAACGCCAATACTCCACAAATTACAATTTCCACAAAAATAAAAAGTCTAATTCATTTTATGAGACCAGTTACCCAATAATCAAACCACATAAAGACCCAGCAAGGAAAGAAAATTATGGACCAATTTCCCTCAGATAGAATAAAGTATACTCAGTACAAAACAATACTTGGAAACTGAATCTAAGAACACATCAAAAGGATCATCTAAAATGATTAAGTAGGCTTCCTCCTAGAGATGCAGGAATGTTTTATAAGACAACCAATAAATATAATTCGCCTTATAGGCAAAATGAAAGAAAAAAAAACAACATGATCATCTCATTAGATACAGAAAACGCCTTTGGCAAAATTCAAATCCCTTTATGTTAAAAGTCTGGCAGAGGTGAGGGATACTAGGGACATACCCAAACACAATTAAGGCAGTTTACACCAACTCCATAGTCAAAATCAACTCAGTGGAGAGAATTCAAAGCAATTCCACTAAAATCAGGAGCACGACAAGGCTGTCAACCCTCTCCATTCTTATTCAATATAGTATTAGAAGTCTTAGCTAAAGCAATAAGACAACTGAAGGAGATTTAAGGGATACATACAAAACTGGAAAGGAAGAAGTAGAAGTATTATTATTTGCAAATAAGATAATATACATGAATGACCCTAACATTCCATCGGGGGATTCCTACAGCTGATAAACACTTTCATCAAAGTAGTTGTATACAAAATTAGTTCACATAAATAAGTAGCTCTCCTATATACAAATGACAAGTGGACTGAGAAGGAAATCAGGGAAACAACACCTTTCACAGTAGCCCCCAAAAGTATAAACTATCTTGAGGTGACTCTAACCAATCAAGTGAAAGATAGACATGATAAAAACTTCAAACCTTTAAAGAAAGAAATTGAAGAAGATATGAGAGGATGGAAAAGAGCTCCCATGCTCACGAATCAGTAGGGTTGACATAGTAAAAAAAATTGCCATTCAATCATAAGCAAGCTACATAGTCAGTGAAATTCTCAGCAAAATTCTAACACAATTCTTCACAGATCTTGAAAAGAAAATTCTCAGCTTCATATCAGAAACACAAAACAAAACAACAACAACATAAAAAAAAAAAAACAGGATAGCTAAACAATCCTGAACAATAAGAAAACTGCTGGAGTCCCCACCAGCCCCAAATTTAAGCTGTACTACAAAGCTATAATAACAAGCCACATGGTATTGACACAAAAACAGGCACATGATCAATGGAATTGAATTCAAGACCCAAACATAAACCCACAGACCTATAGACACCCGACAGAAGAGAAAATGGGGATTAACCATAAACGCAGTAGCACAGGAGAATTCCTGAACAGGACCCTAGTAGTGCAGGCACTAAGAGCAATAATTAATAAATGAGACTTCATGAGGAGTAGTATGGAATCTTTGTGAAGTGGAAACTTCCTAAAATATATAAAGATTATCCTAGCAAGGTTTCCTAATAAAGGGGGAGAGAGTCCCATCTGGCCATCTCTTATCACCAAACAAAGCTTCCAGGACGGCTTGCTTGCCATTGAGCTGTTGGACAAGGGGTACCAGGGAACTCTCTAAACAACCCAGTTTGTTGCCAACACAAATAGGCTGTTCTCTACAACCACCGCCAAGAATCTATTGCTGAAGATAACAACAATATAATGCATTGAACATGTAGATCACAGATTTGTGCCTGGGCTCTGGTGTTTACATTTCTCTTTTACTAGCTTGAACAATACCTTCCTGTACCAACCACACTAGAACATGGGGTGAAGGTTCTGTGTAGACCCCAGCTTGACCTCTCTGTGTTCGTATTTAGAGAATATATAGCCCAGAGACTTAGGGTAAAACCAAATACCACTGGTGGGGGAAAAAAAAGTAACAATAAAATGGCTTCTAATGATATTATGCTATACTCATAGATCAGAGCCCTCATCAGAGAGGCTTCCTCCTGCAACAGACGGGAACAAAAATACACACACATGCACAGGCAGACATTATGCAGAGCTCTGATTTGGATGTCTCCAACAAAGCTCTTTTCTCACAGCTCAAGGAATCCTATGGAAGAGGAGGTGTGTGAAATTGCCAAAGGGGATAGAAAACACCAGGAGAACAAGGCCCTCTAAATCAACTGAATAAGGTGCCTATGAACTCACAGAGACTGAACAAGCATGGGGCCTCACCATTATGCTGCAAGTAAACTTAACAGAGGAACTGTGTCATCACAAAGATTGTCCAAAATGTCAGAAAATACATCTAGTACTGATTACTTCTGGGAAGTCACAGCTCTGGTGGCCAGCAGCTCACACGGCAAATGCTTCAGGTTTTCAACCAATGTACCTTACTGGCTTCCAGAATGTGTTCCTTGAGCTATCGTGTGCACAGTGTGATAGCTACTGAACCATGTCTTCAGGCTCTTTTTCTTCCTTTGGTTTGCCGTGTCCAAAGTTGACGTAACGGTTTTCGTCTTATCTTCTATTTTATTTTGTCAGGTTTGGTTGTTATCTCTTACAAATGTGTTCTTTTGTAATGAGAGACCGGAAGGGAGTGAATCCAGAGGGAAGCAGACATGGGGAGGAGCTAGGAACAGAGGGTAACTGTCATAAAGATATGTCTAAAAAAAAAAAACTTTTTAAAGAGTACAATCGCTGTCTGTGGATTTGGTGCTGCAGATATGGGTGACTCACACTCAATGGGAACAGAAATGCAGTCATTAGAAAACAGCAAAATATGCAAATAGTTGACTATGCGAAGGTTTTGACAACCATGTTCTACAGTGAGCATTAGGCCAGACTGAAGACATGATCCCCCTAAAACTAAACTCAGAGGAAATTAAGGTTCTTTTTTAATTTGTCCACAATAACAGATTATGTTTATACTGGTGAAAGTTAAGAAAAAAAAATTAAAGATTTTTCATTCTTTCTAAAAAAGACTCTAGTTGTCTTATTTTAGATTTCCTTTTATTTAAAATTGTTTTTTTCTCATATAATTTATCCTGGTTGTTTTCCCCTCCCTCTACTCTTCCCAATTCCTCCCCTGCTCCTCTTTCATCCACATCCACTGCCTTTCTTTCTCTCATTAAAAAGCAAACATACCTCTAAGGAAAAAGCAATAAAATAAAATAAGATAAAACAAAAATTAACACATCTGAATAGGACAAAACAAACAAAAAGGAAGGAAAAGAGCCCAAGAAAAGGAACAAGAAATAGATGTAAATGCAGAGACCCACTCATTCATACTCAGGAATCCCATAAAAAAACACAAAAGCAGAAGCTATGTATACACAAAGAACATGTAAGAGAGGGGAGGAGAGAGAGAATTATATATAAATAAAATCAAAGCTTTTAAAAGGCTCAGCCATTAAAGTCTAGGCTCTCAATCAAAAATATAGAACTCCAGTACCTTTAGATGGTCTTTAAAGATAATAAAATATAACGTGTCTGCCTTGGAACTTCAGTCGATAATCAAAGAATAGAATTACAGGAAGAATTTGGTGACTAACTGAAGCCTGAACCATTTTCACTGTACTTGAGTGTGAGTATTCTGCTTCTTTTCTAATTTCAGACCTTAAATAGAATACCAGCTTGGCTATTTTACTAAAGAGTACTACCTTGCTGTTAAAGCAAAGCTTTTCTAATGTGCACGCGCTCACCCCCCCACACACACACACACACACATCACCTTCTTCTGTTTTAATAAGTGTCATGGCAAGGTGAACACCTTAACCAAGATCTTATGAAGAAGTTAAGCAAAGATACAACACCACATCTGCCTGCTTGTGATATTTTCCACCACCTCTGTTTTGACTTCTGTTCTCTTACAAATAAGAAGGTCAACATATTTTGCACAAGAATACTAATATTCCCTCTGGGAACTTCTGAAAGTGGCTTGCCTATCGATGGTTCCTTCATTTTAAGTCCTCTCAGGTTGTAGAAAGTAGAGCAGAATCCATCTCTTAGAGTGCTGATTTGGTGGTGAAAAGGTTTTAATTGCTTTTTCTGTCTTTGTGCCACAACAGCGCCATCTTATAGGAAATTTCTGGATCTATGTTCCAGATGCTAAACTAAGCAACTTGGTCACCTGACTTTGGAGCACTTTGCTTCCATCATTGACTTTGATGGCCTTGAGCTTTCAAATTAGCCATTGATCTTCTTTTCATGGATTTATGATTTGGATAAAATGTCCTATTCAACATAATATAATCTTTAGTCAGGGTGCCCTATTGCATAACTCTTTAACAAAATAGAAGTCACTTTCAATCTGAACAGGGAAAAGTCTTAACTTGGACTGAAAAACAATCCAGAAATTGGTAAGAGCAAAAATGTCCTTTTACAATTCCCAGATATGAAAGATGCTGTGAAGAGATTTTTCCCAGAATGCAAAGGCAAGATGATACCTAAGTGGAAGATGAGAAGGCATCTCTTCATGGGAGAATAGCAAAGTAGAAGGATCCAGAGGGTCATAGAAACCTACAAGAAGAACATTATGATAGGCAGAGGCCCAGGGGTCCCTCTCAAACTATGGCACCAGACAAGGACAATACAGGTCGTAAACTTCAAACCCATACCTAGATCTAGCCAATGGACAGGACATTCTCCACAGTTGAGTGGAGAGTGGGGTATGACTTTCACACATACTCTGGTGCCTTATATTTGACCATGTCCCCTGGAGGGGGAGACCTGGTGGCACTCAGAGGAAGGATAGCAGGTTACCAAGAAGAGACTTGATACCCTATGAGCATATAAGGGGGAGGAAATCCCCCTCAGTCACAGTCATAGAGGAGGGGAATAAGGGGAAAATGGGAGGGAGGGAAGAATGGGAGGATACAAGGGATGGGATAACCATTGAGATGTAACAAGAATAAATTAATAATAATAAATAAATGAAAAAAAAAGAAGGCATCTCTTGCCAGGAGCTGTATCTATAGAGATGCTATGAGGTGCAGGGAGGACAGCCATTTAAAGGGCCCCAGCGAATAGAGAGAGGATGGTTAGTCAACACCTCTCATAGTAACAAAACACCTAAGATAATCAACTAATAAAGGAGAAAGGCTCATTTTAAGTCAGGGCTCTAAAGGTTTCAGGCCTAGGTTACCTGGCCTTGTTACCTGTGGGGCTGTAACAATACAGTAGTACATATTGGCAGAAGTACACATTAGAAAAACTGCTCACCCAGCAGCATCCAGAAAGCAAGGAAAGATAGAAAAGGACCAGATCGAAAAGGACCAGATCTCCGTTATCTCCTTCAAGGAAGTATTGACCTAACGTCTCCCAGTTATCTAACTTACTTCTACTTTCCCCATCTCCTAAGTCTCTACAACCTCCCATAACACATGGGAAGTAGACCAAGTTTTCACTACACAGGCCTTTAGCAGACATGCAAAACTCCAAATTGTAAGAGAAGCAGCAACATATTGGCATAGCTTCCTACTTCCCACAGGAACATTTTTAAGTCTTGGAGTTTGGGAAAGTGTAAGGGACCTTGTAAATATATAAATATATCCTGATGTGGTGAGGAACAGAAAGACTGCTGGAGCCCCTGAAGCTGGAGTTATATGTTTAGGTGCTACAACCCTAGGGACTGAAGCCTGCTGCTCTAAAAGAGCAGTGTGCATGTCCAACCACTAAGTCATCTCTCCCACTCCGCAGTAGCTAACTTTGACTGCCCGGATCTATCCAAAGCAGGTGCTGAATTAAAATTTGACAATCATATTTTTAAAAATTATTCTTTCAGTATTTCATGCTTGTAAACAATCAAAAGATGGCCGTATTAGCTGACCTATTTTCTACAACATGTGCCCCTCCAAGATTTACATCCTTCTCCTCATCTTCTTCCTCCTCTTCCTCTTCCTCCTGTTCCCCCTCCTCCTCCTATTCTTCCTCTTCCTCCTTCTCCTCCTCTTCATCCTCTGGTAATAACCTGCAGAGTCCAAAGTCCCTCAGAAGCAGGTGCTTATTAGAGAGACTTTAGAAATAACATACAGCTTTTGGTCATTGTCCACTTTCACTCCTTGAGCATTGCCCTATTTAACTCTGTAATAAAATTTTATATTCTACAGGATGATCTGTGTTTCTCACCTGAGTTGTTTTACCAGAGGTCCTGAAGACTGGGGGGTGGGGGTGGGTCCAAGGAAAGTCCAAAATGTGATCCCCATCCCATGGTACTATATGCGATTTTGTCAATTAATTCATGAAATTAATCTTTTATCCTGTGGTAGTTTATATTTTTTAAGTTTTTCATTTTTAGAGAAAATGTGGTATCTACGAACAGGAAAGTGGAAAATGGTTTTCTTGTGTTAAGTCCACATTAAAGCTGATGTAGGGACCAACCTACCTGATAAAAAGATAACTTAGTAAAAAAAAATGTATATAATTTTGAAAACCTTTATTTTTCTTTATTTTAACCATATTCTTTTTTTCATATTTGGAAATAAAATGAGCCATCTTTAAAGTGACTTGTTAGGTAAAGTCACTCTATTTTTCAAACCTTGGATTCCAGGAAGTTCTATGGATTGAAATGGAATCACTCATTTGCCATTTTTCCATTGAGCCTTGGCTCTGTGTATCTGTACACCGTCTGAAAAACACAAGGTCTGATGCTAATCAGGATGACATGGCTAAATAATGGGCCAATTGTGTGCCGCTCCAGATCCATCTGTAGGAAACTAGTGCCCTCCTCCTTGAAAGCATATAATCATTTTGAAGTATCTCTTTGTTTTTATTTTAAGAGAATGTCAAAAAAGTAGAGTCTAATTTTATGTGCCTGGGAGTAGTTATCTGAGCTTCAGGCAATACAAACGCAGCTATTACTGGGGAGTAAAGCCTTGCATAATTAACAGACATCAGCAGCCTTACAGTTTCTCTAGAATCCCGTAAGTTCCTTGCCTGAAGGCTGCGCTCATCCTAGTAAGTCTGTTTATCCTGTCCAAGATTAGATTAGTTTAATTATTATGAAAAAGACTGCTAAGATCTTACAGCCTAATTATGCAAATGTTTCTAAATGTTCACAAAAGTAATTTATTTATTTGGAGATAAATGAATCTGTTTTGTCATAAAACAGATTGCAGTCCTGGCAATGTACAAGCAGGGTTATGTAGCCTTCGGCAAATCTTGCACCACAAATATCAGTGGGATTTCTAGATTGCAACATTTAAAAACATATAAATGTTTTTTAGCAGGTTTTTATTGTTTTTGCAAATTGTAGCAATCTCAGAAGGAAGCATCACAGGTTTCATACTCACCGACCTTGTTATGAAAACATGGTTTCTCAACAGAAGCATTTAAAAGATGCTAATCACAAAAACGTTCCTGGTAGACCTATTTAGGTACACCTGTTTTATTGTGTTTCATGGCTGATCTCTTCATTCTATTGAGATCTTTTTCTTCCTGTCCTTTATAGTATTATAGCTTTCAGTAAAATAAAATGCTGAAAGCATAATCGCACATATATTGAGAGAGATCATAGTATCCATATTAATTTACCTGTAAAATTGGAATTACATTTTAATAAGTTAAACCAAGCTCCTATCTTTAAATTACTTCTAAATAATAATACACCAATATATACATATATATAATTTATACATATATAATGCATATATAATTTATACATAATTGTATAATATATAATTATATATACATACATATAATTTAGCTAAAACTTGAAAATCTGGAAGCACATTTTCACCATATCAAATTGTTACTCCCAATATCAACAACATTCCTAATAGTGTCAGAACACATAAAATAAACAATAACAAAACTTAAATAGTCAAATTAACCCAAAATAGGCCATTTACTGAGAGCTTCAAACTTCAACAACAGAAAACTCTTTCAAATGTCAAGGACTTCAACCAGGTAGTTGATAAGGAAGCTGTGGTGAGAACATGCAGAGTTTGCTTATATGACATTTCACTTGGGTTTTTTTTTTTTCTTATTCTATAAATAAAGTACAAACATCTTGGAAACAACTCGTTCTCTGCATATGATTGACCTGAACCAAGCCAGTTCTAGGACCTCAAAAACAACAATCAGAGAGTGGTAATGAGCAGGATAAAGACAGTGAGAGGGTAATAATAAGGGTTATAATACAAAAAGTCGCAGCTTAGGACTCTCTGTAGCTGTTATTAGCCACTTGAGTGCATAATCTCATTTAAGCCTCATCTACTTCCCCAATGTGTGTTTAAAGCTGTGAGATATGGTCTACTGTGTTACACCATCCCAAAAGGCAACCTTAATGGAAGGAAAGAAATATTGTAGCTCAGTTTCGAGGGTTGCCTTCCTGAGCCCTCCATCCACTCCACTCTTTCTGGCCCATAATGAAGTTGATCACCAAAGCAATAGGCGCGGTACAGAGGCTACTTATGGAAAACATGTTGTTGGGGCAGGAGGATCTAAGGATTATAAGATACGTCTCTCAAGGACACATTCCCAGTGACTTGCTTCCTCCTACTAGGCCCTACCTCCTGAGGTTTCTAAAGCCTTCCAAAACAGGGCTACCAGCTCAGGATAAAGCATGCAACCCATGAATCTGTGGGAGCATTTCATCCTCAAACGGTAATAGCCATCAATAGTCTATGTCTGTCATAAGTAAAAAAAAAAAAAAAAAAAAAATCTGTCCAAATGATGTAACTTCAGAGCAGAGATGACAAAGACTTCATATTTCTCGAACCATATCCTAACCAGAGGAGAGAGGGTACATAAAATAGAGAAATTATGAACTTCAAAATAGATATAGAATTTGAGCAGCACCCAAGATAATGAGTCTGTATAGAAGTTTCTAAGAATTTTGTATTTTAAAGCATATGTGTGTGAAAGAGGGTGCATATAGATAAGGATTCTATGGGAAAATGCAAAGAACCATGCTTTTTATTGAGATAATTTTCCATTGTTTCAATAACCAAATTCTTATTTTGTGTGAGGTACCAATTCCATGATTGTGCTGAAACAGCTGTCCTGTTTTCTGGCTTCCAATCATGCAGGTACATGCATGAATTAATTTAGAATTATCTGGTTCTTCAGTAGAAAGTCAGTGCCAGGTCACGTAGTCAAGATGCCATTGTTCAGCTGAGGTTTTGGAGATGGCCTTGTGCTGACCTTTGGCATGGTGGTGGGTGTGCACAGTGGATGTCTTGCTCCGTTAAAAGATGGCCTGTCTGGAGAAGAAACAAGAAGCCAAAGAAAAAGGTGATCCTCTGGGTCCAGACATGGTAACATAAGATCGCACCCTGGGTTGTAAGACATTAGAATCAGTAAATCACCTACATTAGCTAGTTTGTTTCCTCTCATTTATAGCCAGAACTGAACCAAGAAAAGAAAGCTCAAAGTTCTAATGAAGTCAGCTACAAGCCAACATCCATTTGCCCATATATTTCTGTTTATAATTATTGATACTAAAGTTAGTTTAGCTTTAAAAGAATCAATTACGTTTGACTGTGGGCTCAAAGCACAATAAGTGAAATCCACCAACGTTGCTAATACCCACTGCTTGCTTTTCCTTTTGAAATCCAAGGAACATGAACAACGTCTCCTGGGACCTTTAAATTTTTTACTATTCATTTTGTACATTTCCTGTGCCTTTAAGGCTTATGGGGGATAAGTCTCAACAGTGGTATAAAATCCCATATAAAACCACACAGAAATGTTTCTTTTATTCGAGGCTCACAGAATCAACTAACTGGGACTCATGGAAGCTCATTGAGATCAGGGAGCCTATAGGGGTCTGACCTAGGTCCTCTGTATATATGTTACGGCTGAGTAGCTTGGTGTTCTTGTGTGAAACCTAACAGTGGGAGCTGGCATGTCCCTGACTCTTCTGCCTACTTGTGGGACCCTTTTCCTCCTACTGGGTTGCCTCGTCCAGCCTTGATGTGATGGTATGTGCCTAGTCTTATTGTAACATGTTATGCCGTGTTTGGCTGGTGTCCTTGAGAGAACAGCTCCTTTCTGAGGAGAGGCAGAGGGTGGGGTGGACCTGAGAGAGTATATGAGGAGGAGAGACTATAGTGAGGATGTAATATATGAGAGAAGAATAAAAGAGGTGTGTTAAAAATGATGACAATTTTATATTTCGTCATCTGTGTGGGTTTAAATTAACTGCTGTTTAAATAAGGAGGAAGCTAGGTCTACAAGGATATCCCAGGATTTGAAATCTTCCATATTGAATGGACAGTATAAACAATGTGTTTAAACAGGCTTTTCTGATATTGCCATTATCTTGGTTATTGAAGCCGTTAGAAGCTGTTTGCTGTCAGTTAAATGATCATATCTCTACTGCACCTGCTTTATAATTATTCATTTGGAGCAAGATCATTAACATACTCTGTAAGTCATTTACAGGCAATTTGACTTAGCATTAACAAATTTTGTTATTTCTAACAAACTAATGAGATATATAAATATATGGATGTACAAAATTCTATACAATTCAAATAATGAATCTACAAAAGATGTACGTTTTGTAATTTGTCTGTCTTTATATAACTCATGGTTGAGACTCATTGGCAATTATGATATTTAAGAAAGTTTCTGAAGTAGATGTAAAAATAATAACAGTGAGCAAATTAATGTAAACATCTCTGTCAGTTTGAGAAACCAGTAGAATAACTTAAAACCAGAAGATATTTATTGCAGAATAGTGTCTAATTAATAGACACTCCTTGGATTAAATAATTTACAGATCTCAGCACATTTCATGATGTATTAGTAATAAGGACTAAGTTAAATGACTAATATCATTAATGTCACCAGTTATATGGGGATTTTGAAATACAAATTATATCTCTTCTCAAAGATTTTTTAAAAATAATAAAGAAAACATAGTAGAAGCATCCAACTACATATAATACAATTACATATAATATATGAAAAGTAATGCAATAATATCTTTCTTGCTCTTCTTTTTATTATATGTCAGGCTGTGTCTTGTTTCACGTAGCTCTATCAATTTATGTAATCCTTAAATATCTATAAACCTAGTGCAACTAATATCTATGGTTCCTATATAAAGAAAATGAGAGAGAAGTAGAATGATGTATAATGTAGGATGGATAAAGTCATATAGCTAAGGAACAGTAAAGTTAAGATTTGACGTGAGATTCATTGCCTTGAGCTCAGTTACCCTCAACCATTGTTTCATAAGCTATGGACAACGGCTGCCTAAGCAAGGATGAGAGTGCCTGGAAGACTACTGTAAATATGTAACATCTTGTAAGTTGAAGGTAAAAATTTTCTGTTCCTGGTAGAGTTCCAATATATGCACCTTCTGCTGGTCCACATTGGCCTGGGGAAATGCAACAGGAAGAGAGAATGTTATAAACATGGTTTCCCATTCTAATCTTGTACTAGTGAGATTCATGAAGCACCCTCCCTTGCTTCCTAGACTATAGCATCTTTACGTCATTCTAGACTTCAATGCATATTTAAAAAAACAGAAAACAACAACAATGTGTAGCTCTTCTGAGATAACTTTGTAGAGAGGAAGTGGGATTGATGATTGTAATTTTTCAGAAGCATGAGTATACAAAACAGGTTTATATGAGTTTAGAAGGAATGGAAGCCCTAATCGGTATGCTAGATGATGGAAACCATAAAAGTGTCTCCATGACATCAAGGAAAACCTTGTGTTCATTAATTCCTTCAATGTACTAACTTGTGAAACCAATATTGTTTACGACTTCTGTCTACTGGATTTACCATAGCAGACAAACCATGGCTCTGTGTCCATAAAAATGTGTAATGAGGGTGGATAATCTGGTGACAAACAGACATAAATTGTTTTTTTTTTAAATGTTGGTGCTGCATAGTTGAGTCAATGAACACAGAAAGTGCAAGATGTTGCTGACCTGGAAGCTGTATTCATGTCGGACGGCTTCTATTTGCTAGAAGGTCCTGTGTACTCTACCGGAATAGAAAAACAATCAGCAGACTTACCCATCTATCAGTCCAGCAAACTACAATAAAGACTGCCTGGCAAGACATGTCCACTGGTACAGTAGTGGCACAAACATCCTGGGAGATACCAACCACACTGTGAACACATTCAAGTCCTGATTCAGATATCTGAAGCCAAAAACCTATAGATAGACAGATCAAAGGACCAGACCAAATCCCAGCGTGAAGAGGGGAAGGAATTGAGCACAAAGTTTCTTTGTTGGTCAAAGAGTTAGTAGGAATTGCTAACTGCTGGGAGGGGTAGTTTTTAATAACTGTGTAACCCTTGATTAGATTAATTATACTCACAGGGAAGACTACACATCCAAGATATATGGGAAGCCAAAAAAAAATTGGTCTTTTCTTTAAAGGACAATGTTGGGTGGGTAGAGAAGGTGAAAGGCCCAGAAAGAGTTGGGGTGGATGCAAATTTCATCAAAGCACATATGAAATTCTAAAATCACTAATAAAATATTTTAAAAATTAAGAAGCATGAGAAAATTTTGGTGAAGATAAGTGTTATAAAGAAAAATAAATCAAGGCACAGGATAGAAGCACATTAAACAGATGGATTTTGATGGGTTTTTTTAAAAATATATAAAGTAGCATTTGAGAACAACAACTGAAGAGAGACAGTGAACCATGCCGCAAGCTAGGAACGCAAACAGCCTTCTAGGTTTCCAAAGCAGCTACATTGTCTCTTACAGAGTAATCAAAAGCATTGTGTGGTATAAAAGGGATAAAGTCGGAGATTTTGCCAGACCAAGAAAAATTATGTCATAGAACAAAGTTCAGAGCTTGAATATTCTACTGGTTGTGATAGGAAATGATCAAAATGCTTTAAACATCAGGATCACTTGGTCTTTGGCATAGAGAATAAACTAGAAGGCCAACAGAGCAAGCAAAGAACTATGTGAGGATAGTTGTAAATATCCAGACAAAAGGGGAAGGCAACTTGGCCTGGAGCTGTAGGCATGAAAGTGCTCAGAAGTGTACAGATATTTTTAAAAATTAATTTTTTACTTTTATTTATTTTCTTTTATATGTATAAAGGTCTTTATCATACACATGTCTGGGTACCACGTGCACCCTTGAAGGTCAGTAGAGGATATGTTATCCCTGGAACTAAGGTTATGGGCAATTGTGAGTCACCATGTATGGGGCTAGGAATCAAACCCAGGGCCTTTGCATGAATAACGAATGGTCTATCCCACCAACCCATCTCTCCAGATCTTAACGGTATTTTTCTTAGAGCCATTAAGACTTATTAATAAATTGCCAAAGTCAAAAATTTATATAAAGCTTGTGACCAAGGCAAAATACAGATCACATCTTCTTTCAGAGTTTTAAGGAGCAAAGACACACTCAAATTTTATCTCAGTGTATCCAGTTTGTTTGGATTTAGGATGCTGAATTGTATAAAGCTACATGTTAGTTTGCTGACTTATGCCTGTACAGATGCCAATTATTTGGGTCTGCTGGGAAATTATATTATGTCTCTGTGGGAGACTAACCAAGTTTAGATCTAACTCAGAATTTTTTTTCTGGTGTGTATTTCTTAGTGTCCTTGTATTTTACTAGGCCTCACTTTAAATGAAATGATCGCTTTCTACTTTTATAGTTATGCTTTGGCTTTGGAAAAGTATGCTTAATATGAATAAGAGAAAGATGAGAAAGGTGAATCTATAGCTATTGTCTGTACAGAAACAAATAGTTCTTACAAAAGAACAGTTAGGAGAAATAACTGAAGCAAGTTGGGACACTAGGGAAGGATAAAAAGCTCAGCAGATGAAAACAGCCTGATTTCACATAGTTCAGTGTCCCCAATGAAGTCATAGAGCTGGACCTGGCTTTGTAGGTGAAGCCCAGGCTAGAAAAAGTAGATCATTACTATGGTATCCCCAGAAATGAACTGCAAAAAAAGTGCCTAAAATGTGAATATAAATAGAAGAAAAGTTCAGGAACGGTTTTGTTTGTTTGTTTGTTTGTTTGGGGGTCAGAAGGAACAGTTAAGACTATAAGAGTTAGAGTATGAGGAGAAGCCAACACAGGACACAGACATGGGGTAGTCAAAATGGGAGAATTAAAAATGGCAATGAAATCTCACAATCCGAGAAAAGACACTCATCTAAAAAAGGCTGAAAAAGTATTCCCAATGCTATCAGTAAATTCCGTCAGATAAGGTTGGAAATTGAGCACTGGTTTTGGCAACTTTGAAGGTCTTGTGCACTGAAGTTTGGGGTCATATCAAAGGCAGAAGTCAGATGAATACAGTGGTGTGGCATGAATAAAAACTATAAACTGAAGAAATATAAATAATTTAACGAATAATTTGGAATAGAGTTCTATTGCACAGATGTGAACAAAATATACATTTCAAAATATAAAAGGATAATAGATCATTAAAACATGTTGAGTGGAAAAACAAAATACAAATTTTCTTGTGTGGTTTTTAAGTATTAAATGTATGGGAAAATAGACTCAAACATGAACACAGGTAACTACAGTCTTCTGATATTTGACAGAGATACCAAAACTATAATCTAGAGAAGAGATGACACGTTCAACAAATGGTGCTGGGAACCACATGATATCCACGTTTAGAGGAACGAATTTAGATCCATATCTCTCAGAAACTAACTCCAAATGGATCAAAGACCTAATGTGAAGCATGAACATTGAAACTGCTGCAAGAAAACAGAGGAAGTGCCCTACAAGATTTGGAGGTAGGAAGTGGCTTTCTGAATAGGGCTGCATTGGCTAAGAACTAAGGCCAGCCATTGTCAAGTAGGACCTCATACCGGTAAAAAAAGCTTCTAACCAGCTTAGGAAAGAATCAATTGGTTGATCAAGAAGCCCACAGTGTATGAGGAAATCTTTTCCAGCTACACATGTGGCAGAGGATTAATATTAAGAATATATAAAGAAATAAATTTTTAATTTAAAAAGAATATATTAAAAAATTAAAAACAAAGAGTAAAAACAAAATGACCTATTAGAAAAATGGGATATGGGTCAAAATAGCATTCTCAAGAGAAGTATTGAAAATGACTAAGAGATATGTCCAATTAAAAAAAGGTTTATCATCCTTATCAATTTGGGAAATTAAAATCAAATTCAAAATTTTTATTTTACCCCAGTCAAAATGACTAAGATCAACAAAACAATGGGCAACAAATGCTGAGGCGGGTGTGGGAAAAAAGAAAATCCTCACTCACCTTCGGTGTGATCATTAGCTGGTGTAGTCATTCTGGAAATCAGTGCAAAAAAAAAATTTGCAAAGGCTAAAATTAAACTTACCATATGACCCAGCTATACCAATTCTTGACATAGCCTCAAGGAACTTCACATCCTACTCCACAGATGCTTGCTCCATCTTGTTCACTGCTGCTCTGTTCACAGGAGCTAGGAATTGGAAACAAATTAAATGGCCTTCCACTGACCAATGGGTGCTGTGGTACACACACACACTGTGGGATAAATCATGAGTATTGTAAGTAAATGGGTGCACCTAGAAAATATTATACTCTAGTTGAATGTGGTAGCCCACACCAAGAAAGACAAATGCCACATGCTTTTTCTCATTTGTGGTCCTCCCTCCAAATCTTTAGAGATGGGTATGTCACCTGGAATACCTGCAGAAACCAAGACAGTAAAAGACTGCCATGTACATAGCATTTACTAAGGAAGTAAAAATATTTTTTTTTAATTTTTAAGTACCATTTACCAAGAAAGTAAAAGACCACTAGAGGGAGATTGATGCACTATAAGAGGTATAAAGGGAAAATGTGAATAATGAGGGGACATTAATTAAGAAGGGGAGAGGAAGGTCAATACAGAAGGAGCAGGGAATGGGAAATAACACAGTTTGAAAGATTCGTATATTGGTAGGATTAATTTTTTTAAAAATGGACATCCTACCAAAAAGCAATCTACAGATTTAATGCAGCCACTAACACAATTCTAAGATGATTCTTTACAGATGTTAAAAACAATCTTAAGGTCCATATGGAAACATAAAAGTTCCATGATAGCTGACACAGCCTGAGCAATAAAAACACTGCCGGGTGATATTACCATTCCTGATTTCAACTTGTAATATAGATCCACAGTAATAAAACTGTCATAAAAAAAAAAAAGACACACTGATCAACGGGACAGAATTGAAAATACGTGTAATCCATGCCCCTCCGGCTACCTGCTTTTTGACACAGAGGCCAAAAATATACATTGAAAAAAGGATAGCATTTCCAACAAGTGGTGTTCAGCACACTGGAGAGCTTCATACAGAGGAATGAAACTAGATCTCTCTGTCTCACACTGGCACAAGATTCAATTCCGGATGAATCAAGACCCTCAACATAAGACTTGATACTCTGAATCTGAATAGAGGAGAAAATGGGAAATATCCATCAACTTATAGACAGAGGTAACGTCATTCAGGACAGGAATATGGTACACCAGGAACTAAGACCAAAAAGTGACAAATGAGACCTCATAAGCTAAAAAATCTCTGTTGAGCAAAATAAATAGTGGCGTGAGTGAAATTAATGACCCAGCATACAGAATGGAAAAAAACAACTCTTCGTCAGGTAGGCATCTGACAGAGAGTTAGTGTCTAGAATAAACATGAAATTCAAAAACTAACTACAAAGAAAGCGACTATCCCAATTGGAAATTGGGCCAGAGCACAAAATATAAGTCTTGAAAGAAGAAATACAAATGGCTCAGAAATACTTTTTAAAATGTTCAGGCCTGTGGTGGTGCACTCCCAACACTCAGGGAGGCAGAGGCAGACAGATTGTTATGTGTTTGATCTACAAAGCAAGTCCAGAGCAGCTAAAGCAACACAGAAAAACTCTGTCTCAGAAAACCAAAAAAAAAAAACAAAAACAAAAACAAAAAAATCTCATCATCCTTAGTTAGCATCATTTTATGAAGCCAAACAGGTTGATAAGGAAGAAAATGAAGAGGTGGCTGCATAAAGGGGAAAAGCAGAAGGAAGAATGTGTCTCATTAAAAGGAATTCCTGGCGTCTTAGGAGATTCAGGCTAGAACTGTGCATCTTCTGATGTCAAAAGAGATGCTATTCATCTCTGGTTCCATCTTAATTTCCATATTCTAGATGATCTGTGGGGAGCAACAGAAACTCTTAGTGAATGTGAGCTGTTGACATGAGCAAGATATGTCAAGGACCCTATCCTCAGAACCATGGGAAAGAGTCAAACACACACACACACACACACACACACACACACACACACACACACACGGTAAGCTCAGAGGAATGCCAAAGCCTTCCTCTGGTCCATGTGTGGATGTTGATAGTGTACACTGAAATTATCCAACGTAGCTTTCTTCCTGCTTCCCCAATATTTTCAACCTGAAGACTGCTTCGTTAAAGAGACTGCTCCTACCTAGATTAGTTAAACCAGTCTCCTTGACCCAGCTATGCGCCATAAATCTTGCCTGAACCCAGCCCAACTCTCATCCTAGGAAGCCAGGGCAGGCTGTTACCATGTGGATCAAAGCCCCAATCTTTTAATCACATAGTTGATATTTTTGCCAGTCTGAGTCTAAGTTGTTTAATATTGACTGCCGCAATTAACTACACTAACAGCTAAAATTAGTTAGTGATTAATTTACTTAAATTGTCTAGAGTCCAACCATGACTAAGAGTTGTCACTTGGGAAATCTAAAGAACTTCGAGCTTAAATTTCAAGAATCAAAGATATGTTGCCTATTATTTCTTAATATGTAAGAATCTTAAGTAGAAAATTGAGGTCTTCTTTTGCTTATACTTTTTATCTCTACCATATATGTGAAAAGCTATCATTTATAATACATTTTATTTCTATTTCTCCCTTTTCCTTGACATTTCCCTACCATGTCTTTTACATTACAACAATGGATGAGAGAAGTAATATGTACATATATATTCTATTTTATTATGTACAATTTGTTTTCTAACTGCACACAGCTATATCTTTCATTTACTGGATGCCCTCTTTGTACAAGGCATGGCTTAGATACTGTTAGTGATCCAAGGTTTGGGGAGCATGGTTCTTCTTCCTAAGACACTTCTACTCTAAGCAGAAAAATTGGAAATAACAATAAGTGAGTATAGAAGTAGAAATAATTGCTATTTTCTATAGAAGTCTAATGAACAAATTCTGTAAAATATTAGACTATGTGGATAACATAAAATGATAATTTTTTAAATTTTTAGCAGGCAGTAGAGAACACTTGATGACTTAGGAGTGAGAAATGCAAAGATCCTAGTCTCACTTAAAGAATAAGAGGGGGAAACTACCTAAAGCTTGCCAACTATCAAGTTGTTGATCAAATATTTACATCAGGGAAGGAGCAATGTTGTCCTTAACCAGTTAGTTAACAACAGAGATGGAAAGGAGAGCAATGACAACACAATGATGTTGTCAAGGTGTGGGGATGACAAGGTGTATAGAATAGTAAATGGTTTCAGCTTTTTCAGTGTGGATGTCCTGGAATGATAGTGGAGCCATCAAAATGAATGGCTTAGAAATATAGAGAAAGAATTGTCTGGGCTGTGGCAAAAAAAAAAAAAACCCGCAACTGTTTAATACTTGTCCTAAAGTTTAAAGTGGGTACATGTGGTTTCATGTGTATCTGTCTGCTTTCTCACTTAGGAGGAAGTTTTATAAAGCTGAAGGTGAAACTCCCATGGGCATGACTACTATCGGAAGAGAAGATGAATAAAAGAATTAAGTCCTAAGTGTATTACAAGTCTACAATATATGATTGACAAAGGAGATGTTAGTAGAAGAAAAGACAACCAAGCAAACAAGAGAACACAGAGAATTCATAATGCATGAAACATGGCAGAGGAGGAAAAGCTTCGGCTGGGCAAAATGTCAAATTCCACAAGCAGCAGATTTGAAAATAATTCTTAAAGGACACCTTTGACCTTCAGAGGACTAACTCCCATGAACTTCCAAGTCTTTAAGAAAAAAAAAAAATTAACCACTTGCCCCGAGAATGAACAAGCAATAAGCCCTAAGCAGTCAAACCAGAAGCGTGGTCATGAAAATGCTAGGAGGTAGAGCTCAAACGTGTAAAGAGTTGCATGAAATAACTGTTGGGAAAATATAGCCCTCACGTATTAAAGGCAGAATAAATGGAATCTCTGAAGATACAAAGAGACCACGGTTACAGAGCAAAGCCTTCACGGATGGAAAGGACATTAGAATAAAGTTACAGATAAAACTTAAAAGGAGAATGGGTGCATTCTTTTTGGGAAGCAGAGAAATAAAGAATCAGGAATAACAAGCAGGCATTTAGTCCTCCAGAGAAGCTGGAGAGATGAGCTCTTAACTTGGCAGTTAAGAATGCTTGCTGATTTAGCATAAGATCCATGTTCTGTTCCCAGCACCCACATGCCAGGTCACAACCATATGTAACTGCAGATGTGGAGGATCTGAGGGTTCTTCTGACTTCCACAGGGTCCTGTCCTCACATAAAAACCAATAGTAAATAATGTTTTAAATAATATTCCACTAACAAGCCTGTTCTGGTTTGATTTTTGTTGTAGCGAAAAAATATTAACTAAAGCCCCAAACCAACTGTTAACACACAGGAGTCAGACCATCATCAAGGAAAGTAAAGGCATGAACTCTAATCAGGATCTTGAAGTGCAGAAAACATGGAGGAACACTGGCTAGGCTTCCTAGCTCTGGCTCTTGATTAGCTATACTTATAAATCCTAAGATCATCTGCCAGTGCACTGCACTGCCTACAGTGAGCTAGGCGCTACCTCATCAATTGTCAGTAAATAAAATGCCTCACAGGTATGCCACGAGCCAATCTGAGGGACATAATTTTCAATTGAGAGGCCTTCTTTCCAGTTAGTCCTAGTTTGTGTCAAGTTAACAATAAGTCTCAACAGCACAAAGGCTGAAATGTGTATAAAATTAACTGAATTATTCAGGTTCACGGTGTCTTTTGTTAGTCCACCCTCTTGGTAAATATATGGTATTTTGAAAGTGTCAGTGATGGCCTGAAAGCCTCCTTGATGAAGACTAGCTTTTACAATACCAGGAGGCAAAGGAAGGAAGCAACCCACAATCCTATGCAGTCATGATGCCTATGAACCACAGCAACCACCAGCATGGCACACATACCTTAGGGGTGCAGCAATGGCACACATACATTGGCAGCAGCTCTCTAATTTTAAGGCCAATTCAACAAAAGAAAATTTAAGCCGGGCAGTGGTGGTGCATGCCTTTAATCCCAGCACTTGGGAAGCAGAGGCAGGCTGACTGCTGTGAGTTTGAGGCCAGCCTGGTCTACAAAGTGAGTCCAGGATAGCCAAGGCTACACAGAGAAACCCTGTCTCAAAAAAAAAAAAAAAAAGAAAGAGAAAAAAAAAGAAAGATTATGCCTGATGCTGGAAACCTGGCCAACTACCCAGGCCTAGTGAAGTCATAGATCTTGGAGTGAAACCTACCATCACTCTTTTACAAAACTAACATAAACCCTAACTACATTGTCATTATACCCACAGAGAAGCGAAGTCTTCACCCCTCATCAAAGAAATTTCTCTTTGAAACAGATGGAGGCCATTACAGAAAGACACAACCAATCAAAATGAAGAGTTGTGAGACCCAGTCCCAAGGTATATGCCTATACATGTCAGATAGCTATGGCTTAGGGATCATTGCAGAAGAGAAAGAAAGAAAAAAGATTGTAAAAGCTGGAGTGTCACAGAGTTTGCTATAAGATTGTGTCTCCTAGTAATATCAGAAACTACACCCACAAAGTCTCACCAACATGACTGCCTAAACATGATCTGAACAAGGACAACACGAAAGGACATGTTAAAACAGACTGGGGAGAGCTCAGAAGACCTAGATCCTATGCAAAGAACTATAAGGAATATATTAAGGAATTATGCGTCCTAAGGAAGTAGTCTTCCCCTGTGAAAAACAAGCACAGTATTTGGTTAGCCCATACTAAATGATCATCCCTAAAAATATACATACAAGTAACATCATACAGACTGAACAGTTTGCATTTAGGGAGGGTGTGTGCATATAACATATATGTGTATACATATCATGCAAATATATATATATGTAATAACCATAAAAAGAAGTAATGATTTTAAAGAAAGCAAGAAGGAGTAGAAGGGGATTGGAGAGTTTAGAAGAAAGTGAAATGGGAGGGTGATGCAATTATTTTATAACCTAAATAAATATGTAAGTAAATAAATAACTTCAAAAAGAAAGTTTCAGTGACAAAAGATATCTTTCTGGTGCTAAAATTACTCTTGGCTTGTACCATTTAGATTTAATATTACCAATTTGCCCATATTTGAATCAAATAGCTGCTAGCGAATGATTCAAGTTATCTTCTTCCACAATTATAGCTACCAACCAGGCCTGAGGAGCTTTGATGGCAAGTTCTAACAAAAAAAAATTTCACCAGTAACTAGTACATAACCATGATTTCTGGCATTGGAAATTACTGTTGATGACAAAATGAGTCACAGCATCCTACTGTTCCCCTAGGCCCTTTCTTTTGTCGTATTCCACCCATTTTTTTGTTGTTGTTGTGTCCTGCAATTCTAGAGGATATATTTTCAATCTCCTACTCTGTTTCAGTAAATAATATGTCTGGTTGTGAAATCAAAGAAAAAAAAAGGTGACCATGTTATGCTTTCACTCTTCATTAGCATACAAAACACCACTCTATTTTAACTCACTTGTTGGTAAGTTCGTGCACTTAGGTACACAAAGAAGTGGAAGAAGGCAGGTGGAACACAAGCAGATTTCCTCCCTCTGTGACTCACCTGTAGATAAAGAGCCAATAAGATGATGCCTGAAAAGCATTAAGAACATGGAAGAATCTAACAAACACTGAGAAAGGACAAGATGGTGCTCGGGTGTAGCTCATGGGAAGAGCACGTGTTTAGTAGGAATCCATCACAAGAACAAAACTATAAAGACAGGCAGTGGTGGTGCACGCCTTTAATCCCAGCACTTGGGAGGCAAAGGCAGGCTGACTGCTATGAGTTTGAGGTCAGCCTGGTCTACAAAGTGAGTCCAGGATAGCCAAGGCTACACAGAGAAACCCTGTCTCAAAAAAAGAAAGAAAGAAAGAGAAAAGAAAAGAAAAATTATGCCTGATGCTGGAAACCTGGCCAACTACCCAGACCTAGTGAAGTCATAGATCTTGGAGTGAAACCTACCATCACTCTTTTACAAAACTAACATGAACCCTAACTACATTATCATTATACCCACAGTGAAGTGTGATTAGAACTTCAAGTCTTTGAAAAAAGAAATTGAAGAAGAGATTAGAAGATGGAATGATCTTCCAAGCTTATAGATAGGTAGGATTAACATAGTAAAATGACCATCTTACCAAAAGCAATCTATGTATTAAATGCAATTCTTATCAAAGTACTAACACAATTCTTTACAGATCTTGAAAGAACAATTCTCAACTTCATATGGAAAAATTAAAAAATCCAGAATAAGTAAAAACAACCCTGTACAATAAGAAGAACTTCTGGGAGTATTTCTCTCCCTAATTTCAAGCTGTACTCAAGTATCAGCATGAAGTAATAAAAATTTCATAAAAACAGACTAGTGGATCAAATTGAAGACCAAAAATAAACCCACACACCTATTAACAAAGGAGCCAAAATCATACAATGGAAAGACAGCATCTTCAACAAATGGTGCTGGTCTAACTGAATGCCTACATATAGAAAATGCAAATAGATCCATATTTATCTCCCTGCACAAATTCAAGTCCAAGTGGGTCAAAGACCTCAATGTAAAACCAGATACACTAAACCTATTAGAAGAGAAATTGGGGGTTAGCCTTGAACTCATTGGCACAGAAGACAAGTTACTGAACAGAACACCAACAGCTCATGCTCTAAGATCAACAATTAATAAGTTGTTGAAATTAAAAACTGTCAATAGAACAAAGTGGAAGCCTACAGACTGGTTGGAGAGGAAACTTGTATGACTACTTTGGAAATCAATCTGACACTTTCTCAGAAAATTGCGAATAGTTCTGTTTCAAGATCCAGCTATACCAATCCTGGGCATATATCCAAAAATGGCTCCACCACACACAAATGACATTTGCTCAACTATGTTCGTAGCAGCATTCTTCATAGTGGCCAGAAACTGGAAACAACCCAGATGTCCCTCAGCTGAAGAATAGATAGTGAAATACGGTACATTTTTTTTTTTTTGAGACAGGGTCTCTGTGTAGCCTTGGCTGCCCTGGACTCGCTTTGTAGACCAGGCTGGTCTTGAACTCACAGCGATCCGCCTGCCTCTGCTTCCCAAGTGCTGGGATTAAAGGCGTGCGCCACCATGCCCGGCCCGAAATACGGTACATTTACACAATGGAATACTACTCAGCTATTAAAAACAAGGAAATTGGGGCATTTGCAGGCAAAAGGCTGGAACTATAAAAGATCTTCCTGAGTGAGGTAACCCAGACTTAAAAAGACACAAATGATATGTACTCCCTTATAAGCAGATATTAGCCGTATATTACAAAAGGTAACCGTACTACAATTCACAGACCCAAAGAAGCTAAGTAACAAGGAGAGAGCCCAAGGGACCGTCCTTGAATCTCACTCAGAAGTAGAATTAGAATAGACATCTGAAGCGGATAAGGAGAGGGAACTGAATAGGAGAGGGTGTGGGGAGGGAAATGAGAGGGAGATCAGATTGGGGAGAGGGCGGGGCTTGAAGAGAAAGGAGAATCAGAGGGCAGGAGCATCTCTGAAACAAGCTTGAGACCTGCTAGAGGGAGGATGTGGGGGTGACTGTAGCTGAGCCTCCTAGCAGCAGGCGACATGAAAACTGGAGAGGCTTACCTTCTAGCTAGGCAGGACTTATCGTGGCGGGAAGGGAACACCAACGCGCCTACAAAACCCTGGACCCAAAATAATATACCCTGCCTACAAGATGTTCAGAGATAAAGATAGAGCAGACACTGAGGGAATGTCCAAGCAATGCCTGGCCCAACCTGAGACCCACCCCATAGGAGAGAGCCAACCCTTGACACTATTGACAGTACTCTGCTACGTTTACAGACAGAAGCCTAGCATAACCATTCTCTGAGAGGCTCACTCAGCAGCTGATCAAATCAGATGCTGAGACTCACAGGCAAGTATTAGGCAGAGCTGGGGGAAGTCCTGTGGAAGAGTGGAAGGAAAGATTGAAGGACCCGGAGGGGACAGGAATGCCACAAGAGGACCGACAAAGTCAGCAATCTTAGGTCCATGGGTGCTTACAGAGATGAAAGCACCAACCAAAGAGCATATATGGACTGGACCTAGGACCCCTACACATATGTAATGGATGGGCAACTTGATCTTCATGTGGGTCCCCTAGTAAGTTGAGCAGGTGTTATCTATTACAGGGACTATGTTGCCTGCTTTTCAGTCACTTCCTGCTGTTGGGGCTACCTTGCTTGGCCTCAGAGGATGAGGGTGAGCTCGGTCCTGATGAGACTGGATGTGCTAGGGTGGGTTGGAGGACAAGGCTTCCTATTCTGAGGAGGAGAGTAAGGATGGGGGAAGAAAGTAGGAAGGTGGGCACCGCAAGGAGAGGAGGGAGTTGGCAAGGATGGGGATGTAAAGTGAATATGTAAATTAAAGATAATTTTTAAGTGGGCCTTCTCACATGTCTTAAGGCGATGAATACAATTCTCCACAGATGCTCCCAGAGGCCAAGCTGGTACAGACAATTTTGCAATTAAGGTTCCCTGCTCCAAGTCCTTTTGATTTGCATTTCCCTGATGGCTATGGATGTTGGGCATTTCTTTCAGTATTTCTCAATCATTTGATTTTCCTCTATTGAGAAATTTCTGTTTAAAGCTGTATAGCATTTTTAATTGGATTGTTGTTTTCTATATCTAGTTTCTTCAGTTCTTTACAACATTTGGATAATAGTCCTCTATTGGATGTGGAGTCGGAAAAAAAAATCTTTTCCTATTCTGTAGGGTGCCACTTTGTCCAGCTGACACTGCCCATTCCCTTACAGAAGCTTCTCAGTTTCATGAGATCTCATTTATTAATTGTTGATCTTCGTGCTTGCTGATCTCTCAGTGTTCTGTTCAGAAAGTCACCTCCGGGGACAATGAGTGCGAGGCTGTTTCCCACTTTCTCTTCTATCAGGTTCAGTGTATCTGGTTTCATGCTGAGGTCCTGATCCACTTGGACTTGAGTTTTGTGCAGGGTGATGAGTATGGACCTATTTGCATTCTTCTACA
Source organism: Acomys minous (assembly GCF_964271855.1). Classification (NCBI taxonomy): domain Eukaryota; kingdom Metazoa; phylum Chordata; class Mammalia; order Rodentia; family Muridae; genus Acomys; species Acomys minous. The sequence goes on from NC_140495.1 coordinate 31,710,881, forward strand.
TGCAGGCATTTAGTTTGACCAGCACAAATTGTTGAAGGTACCATCTTTTTCCAGTGTGTATTTCGGCCTTCTTTACCAAAACTCATGTATCCATATGTGTGTGGATTTATGTCTGGGTCTTCAATTCAATTCCATTGATCAACCTGTCTGTTTTTATGCTAATACCATCCTGTTTTTATTACTATAGCTTAGAATATGGAATGGTGAGGGTCTATTTATGATTTATGCAGTATTCTGCCCACATGCCAGAAGAGGGCGCCAAATCTCATTATAGATGATTATAAGCCACTACGTGGTTACTGGAAATTGAACTCAGGACTTTTGGAAAAACAGACAGTTCTCTTAACCTTTGAGCTGTCTCTCCAGCCCAGGAAGTCTTTCGTGTTCTGTTTTGGTTTGTTTTGTTTCGTTTCGTTTTGTTTTGTTCGTTTTTGGTTTGATTTAGTTTGGTTTGTTGGGGGTTTTTTTGTTTGTTCAGTTTTGGTTTTGGTTTTGGTTTTGGTTGAGACAGAGTTTCTCTGTGTCACAATGGCTGTCTGGAACTCACTTTTTAGACCAGGCTGGCCTCAAAATCACAGAAATCTGCCTGCCTCTGCCTCCCAAGTGCTGGGATTAAAGGTGTGAACCACCACCACCCGGCAGAAAGAGAGTGTGAATGTGAGTGTCTTCATCAAATTCCTCCCCTCAAAGCTTAGGGAACCCTGGAGACAGGAGGCAAAAAGAGTGTAAGAACCACAGAATATGGAGGACACCATAAGAACAAGGCTTACTGAATCAACTAGGCAAGGCTCATATGAACTCACAGAGACTGAAACAGCAGCACAGGGCCTGCGTGGGCCTCCACCAGGTCCTCCACACACATAGTATAGCTATTACCTTAGCATCGTTATGGGACTCCTGACTGTGAGAACGAGTGGGTCTCTAACTTTGTTCTGGCTCTTGAAACTCTTTTTCTCCTGTTGTGTCGCCATGTCCAAGAATTCTTTAACATTACCATAAACACAGATCTGATTCTGGAGAGCACCTGGTGAGATGTTCAAGGTCTTATGTCCAGAAACAGTAAATAGGACCAAGATGATAATAATATTCATAAGACCAAAGTCAGTTTATTAGAAACTGTATGGCTAATTTGGTTAGTGAGCCAGGGGAGGAAAAGACATGTTAAAAGTGCCTGTGCCGCTTGAATGCTGACCCGTTGTGTGCTATTTACATAACATCTGCCTACTCTGCCTTCGTATATCTTCTAGCACATTCTCCATTTGTTACAAATAGCCCCGGTAGAGGGGGTGCCACTTTTTCTGGCCACTGGATTTCACAAGTCACTATTGATGCCTTTCTTTCCAAAACCCTACACTCCTGTTACAGTATATTCTGAAATATTCACAAAAATTATCTATTATTTTTGCAACATAAATGTTACATTTTTCTAACAACTGTGATAGCAAACTATACTTGAAGCATCTATGTTTTTCTACATAGATCTGTAGAAGTAGTTTTCAATAAAATAATTCACTTATGGTTTTTGTTCCCACTCTTAAATTTTTAATCTTTTTCAAAGTTAATGTAAGTACAAATATGTACGTGATAATGTAAACATGTATCTCAACATTTTCTGATTTATAGCAGCATTTGCGATATAGAATACAAAATTAAGCCAACTCAAGATAAGTAATTTTTCTTAAATAAACTAAAATTCCCAAACCACTAATTTCACACACATTAATCTCCATACAACACAACCATCAGCTTTTTAATTTTCTTTCTTTTTTATGGAAAGTGTTGTGGTCAGCATTCTGGCTCCTTAAAAAGAAAACAAACAAACAATCTCCTTGAGATTCATTAGATTAATAATCACATCTAAACTGTTGACAATTACTGCAAAACATACTGTAATTGAATAAAACACTTTTACACAACAGAAAAAAATACATGTTTTCTGGAGAAGTGAGGATATTGAGGTTTCCCCTCCCTGCTAATTCTAAAATTCAATGGCAACAAAGTATCTGGGACTTGGGAGGTGCTAATTTAGAACATCCCTTACTGAGAACTGTGCCTCTGTTTGACAAGTTCACACAGTTGGTACTCCTAGCTCTTACGTTAGCCAGCTTTTGTTAGTGAACAAGCTATCAGCGTTTTATTTCCTATAGTTAAGAGAAATGTATACATAAATGTTACTGCACACAGAGAAATATCCTCAGGAGACACAGTCTTGATTGGATGAATGTTCATCTCCAGAAAAATCTGTATTTTTTTCTTTAAGTGAAAAAAAAAAGGCTTCAAAGAGTCAGGTTGGTAGAGAAAGAGAGATCCGATATGGATAGAAATCAATTATACACCATCCCTTAGAATATAAGGACCAATGGTCTCGTGACGACCTCACAAAGCTTTCATGAGGATAAGACTATAATTTTAGTTAAAAGCTTTAGGAAGCTCTAAATTATGTAAATATTATTATTATGAATAAATTACGTCAGCACAATGCCTGGAGTAGTGTAAAAAGGAAGGGGATGGTATAACTGCCACCCCTGTAAAGTTTAAGACTTAAAGTTTCTTATTCTGAATAGACTTGTCACAATTAGAGATAGGCTGATTTGCAAAATTCTTTACTTATTCTTAAGGCGAAAACTCAGGTGGTGTATAGTCAATGAAGTAATTAGGAAATATTACTTCAATTTTTCTCTACCAGAAGGTTGTTCAGTTTGGAGGATAAAATCATGTAACAATGCTTGTAATTGCCTCCCTCTTCTGCTATGGCAGCCTTGGTTGGTCTATCACCAATGGCTTTTTGTTTGTTTCTCGTCAAAGATTTGAGTATAGCATTTTTTGTTGTTGTTGTTGTTGTTGTTGTTCTGATTGCATTTGTGATCATTAGAATGTGTTTCACAGTCGGCAGACTTATTACTGGGATACTTACCCATCATTTTATTTTAAGAAAATATTAGCATTATAATGATTGTGATTAAATTGAGTGCAGTGCATCCAATTGTCCAGGGACAAGGTTTTATGATTGTAAAACTCTTCACAGCTTCCACCGACAGCAGCAGTGCTGATTACAGGTCATTCAGACAAATGTTCTTTGATTTGCTTATTATAACACATCTGTAAAGCAAGTGATGTAATTCCCATGTGTTGGAACCTTTTAGCTGGGAACAGCTTTTTAATGGTTTTTCTTGCAGTCAGCAAGAAATGTACATTTATTCAACTAAAAGAAACAAGGATAAGGGGGAAAAAATGTTTTCCACTCTTGTTTCACTGTGTGTGAAGATGGTTTGTAGTTTTCATCTACAACCTCTAACAAAGCAAATCGAGATATCAATATATTTTCTGTGTGAAGAGCGCAATAAAGATATAAAGAAAAATAAAATGACTGTGGCAGAGAACATAGCAGCAAATCTGCCCACACAGAGTCTGTTCTATTCTTTTTTTATCCCTAGTGTGCATTTCAGCTCATTGCATTGAATTTTATTTATTTAAATTATTTTTTACAATTAAAAATATTTATCTCAAATGGCTGGGCATATCAAGGTTAGATGGAGTTTCTCAAGATATATATATATATATATATATATATACATGCTCTCTTAGGGGAGCTCAGTTTCTGTTTTCTCATTTTGCTATATTGCTGTATGTATACAGAAACTCACTAAAGGCTTAACTAATGGTGAACAGGTGAAATTTCAGATGATAATTATTGCAGTAGTACCAGATCACATGACCTGTTGAAAAGAATAACCTTGCCACTAGAGAAACATAGCGCTTACGTCTAAGTGTACCTGACTCATACTTAGCTTTGCACTAATCTATTTAAAAACTGCATATTTTATTCTTAATCATAAAAGTTTCTTTGTAAAAAAAAAATATTAGGCATTCACTCACCTTTGAAGAAATTTTGTCAGTCGATTCAATATATAAGTCACACAGTGAGAATAGAATTTGTAACAAAAGAACCAGCAGGATAATCACAAGTTTATTAGTACAGAGCCAGGGAAATAACGGCCGTGCCCGGCAGCAAGATGGCTCCTCTAGTGAGATAACTTCCGGAATCCGAGCTGACCTCTCATGCCCATCACCACAGGGAAGTTGGAATAGATGGGTCATGTTCAGAAACTACATTGAGATCAGTTGTCATAGATTTGTGTCTCATTTCTTGAGTGGATAGTCCATGAAACGTTTAGAATCGAGCTTATACAACATACTTACTGTAAGCTAAAGTTAAAATGAGTTCTGATATCAGTAAATAAAACAAAATTTGTCCGGTCAAAATTACTTTTTAAAGCTGTTCTGTAACGCTTAAATGCTATGGATCCTGGTGAAGTCAAGTGGGTTCCTCCTCTTCTTCTTTATATGCTAGTTATAAGTTCCCCCTTCTTTGGTAGTGAAGGCCAGTATCTAATATAAACCAGAGAGGGAAAGTCACATCATCATCATCATCATCATCATCATCATCATCATCATCTCTCTCCTCTACTAATATAATTAAATATATGAAACTTCTGTGAACAGAATGCTATTTCATTGCCATTACTTTATGCTAGTCTAAACATTTAAGTAGACTATATTTCCTCATCTCGTCAATAATTGTTTTATGATGGAAAAGCTTGAATCCAAACCAATTCAATAATACCCCAAAGCCTAGAAATGTTGAGAAGTGTTTAAATTATAGTTATGAAGAAAACTAAGTCTAATCAGACTTCCTTAAACAACTTTTAAAAGGTTCATTGACGTCCCATTTGAAAAACTGAACCTGTGATTGGAGGGTGTGACTAACAATTATGTAGGATAACATTGTTTATTCAGCCCTTCCATTGCTTTTACCAGCCAGGCTCTCCTTAACTCCTATGCAGATAACGGCTAGAATCTTTTTACTTGATGTGTCTACCTACAATTTATCTTCTCCCTTATATAAGCCAACATGAAAACACTAGTGTACCAATCCCTAATACTTGGCAGAAGACTTTATTCTGAATGTTTCTGTGGGGATGTTTTTATATAATATGAATATTTAAACTAGATGATTTTGAGAAAAGTGATAACCTTCTATAATGAGGTGGCCCTCAGCAATCTAGGGCCTCAACAGACACAGGGTGGCCTTTGTGGCCTCCGGCAGGAAGAAATTCTACTGGCAGGTGGTTTGGGGGTTGAAATGCACCTGAAGCTCTCTATTCTCTGAGTCTCTAGCTTGACAGAATGGTTTTGTTTTGATGGTCAAACTTTGATATTCATGTGGATTGGGGCCCAGTGTCCCACCTGTGTGTGTGTGTGTGTGTGTGTGTGTGTGTCTGTGTGTGTCTGTGTGTCCCAATCTGTGTGTGTCCCAGTCTGTCTGTCTGTCTGTCTGTCTGTCTGTCTGTCTGTCAGCTATTGGTTCTATTTCTTTGGACAATCCCTGATTTCTATTAAACTAAAGTTTCAACCTTCGATCTCAAAATTCTGTTGCAAAGTATCTAAGCATCTCCACCCAAACACCAGCTTGTCTTTACTCAATGCTTGTTAGGTTCTTTCATGTACTCGCTACTATTCAAACACCATCTTAGTTATTAACTCATTATCTACAGACGTCTCACAGAGGGAGGGAAGCTGCTCCTGTTCCAGCTGTTTGTCCACTCTGTGTATGAAGTACTCTAAGTTACCAATGAGCGACTTAAAACAGAAAAGCGTTTTGTATGCTAAACAAGAGTGAAGGCATAGTGTGTGGTCACCTTCCTTTTCCTCTTTTTGATTTCTCTAGACCGAAGATTTGCTAAAATGGAGTAGGAGGTTGAATGTTAACCTTTAAAACTATATCTTAATCATCTGAATATGATAAAATTTAGAAATTAATTATTTTATTGAATTAAATAAGACAAAAAGAAAAACTGTTTCATTTTCCTCAGGCAATAGTAATGCCATATTACAAGTGGTACATTTTTAAGCTACGTTTTATACAATAATATAACAAATATTTACTGAATAAAGTATATATTACATAGCTCTGTCAATTCTTGAAAGACTTTATGAAAACTATAGCATCTTGGGGGTCTGGGGAGATGGCTTGCTGATTAAGAGTACTTGTTGCTCTTTCAGAGGACAAATGTTCAGTTATTAACATGTGGCATCTTACAGCCAGCTCCAGTTCAAAGGGATCTAGTGTCTTCTGATCTTCACAAGCACCAGGCATGCATGCAGTGCACTAATACACATGAAATAAAAGTACATCATATTTTATTAAAAATATGACAAAATCCATGTTCTAAATGTCCACTTCAAGATTCTTCCTTTTGTGTGCATTTATACTATTACTTCATGAGAAAAAAATATCTATTTTTCTCCCCTTTGAGCCAGAAATGTCCTCAATGACTTCTTTAAATAGTAGTGTGGTAGAAATGACATTCTTAACCATCTTAGCTAAGTCATAAGATGAAATGTCCTTCAATTTCATCAGTGGCTCCATGGAAGGCTCCGCCTGCAATAAATCAGTCACCACTAAATAAATCTTGTTCTGGTTAAAAGCTACCAACCTGTGAGAAATCTTGTAAGCCAAGTAAAGAGGAAACACAGATATTATCCCCACCTCAGCTACTCTAGACATCTTCATCAAAGCATCAAACGTGTGTGCAGGATCCAACATGTTTATATTAGTTACTCTGTGATAGTCTACCACAATAACTAACAAAAAGTCTTCATGGAAGGAACAGTTGTTTTAGCTCAGGGTTTTAGTTGATGAATGCAAAGAAAGCATGAACTGTTGTTCACTGGGACATAGACCAGGAATGAGATAGTAGCCAGCTGAGAAATCTTTAAAGTCCTGAACCCAATGACCAACCTCTGTCAGGTAGGCCACCACTCTTAAAAGTTCTATAGTACCCCCAAAACAGCAATATTTGCTGAGGAACAACCAATCAAAACACTTCCCTATGGGGAAAATAGTTTCAACATTTTTGCTAATATAACTTGAAGAAGAATGCATTAATGGAATAAAGAAAAACACCTCTGGTGCTGGACCCTGCCAGACCATCCAGGATGCTCAAGCTTCCATAGCTACAACGTTAGTCCTCATGACCAAAACAAGAGTCATCTACATTAGGCCCTCCCTCAATTGCTAAATCACAAAAATGAGAGAAAATAGCAAAATGTTTCTTGTCTTATGCTTCTAAAGCTGATTAGCTTATTAAACCAGAAAAAAAAAAAAGAAGGTATTATTAAAAACTATTTCACAGAAGCAACCGAAGTTATTTTCCCAAGGACACAAACCCAAAGAGTGATAGAAATGGGATTTTAAAGTAGACTTACGCTGGGCGTGGTGGCGCACGCCTTTAATCCCAGCACTCGGGAGGCAGAGGCAGGCGGATCGCTGTGAGTTCGAGGCCAGCCCGGACTACAAAGTGAGTCCAGGACAGCCAAGGCTACACAGAGAAACCCTGTTTCGGAAAAAAAATAATAATAATAAAGTAGACTTACACTACCTTCAGCACTTACAAAGTACTGGTACTATCTATGCCATTCTACTAAGAATTTAAAAAGAAACAGACCTGCAGCAGGAGTAGAATCCATTACTCCTGGGAGTACATCAAAGCCCCCCAAAACCTTGCTGAGACACTGCATTCACTCAGTGGCAGATCTGGGGCTAAATTCTTGTCTCCTTTCTACGAGCTACCTGGGTCTTCTGCTCCATTCTGCATCACATTTTCCTACTGCAAAATGTCCGACTCTGTTGCAAGTTAATCATACATTTCAGCCCATTTTGCTACAACAGAACAACAGAGACTGAACATTTATTGGAAAGTAAATTTATTTTCTAAAGAGTCCTGAAGACTAGTAATCCCAAAATCAGGGTGCCAGCATCTGGGATGGGCCTTCTTACTCCAACACACAGCAGCAAGCATCAGAGCAAGTGAGAAACTAACTTGGTGTCCTCACAAAGCAGAAAGCAGAAGAAAGAGAATCTCCCCCCTGCAAGTGCACTTCAGAGCATCACTAATCCATTCCTCAGGACAAAACTCTAGTACCCTAGCACTAACCAAAGGTCTTTTTTTTTTTCATTTTTTTCTCCTTTATTAATTTATTCTTGTTACATCTCAATGGTTATCCCATCCCTTGTATCCTCCCATTCTTCCCTCCCTCCCATTTTCCCCTTATTCCCCTCCCCTATGACTGTTCCTGAGGGGGATTACCTCCCCCTCTATATGCTCATAGGGTATCAAGTCTCTTCTTGGTAACCTGCTGTCCTTCCTCTGAGTGCCACCAGGACTCCCCCTCCAGGGGACATGGTCAAAGGTGAGGCACCAGAGTATGTGAGAAAGTAATATCCCACTCTCCACTCTACTGTGGAGAGTGTTCTGTCCATTGTCTAGATCTGGGTAGGGGTTTAAGGTTTACCGCCTGTATTGTCCTTGGCTGGTGCCTTAAGGTCTTAATCACCCAGCATCGTTGCATTGGCCCTTGACACCTTTAGGATTTCATATTTAGCTCAAAGTACCACACATCCACTATCTATTTGGCATGCAACCTATAAAGAGCTCTCCGTCTGGTAGATATATTTTTGTTCTCACACAATTCACCTTATTTGAACTCAGAAAATTAGATTGTTGCCTTAAGTGAAATAATCTCAAGCTGGTGATCACAGAAGTGGTAGAGGATGAACATGTTTAACAGGTAGTAAGTCTGTCTTGATTAAATACTTCTAATTGAAATAAATTAAAATATCTGAAGTGCTAGTAAGAAGAGGATTGGACTAATGACGATGAAATGAATTCACCTAAAGGGGATAAGTAGTAAATTCTAGTAATGTCTCAAGCATTAGAGCAGACACTAAATGATTAAACATTCTGAGTAGTTTTGCAAGAGGCCCCTGAAATGAAACAGGATGCTGTTTTTAATGAACAATATTCACATAACAGTTTCTCGCAAGGTAGATTTGTCTGTTTCTAAGCTTAACTTAAAAACTACTCATATTGTGAAAAATTAAAATTTTTATGCAAAGACAAAGTCCCTTAGTACTGAGAGAAACTTTAAATAAAGACCTCAAGCAGTATTTGTCACAGTAGGCATTTAGAAATTGTGGAATAAATGGAAGAAAGAAGTATGTTCATTTTAAACACTATAAATTAGAGCAGTTTGAATTGTTCCCGGTGGGAAGAGAGTATGAAGCAATATCTTTCACGTGTTGAAAATTGTTATTTAAGAACATTGAGCAAGACTTTTGAAGTAAATGTACAGGCAGTACACAGTTGTGGCGTCTTTTTTTTTCTCTTATGTATTAAATCTGTCTGTAAATTGGGCCTCAAACTGGCTGCAACCTAGAATCTTATTTCTCCAGTGGTCTGCATGAGTTCCCTCCTCTGTGCAGCTTTCTGCCCAAAAGTCTCCCAAGAAAATGCCATGGCTGGCTAAGATTTTATCATGAGCCCTTAGTGTGCTTAATTTTTCTTGACAATACTGCTTACTCATACAATTCTTTCTCTCTTCTTCTCTCTTTGTCTCATTTCTCTCTAAGTCTCTCTCTCTCTCTCTCTCTCTCTCTCTCTCTCTCTCTCTCTCTCTCTCTCTCTCTCTCTCCCTTTACCAACAGTAAACCTCACAAAGCCATGGACTTTATTACCACTATGTGGTGCAACATCTGTGATAGCTTTCACTACCTAGAAGTGCACACTTTAATATTTTCCATGTGGTTTGATGTATCAAGAAAGAGCTAGAGGAAGTGAGACAAGGCAACTCAATATTTCCTGCCAAAAAAATCTTCAGTGATCTCTTAGCTATAGAATCTCCTCTATTTGAATATTAAAAAGTTAGTATTCTGAGCTATTCGAAAGTACTATAGATATTTTCAATAAAATGAGTTAAGAAATAGGATCATGTGATTCAGCTATCCCACTCAGGATCCACATCCTCCTCCACAGATATCTGTTCAGCCATGTTCAGTTCTGCTCTGATCAAAATGGCTAGGAAATAGAAACACCCTTAACACCCTTCAATTGATTAGCTGCTAATGAAATTAATAAAATGTGACATCAGTTACATTTCTATCACTGTTATAAACCATCATGTCCAAGGTAACTTATAGAAGAAAGAATGTATTTGGATTTCATTGGTCCAGAAGGATAAAACTTGATCATGGTTGGGGGAATGGAGGCAAAATCAAGCTTGGATGCCTGGAGCAGGCTGTTCAGAGCTCACATCCTTTACATGGCTGAAACAGAGGGGCGGGGGTGGACGTGAGGGGTTTTAACTGAAAGCCCACACCCTGTGACGTACTTCCTTCAACGAGACTGTACCTCCTAAACCTCCCCAACAGCACGACCAACTGGGGACCAAGGGTTTAGATACATGACCCTGTGCAATGCGTTTTTATTCAAGCCGTGACACGGTATACGCACAGTGGAACACGGTTCTGCTCTAAAGAAAAATAAAATCATGGAATCTACATGCAAATGAATGGAACTAGAAAATATATTGAGTGAGGCAACCCAGACACAGAAAGATAAACACTGAGTGGTCTCTTTTATTTGTGGATCCTAATTCAAAAGCTTTAGAGATAAGCATAGAACAAGTATCTGCAAAAATACCAAGAAACCAAAAAGAGACCATGGTGGGGAGAGGGGAGAAGGCTAAAGAGGGGAATAAGAGAACATGGGTGCTGTGGGAGGATAAGTAGGAATAATGGGGGACGGGAGAGAATTACCAGCAGAGGGCAACATAAGAAGAAAGAAAGGACATATAAATAGCCACAAGATTGGTTGGGGGGAAACCCATAGGGAATCATATTGTTTTACATCTATTTATATTTAGGTATGTTATGGGGGCAGAGAGAGAAAGTTACTAATCTCTTTTTGAATTGTTAGTCAGAAGAGTATAAGAGAACCCCCCTAAAAAAATTATAGGCTTTTGACATGGCCATTGGTTGCTCCCAGAAATTGAAAGTAAGACCTTATTTCTGAAGGCACCATATACTTTGAACACAAGACTTGCAAGGATCAAGCGCCTGAAAGACTCCCTCCTTGAAGACTAACTCTCATACTATCAGGAGTTATGCAAGCTTCCCAGAGAAAAAAGCAAACAACAGTCCTACACCGCTATAATGCCTGTGAGCCACAACAGCATTCCGAACAGCAAGATTCCAAAAGGTACAACAGTGGCAGTTATATCCTGCAGGGAGCCAAAAGCAATGTGTACAATCACTGTGGAAATCAATCTGGGGGTTTCTCAGAAAACTGGAAATAGTTCTACCTCAAGACCCAGCTATACAGCCAGGCATGGTAGCAAATGCCTTGTTAGTTTGGTTATTTTGTTTTGTTTTTCAAGACAGTGTTTCTATGTGGGTAGCCTTGGCTGTCTTGGGCTCCCTTTGTAAACCCAGCTGGCCACAAACTCACAGAGATCTGCCTGCCTCTGCCTCCCAGGTGCTGTGGTTAAAGGCATGTGCCACCACGCCCAGCTAAACACCTTCATTCCCAGCACTCAGGGAGGCAAAGACAGGTGGATCACTGTAAGTTCGAGACCAGTCTGGTCTACGAAGCGAGTCCAGGATAGGCAAGGCTACAAGGAAAACTCTATCTCAATAAATAAATAAATAAATAAATAATAAAAACAACCCCCACAAAAAAAAGGCCCAGCTATAGCACTCTTGGGCACATACCTAAAAGATGTTCCACCATACAACAAGGACATTTGCTCAAATATGTTCATAGCATCTTTATTCATAATAGCCAGAAACTTGAAACAACCTAGGTGTTCCACAACGGAAGAATGAATAAAGAAAGCTCAGCTATTAAAAACAAGAACATCACGCAATTTACAGGCAAATGGATGGAACTAGAAAAGATCATCCTGAGTGAGGTAACCCAGACCCAGAAACACACATGGTATGTTCTCGCTTATAAGTAGATGTCAGCCATATCATATAGGATAACCATTCTACAATCCATAGACTCAAAGAAGCTAAGTAACAAAGCAGGCCTAAAGAAGGCTGCTTGAATCTCATTCAGAAGGACATCTGAAGTAGGTGGAGGGAGAGAACTGCATGGGAGATGGGGGTGGGAAGTGTAATAGGGGTGGGTGGGGGAGGGTTGAGAGAGAGAACAGAAATGGGGGGGGTGGTATCTCTGGGACACAGGAGGCTCCAGGGAGACTGTGAGGGTGACCCTAACTGAGACTCCTAACAGTGGGGGTTACAGAGCCTGAAGAGGCCACTCCTGTAGCCAGGTGTGACTTCCAGTGGCGGAAAGATGACACTAACCCACCCATAAAAACTTCCACCCAAAATTTGTCTTGCATATGAGAAATGTAGGAATAAAGATGGAGCAGAGATGGAGAGAATGGTAAACCAAAGACTAGCCCAACTTGAGACCCACCCCATGGTTAAAGCCAAGTCGTCACTATTAATGATACTCTGCTTTGCTAGCAGACAGGTGCCTAGCATATCTGTCTTCTGAGAGGCTTCCTCCAGAAGCTCATGGAAACAGATGCAGAGACACACAGCCAAACAATACATACGTCTTATGGAAGGTTGGGAGGAAAGATAGAGGGAGCTGGAGGGGTCAAGGACACCACAAGAAGACCTACAGAGTAAACTAACCTGGGCTCATGGGGGCTCCCAGATACTGAACTGCCAACCAAAGAGCATGCACAGACTGAACGTAGACCCCCTACACTCATGTTAGCAGATGTGCAGCTTCCTCAGCATGTTGGTCCCCTAACAATAGGAATGGAGGCTGTCACTGACTCTGTTGCCTGCCTTTGCATCCCTTTCCCCTAGCTGGGCTGCCTTGACAGGCCTCAGGAGGAGAGGATGTGCTTAGCACTGCTGAGACTTGAGATGCTAGGGTTGGTTGGGATTCCTAGGGTGCCTCACCTTTTCTGAGAAGAAGGAGGGAGGAATGGGGGAAGAGAACATGGTGGTGGGACTGGGAGGAGAGGAGAGAGGGGCCAGGGTTCAGGCTATAAAGTGATTTATTAAATAAGTAAATAAATAAATAAATTATAAAATAAATAAAACAGAGGCTAATTGGACTGGAGGCCCACTCAGTAGAAGAGAATCCATGCCTGATATGGTAAGCCTAGCCCATGACACATGGCAAGCAAGGTGAAAGATACTGTTAAAGCCACTTTCCTAAACCAATATAATTTTTAATTGCGTTCTAAATACTTGTCTTCATCCTTAGAGGTAAGTGCAGCTCTCAGCCCTTACCAATGAAGCTTCTTTTTGCATCCAATTGTCATATGCAGGAAACAACCAAATGCCAATCAAATCCCTTTGCGGGGGCGGGGGAGGGGCGACAGAAAAAAATTAAATGCAAACATCAAAACACTGTTAAATTTAAAATACTGTTAAAACTTAAAAGACTGGAAATAGCTTAAAATTAGCATGAAAATTAAGCAAAACCAGCTAAACTGAATTGTTAACGAGGGCCATTAAGGAGACAAAGTACCACTCAGGCTATTTCCTAACCAAATAACAATTTGTTAATATAAGCACATCGCCTGCAAATTAATTCCATATAATGTGAAATGAGCAACGCTTTCATTCTCTACATTGATGCAAACATCTACCCTCTGCAAGCTAGATTAGAGGAAAAATAAGATCAAAAAAGAAGTATGTTCTTACTCTGTTAATTCCTGGTTGAGACTTAACATTACAAATTATATGATATTGTTTAGCAAAATCAAGTAGAAGCTTGTTGTAGAGAGGAAACTGCGTCCTGGGTCACAGAATTTGTTCTCTATTACTGTGGGTTTGACCTTGTCCCTGTGTCCATAAGTAGCAATATGTAAGTCATCTAATCTACTCTTGAGTATTACTGGATGACACCTTGGTGCCCTTTTCTCAGCAAATTATTCTAAAATCCAATCAGCCCTACATTTAGAGATACTTTCCTAATGCCTAACCTAATGGTCTAGTTCCAGACGATTGCACCTCATTATGCTCCCCTTAACAACTTTAACAAATCCTTCTTCCCGTTTTACCATCTTCCAAGTATCTTCGCTCCATCATAAGCCATTTGCACATTAGTCTCAAAACAGAACTAGGGAAATAATTTTCACTTAACCTGTCTGAGCAGAGCATCTTCTGAAAAAAAAAAAAAAAAAAACAACTCAATCATCCTTATTATTGTTTGACTTCCTTTTATCTGGACTGCCATTCAGAAAAATTACCTAGCAGTCACAGGATATTAGGTCACACCCAGAAGTAAATGACTAATAAATGGCTGTTGAAGGTCCCAAGACAGCCCAAGACAACCTGCAACATTTGGTCTTTCTATAGCTGGTTTTCAGTCCACCAATCAGCCTTTGGAGAATGTCTAATGTAAGTTTAGGTTCTTTCTAACAACTTTGCTTGGCTAGACAAGAAAATATTTATATTACAAATAATAGTTTATGTACACAGATGTGTTCTCTTTTTGAGATCTGATTGAGCTTATGAATAAAAGGTATAGCTCTTATTCCAAAGAATTTGCAAGATAATTTATGCTGAACCCAATATGAATTATCATAATCTGGGAACACAGGATTCAAGTTGCCCCAAATGACATGGAAAGAAGTTACATGAACCTTTTAAAAGGAAAGGAAAGCATAAATCAATGCATTTATTAAACACACTGATGGAAACTCCAGGTTGGCAGGTTATAAAGTACAAACAGAGATCTGCTCTTAATCCCAGATGTTGTCTGGTGACATTCTTAAGCTTCTGTGTTGGTGAGAGCTACTAGTCCACTGTGTTAATAAATTGCAAAGCTTCTGCCTGATAGTCAAAAGGAACGTAGGCCAGGTGCAGGCATGGATGATAAATGGCTAAATAAGGAAAATAAGATGGCTCAGGATCATTTTGTCTTCCATCTGCAATATTCCAGCTCTCCATAATTTTGGAGTTATAATTAATCAATCAGTCTTCAGAATCATTATCGGGGTTGTAGCTTTTTCAATAATTTTGGTTCTTCATAAACCATGTTTCTACTTCTGTATATCTCTACTTATGAATGTTAAAATTCAATCAACAATTTTACCTGTAAACATAGTTTGAATTAAAACTCTGCTACACAATGTTAAAACATTATGCTTGGTTTTAATTTTTCTGAGCCTGTATTCCATTATAGGCTAAATGAAGAAAAGGACATCACAGCTTACTGGGTTTTTTGTGAGGCCTAAATAAATCAAATGTTAAAAGTTCCTGATAGAATATCCAATCTCTAGAAATCAGTAAATGATAACTGTTGCTATTGGCCATTGTTAGTTTTTAAATAATTTTTGTTTGTGATCTACAAAAAGTTAGTAAAGTGAAAACTGTTTTATTGGTATTCTAATAGCACATGTTCATTGTAAATTTCTCTAAAGCTTATAAGCAATTATGACTTTAATCTGTTAGGAAATAAATGGCAATGAATAGCTCATAAGGAAAAATGCCTAAATAATGGCTAGAATTTTATTTCTATAATAATACAGTGTTCAAATATTTTAAAGACTACTTATGAATTCTCAATAGTATGTTCCAGTTCAGAACACCCAACTGCCCTTCATCACTGCCTTCATGCAGGATTTCTTACAGAGTGTGGTTTCTGTTGATTACTCACTACTTCCATCAATACTTGTAATTACCTATCAAAGACCGTTAAAGAAGGTAGAAGTATTGAAAAGAAAATATGTGTCATTTTTTTTTTTCAGGAAAGGCTTTATAGTAGTATATTCAATACCTGGGTGAAAACAAATTAGTCATTACCGTTTTCACTATTATGATGAAATAAAGAGGGTAGAAGGTGGAAGGGTGTTTCAGGAAACCTTATATCAAAGGAGGAAATCTGCAGATACTTGGATAACTACAAAACCAGAAATTTTTATTTTAAAAGAAAGTTAAGTAAAGCCATAATGGGAAGGAGAGGGACATGATCAGAAGTCATCCTTGGGTTTTAACAAGAGAAAAGTGCAGCAAGATTTACACTTTAAGTGTTTACCACTACTATTAGATGGAAAATATATTATATTGAAGGTCAAAGATTAAGAATTAGTGCAGAAGTTCTTCAATTTCAAGATGTCCCACTTATTAATTGTTGATCTTAGAGCCTGAGATGCTGGTGCTCTGTTTGGGAAGTTGTCTGCTGTACCAATGCATTCAAGGCTATTTTCCACTTTCTCTTCTATAAAATTTAGTGTATCCACTTTTAAGTTCATGTCTTTGATCCACTTGAACTTAGGTTTTGTGCATGGTAATAAATATGGACCTGTTCATATTCTTCTGCATGGTAGACATCCAGTTAGATGATAATCATTTATTGAAGTTGTTTTCCATTTTATGGTTCTGGCTTCTTTGTCAAAAATCAAAAATATGAAGCTGATGGGCTGCTTGGTCCTCAAGAGGGTCCCCTAACAAGTGGGAACTGTCTCTGACTTGGACTCTGTTGTCTCCCTCTGAATCCCATTTTCCTGTCAGGGCTGCCTTGTCTTGCCTCAATGAAAGAAGAGACACCTAGTCCTGATGTGACTGGAGTGCCAAGGTGGGTTGGTACCCAGGGATGGAAGGATGGACGTTGTGGGGAAGGGTGTATAAGGGAAATGGATGAGAGGGTGGGACTGGGAGGAAAGAAAGGAGTGGGGTTGTGACTTGGATGTATAATGAACAAATAAATTAATGAAGAAAAAAGAATTAACACAGGTGGGAATTGGGAGTACAGAGAGCGAGGGAAAGAGGGACTGGTGAGAGAAAGAAAATCTGAGGTGCAAGGCATCTGTGGGATATGCCAGAGACCTAGGATAGGGGAGACCCCAGGAAATTTATGGAGGTCACTCTAGCTGAGACTCCTGGCAGCAGGGGATATAGAGCCTGAAGTAATTACCTCCTGGAGCCAGGCAGGATTTCCAAAATTTTTCCTCCCTACAAGATGTGCAGAGACAAAGATAGAGCAAAGACTGAGGAGATGGCCATCCAAAGACTGGCCCTATTTGTGACCCATCCCATGGGAGAGAACCAATCCCTGACTCTATTAATGTTACTCTGCTGTGCTTGTAGACAGAAGCCAAACATAGCTCCTCTTAGAGGCTTCATCCAACAACTGATGGAAACAGATGCAGAGACCCACAGGCAAACATTAAGCATAGCTTGGTGAGTCACATGGAAGAGTTGGGGGAATGATGAGGAGCCAGAGAGGTCAAGGACTCCACAAGACCTACAAAATCAATTGACCTGTGCCCATAGGGGCTCACAGAGACTGAACCAACAACCAAAGAACATGCATTGACTGGTCCTAGGTCCCCTGCACAGATTTAACAGATGTGTAGCTTGGTCTTCATATGGATTCCCCAACAACTGGAGCAGGGGCCCTCTCTGACTCTGATGCCTCCCAAACTGGGCTTCTTTGTCTAGCTTCAGTGGGAGAGGATGTACCTAGTTCTGCAGTAACTTAACATGCCAGTGGTTTGTACCCACTAGAGACCTCCCTCTTCTCTGAGGAGGAGATTGGAGAATGGAGGGAGGATCATGCAAGGAGGGACTGGGAAGAGAGAAGGGGAGGCTGCAATCAGAATGTAAAGGGAATGAATAAATAAATTTAAGATTAAAAAAATAATTAACACAGGTCCTGCAATAAGAAGACCAGAATTTTCTTCAAGGTAAGATGTGAATGTCAACATGACACACAACGCACATCTCAAGAGTGAGATGAGAAATAGGGGTCATCATGGCCTGAGAATACAGATGTAGTTAGCCCGAATCCCATGTTCTAACACGTTAGTGGTTTCATGAAGCTTTTATGGCAACAGAACAACGACAAAACCATAAATCAAGACACTTCTAAATACATTGGTTACCACATCAGAGCATTTGATTACTACTTATAGGCTCTTATAGGCCTCAGATGGCATGGATGCTATCCTTCGCTTTGGGTTGGTGGAAGCAAGTGGTCTGCTAAGTTAATACATCCTAAAGAAAAATATGGTGCTCTATGTATGCATCCCAACAGGATTACCTAATAGTCACAAAGCTATTAAGTAAAAAGCAGAGATCAATAAACTGCTACTAAATAAATAGGTATTAAGTGGGATAAAGATGGCTCAAGATATTTTGAATCTGTACTCATATTATCCAATAGATAACAATATAATGTTTCTTTACTTTCTTTTTAACAAAATTCTTACTTTCTGTACCAAATGTTAATAACAGTGACAGAAACAAGAATTCAGAATTGTCAGAAATGAGAATTTCATGATCCTTGTAAGCATAACTAAACCTTACTTCTTATTTTAATGCTGAGAAATTAGACTTAGAGTCACTTCAGTATTGTCACTTTCATGTTAATTAGTAAAACACATGAATTGTTTAATTAATACTTAAAATTATCATTAATTATACTATAGAATAACCTAGGTACTCATTTAATCTAGAAACATCAGCATTGTGGTATGAAATATCATGAATGTTGTTATTAGAGATTTAGTTAGTTTTACAATTTAGATAAGAAGTAATTTGGGTTTCAGATGAAAGTTAACATTACTTTGTTAAACCCCTGAGCATATTTTAGAGTCTTCGAATTATTGTCTTAATATTTTAACATCAACAGAAACAAAGTAGCCTAATTGATTTAATCTGATTAATATTTTTTCTTTTTATTAATTTAAAAAACTATTTAAGGCTCTAATCCACTGGATATAAAATATGTATTCCCAGGTAAAGTGCACCCCATACCCTGTGCTGCATGTCCTGCACCATAACTCTGCCTTCTTTCCTGGAAGCCTGCCAGCACTAGGGACCCAAGGTAAGCTCCTCCTTCCCCCAAAGTCCCTGCTTACCAATTCCCCTAAAAACACACCCAACATCAGTAAACTGTACCCCATACCCTGTGCTCAATTGCCAGCCCTACAACTCTGACTGCTCTTTTGGAGTCTGGCTGGCACCACAGGCAACCAGATAAGACCCTGTCACAAGCCCTTGTGACACAAGCCCACCATATACCCTTAAAATACACCCAACAGGCTTAAACTTCAGCCCCCACACCCTGGATTCCATTTTCCAGCCCACACTGCCACCTGATATCCTGGAAACCCATCATCACCAGAGACACGAGGTCACATTGGTGCTACGAGTCCCATAGTACTAAAAACCACAAAGGCTATGCAAACTAAGGGAGATAACCTACTAGACCTGAAGATTTGCTAGTTACCAGAATCCCAGGCCACTCAGGCCAGAAGACTGAATTGAAACTGAAAACAAGTGGGGGGGGGGAACACCCATAAAACAAAGATAAACTCAAAATTCAGCATCTAAACCTATAACAACAGACAACCCAGAAGACTAAAGGTCAGCATAAGAACACAATCAACATAACATTTGAGATGTAATATGAATAAATTAATAATAAATATATATGAACATAATCAACAACAGCCAGGGCAATATGGCAGCACCAGAGCCCAGCTGTCCTACCACAACAATCCCTGGATATCCTAACATAGCTGAGGCACAAGAAACTGACCTCAACTCCAGCCTTATGATGATAATAGAGGCCTTTAAAGAGGAAATGAATAAATCCTTTAAAGAAATGCAGGAAAATACAATTAAATGAGTGAAGGAAATGAATAAAACTGTTTGAGACCTGAAAACGGAAATAGAAACAATAAAGAAAACACAAACTCAGGAAATCCTGGAGATGGTAAAAGAACAGGGCCCACAGACACAAGCATCATCAGCAGAATAAAAGAGGTAGAAGAAGGAATCTCAGGAGTACAAGATACAATAGGAGAAATAGGTACAATGATCAAAGAAAATGTTAAATCTAAGAAGTTTCTGACACAAAACATCCAGGAAATATGGTACACTTTGTAATGACTAAGCTAACAATAACATTATTAGAATGAGGAGAAGCTTTCCAGCTCAAAACTCCAAAAAATATTTTCAACAAAATCATAGAAGAAAACTTCCCTAACCCAAAGAAAGGGATGCCTATAAACATACAAGAAGCTTACAGAACACCAAATAGATTAAACCAGAAGAGAAAAATCTTCCTGCCACATAATAATAAACACACTAAATGGAAAGAACAAAGAAAGAATATTTAAAGCTACAAGGAGGAGAAGTAACTTATGAAGGCAGACCTATCAGAATCACACCCAACTTCTCAACAGAGACTCTAAAATCCAGAAGGGCCTGGGCAGATGTTTTGTAGTCTCTAAGAGAACACAGATGTCAGTCTCAACTACTATATACAGCAAAACATTCAATTACCGTAGAGGGAGAAAACAACATTTTCCATAACAAACCAAATTTAAGCAATATCTATCCACAAATACTGCCCTACTGAAGATACCAGAAGGAAAATTCCAACACAAGGAGATTAATTACAACCAAGAAAATACAGGAAATAAATAATACCACACCAGCAAAATGAAAAAAGGCAAACACACACACATACATACACACACACACACACACGCACACACACACACAACTCTACTGCTGTTGCTGATGCTGATGCTACTACTACTACTACTACTATTACTACTACTATTACTACCACCACAAACATCATAATAATAGGAAAAACAATCATTGGTCTTTTATATCTCTGAACATCAATGAATTCAATTCCCCAGTAAAAAGATGTAGGCTAACAGAATAGATGTGAAAATAAGATCCACCATTCTGGTGTATTCAAGAAACACACCTCAGCATCAAAGATAGACATTACTTCAGATTAAAGGGCTGGAAAATTTTTTTTCCAAGCAAACGGACCAAAGAAGCAAGCTAGAGTGGCTGTTCTAATATCTAATAAAATGGACTTTCAACCAAAATTAATCAAAAGAGATAGGGAAGGATATTTCATTCAACAAAGGAAAAATCCACAAAGATAATATCTCAATTCTGATTATCTATGCCCAAAAATGCAAGAGGATCCACATTCATAAAAGAAACATTACTAAAGTTTAAATCACACATTGAACCCCACACAGAAATAGTGGGAGACTTCAACACTCCATTCTCACCAATGGAATCTTATCAGGCCAAAACAAAACAGAGAAATAATGAAACTAACAGTTGTTATAAAACAGAGGGACCTAACAGATATCTATAGAACATTTCACCCACATACAAAAGAATACACATTTTTCACAGCACCTCAAAACCTTCACCAAAGTTGTCCATATATTTGGTCACAAAGTAAGCCTCAACAGATAAAAGAAAATTAAAATAACACCCTGTATCTTACCAAACCACCACGGATTAAAACTGGACTTCAACAACAACAGAAATAACAGAAATCCTACAAACTCATAGAAACTGAACAACTCCCTACACAATGGCAACTGTGTCAAGGAAGATATAAAGAAAGAAATAAAGACTTTCTAATCAATGAAAATGAATGCACAATGCACCCAAACTTATGGGACACAATGAAAGCAGTGCTAAGAGAAAAGTTTATAGCACTAAATGCCTTCATAAAGTTATTGGTGAGATCTCATACTAGGTATTTAACAGCATATCTGGAATCTCTAGAGCAAAAAGAAACAAACACACCCAAGTGTAGTAGATGACAGGAAATAAACAAACTCAGTGCTGAAATCAATTAATTATAAACAAAAAGAACAATACAATCAATGAAACCAAGAGTTGGTTCTTTTAGAAAATCAACAAGACACACAAATCCTTAGCCAAACTAACGGAAAGGCAGAAAGAAAATGCCCAAATTAAAAAATAATAAATTAAAAGGGGGACATAACAACAGACTCTGAGGAAATACAAAGAAGCATTAGGTCTTTAAAAAACCTGTACTCCACAAAATTGGAAAATCTAAATGAATTGGACAACTTTTTGATAGATATCATTTACCAAACTTAAACCAAGATCAGATAAATGAGTTAAGTAGCACTATTACCCCTAAGAAAATAGAAACAGTCATTAAAAGCCTCCCATCCAAAAAAAGTCCAGGGCTGTATGGTTTCAGAACAGAATTCTACCAGACTTTCAAAGAAGAGCTAATACCAGTACTCCTCAACTATTCCACAAAACATAAACAGAAGGAGCATTGCCAAATTCATTCTATGAGGCCACAGTCGCCTGATCCTAAACCATACAAAGATTCAACAAAGAGAATTTTAGAACAATTTCCCTTCTGAACATTGATGCAAAAATATTCAAAAATACTCACAAACTGAGTGCAAGAACTCATCAAAAACATCATCTACCATAAGCAAATAGGCTTCATCCCATAGATGCAGGGATGGTTCACAATACAAAAAATCCATCAGTGTAATCTACCATATAAACAAACTGAAAGAAAAAAAAGTACATGATCATATCATTAGATGTTGAAAAGTCTTTAACTAACTCCAAAACTCCTTCAGGATAAAAGTCTTGAAGAGATTAGGGATATAAGGCACATACCTAAACACAATAAAAGCAAAATACAGCAAGCTGATAGCCAACATCAACTTAAATGAAGAGAAACTTAAAGCAAATCCATAAAATTAGGGACAAGATGAGGCTGCCCCCTCTATGTATCTATTCAATATATAACTTGAAATTTTAGCTAGAGCAATAAGATAACTAAAGGAGATCAAAGAGATATACATTACAAAGAAAGGAGTCAAAATATCACTATTCACAGATGCTGTGATATTATACGTAAGTTTCCCTAAAGATTCTACCAGAGAACTCCTACAGTTGATAAATAACTTCAGCAAAGTGGCTGGATACAAAATTTATTCATAAACAATTAGTAGCTCTCCTTTATAAAAAATGATAAATGGCCTGAGAAAGAAATTAGAATAACAACACCCTTCACAATAGACACTAATAATACAAATTATCTTGGTGCAACTCTAACCAAACAAGAACTTATGACAAGAACTTCAAGCCTTTGAATAAAGAAATTGAAAAAGATATCAGAAGATGGAAAGGTCCCCCATACTCATGGATGAGTAGGATTACCATAATAAAAATGGCCAAAAACAATCTACAGATTCAATGCAATTCCCATCAAAATTCCAACACAATTCATTATAGACCTTAAAAAAACAACTGTCAACTTCATATGGGGAAAAACAGGATAGGTAAAACAATCCTATACAATAAAAGAACCTCTGGAGGTATCACCGTCCTTGATTTCAAGCTGTTCTACAGAGCAATAGTAATAAAAACTACATAGTATTGGCACAAAAACAGAAAGGTCAATTAATGGAATCGAATCAAAGACCCGGAAAGAAGTAAACCCACACCCCTACAGGCATTTGATTTTTGACAAAGAAGCCAAAATTATACAATGCGCAAAAGAAAGCATCTTCAACAAATGGTGCTGGTTTAACTGGATATCTGCATGTAGAAGAATGCAAATAGATGCATAACTATCACCCTGCACAAAACTCAAATCCAAGTGGTCGAAGATCTCAACTTAAAACCAGATACGTTAAATCTAATATAAGAGAAAATGGGGAACGACCTTGAACACATTGGTACAGGAGACAGCTTCCTGAACCGAACACCATCAGCTCAGGCACTAAGATCAACATTAATAAATAGGACCTCATGAAACTGAAAAGGCTTCTTTAAGGCAAAGGACACTGTCAATAGAACAAACCAGCCTACAGAATGGAAAATGATCTTCACCAACCCTATATCTGATAGAGGACTAATATCAAAAATATATAAGAATTTAAGAAATTAGACATCAACAAACCAAATAACCCAATTAAAAATAGAGTACAGAGCTAAACAAAGAATTCTCAACAGAGGAATCAAATGTCCAAGAAGCACTTTTTTAAAATGTCCAAGCTGGGTGCAGTGGAGCACAACTGTAATTCCAGCACTCAAGGAGACAAAGGCAGATGGATCTCTTTGAATTTGAGGCCAGCCTGGTCCACAAAGAAATTCCAGGACAGCCAATTCTACACAGAGAAACCCTGTCTCAAAAAACAAAACATAAAAATGTTCAACATCCTTGGTCATCAGGGAAATGCAATTCAAAACAACTCTGAGATTCTATCCTACACCCATCAAAATGGCTAAGATCAAAAACTCAAGTGAAAAAAACTCAAAACTTCATGCTGGTGAGGATGTGGAGCAAGAGAAACACTCCTCCATTGCTGCTGGGAGTACAAAGTTGTACAGCCACTTTGGAAATCAATTTGATGATTGACTGCCCAGTCAGAAAATTGGCAATAATTAATTCTACCTCAAAACCCAGCTATATCACTGCTGGCATATACTGAAAAGATGTTTCACCATACAACAAGGACACTTGCTCAACTATATTCATAACAGCTTTATTTGTAACAGCCAGAAACTGAAAATAACCTAGATATTCTTCAACTGAAGAATGGATAAAGAAAATGTGGTGCATTTACACAATGGAATACTACTAAGCTGTTACAAATAAGGACATCATAAAATTTTCTGGCAAATGAATGGAAATAGAAAAGATCATCCTGAGTGAGGTATCCCATACCTAGAAAGACATATATGGTTTGTACTCCCTTATAAGTGACTATTAGCCATAAAGTATGGGGTAACCATGCTACAATGCACAGACCCAAAGAAGCTAAATAATAAGGGGGTCCCAAAGGGGGACACTTGAAATTCATTGAGTAGGGGACATAGAATAGACAATAGGGAGGTAGACTGAGGGAGGGATCTGGGTAGGGAAGGGGCTGAGGGAGGGAACAGAAGGAACATAGTCAGGGGACAATGGAGAGGAAGAGTGCTAGGACAAAGAACTGTAATTGGGAGTTGGACATCTCTGGAAAGAGCTAGAAACCTAGGACAATGGAAACTTCCAGAAATCAATGAGGATGACCCTAACTAAGGCTCCTAGCAATGAGAGAAATAGAACCTGAAAAGACCACCTCCAGCAACCAGAGAAGACTCCCAATAGAGGAACTGAGTCTCCAACCCAGCCACAAAACCTTCGGCTTACAATCTGTCCTGCCTAAGGGAGGTGCACAGGCAAAGAAGAATCAGAAACTGAGGAAAGGCTAAGCAAGGACTGGCCCATCTTGAGGTCAATAGCATGAGAGAGACCCCACCCCTGGAACAACCAATGATATTCTGCTACACTGTATGCTACACAGGGGGCTAGCATAACTTCCTCTGAGAGGCTTTATCCAGCAGCTGATGGAAACAGATTCGGAGACCCACAGTGACACATTAGATGGAGCTTGGAGAATCCTGCGAAAGAGGGCGAGGAAGGATTAAAAGAAACAAACAGGTCAAATATGCCACAAGAAAACCTACAGAATCTACTAACCAGGGCCCATAAGGGCTCACAGAGACTGAACCACCAGCCAGAGAGCATGCATGGGAGAGACCTACGTTCTCGATACAACGTAACAGATATGCAGCTTGGTTCTCATGTAGATCCCCTAGCAACTGGAGCAGGGCCTGTTTCTGATTCTGTTTCCTGTTTTTGGATCCCTTTCCCCTAACTGGACAGCCTTGTCTTGCCTCAAGAGGAGAAGAAATGCCTAGTCTTACCTCAACTTGATATGCCACAGCACATTAATTAGTTTGCTTATTTATTTATTCACTTTGCATCTGACTGAAGTCCCTTCCTTCCTCTCCTCCAGATCCCTCCCTCCCTCCCTCTTCCCCTATCTCTGCTCCCCTGTTTCTCAGAGAAGGCACCCACCCTAGCTCATCGAGTCACATCAGGACCATGCACGTCCTCTTCCCCTGTGACCTGGCAAGGCAGCCACACCAGGGGAAAGTGATTTAAAAGCCGACAACAAAGTCTGTGTCAGAGACACCCCCATTCCCCTTACTAAGGACCCACATGAAGCCTGAGCTGCTCATTGGCTATATCTGTGTAGGGGGCCAAGATCCAGTCTATGTATGGTCTTTGGTTGGTGCTTCCGTCTCAGCAAGCACTCAGGGCGCTGGTTAGTTAGCTCTGTTGGTCTTCTTGTGGAGCTTCTGTCACCTCCGGGTCTTTCAATCCTTCCCCCAACTTTTCCACAAGACTCCCTATGCTTCATTCAATGTTTGGCTGTGAATCTCTGCGCCTGTTTCTATCCACTGCTGTGTGGAGCCCCTAGCTATGCTAGGCTCCTGTCTGCAAGCGTAGCAGAGTATCAGGAATAGTGTAAAGGGTTGGCTCCCTCCTGTAGGGTAGGTCTTAGGTTGGGCCAGGCATTGGTTGGACAGTCCCTCAATCTCTGCTCTATCTTTATCCCTGCATATCTTGTAGGCAGGGTAAATATTGGGTCAAAGTTCTTGTGGGTGGATTGGTGTTCTCCTCCCTCCACTAGGAGTCCTGTCTAGTTAGAGGACTCCTGCTACTAGGAGTCTCAGCTAGAGCCACCCCCATATCCTTATGTTTTTAATGCAGGAGTAGGTAAGTAGTACCCAGAGCGTCTTCTCCTTCAGACTCTGAGGCAATCTCTTTCTTTTCTTTCAATTGACGAAATCATCTTGTTTTCTGTGGCGCCTGGGCCACCACGGTACCGAGTCGAGGGCGGGGGACTGCAGACTTAACTCATGCACACACACACACACACACACACACACACACACACACACTAACACAGCGGGTTCTTTGTGCTAAAAGAGCAGCAGCCACAGCAGCCACAGCAGCCACAGCAGCCGCAGCAGCCGCAGCAGCCGCAGCAGCCGAGGCAGTGGTTTATTATCCTCCTCCCCCCAGAGTTCCAAAGAGCCTTCTTACAGGCAGCCAAACAGGAATCCTCCTCCCAGGTGAAATCCCTCAAGAGGTGATTGCACACAGGAGGAAAAGTCTCGAGGAAGGGAGGGGCGCGTTCTCAGAGCAGTAAACACGACTAGCTAACCAAGGTAAACACAGATGTAGAAGCTGCTAGAAACAGGACATGAAACAGCAAGACAGGCAGGCAGCCCAGTCAGGCCTGGTTCCTACTGTTTTCTTTATCCTTTTCTTAGAAAATCTTAAGTAATTTTCAATTTTTAGTTGTCATAGTTAAAATAGATTTTAAAATCCTTTATAATACTGATTTTCTTTAAAATAGATTGCTTAGAGCTAGAGAGAGTGCCCAGTCGTTAAGAGCACTGACTGTCCTTCTAGAGGACCCCGGTTCAATTCCCAGCACCCACATGGCAGCTCACAAATGTCTGTAACTCCAGTTCCAGGTGACCTGAAACCCTCCCAGAGAAATACATGTAAGCAAAACATCAACACACATAAAATAAAAATACATCTTAAAAATATATAAAATAGATGGTTCATATGATTTTTAATATTTATAGGATGTCAAGTATTTATAAAGAGATGATTATTTCCAAAAAGGATAAATCTTAGGAGGAAGCAAATGCTTTAGTTAATTTTGATATCTTATTAGTATTATTTGCTTATCTAATAGGCCAAAATATATAAACAGATTTAAGTATTTGTGCACTAATGATCTTTATATTATAATGTAGTGGAAATTCCTCCCACCCCACCAAGATATTCTTAGGGTAATGGCTATCTAACAGGCAGAAGCTTTGCCCAATATAAGAAAATAAAATCTAATCAAAGGTTTTAAATGTCTCATTTGGTAAAAGAATAAAACAAAGCCCTTGTTTTTCTCAGCCTGTATTTTATAGATATTACTAAGAATAGATCAATACTTAAGAAAGAGAACTTCACTGTTGCAAACAGTCAAATGTGGATTTGATCTCATATTAAAATTTGACCTTAAAAATTAACAATCTTGCCGGGCGTGGTGGCGCACACCTTTAATCCCAGCACTTGGGAGGCAGAGGCTACAAAGTGAGTCCAGGACAGCCAAGGCTACAGAGAGACTCTGTCTTGAAAAACCAAAAATAAAAAAAAAATAAAAAATAATAATAATCTTTGTATTATACTAATGTGTTTGTTTGGGGTGTTATTGTTTTTGTTTTGTTTTTGAGGCAGGGATTCTCTGTGTAGCCTTGGCTGTCCTGGACTTGCTTTGTAGACCAGGCTGGCCTCGAACTCACAGAGATCCACCAGCCTCTGCTTCCCAAGTGCTGAGATATACTCAACTTTTAATCATTTTCACTTTGCTCAAGTTTTGTTTTTACAGCATTTCTACTACATACTATAACCTTAAATCATTCTCATCCACTTTCATTTTGGAATAATCTTTATCACGCAGTACAAAACTTTTTATCACAATGCATTTTTATACTTCTTTTGCCACTACTACAGCTCATAACTATAACCTTTGTATCCCCCTTTTAAACAAAACATAATAGTTTTTATCATTCTTATTGTTATCGTTTCCATAAAATCTCGGAAACCGAACGTAATAAGATAACTTGAAATGAAAATGCAGTAGGCTGTACCTAAAACCTAGAATACATTCATATATAGTATTTTAAATAACTAACAGTTAAAAATATGGGTACTATGTGTCAATACTGTTGTGTTTTCTTAACCAATTTAAATAATTACATGTGAAAGACTTAAGTCATTATAGCAGGCACTTTGAAATCGTTTGTGCTTTAAGAAGGTAGCCATTCACTTCTCATTAGGGTTTATGAGATATCCAGGTGGAAATAAAGTTTTGGCTTGTTTTATTTTATACCTTCTGATCCACCTGTTTACCTTTGAGGTAAGCATATTAATCATTTAACCTAGTTGTTTCTTTCTATAAAACTAGAAACACAGAAGTGATTAATTTTTCTAAATATATTATCATGGCATAACACATTAAGATTATCTGTCAACCTTGAGATGCATTAAAATGCCTTATGTAAGTCTTTTTTTTCTTTTTTTATTAATTTATTCAGATTACAACTCAATTGTTCCCCCATCACTTGTATCATCCCGTTCCTCCTACCCTCCCTCCCCCACCCTATTACCCTCCCTTACCTTATGTAAGTCTTTAAGACCAATTTTTTTTAATGTTTAAAGTTATATCTTACATCATCTTGGCTAGGATATAGACTTTGAAAACTTTGTGTTGTTGTTGTTGTTGCTGTTGATGTGAGAGAAAAGAGTGCTACAGAATATCTTTAAAACCCTTAAAATATTTTGTTTCAGTGCATGCAAACATATGCACAAAATATCTAAGCTCAGCTCTCAGTTGCCATCATGGTCTTTTCTATAAAGAGTTTATCTTCTTGGAGGAATGAGATTGTCTAATAGGAAAAATGGTACCTTCCATCAAGTGTAATCATCCCTTCAAGTTAATTTTGACCCTCAGGGAATAGGGGCCATGCTGTAGAACCAGAGTCCAGACACAGAGCAAGGAGACAACATCATAAACAGAACTGCATGATTTTATATATATATACACTTTTAAGATGTTTTAAACTTTAAAACTTACGCTGTTTTCCCCCAAAGAAAGATCTAGGGCCACTAGCCATGTCTATTTGTTTTGCCAAAGTGATTGCATTGGTTAAGTATCCTATTTCAATACTTTGCAATTATCTTGTCCCTTTAATTGACATACTGGACATGTGGCTAGGCTTACCTAGCCTTCTGGGGCAGTTGATGCTGAATTTTTTCCCTTAAAATTCTAATTTCAGTATGAGATTAAAGAAATCAGGGTTAATTTAACTACTTCATATGAGAACTTCCTTATAAGCCAATTTAATACAAAGTAAATGATATATAACACATAAGCACACATAAACAGTGTATACACACATAATCATACCAAAAAAAAAACAGTTTTGAAAGACCAAGGTTTGGGATGATACTGTCTGTTAGTATTTTATAACCTGTAATCCATACTCACTATAAAAAGGAAACAGCACAAAGATCTTTAGAAAAACATATCCATCAAGTATTTTACAGGTAGCTTACCCATAATAGAAACTTGCATTTTAACAGTTTTATATTAAGAATTTGTTTAAAAATAAATTACATGATTTTATGGTACCTAGACTATTATACAAATGAAATAAAGGTTTTATCAATATATATTTCCTTAGAACATATTTTGGAGAATATACATATTTAACATTACATTTTATAGTTTAATGAAGTCTTTATCTTACGACCCTAGTGGTGTTGTCTTATATATCCAAATTGCAGATAAATTACAGTTCCATCAGTTTGGTTCTTGGTCTCATGAATAAAATAATTAGAAAAGGATTCACCAGGACACTGAAGAACTACTTTCTTAAGGCTTGGGAGACAAACACTGGCCAGGCAGGCTGTAAATCTTGGCAGCAACCACAAGGTGGAGTGAAAGAGGGAAGCTATGCCGTTTTGAGTTGGACCAAGAAACCAGGCAGGCTCATCAACAGAGATCAACAAGCAAGCGTATTGTGGCACAAAGAGATGGGTTTAAGAGAAAGAATGAGAAAGCTCAAAGTGTAAGCATCAGGGTACTTAGGTTTTTGGTCAGTATCTGAAAGAATAAAGATTTCTAAACAGAAAGAAGAAAAAAGTTGGCCTTCTCTGAGTCACTCAGAAGAGTGGGCAGGCTCTAGTGCTGCTTGTTAGGGACTAGTAAGCCATCTGCATGGAGGAGGAGATTTCTGGGAGAATAAGTCTTATTAGGGGGCTAATTAGCCCTCTCATCTCACTAGCATGACTTCAAGCCAACCAGCTTTCCAGAAGGATGGTCTCCTTGAAAAATGACCAACAAGCCAGGTTGTCCATTCTTTAAAAAATAAAAAAATAAAGAGCGGACAGCAGTACGACATGTTTGGGGTAGCAAAAATGTCATATCTCTACACAGAGTCAGTGGTAGAAGTCAGATTCTAGTCTTTTGATAAATGGGATGTAACTTTATCTGAATGGGCTTCAGCACAGCACAGATGCCTCCGCCTTTGCATATAGCAGTTTAAATCCTAAGACATTGGCAAAGCTGGTGGTTCGCTTCCTAGAGCTACCACAAATATGGCAGGTATGCTTGGAAGTTGACCGTGGGATGGGTAGTTCATCCCCCAATGGCCTCCAGGACTGTTAGCCCCTGTATCAGTACTGCGGGAACACAGTTAGAGTCTTAGAATCAATGATGGTTTTAAACTAAAGGTATATGAAAAAATCAACAGCTAAAAAGAAGTCCATACACAGGGGGAGGAAATCCCCCTCAGGAACAGTCATAGTGGTGGGGAATACGGGGAAAATGGGAGGGAGGGAAGAATGGGAGGATACAAGGGATGGGATAACCATTGAGATGTAATAAGAATAAATTAATAAAAAAAAATTTCAAAGTCCTATTTTCATTTGTTTTTAATGTATTTTAATTAAGGTGTAATTACATCACTTTCCCCTTTACTTTCCTGTTTCCGACCCGTCCTGTGTGTCCTTCCTCCAATCCCTCTCACGCCCCTACCACTCCTTCTCAAGTTGATGACCTCTTTTCTTTTGATTACTGTTACATACATGTGTATAGATGCACAAACCTATTTTTAAAAACAATCTCCTGAGTTCATTCTTGTTATACATACGCATATAATTTCAGGGCTGACCACTTTGTTTTAAATAGCCAGTTAGGGGGCTCATCCTTGGGAGAGCCTACTTCTGCTAGTTTAAGTCACTCCCAATGTTCCTTGACTGGAAGTCCTGCTCCAATAGCTCTTATTATTAATAACAAAAAAAAGGTGTTACTTTTACAAAGTATCCAAATATAATTGATTACATTTGGCTTGTTATAATTGATTATTTCAAAAGAATGAGGTAGTTGACTGAAAAAAGCATCACTTTTACAAAGTGTCCAAATATAATTGATTGCATTTGGCTTGTTACAATTGATTATTTCAAAAGAATGAGGTAGCTGACTGTTGCTTTTGTCCCTCCACTGTGGTCATTAGTTGCCTGTAGTTCTTTAACTAGGGCTTGGTACTCTCTGAGATTTCCCGATCTGCATCAACAAGTCTACTGGTGTTGGGTTTTCACAGCCCTTTCTAGACGCCACATTCACAGAGCATCCTATCTGATTCTTTGGCTCGTACAATCTTTTGATCCGCCTATTCCCTGACAATCCCTGAGCCCTAGATCCAGGAGTTTTGTTGTAGATGTATGTTTTGGGGGTGGGCTCCCCAAAACCTATTAATCTGTGCATTGTATGCAGGCATGATTTGGGAAAATTTCTAATCATTTAAGAAGTATCAGTTGAAGACATTTCTTTGAAAATCTGGTGGAATTCTGCTGTGAATCTATCTGGCCTGGGCTTTTTTTTTTTTAAGTACGAAGATTTTTTTTTTCAATTACAGTATCAGTCTCCTCTTTTGTTATGGATTTGTTTGAGTTATTTGTCTCTTCTTAGTTGGTTGTTTGGGTCAATAAAGTAATTCATCCTTTTCTTTGAGTTACCAACTTAATGAAGCATAGGTTTTTAAGATATTCCTTTATAATATTCTGAAGGGTTTTTTTGTTTGTTCGTTTGGGGCGGGAGTGTCTGTTGTAATGTTTCCTGCTCATTCTTTATTCTGTTCATTTTGGCCATGTCTTTCTTTCTTTTCCTTGGTTAGGCCAACAGTCTCCCGATCTTTTATCTTCTCAAAAAAAAAGTTCATAAATTCTTTGATTCTTTAAATTGTTTTCTTTGTTTCTATTTCATTGATTTCTACTTTGATTTGTTTGTTTGTTTGTTTGTTTGTCTGTTTGTTGCCATCCACTGGACTTGAGTTTGGTTTTGTTCTTGTTCTTCCACGTTCTTGACTTATACTATTAAGCCACTTAATGTTCTTTCATATTTTTTTTTAGTGTAGCCACCTAGAGAGACAAACTTTTCTCTGGCAGCCACTTTTATTGTGTCCCAAAAGTTTTGCTTTGTTGTATTTTCAGCTTCATTTAGTGCCAGAATTATTTTTACTGCCTTCCTGATTTCTTCTTTGATCCATTCATTGTTCAGTAATGAGCACTTTGATCCTCATCAGTCTATGTGCTGCTGTAGATTTGTTTACAGTTGGTGTTAAGCTCTATTTCATAATGATTGGAAAGGACACAGAATATTTTCAATTTTTCTGATTTTGTCAGGCTTTTGTGTCCCAACATGCCATCTATTTTAGAGAAGTTTCTATGAGCTCCTGGATGGGCTGCATATCCTTTGATGCTTAGGGGAAATGTTCTGTAAATATGTCTGTTATGTCCACTTAATATTGCATGTCATTTAATTCTGAAGTTTCTCTGTTCATTTTTGTCATTTTGTCATACCATTTTGAAGTGGTCTATTGAAACCACCTATTATTATTGGTTTGGGGTTAATCTTGGTCTTTCATTCCACTAGTGCTATTTTATGAAGTTGGATGCTCTACAGTGTGGTGTACCCAGTCACCACTGGAATAAAAATTGCATTACGAAATGTTACAATGAACTATCATAATTTCTATTTGTTTCCCTAAGAGCACCTTTGCCTTATCCTGTTAAACTGATTTGTTCTTTCCATAGGAACTCCTTCACCGCTCTCCTATTAAGTTATAAATACCAGACTCTATTCTGGGAGTCTCTTCTTTTGTACACTGCCATATGCATATAAATAAGTTCTCTCTTCCTGCCATTTTGTGCATTGTTCTTTAATTTGCAGTTTCCTAACCTTTCTAAGTTAAAGTAATGGAAGAAGTTTTCCTTTAAATAGTACAATAAATTGGACAAATTCTACTTTGGAATTTCCAAAAGAATACAGGCATCAATTGTACACAAGAAACAAGAATATGGCTAAGGGTCAACCTCTGTTGTTCAAGGCTCCCAAAACCCTGGATTAAATTCCTAATATATCACACATGTACAAAGGTCAGCCGTGCTGTTAGCTGTAAGCAGGACCATTGCCAACAAGTTCCTGGGTGTCCTGACCAACATATCAAGATCCCATTTCACACGTACACAGATACACACACACATACACACACACACACACACACACACACACACACACACACACACACACACACATGCACGCACACAAATAATTACATAACATAATTACATTAAAAAAAACTACATAAAATAAGTTTAATTTGTAACTGGGTTAGAACAGAAATGCAGGGTGGCGAGAAACCTCTACTTAATAGAAAGCATGAAATAAATTAAGAATCATCGGAAAAGTAAAGTTTGTTCCATAATCTTTGCCTTATTAGTCTTTAATCACAAGGATAGAGAATAAAGCCTGCCTTGTACCTACAGAGTTGGAAGAACGAGTTCTAGCGTGCTAACATTTTAAAGAGCACTTAGCAAGCCTCCCCACTGCTCACTTCCTGCCCTTTCTTCTATTCTTGTTCCCAGCATCAACACCCACACTGCCCATGTACCTGCACTGCTCCCCACAACAATGCCCCTTGGTGTAACCCACTCCCCACGTTCCCAGACTGCAAGTCCTGTGCCTGTGGTACACTAATTATGAATTCTAACAAAAAGCACTACTCTTACAAAATGTCCAAATATAATTGATTACAATTGGCTTGCTACAATTGATTCTTTCAAAAGGACAAAGCAATTGACTGTTACTTTCCTCCCCAACTGCATTCTGCATAAAGAGCACTTTCTTTGACAGCTCTGAATAAAATGCAGAACATGATCCATATTTTCCGTGGTTTGTGGACTTTTTGTTTCAGTTACTTCTTAGGAAATGTGTTTGTCTCCAATTTCCAAAATGTTAAGTAAAAGCACAAAAGTGCCCCAAAAAAGGGCATCAAAATCAAAGCACAGTGGAAGACAAGTGGACAGGAACACAAAGCACATTCCACGTTTAGCACCATAAGTCAAGATTCCAACATAGAAAACTCTGTTATGTCCCATATTGTGTCTCAAACTTTTTAATAAGTAGTTTCACAATTATACTGCATATTAATGTGGTAGATACTCTGTGTATGTCTCCTCCAGTGCATCTCTGTGTCTCTGCCTCTTTATCTCTGGCTCTCTTCCCCCCTCTCTCCATCTCTTTTCTTTGTCTCTGTCTCTCTCTGTGAGTCTCTCTCTGTCTCTGTCTCTATTTCTGTTTCTCTCTCTCTCTCTCTCTCTCTCTCTCTCTCTCTCTCTCTCTCTCTCTCTCTCTCTCTCTCTCGTGTGTGTGTGTGTGTGTGTCTGTGTGTGTGTGTGTCTGTGTGTGTGTGTGTGTGTGTCTGTGTGTGTGTGTGTCTGTGTCTGTGTCTGTGTGTCTGTGTGTCTATGTGTGTGTCTATCTGTGTGTATGTGTATGTATGTCTGTGTGTCTGTGTGTGTCTGTATGCGTCTGTGTGTGTGTGTCTGTGTGTCTATGTTTCTGTGTGTGTATGTGTTTGTGTGTGTGTGTGCTGCCCTATCCCCATTTCCTCCGTTCCCTCTTCCTTTGTAAGTTCAATTGACTTCTCACTCATAACTCTCAGGGCTCGGTATAAAATTAAAATGTTCAAAAAGTAAGAGAAATATGCCACCAAAGATATTCAAATGTATAAACCTTTCCTTCAAAACATTGCCACTTATAGGACAGTGGTGATACATTAGAAACACCAGAAACTTGCAAAATTCAAAATGAAAGAGAAAAACGTATTTTTTTACTTTGCAATAGAGCATTATTTTTCATTAATTTAACTGGTTAATAAATAATAGGAGCTTTAGCAAGGCAGATCATGTCGAAGTCCTCCTCACTCAGAAGCAAATGCGGGCATGACAGACTACTCTAGCACATATAGAGAAGTGAAGCTGGAGCTCTGCCCGTTTACTTCCTTCCTTCCTTCCTGTCCCCTCCTGTGGGGCTGAACCACTACACTGCCACCGTCGGATCTAACCTTATCGGCAAAAAGGGGAAGGCTATTAGTCACTTTAGGTTCAGAGCCAACATGCCCAGTCTTGACCAACCTTCCTTTGGGCCTGCAGAATCTTGACATGTTGACACTTGAACTTGAGGTTTGTACATAACATGGATAAGCAGGGCACAGAGTATAGCGGATGTCAGAAATGCTAAACGTTCCTCTGATGTACCCTAGTACCTGGTACACGGGATGTAGACAGCTAGGTAGAGCTCTAGAGGAGAAACGTTGAGGTAAGGTTGTCCATGGGATGAAAGAGAAGTACTGCCCCTTGACACCTATGGGAATTAACAAGGGTCCAACTAAAGCACATGCTGCGTCTGAAAATGGTAGCCCTAATGTAGAGTCACCATATGCCCCTAGCATTGTTTCTGGTGATTAACCACTTTAAGACTTATACACATAAGTCCTTGAGCAGTGGTAAATAGGTTGGTCTGACTGCTGAGTCCTAACACTAACCCTAAAAGAACGAAGAAGGCCAGGGCATCTTAGATAGAGAAATAGACCAACCTCTGGTGAGGGTGCTAAGTCTTCAGAAATATCAACAAAGGAATCACTTAAAAGCAAGAAGACAAACTAACTTTGCTGTTTGACTTGGTCTCTGGTCACCCAAATGCCCATTCAGTGGGCTCAAGAATAAAGTAGCTACAATGACTGGTAAGGAGGCTGCTGTAGCTTGTGTGTAGTTTCTATGTCTTCCTCAAGGTACATCGGGTTAAAATGTAATCCATTCCTTTAATCCACATAGAAGATATTTCATGTAATGATGATTTCTATGGGGATTTATATTTACTATTTTATGTAACCGAACACTGTAAAAAAAATTAGAAAAGAATTCTGTACAAAACAATAAACACATCTATGAGGCAACAGGAAATAGTAAATTATATTAGGAAAAGAAATGAGCAAATGAGGGACAGAGAATGACAACACCCTAAGCAAACAAACAAACCAATCAATCAATAAATAAAAATCTCTGAATCTTAATGGTCTTCGTTCTTCAACCAAAAGGCAAATACTAGGGATTAAATGGAAAACAAGAGTCATCTCTTAGGGCTGGAGAGATGGCTTGGCAGTTGAGAGCAAGCACTGACTCCTCTTCCAAAGAATCTGGGTTCAATTCCCAGCACACATATGGCAGCTCACAACTGTCTGTAACTTCAAGATCTGACACCCTCACACAGACATCCATGCAGGCAAAACATCAATGCATATGAAGTAAAAATAAATAAATTATTTTTTTAAAAGAGTCATCTCTTTGTTGCCTACCTGTATCAAATGTGAGTTCTCAGCTACTTCTCCAGTGTCATGCCTGCCTGCCTGCCTGTCACCACACTCCCCACCACTACAACAATGGATCAACCCTCTAAAACCAGAAGCACTGTCATATTTCCCATTGTTGACACACTGTCCTACCCCTCCCCAACCATATTTTCTGTATTGTTTTCAAAAAAAATCACTTTCACTTAAATTTTGGCTCAAGGTCTGTTTCTGACAGAAGACAATCTTAAGACATTCTCATGGAATCAGAGCAAGTCTGTCAACACACAATAAACTAGTCCACAGGGTTGTGGGTGCATCTCAGTGGTAGAGCAATTGCCTGTCATACTTGAAACCTACAGTCAGTCTTCAGCACCATAAAGAGAAGGAAAAAATCAACATAAAAATATATAGCAGAACAATTTAATTTTTAAACATGAAACAATAATTTCTGATAAATTTGTTCTTAAATATAAGTAAATCAATTGAAAATTTCTACAATGAATTATGCCAGTGTTTCTTCCCAATACTTACAGTTGCTAAAAGTGTTATCTACATTTTAATGTAGTCTTTAGTAAAGCAATCTAAGAAAAGGAGGGTATTAACTGTGTTCATAATATGAGAGTCCTTTTAAAAACTGCATGTTTTAGTTAAACAGCTGATTTGCATTTTATTCCTTTGTCAAATCAGGGAAATTAATGATTTGGAAAATTGTTGATGAGGCAGAAGTTATTGACATTAATTACAGATGAAATGTTTTTGAGATGTGTTAATAAATCATTTTTCAGTGTTAACTAAATGTTAGATATGAAATAGTGAGGCTCTGACACTATTACTGTCTAGTTCAAAAGCTTACCTTTATTTTCTCTCCCATGCCTAGGCTTTCTGAGGGAGTGTTGCACATAAGGGATACTTTTAGAGGCTCAAGCACTTACAGATAACAAAGTTGGGCTAGAATGTAACACAGCAGTAGGACACTTGGCTAGCTAATGCAAGGTCCCGTTCCTAACACTGCAGAAAACAACGACCAAGTGACTTTTGCAGCACGTGCCACATTAGTCCCTGTACTCTAGACTCATATGTAGTTCTTGACCCTGTGTTAGGTGCCTCTCATTGGTTTGCAAATAGCCATCTTCTTCCTTACATAATTTTCCTCTGTGTGGACACATTCCTGCCGTTTCTCTTTTCATGAGGAGTTAAGCCATCCTTATGAATCCAACGATCACTAACGGTCACACTGAGGCTTAGGTCTTGACTACATAAACAGAAGGGGA
Organism: Acomys minous; assembly: GCF_964271855.1. Taxonomy (NCBI): domain Eukaryota; kingdom Metazoa; phylum Chordata; class Mammalia; order Rodentia; family Muridae; genus Acomys; species Acomys minous. The sequence goes on from NC_140495.1 coordinate 31,748,978, forward strand.
ACTGAACTATTCAATCTGTTGCAAGCAGTCAGAGGGGGGGAAAAATCCAGTCCTCTGTTATCTTGATGTGATGATTGCTTCACTTTGCCCTGAAGTAATGCTAATGTGGCATGATTTTAATGACATGAAATGAAATGAGCTAATAAAATACATGAGCTGATCCCCAGCCCTGTAGCAGGAAACCTGTTGGCGGCCTCCCTTTCCTCTCTGACTCCATCCCCAGCGGAGCACGAAGATCCTCCTTCCCCTGACTCATCCCGCAAACCCCAGCCTCCAAGGGCAGAAGGCATTCAAGGGAACATACCAGCTGAGCAGAACAGGGACACATAAACTAACTGAATGAAAGCCCTCGCCAATCCCTCCTCCCCTCCAAATCCAATGGCCCAGCCTCATCCCTAACTCTACAACAGAATGCCAGCTGCAGTCTTCCTTCCTCTGTGCCCACACCTCCTGTGGATGTCACAGACCGTTCCCTCCAAACCTCCCTCCGACCACAACTTGTCACTGTATTACAGCCCCCAACTCGAGCAGGTACCCCTGCTAAACTACAGACCACACCAGCCAGAAAACTAGGTAGGCTGTTCATCCTTCTCTTCCTCTTCTCTTCTCTTCTCTTCTCTTCTCTTCTCTTCTCTTCTCTTCTCTTCCCTTCCCTTCCCTTCCCCCCTTCCCCTCCCCTCCCCTCCTCCTCCTCCTCCTCCTCTTCTTCCTTCTTTCTCTCTCTCTCTCTCTCTCTCTCTCTCTCTCTCTCTCTCTCTCTCTCTCTCTCTTTCTCCATCCCAAATCTAATCCCCCAGTTTCATCCCTAGCTCTGCACAGAACACCAGTGGCATGCTTCCCCTCCAGGCCCCTCCAGCCCCTCTCTGTGGATCCCATAGACGTTCCCTCTTCTAACTTTCCTCCTTTCACTTGTTGCTTTGCCCCAGACCCCATGCCAAGTAGGCACCATCTGCTAACCCAAGAGCCACTCCTCCTGGGACAATAAGTAAGCTGAAGGTGGGCCCACACTTCTGCTGTTCCTAAGATCCAATTCCTCCAGTTTCATCTCTAGCTTCGAAGCAGGGAATCTGCTGTGGCCTCCCTTTCCTTTCTGACCTCACCCCCAAGGGAGCAAAAGACCTCCTCCTACCCCAACCTCCCTTCCCCAAACTCATTTCAGCTCCAACACCCGCACGCATTCCTGGTGAACACACCACCTGAGCAGGCCAGGAAAACACGCAACACACAGCCATCACACTCTCTGAAAATACAGAGAAGCGGAAACCAAGGAACAAAACACCCACCTGCCAAAGATCAATCTAGAAATCGGCATCTAGACCTTTACGTGTCAAACCCAGATGCCAAGATACCAACTATAACAGGACTTTCTTTGGAGTACCAGCTCCCGAATAATGGCATGGAGACTTTTTATTAATGATGAAAGCTTGGCCTTATCTTCGGCTTGTTCTCCAACTAGCTCTTAATTTAAATTGCCCTGTTTATACTAATTTATGTTCTGCCACGAGTTCGGCTGGCGAATCTTCCCAACTTAGAGTCCTTCCCAGAGTTCCTGTCTCTGCGGGCACTGCTTCTTATCCTCTTCGTTAAACCAACCAGAAGGTGTTGGAGGGAGTGTTTACAGAATGTGATTCACTCATAAGAGTAACAATACCAAAGCTCACCTGTAGTCAGATCTCTCTACAAGACAGAAATCAGCCTTTGAATAGGATAAAGACAGTCTTTACACAGGGCACAAAATATCAGCACAACACCTAGTATAGAAAAGACAGTCAGTAACAGCAAAGGCAGTGTCTCCACGAAAGCCCAGCTGTCCTACCACTGCAAGTCCTGAAAATTCCAACATAGCCGAAGCTCAAGAAAAAGATCTTAAAACCAACCATATAAAGATGAAAGAAGTTCTAGGGCTGGAGGGGTGGCTCAGAGGTTAAGAGCACTGACTGCTTTTCCAAGGGTCCTGAGTTCAATTCCCAGCAACCACATGGCGGCTCACAACCATCTATAATATAATCTGATGCAGGCAGAGCAATATATACAAAATAATGTTTTAAAAATGATAGAAGTTTAAAAGAGGACATGAAAAGAAGTCCAGGAAAACACAAACCAGCAGGGTAAGGAAATAAATAAAACTGTGCAAGTTTTATTTGTTCAGGACCTAAAATTGGAAATAATAAAGAAAACAAACTGAGGGAATTCTGGAAAAGAAAAATTAGGGAATTCAAACCATAACTATAGAGGCGTCCCTCACCAACAGATTACAAGAGATTGAAGAAAGAGTCTCAGTCATTGAAGGTATGGTAGAAGAAATGGATACAGCGGTCAAAGAAAATGTTAACTTTAAACAGTCCTGACACAAAACATCCAGGAAATCTGGGACATTACGAAAAGACCAAATCTAAGAATAATAGGCTTAGTGTTTTTATGGGATTCTGGGCTGTGGAAATGAGAGGGCCTCTGACTCTTGTGCCTGCTCTTGGGACTCTTGTCCTCCTGTAGGGTTGCCATATCCAACTTTAATATAATAGATTTTGCTTCATATTATTTGGGGGGAGGGGTTTTCAAGACAGAGTTTCTCTGTGTAGCCTTGGCTGTTCTGGACTCGCTTTGTAGACCAGGCTGGCCTTGAACTTACAGAAATCCACCTGCCTCTGTCTCCTTCGGTGCTGGGATTCCAGATGTACATCACTGCACCCAGCTATATTATCATATTTAATTTTGTTGTGTTTTGTTTTTATACCATAGAGGTTTATGCTTTTCTAATGAGAGACAGAAAGGAAGTGGATCCAGAGGAGGCGGAGAAAAACTGAGAGGAGTGGAAAGAGGGGGAAATTATAATCAGGATATATTGTTTGAGAAAGTAATCTATTTGAAATAAAAGTAATAAAAATAAAAATATATAAATGAGATTAAACAAATAAAATAACTAGTAAGAGGATGTCAATAATGATTTTATAATGCAAGTTATTTTAGCAGGAAAATTTTTTAACAAAATTTTATTTTTATTATTTAATTATGTATAGGAGTGTGGGAAAGAGTGTGGGCTCATAGACATAAGTTCAGTGCCTCCTGGGCCAAAAGAGGGTGTTGGATTCCCTGAAACTGGAGTTGTGGGAAGTTGTAATCAGCTTAATATGGATTCTGAAAACTGAATTCTTCAAGAGCACTGTACACTTGTAACCAATGAATCATCTCTCCAGCTCCAAGAAAAGTCTTTTAAGAATGCATAGACTCAGGCAAATTGTGGGTATTTGCGTGTGTGTGTGTGTGTGTGTGTGTGTGTGTGTGTGTTGTATGTCATATTCCTCCAAATTGCAGCATTCCCTTTAAACTGATTCTGCCTTAGGAAGTAAACAAAAAGTCAAGAGTTGGGAAGAACAGAAGCTTAGAAGATTCTTGAGGTCCCCTACCCAGCAGTCAAAGGAGAAGTAAATATTGCTGAAGGTGGAGATTCTACAAAGGAAACTGGAGAGAGACAGAGACAGAGAGAGACAGAGACAAAAACAGAGACAGAGAGACAGAGAAAGGGAGAGAGGGAGGAGGGAGGGAGGGAAGGAGGGAGGGAGGGAGAGAAAGAGAGAGAGAGATTTAGTCTGTTGCTATAAGACTATGTATGAATTAAGTTTGTAGGAAGAAAGAAAAGATGGGAATTTGGAAAACCTGGACAGTTGGAGCAGGCATTACTTAATGCCAGAGAGATGACACCTCCATCTGGCTATGTTCTAATCAGGGCAGATGACTCAGAAACACAAAGACCAGATTTCAACTGCGTGCGTGATTCAAGCTGGGGATTTTGTTAGGGGCAGAATGGGGAAGTCAGTTGTTTTCCTTAGATAAGCTGGTTTTAAAACTTCAGGATCTATTACTTACTCCTTTTTGAAACCACTGGGTGTCTGGGTCTGGGCCAGGGGCTTTTCTTCATTAGTCCCCAAGTCGCTAGCTTCCTGGAACTTGAAGCCCCTTTTAGGTCCTGGCTTGGAGAGGCCGGGAGATCCCTGTAACTGAGTGCCTACATGCTGTATAGAGAGCTTGGGGCTGCAGGTTGGCAGGCATTATCAGTGTCAGGGTGCACTTTCTGGCGACGCAGCTGCTTTTGGCTTATCCCTGTCTCTTGTCAGTAACCCTTCACCCATACTCTTTTGAGAGTGTACATATGATTGTGTGTGCAGCTACATATGCATGTGTGCACACACATGTGGAGGACAGAGGCCCATGTGATGTATCGTGTCCTTAGGTGCAGTTCACTAGCTTCTGTTTTTGTTTTCAAGGCAAGGTTTCTCTGACCTGTAACTCATTGACTATCTAGGCTGGCTGCTTAGGGAGCCCTGGGGAGCCACCTGTTCCTATTACTGCAGTCCTGGGATTACAAGCATGTGCCATTAATCCTGGCTTTTCTTCTTCTCCTTCTCCTTCTCCTTCTCCTTCTCCTTCTTCTCCTCCTCCTTCCTCTTCTTTCTTTTTTTTCTTTTCCTTTAACATAGGTCCTGCCATTCAAACTGAGGTCCTCATGATTATAATAGCACAGTCTTACTGAACAAGTTCTCAGACAGACTCTCAGTTGAATGTTTTGCCGGACCCTTCTTGGAAACAAACTGTAAAGATAAAATCTATGTGTAAAGCTGATGTAAAACAATAGTTAATGCTTATAAAGACAGCAGATACATAATGAGGAAATAAAAGGTCTAAACAACAAAAAAAAGAGTATCCAGACCATATAATAATATCTAAAACAGCTAAATCAAAAATAGTAACCCACATATCTAGAACATAAAGGAATTCCATGAAACATTGCTCTTCAAATTAAATTAGTAGAGTAGAAGACATACTTAAAAGGATATTTATAATAGCATTACTCACTCAACTGAAACTAAAACCAAACTAAATGTTCCTGAATGGTATTAAATAAATTACAATGTATTTAAACTATGGAATACAATACATTAATGACTATACAAAGATTGTAAGTAATAATGTCATTAATGTAATAATAAGAGAAAGAAATGAGACATAAAAGAGTGCATACTATCTTATAAAGATAAAAATGTGAGGGTTAATCTATGTGTTAGAGGTCAAGATACTCTGAGGAGTAGGGGGGGGGATGGGGAAACAAGGAGGGAGGATGGGGAAACAGGTAAGGGGTGGGGAAACAGGGAGGAGGGGTGGGGCCAGAAGGAGAGGAGGAAGGAGGATATAACCAAGATGTGAAATGAATAATTAATTAAAGAAAATAAAAAAGAAAGAAAGAAAACTGAAGCACAACAATCCGTTGCAGATGTGAGGACATAGCAGTGCCTCCTCCCCCTATGGCTGCCCAAAAGATCTAGGAAATACTTTTAACCACTGAGCAAATCTCTTCAATCCCCTGAATATATTTTTAGCAGTAAAAATAAGACAAGAATTTATATAACTTAGATGCATGACATAAGTTATAATGTTTATCACTAATTTTAAGTCTGATAAAGATCTGGAATTACAGGATAGAATGTCTATTATTCGTTGAATCTGCTATTGGAAAGTTTCATATTTGTATATAATTCATTCTTATTACTACTGTTACCCACTCCTATCTTCCTTGGCTCCTTCCCACCCCTGATAACTCTCTTTCCTACTAATTTCCCTCCACGTTTATATCTTTTTTTTTTTTTTTAATCGTTTCCGACTCAGTGAGTTTAACCAGGACCATTATGTGTGAATGTGGTTTTGGGTCTATTCAGTCAAGCTTGGTAAGCTCATCAGTGGGTGCACAAGTGAAGACAGCTATGTCCTCTGCCCGACAATCCATCAATAACATGGCTAATCAGTGAGAAGTAGAGTCCCTTCCGTCTATGTCTGACGCTTGGTAGGGCCTGTCTTGTGCAGGCTCAGTGCAAGCAACCTCAGCTGCCGTGGGTTATACTTGAAAAAGCTGTGTCCTGTCTGGAAGAGAACGGTTGCAGTCTTTCTCCCTCTCCTCCTGCTCTTAATGCTCCTTTGGGCTCCTGTTCTGTAGTATAGAGATAAATTATAAAATGATTGGTCTTGACACTAGAAATTTATCATTTATCAACAAGAGATATTGCAGTCTACTTCTTGGTTATGAAATGAAGAAATCAGACTAAACAAGAGTGTTAGACAGGAAAGAAAGGAACCACAGTAGAGGAAAATGAAGTCCCTGGGAGATGAAAAGGGCTTTGGGAAGCAATGACTCAAGGGTGTTGTGCATAATGGAAGCCAAATAGGCCACTAGAGAACTAATAGGAAATGTGTAGTTAGCAGGATTAAATTCCTAACAGTTTTGACTTCAAAAATGTGCCGTGCTCAGTCCTCAGATCCAATTAAACACTAAGACCTCCAAGTGTTTGTTATTGCATTTTATTGGATTCTTTACATTTTCATCTCCTTCTACATTCTGAAAATATTTTCAATCATTTATTATCTGTATAATTTACACACTATTATTTCTAGTCCGGAGCTGTAGTACTTGAGTCACGGTTGTGTCTACCTTGTTCAGGCCTGTTATGTTTGAGTCGGTATTGTCTCTCACTGGTCTAGGGTTATTATACTCAAATTATTGTGCAACTTCTGCATTTCATCTCATCTTCCATCAACTTCTTCTCCATGGTATAGCTTAGGTCCTCTTTCTGAAACTCGACGAATTGATCTACACAAGGACTATGATCCTACAAAACAGAGACAGTGAAAAAGTGTCACCACTCTTTTTATAGCCCCAAAGATGACTTCCCGTGAGGAATTATGTCACTTCCCACAGTGGCCTCCCTTGCTTACATTTGACAATTGCCACACAGACTACAAATTCTTATTCTATGACTTACAAGTGACAGCCTAAACACTTTGTACCCATTGCCAAATCTGAACAAAAATGTTTACTAAATTCTCTTACCCAAACATTTGTTGTTTGTGATTTTTTTGTCCCATCATTACTACAGTCAGTATACAAACCCTCTCTCCGGAGGTGTCTGACCTCAAGGTAAAAAATTCTCTAATCAAATATTTATGTATGGGCCTACTGTCATTCATCTGATTTTTCCATAGTCAATGATTTAAAGTCTTGTTCATGTCTACCTGAAGAGGAAAACCCTCTTCTGCTAATCCTTAAGATATTTGCATGCAAAGTTGTAATTGGAACCTTCTTCTTATTCTAATAATCACCCTGAACCCCATTATCTGGATCTCTTTATTGCAACAATCTTCTTTTAAAAAGGTCATTTTCCCTAGTTAATCTGTGTTCATTTTTGTCAGATGAATCTAAATCAGTCCAGGCCTTATTGGGTTGTTTTTTTATTTTTATTTTTTTAATGTAAGGGTCATTTGTTCCTTGCTTATAAACCTTCTCTAAGCAAGTTATCTTATGTCTATATTTCAATCTTATTTTTTCACTATATGTGAAACTTTCCATCTCAAGCCTCACTAAGCGGTGAAATCAGGACGAAGGGTGAACCTCTCTTCATAATTCCTACAAGACCAACTTCAAGATTGATCTTGTGCATCGGCATTGTTATTTTCCATTGGTTCCTATAAAACTGCTGAAATATACTGTAAGTTACTTGGACTGCAGTGGTGTCCTTTGTAAACCAATTATACTGATGAACAGAATGCAATTTCCTGTGTGGTTTAAGATCGTGCTGCATGCCCATCTCTGAAATTGGAGGTGGAGTCATGCCCAGAACTGACATGTGAGGCTAGGGGAGAGCTACACCACCATCCCAAGCCTGTCGACCACTGCACCAGCCAAACACAACAGAAGCAATGGGCACATGACTCCTTCAGGGCATCACAGTAGTGACATAGGACAAGGGCATTCTTTTTTCCATCTGTGCCATACTGCAATGTTTTTCTCTCCACAATAGTGAAGTTGCAGCGTGTACTTCACTTCCCTTCCTTCCATTTTCATACTTAAAAACTACATTCAACAATTCATTCCTTTTCACAATAAGTAGCAAAACTTTTTCACTTTTAATTACCCGCACTAGGAAATATTTATCATAGCAGTTACACAGGGAGCAAGTGCCCAAGTCTGTTAGCATTCCACTAAGCATTTGTCACACAAGGCAACAATACTGGTCGTAATTTATTATCTTAGACAAAAACACAAAAACAAAGAGATCACCAAACATCTTGACACATGGTAGAAAAAAAAAATCTACAAATAAGCAACTGGGGAGTTAGAAAAAAATAACAATATCCTTCAAACAATAGTGCTACTGGAGTCATTTTGCAAAATCAATAGGCTTTTTCTTCAGACCATTTCTAATTCAGATATTATGGAACCCTTCTCCCTCCACTTTATTTATCTTTATTGTGGAAGATGGGGTGGGAAAAGTAAAAGCCAAAGGTGGCACGGGACTGCATGGAAACAGTGTCTTCCGAACACAGAAGGACGGTAGCACGTAGGAACTCACGGCAGTTATGATGACCTACGCAAGACCTGTGAAAGCCCAATCCATATCTCATCTCCCCATGGAGAGGCAAGCTGAACCTAAATTCCCACCCTTAGCTGTGGAGCTACAGACAAGTGTTAGCGGCTGGGAGAAAGAAAGTCAATTTTCTCTATGAGCAGAGCTTGGTACGTCAAACATAGCCAGTGGAATTTCACCTAGCCAAGATTATTTGAGGAAAGAAAATTGGTCTGATCTTTTCTTTCTTTCATTCTTTCTTTCTTTTTTTTTTTTTTTCCTGATCTTTTCTTAAGGATTAAGTTGGGAATGTGGGAAATGAGAGTGGATCTGGAAAGTGTTTCAAAAGGTGAATATTATCAAAACACATTGTACAAAAGAACTAATATTTTTTTTAATTTCCTGCAAATAGATTTTAATTGTAATTAACAAGAAATTAGGATCGCTGTGTAGATAGCCCACATTGACTCATGAAACTAGAAAACAGTTCCAACCTGGCTGGCCTCTAACTTAAGACTCATTTTAAAAACTCACTATAAAGACTAACAAGGCCTACTAAAGAAAGTAGTTTCTGTGTGGCTGGATGCAAAAACAAGTTCCCAGATTCTGTTATTCTCATTGTCGAAACCTATTCTTTTGGAAAATAATTTTCTTTTTGCCATTGGACAACAAAATGCATTGTCAAGAAATTTTATAGCAATAATTATAAAAGATGTCCCTCTGAACCTATTGAGGTCTCACTGATTTTATAACACCCAGCAGACCTCCCTGCAGGAGAACACTATATTTATGCGAGCAATATATGCGAGAATTGAGATCATAAAATTAAATGACCACATAGAACTGTCATTTATATGATGAGCACCTACATATGTGAAGGCTGGTTTACTCTACAATGTCGGGTTGCGCTAAACGGTCCACTTACGGCGAGTGTTTTAATCACACATTTCTTCACTCTTCCTGCAATATTACACTTGAAGGACTGGTAAGCAGTTTGCTGTGAAGTGCTAAGTGGTTGCTAGGACTGCGATTCTGGCTGAAGAGCTCACTAAAATAGAAGTACAGTACATATTGTATGCAATTGTTTTATGAGAGACATTATGGTTACTAGAATAACATTTCACCATTACCAACCGCTGAGAGAAAAGTCATTAAGATATTTGGCAGGCCAGTGCAATTTTTCAACAGAGTTATAGTACAAGGGCCATAGAACTGGCTCTACAGAGAGGCTGGCTGGCTTACAAGAAAAAGAGAACCAAGACTTGAGACTTCCGTGATGTTTTATTTGCAGTAGTTTATTTTCAGAGTTCAGTAAGTAAGTTACAGAAACAAATGTGTCGGGAGAGCCAAGACATGAAATAGAAATGTTTGTGTGATGTCCATGTGTATGTCTCATCCAAGCACTTCCTGTATTTATGTACATGTGTGTGCATGGATATAAAAGAGAAACCTCGTGTGATATGTTTTATAACAGCATCAATGATTTAAAACATCTCCTTACCTGGAGCTGCCTTTGTCCCAGTACTAACTAGATTAATTAACATACTTCTAGCCTGTATTCATGTATATATGCACACATGTTCTCCCATGTATAAGAGTATGGAGTGGGGGTGGGGCATACCTGTGTCTTGAAGTCCTGAAGCTGACATCCTCTTTTGAGGCATTGTGGCTTGTACAGCCCAGGGATCATCTTCTGGCTAGTGTGGCTGCCTTATTTTATTTTCTCCATGCATCTGCTGACTGTGCCTCCAAAGGGATAGGATGACAGGTGCTCACCATGTCTGCCTGATTTTTTTTTTTTGCACAGATTTTGGAGCTCTGAATTTTTATCCTCAAGCTTGCACTGTGAGCGTTTTACCCACCGAGGCTTCACCTCAGACCTAGTTTCTTCTTTTTCTTTTTTAATTAAAAGGTATTCATGGATGGAGCACGAGTAAGGATAAGAATCCACTGGGAAACATTTTATCCAAATAAAATAATAATAAGCCGACAGCTGTGAAGAACTATTGCGTCCTAATATAATATACTTATTAGTGACTAAAGACAAAATAAGACTGTAAGACAGTTCAGCCGATAGCATGCTTGCGATATGCAAGCAAGAAGAACTGAGCTCAATCTCCAGCACCCATGTAAAAATAAAGTCAAGCATGCTGCCACATGCAGACCCAAGTCTTATTGAGAGACTCTGTTTTTAAAAAAAAAAAAAAAAAGATGTCTGGCTCCTGAGGAGTTACTCCCTGAAGTTAACCTCTTCCTGGCCCCTCCATATAAACATGCATCAATTCCTCCCAGAGTCTCTCCTTTCACCACTCACCCATGCTGGGTTTTGCCTCTCCCTCCACCCTGCCCCGCCCATCCACACCCCCCTCCATTAGTGCCCATGCCTGACAATGTCCAGTATAGGTTCCCTCTCATAGAGCAAGCCTTAAACCCGATCAAAGAATGGTTCATATCTCCTGCACCATTTGTGCCACTGTTGCACCGGTGTGAAAGTAGCTTTCAGAGTTAACTACTGGATGAGACTGATGAATACGTTTCTGTTCTGGAAGCTTGTACAGCCCCTTCATCACTATGAAAATGGGCTACTGAGAATGATTCTTTGGTACCAATTTGATATTTCCATGTTCTATTGTTAAAGGATCTGGTGTCTTCAGCAATAGGGTCTTAAACATCTTATTCTTATTCTGGAAGGTAACCAATAGCATTGTCAATACTCTGCAAGGAAGGGATTGAAGGAGCCAGAGGCGTCAAGGACACCACCAGGAAATTACAGAATCAACTTACCTAGGCCCAAAGGGTCTCATAGAGACCGAACTGCTAACCAGAGAGTATGCATGGGGTGGACGTAGGCCCTCTTCACCTATGTAACAGTTGTATAGCTGTATCTTCATGTGGGACTATCTCTGACTGTATGTCCTGCCTAACTGGGATGCCTTGTCCTGGCACAATGGGAGAAGATGCACCTAGTCTACCTGCAACGTGATGTGCCAAGGTTGATTGATAGCAAAGGGAGGTCTCTCCTTTTCTGAGGAGAAGGGAAGAAGGGGTAGAATGGGGCCAGGGGAGATGAGAGGGAGGGGAAGCTGTGATAAAGTACATAAACAACTAACTAAAAAGAAGCATATATAGTTTTAAAAAAAAACAGATACTCTTAAAAAAATCTTCACTAATCAGGAAACTGGGACAGAGGGGAGGGCATCTTATTGGGACTCTAGATGAGAGAAGCATGGGAGAATGGCAAAGTTGAAGGATCCAGAGGATCCTAGGAACCTACAGGAAGAAAATTATGATAGGCAGATTTGGGCCCAGGGGTCCCACTCAAACTATGGCACCAGCCAAGGACAATACAAGCCGTAAACTTCAAACCCCTACCCAGATCTAGCCAATGGACAAGACATTCTCCACAGTAGAGTGGAGAGTGGGTTCTGACTTTTACACGTACTCTAGTGCCCCATATTTGACTGTGTTCCCTGGATGGGGAGGCCTGGCGGCACTCAGAGAAAGGATAGCAGGCTACCAAGAGGAGACTTGATACCCTATGAGCATATACAGGGGGAGGAAGTACCCCTCAGTCACAGTCATAGGGGAGGGGAGTAAGGGGAAAATGGGAGGGAGGGAGGAATGGGAGGATACAAGGGAGGGGATAACCATTGAGATGTAATATGAATAAATTAATAAAATAAAAAAGAATAAAAGATAAATTTCAATAAAAAATAATAATTTAGAAACTAGTCACACGACTTTTAAAATAAAATTGTAATTCGTATGAACTGCATCGCTAAACTCAAAAAGAGACAGTCGGGTGTCTGTAAGTTAGTGGAATTATGTCTTGGTTCCTATTCCATTCTATTGATCAACATCTGTATTTTTATGCCAGCACTGTACGCTTTTATCACTATAGCTCTGTAGCATAACTTAGAATCAGGAAAAGAAGGTGTGTGTATGAGGAGTTCTAATGTGCAAGATTATTTTACTAATTCTAAGTTTTTTTTTATTTCCATATAAAGTTTAACAATTGTTTGTTAAATTTCTTTGAAGAAACGGGTTGAAATTTTGATGAGGATTTTGTTGAATATGTAATAGGCTTCTCATACAATGGGCATTTTTAACAATCTTATTTATGCAAATCCATGAACATAGGAGATCTTTCCATTTTTCTGGTATCTTCCTCAACTTCTTTCTTCAGCATCTTAAACTTTTTGTTATACAAGTCTTTTGCATCCTTATTTAGATGTATTACAAAATATTTCTTTTGAAACTACTGTGAATGGTATGGTTTCTCTTATTTCCTCTCTCAGTATGTTTATCATTTGTATATATGAGGCTACTAATTTTGTGTGTTGATTTGTATCCTGCTACTTTGCTGAAGGTATTTATCAGCTGTAGAGGTTTCCTGGTGAAATCTTTAGGGTCTTTTATGTCTAAAATCATATCATCTACAAATAAGGATAGTTTGGCTTCTTTTTCTCATTGTATCATCTTGATCTTCACTAGGTTTGTTGCTTTAGCAAGACACAAAGCACCATGTTGAACAGAAATGTATGGAATGACCATCCTTGTATAATTCCAGATTTTAGTGGAAATGCTTTGAGTTGTTTCACTCTATTTAGAATGATGTTCACAGTGGTCTTATTGTAAATTACAAAATGCTCAAAATAGTAATTGTGCTTCCCATATTTTGATATTGATGGTGGTAGTCATACTTGATAAAAAAAAGTATCCACTTGGTACAATCATTTTTAAAATATTTATTTTAAAGGGCACTGTCTTTACTAAAGCATTAAGGCCTTTTTTTTTTTAATGTAATTGACATCTTTAAAATGCTGAACAGAAATCCTCTGGAAAAAAAATGTCAAGAAAATACTTATTTCAGTTTAAGGAGAGCTGGGAAATCCTGCCTGATAATCAAAATAACTTTTTTTTTCCAAAGTTTTCAAGGCATGTGACCCTAGGGATAAGATAATTAAACTCAATAAAGAACAAAATTAAATCATAAAAGTTGAATAAGTCAAACCATAAAATATTCAATTATTATTGCCTGTGGGGTTTGTTTTGTAAATATTTCATTCGTCATCTATATGCAGCCTCCTTGCCTTCCAGTCTTTTTAGGGCTATCTGGGGAATAAACGCAAGCCTCCCTACTCAGTCGCTTGACTTCCTTTTAGTCTTCTTATAATTTATTAAGTGACGCTTTTAGAAGCATAAGTACTTGCGTGCTTCCCTCCTCGTCGCTTTGTGTGCTGTTCCTTCACTCACAAAGTTGCTGCCATTAGCTACACAAAAGGCATCCATCAGGATGATGGCATATCTTATGCAGTTTTAGCCATAATTGTTCCTATGTACAAGTCCTTCCACTCCTGCCTCCGAGTTATTACCGGAAATGATCACCATGGCATCGCTTGCCCATGGTTGAGAGGATTTTGCTTCATTCGATTCACAGAACTCCCCAAAAGTGATCACTCTTTATCTTCCAGTTTCTAAGATAATGATAACGTAGACATTCAAGCTTATCACATAGCTTTTCTACTTGTATTTGTTTATGAAATATGAACTCAAAGTGAATACTAAGTAGGGTTTCAAATGCCTTACCTGTAAGTATAGAGGTAAAGACTGAGTCTGAATTTACTCATATGGCCTGTATCCATATGACATTGTTACTGTTTCTAATAAACATCGTGGTAGCTACTCACCACGTGATCGTGATTTGTCTGTTGCAATGTTACATGTAGATTTTTTTTCTAGTAAACCCACCTAATATGAAAGTGTTAGCATCCTTATTGTCAGCACCATTATTGATATTTTACAATAAACATGAATATATATATACTGAAAAGTTACTTAAAGTATAAACATAATTTTCCTTAATAAGCAAATCACATTTAATAGGGTAGTGAGAACTTCTTAGTCATGTGACAACTTGCTTGAAAATTTATATTTTAGTTTATTCTTTCTTTTTCATTAATTAATTTATTTAATCAATGTACAGCCTGAATGCAGCCACCTCACTCAGGCTCAGCCATTAAAGACTAGGCTCACAACCAAAAATATTTTGGCAACTTCATGATTGTCATATGTTTATTTTATTTAAAAAGATTAGTGGATATTGTAATGTCACATTTTATTCTATAGCATCTTTTTATAAATTAGTTTTCTGTATATGTGGAATTCTCACAATAAGTACCTCCCACGCGAATTGGAAACAGAAGCCACATTTTCTATTTTTTTCTCTATTGATTACTCGGAAATGTGACCTCAGTCAGTTCAACCAAGCAAACCCATACAAGACTCTTCTGAATATTGATACAATGCCTGTGCTACAGAGAGCTTTGGTTTCATTGGTATTATTAATACCAAAATGTTTAGCCAAGTTGAAATCCTAAAGTAGAAAATGCATTTATGGTTTACCAGCTTTAATCTCAGAAATACACTGTTTCTGGGCTTGCTTCTCTGTGGTGACAAGTTGGCTGCTCCTTTGGGTTCCTCCTGTGGGCATGAGCACTGTTCCCTGGGAAAAAAAACTTCTCAGTGTGCTGTCTTTCCAAGCCATTTGAAGATTCTCTGAAATCCGTAGCATCACCTAATAAGCTTTTTCTTTTTCATTTAAATTGATCGGAGTAGAGTCTGATACTTGAAACTAAATGGTTTAGCTGATAAGTGTGGCTGACTTTGTTTATAAGAACTTAAAGATTGGGTCATTTCTTTATACTCTATGATTAGAAGACCGGAGAAAAAGTCTTATTCAAGAGTAAACCAAACTCAACATTTTAGCAATAAAAAGTTGAGAAGCATTCTGAAACACTTGTGAAATAGTTATAGATGGCCACACAGAAATTTAAAGACTTCAGTTAGGAGTGCTAGACATGGCTCAGCAGCTCAGAGCATTAGCTGCTCTTCCAGGGGACCAGGATCTGGGTCCTAGAACCTAAATGGTAGCTCCCAACTGTCTGTAAATGCACTTCCAAAAGGTAAGATGCCTTCTCTGGCCTCTGTAGGTATCAAGAGAAAAGAAGTGGTACACAGACATGTTTGCAAGCAAAGCACTCATGCATATAATTTTTATATTAACAGCTTAAAGCTACAGTTACAGCAATAACAATTAAAGAGTTGATCATGAATTTGAGACAGAATAAAGAGCATAAGAGGAATAGAAGGTGGAAGGGAAAGATGTAGATGAAGTAAATATTATACTCATGTATGAAAGTCTCAAAACTATCCATTTTTAAAATAATAATAATTATAATAATAATACAGTTCCAGGAATACTTTGCTCAAATATAAAATGAAGCCTAGACATGGCTTAGTGGGTAAGGGCATTTTTAGCCAACCCTGGTGACCTGAATTTGACCCCTTAAACCCACATGGTAGGAGATAAGACAAACTCCAGCGAGATGTCCTCTTACCTCCACGTGTGAGGGCAGAGAAAAGGACCATCTATGGGAAGAGGCAACTAGCACTAAAGACCTTAGAAGAGGCTAAAGGAAGCCTGCCACTGTAGAAGCTTTGTCTAATGTGTACATATATGAGAGGAATTCAAATCGAGGCAGCATATAATGGGGGGCACAGTGCCCCAGCTAGGCATCTTACGTTGTCAAGTAAAACCTCCAGTGTTGGGAATGGGGTACAACTCGCTGAGCCATTAGCCAAAGGGATCCCATAGATCCTTTCAGGTATCAGAGACTACTGCCAAGGCTATTGTTTGCTCTCTACATGGGGCCCTACTCCTAACCAAAAAGCTATTTGCAATCTCTGATGACAAGGGTAAATTTGTTTTCTCCACTGGAGTGCCACTGGTTGTATCAACCACACTCCGGGGCAGACCCCATTCTCAGGAGTAGTTGACCAACACAAAATTAACTCCATGTTTTTGTTTTTTATTGCTTTTGTTCCAATTTGTTCAGTTTTTTGTTTGTTTGGTTGGTTTGGTTCCCCCACCACCACCCCTCTTGGTCTTACGGTTTCTTTTTTGTGCTGAATTTCATTTCATTTTCATTCTTTTTATTTTATATATGTATGTGTTTTGCCTACATATGTGTCTGTGCATATGGACATTGGGTCACCTAGGAAAGAAATCATAGGTGGGAATCAAACCCAGGTGCTCTGGACGGGACGAGCAGCCTGTGCTCTTATCAGTGAGCCATCTCCCAATTCCCTGTGTTGTTGTTGTTGTTGTTGTTGTTGTTGTTGTTGTTGTTTTTAGAGAATCATGAAGTTGCACGGGGAAGCGGAGTGTAAGGGTCAAAAGAGTTGGGGAGTGTGAAACATGATGAAAACGCATTGTATGAAAATTTTAATTTTTAAAAAGGACCAAAAATGTCTTGAAAGAATTAAAAAATTAAGATTTCAAGGAATATACTATTATTTTCTCTATTTTTCCTTTCCTTTCTTTCTTTCCTTTTTTATTTCTTCACTGTACATCCTGCTCACAGTCCCTTCCTTCCTCTCCTCCTGGTTTTACCCTCTCATCCTCCACCCCTTTCTCCACTTTCTCTTCTCCTTCCCCCGACAATTCCACAAGACTCCCGAGCTCTGCATAATGTTTGGTTGTGATCTCAGCATCTGTTTTGATGCAATGCTGGATGAAGTCTCTCAGAGGACAGTTATGCTAGGCTCCTGTCTGAAAGCATAGCAGAATATCATTAATAGTGTCAGGGATTAGCTCTCTCCAGTGGGGTGGGTCTCAGGTTGGCCAGTCATTGGTTAGGCATTCCCTCAAACTCTGTTCCATCTTTATCCCTGCACATCTTGTAGACAGGGTAAAATTGATATGAAAATGGATTTATCTCTGAGATAGTTTCAAGATTTTGCTACATATAAAGTTTCAGGCCAGCCTGTGCTACGTGAGATCCTGGCACTTCAGAGGTATCACCCAGAGATCTCTGAGCAGGAACTGACTTCTACCTTTTTTTATATATTTGTCATTATTATTATTATTATTATTATTATTATTATTATTATTATTATTATCTATTCACATTAAAACCTGATTGTAGTCACCTTGCTCTTATCTTCCTTTTCCCACCCTCCCTTCCTTTTCCATTCCATTCCCTTCCCCATGACCTCTGACAAGTAGGGTCCTCCTCCCCCACCATCTGACCATAGCCTTCTACTTAAGGACTAGTTTTCGTGATACCAAAAGGTGTCATCAAGCTTCCAAAGAAAAGAAGCAATCAGCAGTGATTTCCACCTATGATGACTCTAAACCACAAAAACAACCAGCATGGCACCATAATCCTCGAGGTATAGCAGTGGCATGAACACTTGGCTGTACCCAATCCCTATCTAATTAGGCATAAGACCTGCTCAACAAGACTTTGCTTTACCTGTATTTTTAGTTTTTAAATAAGGCAAGAAAAAAGAATCTATTCTTACCCTAGATGACCTTACTATGATGGCATCACTTTCGTGACTCACTCTAGAATTTACCTGAGGTCAGTACTTGCCAAGCCAAACCATGAAGACATTTGGTGAGAGCAACTGTGGACTTCAAAGCCTTCCCAAGTATCCTGGAATAGGACAAGGTGACTGAATCCCAGGCTGGTGGCTTTTGTTTCTCTTCTCTTTGAAAAAAAAATGGCAAGGAAGAGTCTTCCTAGATAGCTCTCATTGTAACTATAATGTGGGAACGGGGTAGGTGGGTGGGGCTGGGGACAAAAGAATTCTTTCAGGCAGTTCTTACCGAAATATCCTACTGGTAGCTACTACTTCATGAATTCTAGCCTGGATGAGACTGAATGCCAAGCTTTTATGTTTGTAATCATAATCTTTTCTGGTTAGCAATAAAGGTGTTGTATCTTCCTTCCCAGTTTTCACATCACACTTATTTAAAATGAAACAGACCATTAGCAAGGTAGGGCAGTATTTTATTTAAATACCTCTTGCTTTCAGACACTCAACTTTTGTGCATCCTTGAAATTGAGTTAATAATATGGCTTGAGACTATTTAAAACTGTGTGGTCAATCTTTTTTCCTGTGCACTCATCCTGTTTAAATTTAACTCGATTTGAAGAAAACAACGTAACCAACCTTACTCTTGCCTTGTACTCCTCATGTAAATCCCACTTCTACAAGCTAAATTGAACATATAGCTTTAATCTGACACTATATTCCCTGTCTCTTTTATGATGTGTGTGTGCTGTGGTAGTTAAATAAATCATTGTCTGAAAGCAACAGGTTGAAAACAACCTTAAAAATAATGAATTATTCACTGTAAATGCTGGAGGCTATATGTGTGTGTAGGGAACATCAGCTTTCAGTTGTGTGTGCTATTCTGGGTCAGTAGGGGTCAGTAAAGTCACTTCTTACCTTGGAAAACTGTTTAAAATAATTCAAGGATTCCTTGTTCTTTTTTCATACCATGTTTTACGTGCTGTTCCATAAATAAGTATTGCTTTTGTTAGAGAGACACACAGAAGACGCGATTAGTTCCGAATAGGCTTACTCTTGCCTTTAACAACCTAAGAGGAAGTTTTGTTTAATGCACCACTGCACATCTGATCCCCAGTGTGAGGAACAAGAGACGACCCTTTCCTGAACTCATAGAGATTCAATGACAGAAAAGTTCCAGGAAACAGGAAATTTGGCCATCCTAGTAGTGAGCCAACCACAGGCAGGGGGCCTTTCACTCCTTGAAATCTTTCTTTTTCTTTTTCTTTTTCTTTGTACTTCTGATCACTCAATCCTCTTCAATCATAGGTGCTGGCTGCCACTAACTCATGACTTTATAAAATTTAGCAGTATCAGAGGATGACCCTTCAAAATCAAGGTTTCTGTCTCTGATAATACTCTTTGCAGAAGAAAAATCTGAATTTTGTCCATCCTGGTTGCCAACACATGGTTGACAAGTTTATCTGGACTTATCTATGTAGGTTATAAGTTGACCAGCCTCTCAATACTGGACTCAATAACAAGTCTCCTGTCCAGCGTTTAGAAGAGCAGTCTATGTATTTGTACATATGTTATATTAGCAAATTCTCCTGTGCTGTGTAAGCTCACTGAGAAGCTGGCTCTAGAAGCAAGAATTTTGCCTTCCCACTTTAGATTCAAGCATGTTTGCTCCAAAGTGTCCTCCAAAGCATCTTGTCCTGAGTCATCTCATTCTCTGACTCTGTGACAGAAAGAAAAGACAACGAAACACCTTGCGAGTGAAGACTTTGTGCCCATAAGTACAGGTAAGGGGTAGAGTACTTGCAATAGAAGATGTTATTCATCATCTCAGAAATAAAGATGTCTGTAGTAAAAACAGCTCAACCATGGGAAGGATAGAAAGGACTCTCTGCCCAAGACAGTTCTCAACCAGCAATTCCAATACAATAGTTTTAACAGGGCCTTCCTGGTGTATTTATGCAGGATGTTAAAACAAAGATTAGGTGCTGGTGTTTCTTTCCATGCCTGTTTCTTCTATCTAGCACTTGCACACACTCAAAACCAAAATAGCAGGTATGGCAGATCGTTCTCTGGCCTTTCTAAGCAACAAACAAATGACAACACAAAGAATTTTGACTGTCTTGTATTTTTTATAAAATTTGCCTGGGAACTTAGAAAGCATCATGGTTTAACAATATGTACACAGGTAATGGTAATCTATTACATTATAGCGTGTATAAAGTTTGAATTCAGCTCTCTTTAAATAAGATAGCAATTTGTTGTTATTCTTACTGTATCTTATATTAAAAGGAAAGTAAAACTAAGTAAAAAAAAAAAGAAATGTAAAAAATAAATAAGAATAGATATATCTTTAGTAAAGGATTTTGTATCATGATTAAGATGGTGGTTGTTTCTCACAAAATAGAAAAGAAAGATAAAAAGCCTAAACAAGTTACCAAGGTCTGAATAAGTTGTGGTGGTAAAATTTCTAAGGCCAGAATGCCAATTCATAAATATCAAATCTCCTTAATTTTCAATAAGGTTATTTGAAGGTCTATTTAATGTGGACAGAACAATTAAAAGAGTCAATATTTTGCTCCATACACTCCAAGACCAGCTTGGTCCCAGTAAAATCTGGGACATGTCTCAAAATGTCTTAGAACCCTAAGGAGCCACCTGCCCTCTCATTCAGGGAGACCATAGATTTTCATCCACAGGAACTCTAATCAGTGTCCCGTTTACAAAACAAGGGTCAACACAGCGGTGTTGTTGAATATTTATTCTTTCTAGAGTAATTTCCTAATCCCAAGCTGGCTCCCCAATAATTGAGTCAGAGACAAACTGAGTTATTTAAACAGGCTTAAGCACAATAATTGAGCAGGTACAATTTACACTAATTTTCTTAGCTAGTCTGGCTACCTCCCAGCTGCACTTCCTAAGTTACTTGCCAATACATCCTCCTGTCTGGGCTAGATCAGCTCCATCAGGCCACATTCTTTCTCTCCATCTTCTTCTCCTTCTCTCTCCTCTTTCCCTGGCCTCCTAGTCTCTCCTTCAAACCCCAAGGCTGGAAACCAAAGCCCTGCCTGCTTCTCTTCTGTCCAGTAACAGGCTGCCTAGCCTCTTTATTAACCAGAGATCATCGGAGAGCAAACTATCACAACAAAGACAAGGGTATGTGAAAAGGCACTCATCTAGACTGCAACCCGATCTTGGAGCCCAGAATTTAGCATTTGGATACACAGCACCAGACCAATCCCCAACACAAAGGAAAAATTTCTTCATTCTTCTTAGTAAAGTCATGGTTCAAGTAAAACTACCTTTGACTTATTTTCATGTAAATGGAATAACCAGTAAAAGGAAGATAAAGGAGCCAGAGGCTCCCCTGTAGCCCAACTTATCTCTAAGGACCAGGTATTCAATTCACCTAAACAATGAAAAAAAAAAAACCAGCTTATTTTTTTCTCCAGCATATTTCTAAGTAATCAACAGGAAATTTTAACCAAAATGTATAATCATTGGTTAAGTTTCACAGCTCGAGGGGCCGCACTCCCCAGACATTAGACTTAAATGCATATGAGATGTTATATAGACAGCTATTTCTCAGTAATAATTTTCTTCTTGATAAGAAAAAATAGTGACCAGGATATAGGACATCATGACCTTGACTCAAGTCAACACTGAAGAAGCACTTACCTGCATCTGAGAAAACCAGGCCTACCCTCTTAAATGCTTAGGTCAATTCTAAGTGTGTTCCGACTATAAACACGTACTGTCTGGAAGATTGCTTCTTACAGTGCACCCTACCCATGCATGTTCCCACATTAAGTGAAGTTGTCAGATAATCTGTTATCAAACTCACAGGTTTAGGGGGTAGATTGTGGTACTCATGGAGCCAGTGGAATTATGTTGATTTCTCAGATTGGCACTTAGATGCTCATGTCTGGTTGTACCTCAACTTTAAACTACTTCTGTTCTAACATCTCCAGGCATTTGCCTCTTTATACAGGAGCCTGGTGCAATGAACAGCTGATAACAGTTACAGTTGATCTGTCAACCAAAACTCATGTCAGGGGCTGGAGGGATGGCTCAGCGGTTAAGAGCACTGACTGTTTTTCCAAAGGACCTGGGTTCAATTCCCAGCACACATATGGCAGCTCACACCTGTTTGTAACTCCAAGATCTGACACCCTCACACATACATATATGCAGTGAAAACACCAATGCATATAAAATAAAAATAAATACATTATTTTTAAAAACCAAAAAACATGCCAATCTGGATTTAAGTAAACCATTTCTCTGACCTCAACTCTTGATGTTCCCCTCAAAAAAGGGGGTTGCTTTTTTTGAGACAGGGTTTCTCTGTGTAGCCTTGGCTATACTGGACGCACTTTGAAGACCAGGCTGGCCTCAAACTCACAGCAATCCACCTGCCTCTGCCCAGCGGTGACTTTTTTAAATATTGTCATTTTCTAACAGGTTTGTAGTCAAACTACGTGTCTGAGTCTTCCATCTTGTGTTGGGTCCCAGCCCACAGGAAAAATCGAATCAGGGTTCACCTGAAAGAGGGAGTAGGGATTGAAAGTAAGATACAGAGACCCGAGAAATAACGAATCAAGTCAGGAAATTTCTGATCAAGATTCACTTCATTGCCGCCGAGTAGCAGGAACAAGGTCAACAGGACCTGTTCTTATCTCACTCACCCTAGCCCCCAGGCAAGAACGCAATAGCCTAAATCGCTCCTTGTAGAACTTCCTAGTTCTCTGAGTAGTTCCTTGTAAGAACTTCCTAGATCCTCTGGGTGGTTCCAAGTTGAGACTTCTCTACTTCTTTCAAAGGTAAATAGTCCTAGGATAGCCTAGAACACAATACCTTGTGGTGGGGTAAAACTCAGCAACTCAAAGGTCACAGCATACAACCTAAGCACAGGATTTCTGACATGGCAGAATTTGGCATGGCTCTCCACAATCTTGTAACACATGGACAACAAGGCCGTAAAAATCTACTACAGGGAGAAGGGGAATCTAATTCCAGCTAAGGAATCCCAGTATTCCCAGTTTAGGAGCTCAGCCTAAGCATGCTCCGGCACCAGAGGAAGGTCCAGGCTTCCCCATTTAGGTTTCAATTAATCTGGCTCTGGAACCTTTCTCTAGGCATACGGCCAGTGGCTCCAGGCACCAGACAGCTAATAGACAGGCTTAAACAGGGAAGACTCTCTCTCTCTCTCTCTCTCTCTCTCTCTCTCTCTCTCTCTCTCTCTCTCTCTCTCTCTCTCTCTCTCTCTCTCTCTCTCTCTCTCTCTCTCTCCTCTCTCTCTCTCCAGTCAACTTTGATGGAGACTTGTGGTAGCACAAGATCCTAAGAATAGTGACAGTTGAGTGCTCAACACCAATAAGTCACCAATCTGCAAAAGAGACTGTAAGACCCCCAGCACGGTGGTCTTAACGTGGAGACCCCCACCAAGAACCAGCGAGACCAAGGTTTTGGTTGCAACACACAAGAGGCTTTATTGTAGGGGGTCGGGTACCCGGGCGTCTCAGTCTCTGGAGAGGCTGGCGCGCCGAGCGAGTCTTTCGGGGGCCTTTTATAGGGATTTTAGCGGGAAGCGCGGGTACAGAAGCGAGAAGCATAGTTACAGGGCTCTGATTGGTAAATTTAAATGAGGTGAGGTTATGGCCCGGTCATCAGATGGGCTCTAGGAACAGGGGAGTTTACCCGTTCTCTGGGCCAGGTGGCCGACCATAAATATCTTGTTTGACAAGGACAAACTGTTTTTGTTATCTCAGCATGCTTTTATCTTTCTCCTCTGGGCCCCAGGCCTCATCTTATCCCGGGAACCTATTATTCTAGTCTTGCCTTGCAAGATAGCGTTACTGCTGCTATGCTTGCTATGGCGGGTGCACAGGGGAGGGGGTCTTACAGAGACAGGTAGAGATCAGGAGGTTGCTTGATGGGGTGGAAATGATGCCACCATGATGAGGTTGTCTTGAGTAACAATAATGGGGTCTTTTTCTCTTTGTTTTATTTTTTTATTTTATATATTTTATTATTTATTCATTTATTTATTTTATATTTTATTCTTTATTTAAAGAATAAAAAGACAAAAGAGGCACGTTCTCAGCACTAAGTTGAGTTTTACTGAAATCATAGATGGGGGTAGGGGAGGAACTCCTGAGTTTTGTCTGTGAAACCAGCGTTTTGTGATTTTGGAGGAGGGATGTTTCCTTTATCCTTCAGAATTGGCTGTTTGGGACTGGATAACCCAGATAAAGAAAGGAAGGTACATTGGTTAGCGTAAAATTTAACTGAGTTCATAATTACAAAGTATTAAGAATTGCAGCTGCCACACAGTGTACACTCTTGTTGTCACTGTACTCAAAACGTATTTATTTCAGCATCTAAACATCACATACATAGTTTTCCCATGCCATTCCATATCAGTAGATACCCTGTCCAGAAGCCTGTTGCTAACCAAGCAGACGGTGCAGAGATGTGCAAGTGCCTGAGCCAGCACGACTAACCAGCAGTTTCTGAAAGACTGAAGTCAGAACGGTCTGAACCCAGGAGGCAAGCTCCTTTCCAAAAATCCCTCAGTACATCTTGACATGTCTGTTTACTGAGACTCTGGGCTCCAGGCTTATGTGCCATACTATCTCAATATCAGAAAACTCATAGCAACAGCACAGAGATCGTGTAGAGCATCCAGAGATTAGAATGGCAAAGACCTGGAGTGACAAGATAGCAACACACAGAAGTCTTGTTCTGGTACAGATTGAGTCTAGGAAAAACACTTAAATATATCCCATTATGTTATACAGTGATTACAATATCTGGTATAGCTTGCATGACATATTTAACAATTATGACCGTTTTTCTTCTAATTTGCATTAGAACCTTTAAAAACATTGGGTTTTCTCCCTACATAAAGTTTCTACTCTCCTGTACAATATCTACTACATATTCCTGTGAGCACTCTTCTTCCCCTGAACTCTAATGTAAAACAATGCTCCAGGTTTTCCCGAATGTAATGGCTAAGTCTACCGACGGTGTTTTTAATGAGTCTAACAATACTGTGCTTTCGATTTAGGCTCTCTGTAATAAAACAGGGCATCCAAGCATGTAAAAGTTTAAAGCCCTGTAGTCAAAACTAGAAGACCTATATGTGAGGAAAGTCCTGCTACCTCCTACTGAGAAGACCTTTCTAAGTCATGTGATCTTTGGAGACCTCAATTCCCACGTAATAAAAACGAGAATTACTGCATTTATGGCTGTACAGAATTATTTTAAGAACTCAATACAATAAAACGTGAAAGCGTTTTAAAAGCTGTAAACTGTTATGCACCCAGCATCAATCTGCAGCCATATGTCATCCACATCCTTTCAAATGATCATTCCCCAAATTAATATCGCCTCATCCTCTCCAGAGAAGTGCACACTCCTGTGCATGAAGGCATCTTTGAAATTTACCAGTAACTATGTGCAATTTTGTGGAATCCTTTGTTTGTTTGTTTTTTAACAGGAAAACCTACTTTAGTGCTTCATGGTTTTCTTAGGGGATGCATCATTACAGTAGAATACCACAGAGTGAGTAATTCATAAATAGAGGTTTGTTTCTTACAATTCTGGAAGCTGCAAAGTCCCAAATCAAGAGGTTTCAGATGACATAGACATCCTTGCTGCATCCACCCATGATGAGATGAAGTGCAACGAAGGTTGATTTGCTGAGGAGGTGGGCAGTCTACGTATGGAAATTAAAGTATATTTCGTCTTACAATGTATTTCTAGGTTAAAATAAACACTTACCAGTGTCTATTTGTTATGTAAAACTCTGAAAGGCAGTAAAAATAACAACTACCGTCCATTAACGTGTATGTCTGTGTGTGTGTGTGTGTGTGTGTGTGTGTGTGTGTGTGTGTGTGTGTTCCTTGTTTCCTGAGTTTGATCATTCACTCTCAGTTAACTCCCCATTCTACAGAAATAGATGTATAGAAAAAAATGATGACAAATCACATAATGCTATGCATTTTCAAATTTAAGCTCTAATTACATTTGTTTGTTTACTATTTGTTATATGCGTGTAGTCATGCATGTCACAGTGCATACATTAAGGCCAGGGATAACTCACGTGAGTAATTTCTCTCCTTCCACCCTCTGGGCTCTGAGGATCAAATTCATGTTGTCAGGCTTCATGGCAAGTGGATCCATTAGTATTCTTTTTTAGATATTTGAGAGCTACACTTGTTAGTTTTCTAGGGGTTTTGTATTAATAGGTTCACATGGTCCTTTAAAGAGATGTAAATTGTTATCTCAAAGAATTGAAGCTAGGAGTCAAGGTGTCTGCAGGACCCTATTCCCTCAGGGACTATTAAGCCCCACATGAAGACTGCCATGAAGACTGGTGGATCTGGACCCAGGGGAGCCTGCACAAACTGTTGCGTGAACCAAGGACAATACATGCAGTAAACCTAGACCCCCTGTCCAGATCTAGCCAACAGACAGTTCATTCTCCATGATTGTGGGGAGAACAAGGACTGCCCCTGACATGAACTCTGGTGTCCCCAGTTTGATTACTTCCCCTTGGTGGGGAGGATGGGGGGGGGGGCACACAGAGTAAGGGAAGGCAGGCTATCCGCAGGAGACCTGATAGGCTGTGGTCATATGGTAGAGGAGGAGGTCCCTTCTGTCAGAGGTCTAGGGGAGGGGAATAGGGCCAAAGGGAGAAGGATGGTGGGAATGGGAAGATACAAGTAAGGGGATAACAATTAGGATGTAATCTGAATAAATTATAACAATAAAAAAATAAAGTTAGCACTCCACATTAAAAAAAAGAAAACACTTCTTCCTTGACTCTTACCGATATTTGATAGACAAGGATATCATGACTTTGCTTACAGCCTCAGAATGACTGTCTCTTCATATCTGCTCATACGCTGTCATGATCTCTCCCCTCTGTTACAACTATTTCTAGTTATAGAGGTTAATTAGTTCATTCTAGCTTCACTACATCTGTGAAGACCTAATTGCTAAGTGAGGGCACATTCATAAGTATTGATTAATAGAATTTCAACATATCTTTTACAGAGACATATTTGAACCCCCATATCCAAGGTATATACTGCCCTCGATTGCATATCTTATTCTGTATTTTCTATTACATGTGATAACATATAAATTTTCAATTCATATCTGTCCTTATATATACACAAGTGCAGACAGTCAGACAGATAGGTAGGTAGAGGGTATTAGTTACTTTACATTGTAACTAGAGTAGTTCACTGGAACAAATTTAAGATGCGAGAGTTATTTGAATGATAGTTTCAGAGGGTCTCAGTGCATGGTGATAGCAGAAATATGGCAATTTGGTGGCAGTGGAAGAAAGCAATGAAGACGCCTCATATCATAGCAGACAAGAATGCAAATAATAACTAGAATCAGGGTCAAGGCTATAATTTTCATAAGCCATCCATAGTGACCTTCCTCTGCCAGTCCTACCTCCTAAGACTGCCATAGCATCCTGAAACAGCACAACCAGTCAGGAAATAAGCCTTCAATACACGGAGAAGGAACAGGTATGAAATCTCATTGGCAGTAACATGTCACAAGTTCCCAGTTCAACTCATAACTCATGAAAGATTTATTCTAGACTGCCTAACAGCCACATGAAGCAATATACAGGAAGAACTATAAGAATGTGTGGCTAGGTTGGAGAGATGGCTCAGTGGTTAAGAGCACCACCTGCTCTTCCAGAGGTCCTGAGTTCAATTCCCAGCAACCACATGGTGGCTCATAACCATCTATAATGTGATCTGATGCCCTCTTCAGCAGATAAAGCACTCATATACAATAAATAAAATAAATAAATCTTTAAAAAAAAAAAAGAATGTGTGGCTACGTTATCAAAAAGTGTGTGCGGCCCGTGTGTGATTTGGTTTTTGCAAATGCGATTCCAAGTCATAAATAAATGCACATTGATTAATTATTGTTTGAAGACCCAAGTACAAAATTCTTATGTAAGTTATATTTGTATGAAGAGTTTCGTGGCTGGTCCAAAGGTAGTGAGTTATCACAATTGATTGTTCACAGTCAGTTGCAGATCGAACTCCTGGTCTTCACTTTCCCCCCCTTCTCACTACTGCACTTGACTAGTCTTTAAAAAAAAAAGTTTCTTTTTTTAATGTATTAGTTCTTTAAGAGTTCCATCCAACTTGTTGTGATTGTCTCCCCTGACCTCTTCCCCAATTCTTTCCATATCCATCCCTACTTTCCTACCAACCTAACTTTTCATCTTTTTAGTATCATCTTCAGCCAAATAAAAGATCAATTTCTGCTGCTCAGATACTTTCGGATGTGTGGCCTCTACTGGAGCACAGTCAACTTAAAGGGGCTACACACTTAGATAAAAACTGCCTATTCCTCCCCCAGAAGCTAACAATTACCCATGACTTCATAGACAGGAGACTCCATGCCTTGGAGCCATATACAAGTTCCACTTAGGACTAAGCATTCAGAAGTCTCTTATTTCCTGTACCTCTGCCAGTTATGGATTTCTGTATTGGTCACTCTCTACTGCAAATAAAAGCTTCTCAGATGAGGGTTAATAGATAGATCGATCTCTGGAAGTGACGATACACCATTAACAGTCAGTTTAATACTGTGTCCATTAAGGAGACTAGTAGGATATTCTTCCCTAAGCCCTGTGGATTATGTAGCCACATATTCTTTATTCAATAATGGTGCCAAGTACACATTTCATCATGTGAAGTGACACTTACAGGCAATCCAAAAATAAGTGGCTACCCCTGTGATGTTCACATCACTATTACACTAGTGGCCATATCTTGCGAGGTCTGTCACTGTTGTAGCTTACAGTGTTCCCAGCTGGGTGAGATTACTTTTTTTTTCCAGTAGCATGGATAGTATCTTCCAGCACTATAAAAGATAGTCAGTGCCTATGAAAGCTTCATTTGAGTGACAGTTAGATTTTCTCATGTTCTATAACTTAAGTATGTGGTATTGTATTGTTTTTAGCATACATAGATAGTGTTGTAAGCTTTCTTCTTATGACTACTTTCATTTTTTGGTATGTTGTGTTTCATGTTCATTATATTTTGGGTTTTTTTAATTTACTTCTTGATTTTTTTCCTTCTTGTCCAGCTTTCTAGACAAAAAACGTCAATATTCTTTCATCTTTCTAATGATTACATGTCTTTTTTGTTCTAAGAAAAATCTCTAACACATTATTAAATTACACAGGTCAAAAAAATCTATTTTTAAAAAGATATATTCTCATGTTTAATCAGTATCAGGTGATATTACTTGGGTGCTTCTGGACACAAGATGTCACTCAGGATTTTGCAGTCCTCATGGGTCTGTGGTACAGAGTAGCATCCATGACTCTGGCATTGGCAGGATCCCTCTCTGTTCATGAGATAGGACCTGCTTTCATCACAATCATTGGTCCAATTATGAGAATTTGAAATTGATCCCAAGAGCCTTGAGGTCAGCAAGTCATTAGCGGCTTACCTTAGCAATAGCTATGCATGGTGCTAGAAACATAGAGCTGAGATGAATTGAGGGAACGAAACCAATGCCTTCGGGTATTGGAAGCTGCATCATCCTACAACACAGCCAGAGTAGAGACTTTTAATGATGCATATTTGAAAACAGTTTTTTATCCTGAGGTCAGATCACAAAGGAAAAAAAAAAGGCTAATTGCTAAATGAATGATAAACTCCACAGAAACACAGCTATGATCCACAAATTACCTATTCTGGACAGGAGGACAGCATGTAACCATGGGCACAAAAATAGAGACAGATGGCACTGTGTATTTCACTAAAGACAAAAGAACAGTCATAGTGAAAACCTGGCTTTTCTTTTGTTAGTCATAAATGTTATCATAGCTGTGAGGGGAAAAACACTCTTCTTGCTATTTTTGTCTACCAGATATCTGATAACTTCAGTACTGAACAGTGTGTCATTTAATAATATCGTTTGTCTTATAGAGAAGAGAAGCTAAAAGCATCCTATGTAAAAGCTGCTATTGGATCTCTCAAATGCTAGGGAAAAAAATAATTAAAAAGACAATACACATATCTCTGGAGGAAATAGGTTCAATTTTGGTATATCCTAATGATTGAATTCTTAGAAACGTCTTCATATTTTTATTTTAAGAATTTGCTTTACTTTTTATGGTATGTGAGTGTGTGTGTGTGTGTGTGTTTCTTTGTTGTGTTTTGCAGATCTGTTGGGAGTGGGGTTATCTTTCAATTTTGACTTCTTCTAAGCCTATTTTGGGATATTGTTATCTTTCCCTCTTCCTAGAGGGATATCTGCATAAAATTCAGCTATGTGGACTGGCAAAACTTGGTATTTATTGTCAAATGGAGTGGTTAAAAAGATTCTGTCTTGAAATCGTGTCAATAGGATGAAATGTTGGGCTGTATGCTAAGCACCAAAGCAAATAGATGGAGTCAAAACCCTGGTCATGTTGAATTTCATGAACCTTCTGGGTGCAGGATACGAAACATCAGACCCACTGAGATCTGTCTACAATCTGGGAACTGTGGTTAGAGAGCTGAAGGTCTGAAGTAACCTCTGAGGAAAATTCAATGTAGACTGTATACTACAGTGAGCCCTGGAACCTCAGAAGTCAAAACTCCACACACATGCTGATTTTAGAGACCACCAGAAGAAAATCAGCAGTCTTTCAGAGGACTCTGGGCATGCTGCAGCAGATGTTTAGGCCTTGCAGTGACCTCTGGGGACAGTGTGCTGGAGTCCTGGTCATAGGATGCTCTGCATCCCCCTAGAAGTCAGAAGGCTGGTGGCTTGGTAATATAGGAACCGGAGGCCTGAATTTTTAGACCTCTCTGGTCCTGAAGACACCAGAAATACTGAGTGTGGTGGTACTTGACATTAATTCCAACACTCAAGAGGCAGAGACAGGCAGATCTCTATGAATCCAAAGCCACCTTGGTCTACACAGCAAATTCCAAGACAGTGAGGGCTGCACAAAGAGACTGTCTAAAATATTATTAAGTGTTTTATCAAAAAAAGGCAAAAAAAAAAAAACAGTAGCTTGGTTGCCTTGGTTGCCTGGTCCCACAGAGGTCTGAATGCTCAGTGCCAAAATATGAATTTTAAAGGAGAAATGCTACATACTGACTATTGACAACATAAACAGAAGACGTCAAGTTAAAATCCATTTCTAGCTAGCTATCTTTAGAATTTTTAATAAGTCAGTAAGAAAAATAATTAGAAATGCAGATTAAAGTGCCTAAATAATATGAATAGATCACTTATCAAGAGAATCTTGAAATGCCCACAGTTTCAAAAATGATCCTCAAAAATGATGAACTACAAACATCAGAGTCAAAAAAAAAAAAAGTTCAAGTCTGACATTCTAAGTACCAATGTAGATTCAGGGAACTAATTGTATGACTATTTAAAACATGAGGGCTCTAAAAATAATTTGCAAATATAAAATGACATTGAATGTTCCTTTATAGGACCGGTTCTATAGTTGGGTATATTTGCGTGTATGTGTGTATATGTGTGTGTGTGTGTGTGTGTGTGTGTGTGTGTGTGTGTGTGTGTGTGTGTGTAACATTGTGATTAAATAGGAAGCAAACATACAATGGCATATTTGTATTGTGGGATATTACATTAAATATAACAAAAAATCTTACAAAGACTAAAACTTCAGTGCTAGGAATATGGCTCAATGGGTAAAAAGCTTGTTTCACTAGCATTTGGACTTGAGTTCAACTCCCTAGCACAAATGTCAAAATAGAAAAGAACTCAGACGTGGGGGGAAATGTACCTTTAATCTCAATAGAGAAGGCTCTTAGCCAACTGGTGTGTTTCAGTCTCAGTGAGACACTGTGTCTCAAATACTAAGTTAGAGAATGAGACTCAACACTAAACACTGACTTCACAGACGCCGTCTCCACTGCCATGCCACCTACCCATCACACACGTGCTCCATGCAAAGTATAAAAATATTTTAAAGCTGGAACATATGAAGGCTTTAGTTGCAATAAGCACAGAAGAAAATTAAGGGAGAATAAGTTATGTTAAAATATGCTATTTTTGATATCATAAATGTATTATGCTAGCATAACAGAAACTATTTATGGTTACATAGCTATGTATTACATTATTAAAAAGAATAAAAATTCCCCGAACATTAGGGGTTGAAAAGAGAGAAGGAGGGGATATAGAAATATATAGAAATGATAGGACGAAAAGTAGATTAGTGAATCTACTAAAGTTAATGCCTTAATTATTACTCACAAGGTTATTTTTAATTCACTGGTATAGAATTTTGTATATTGATGCAAAGAAGTTTAATTTTGATATATTGGTATAGAATTCAAATTTAAGATTATTATTCATATACATTATATGTGTGTTTGTATAAATATATATTATATACATAATATATATACTGTAATATGAAGTATTATGACCTACAACCCAACTATAATACAGGTTTACTTCTAATAAATTGAAAGTGCTATTGCAGGCTGCTTAGTATAATTAAGTAATACAAGTTAATTGTTAGTTGGCTAAATCAGGGTTAAGTCAATTGCTTATCTATTTCTATCACAAGAATATACATCCTAAGTTTAACAAATAAATATGATTCTATAGGTAGATAAGGTAAAATAGTTATATAAGGTCTTCAAAAACCTCAGAGACCTACAGAATATGGCATTTAAAGATGATTTTATTAGTTTAAAGATTCTTTGGCAATAAGGCAGGTTAATTCCTGGCAACACCCAGCCTACTCAAAAAAAATAATAAGCATCAATGAACCTGCTTATGGAGATGGCTTCAAATGTGGCGAACAAGCCACTGGGCAAAATGTCCTCATTTCAGCTACAGACAGAATTCTGCCTAAATACGGGCAATCTTGGATGCAGGCAGAGTCAATGGCCAAACTCTGCCAAGACAGGGTAAGCAATTCTTCAATAGTTCCTGTCTCACAAATATGTCTGTCAGATATACTGGGCTAGAAGGCTGAAGATGATGCCCCAATGTTTTAGAGAGTTTTGGGATAACTGTTTAGGCATCAAACTGTCCCTGTTATTTTCTCATTTTGGAAGCTACTTACCTGTACTTCCTGTCTACCAAGATAATTAATTTTATTCCTTCTGAAGTCTCTGATGGGTTGAAGACCAGATAGTTTAGTTTTACAATGAAGCTTAGCTGTTTTGGGGTTAAGATGTTTTTAGATTTAGATAGATGTTTTAAGTTGATAAATATGAGATATTAAAAATATTTACATTCAGAATATTTATATTCACCAAGATAGGAAAGATGTTCTCTTCAAGGTTGCCAAATACAAATAGCAAAAACATTATGAATGTAACATTTATATGATTCCTGATTCTTTCATGGTTCTTCTTGCTGTAGATTAAGTTATTGTATATATGTGTAATAATATAAGTGTATTTGTAAAAATAAATAAATAAATAAAATACTCCTAACAAAGGGAGAAATGTGCAATGAATTAAGAGAAGGAAAAGTAACCCCCAAACAGTCACTAGTGACCAGCACATCCTGTGGGGGGGGGGGGAAGACTCAACAAAAAACCATTAGTAGCCAATAAAAATTTCTCTAAAATAGACCAAATTATTTAACACAAAGCAAGTCTTATAAACACAAGAAGGCAGAAATGAGCTACAAGAAGATGGAAATGATGGAATGACTTCTTACAACTAGTAAGAAGGAAAAGCTAGTAGCAAGAAAACTTTTTATTAAAAAAAAATAAACATTTATGGAGAATGACAATATATTATTGACCAATAATGTGGATGTAACCATAACTGGGGATAGTGCACAGACATCAGTAAGTCTGAAGGCTGGCGTTCTGCCCCCACATACCTCAGATACCAAGGGGTGGCCACGATTCTGACTATATGGTGTCAGTGGTGATGAGTGTGCAGACCCAGCCAAGTTTCTGCTTGCACATCACTAACCCAAGATCATCTCAGAAACTTCGTTTGACGCTCAGCACTAAGTATCAGTATTCCGCACAGCAGACTTTCATGCAGATATTCCTTTAGGAAGAATCACAGGAAACAAAGCACCCAAATAGACTAGGAAGAACAGGAACCAAAATCTGAAGGAGAAGCCTGCGCTCCAACAGATGCACAAAGTACATCAAAGATACAAGAGTATGGCACACCCACCATCTAAGATCCATCCCCAACTGCCCATCTCTCCCTATATGGGAACCCAAAACTAAAGAGCAAGCTGAAATGTCTGTGAAAGAATATAGAGTTGCACTTTCTTTTGATAATTAATCATCATAGAGAGGATTCAAACAAATGAATACATGAGTTAAGGAGACCTGTGCAAGCCCTTGACAAGATAATATCAAAAGCTAAAGAAACAGTAAGTTGCAGGTATCCTGGCTAGTTTTTACCACAACTTAACCCAAGGTAGGGTCATGTGAGAAGAAGAAATTTTAATTGGCAAAATGCTCCCTTATAAGACAAGCCTATAGGCAAGCTTGTAGGATGTTTTCTTGATGGATGATATATGCCCAGCCCATTGTAGGTAGTGTCACACTTGGGCAGATGGTCCTGGGGTGTATAAGAAAGCAGGTTGAGCAAGCCATGAGGAGCAAGCCAGACAGAAGCCTCTTTTACACCTTCCACAACAATTCTTGCCTCAAGGTTTCATCCCTGCTTTGAGTTTCTGCCCTGGTGTTCCTCATTGATGGACTGTGATATTAAAATTTTAGGCTGAAATATGGCCTATCCTCCCCCAAAGTTACTTTTGGACATGCTTTTTTGTCACAGCAATATAAACCCTAACTACAACAAGAAGCCAAGTTATTTTCGTTCCTACTTCATAACTGTAATTTTGCTACCACTATGAGTCATAAAAAAAAATGTGTGATATGCAGGATATCCAATATGTGAATATCCAATACCCAATACTGGATCCCTGTGAAAGGATCATTCTACCCCCAAAAGAGTCACAGCCTACAGGTTGAGACCTGTTGATATAGTCAATGAAACAAAATAAAATAAAATAAAATAAACACAACTGACACCATCATTAACAGACAAGACCATGAAAACAAAGTTCAGGGATGGAGGACAAAGTTGAGGCAATCATACAAATAGACATTTATAAGAGGAAAAAAAAGCAAAGAACGTGAATGATACCTTCAAGAAGTTTAGGGTACATTCGAGAGGCCACGCTTGTGAATCCATGGTGTAGAAGAGCAGAAATAAAAGAAAATGGAATGAACAAATCAGTTAGTGAAATTACAGCAAAAAAATCCCCAAATTAGCACAAAGATATAGCCATAAAAATGCAAGAAGTATAAAACATTCAAAATATACACAACCAGAAAAGAAATTCTCCATGAACCAGCATAGTCAGGATGTCAACATGTAAAGTAGGGGAGTAACTCTAAAAGCAGTGCAACCAAAAAGTCAACTCGCAGACAAAAGCAGAAATACCAGAGCATCCCCAAACTTATTTCAGGAACAGAAAAAGTCCAAAGAGCACAGAATGAAATACTTCAAGGTCTGAAATTAAACAGCTGTGGACCAAGCATGTTAAACTCTGCACAAATTTAAAAATAGAATCCAGAAATTCTTATAAAACCACGAAAGACCATAAACAGCCAAAGCAAGCCTAAGGAGTAAAAATGCTACTGTAGGCATTGCAATACCCAACTTCAAATTATACTCCAGCCGAGTGCAGTGGCGCACGCCTCTAATCCCCGCACTCAGGGAAGCAAAGACAGGCAGATCTCTGTGAGTTCGAGACCAGCCTGGTCTACAAAGCAAGTCCAGGACAGTCAAGGCTACACAGAGAAAGCCTGTCTCAGAAAAAAAAAACTGTAATACATAATATAGTGATAAGATAGCCTAGTACTAACAGAAAAAAAAATAGATAGACTAAAGGAATAGGATATAAGATCCAGAAATAAAATTTAAAGGCTACACTAGCCGGCCAGTGGTGATGCACACCTTTAATCTCAGCACTCGGGCTACAAAGTCCAGGACAGCCAAGGCTACACAAAGAAACTTGTCTCAAAAAACCAAAAAAAAAAAAAAAGCTACACTCAATTTTTGACAAAGAAGGTAAGAACCTACATTTGAAAACAGAAAGCTTATTCAACAAAGAGTGCTGACAAAACTGAATATCTACCTGCAAAAGAATGAAATTAGATTCGTATCTGTCTTGTACAAGAATCAATTTGAAATAGACGAGAGACCTTAATTTAAAACCTGAAATGCTGAAACAGCTACAAGAAATTATAGGGGATTCTCTCCAAGATATTGATATAGGCAATGAATAGAACAACAAACACAAAAAAAGGACTTATCTCTGCGTATCAAGAGATGGAACTACATGGAAAGAAAAAGTTTCTACATACCAAAAACGAAAAACAAAAACTATCAACAGGGCAAACAAACAGCCTGCATATTGGGAGAAATATAGTTCATACAGGGGACTAATATCTAAAAATTTATAAATAATTGCAAAAATTAAGTATCAAGGAAATAAAATCAACAAATTGGTTAATGAATTGAACAGCTTTCAAAGAAGAAACTCAATTGGCTAATAACTGTTTTAAAAATCATTCAGGATCCGTTTCCACCAGATAAATGTAAATTATAACTACTTTGAGACACTGCCTTACCAAAATAAAAATGGCTACGATCAAAAAAAAAAAAATGACAACAAATGTTGGGGAGGAAATGGAGAAAGAGGGACCCTTATTCACTGCTGGTGCGGGGGCAAGTTAATAGGCCATAATGGAGATCAGTTTGGAGCCTCCTCAAAAAATTAAAAACAGAGCTACCACATGACTCAGCTATTTCACCCCTATGCATAAGCCTGGAGAACTCCATACCTTACCACAAAGATGTGGGAATCACCCAAAGGCTTTATAAGCAGACAAACAGATACTGAAAATCTGGTACTTATATTAAATAGAATACTATTCACCTCTTGTCTTAGTTCAAGTTTCAATCGCTTGATAAAAAAAAAACACCATGACTGAAGGCAAGCTGGGAAGGAAAGAGCTTATTTCTTAACTCAGGACTACTAACCTCTAGGTTACCCACACTCCCTAGCACAGATCTCCTCCCCAACATTTCAT
Source organism: Acomys minous (assembly GCF_964271855.1). NCBI lineage: Eukaryota > Metazoa > Chordata > Mammalia > Rodentia > Muridae > Acomys > Acomys minous. The sequence continues at coordinate 31,785,875 of NC_140495.1, forward strand.
TTTCCCATTTGCCCTGCAGCTGCTTTCTAGCAGTCCTGAACACTCTCTCTGTCTGATTCACTAGATTCTAGACCCCTCCAATCCAGGGACCGGCTATACCTAAGTAGCAAGGAAAGACAGGTAAGATCCTTACTCCCCAGCACATTCCCACTGCCCCATCCACCCCGGGACTAGAACTCGTGCCAACACCTCTCCCTCCCTTTGGGACTCACCAGTTCTTAAGCTGCTCCCTACAAGGAACTCTATAACCAACACATGTGACACGAACACTCAAGCCGTTCCATCATCTCGGCACTCTTCAGAGCTCTGCCAGCTGCCGGGGATGGGACATAGCAGCGGGAACTGTTCCAAGCTTCCCGACCAAGCTCCTGAAAGCATCAGTCTGTAGCTGACAATCAGAAGAGTTAAGATATGATCTTGTCCCTTCTGCAAATTGAAAACATGCAGCTGAAAGGGGGAAAAAAGTGACTTGAACAAAAGAGGGGGGAAGGGAGCGAGGGAGGGAGGAAGGAAGGAGGGAGGGAAGATCCAACCAATAAACCATGTTTCAATGAGCAAATCTCAACACAAGGGATAAAAAGAAGAAAAAAACTATGAAAAAGTAAAAAAAAAATCCCACAGTAGTAGCTTTAGTCGATGATGAGCTAGAAGAAATTTCAGGCAAAAAAGTTCAGAAGAATACTACAAATTTCTCTATTTGTAACCATCTCACCGTAAACGATCCTATTATTAAAAGATTATTTTAACTATGTGTTTGTCCCTGAAAAAAAAATCATGGAAATGCTTCCGGTAAACACAGTGGAGGTCTCTCTCTCTTGAAAACGATTTCTAACTAACAGGCCTCCTTCCCCCTCGCCTCTTGGTCTAATCAGTTTCTCTTACATGTTATGTTCATGGTTCCGTGAGCCCTGCACATGTCACAGCTCACCAAGTTCCCTGAACTATTTACTTGGTTTTCTTCCTACATTAAGATGTGGGGTTTTTTTTTTCTCTGCTGCCTTGTGAACTCTCATATACAGTCATATTTAGGGGAATGAGCATAATATCACAAATTTGGAAGTATTTACTGAGGGTTATACCTGGCAAACGTTGACTACTCAAGCCAAAACTACACCTTAAAAAAAAAAAAGAGTAAAGGCAATTTACCTATGTAATTTAAATGCAAATTGTTTTACAGAAGTGGTGATTACTATAAATGCTTTCTTTCAATTCTTTTTGGGTTTCTAGATTTGCTTTCCTGTTTAGTGTTTGAAATTTTGGTGGAAAACTTCATGCTAATATCTTAACAACCAAGGCAACAAACAATACAGAAATCCTATTACAAGAAAACCTAAAGGCTTTAAATTATTGTTGATTGAAAAACACAGAAAACATAATTAAAAAGCCTTTTAAATTACCATCCCCTCCATTGCTGCCAAATTTCCTTTTGTCTCATTTTATCCAGCTGGTCTGAATTATGACAGAGTGGTCTGTGATTATGTGAGCAACATGAGCTGCCAGCTGAAATGGACACTAAAAGAAGACTCCAGCATCCTGAATTCATAATCCCTGCTACATTTGGCACTGCACCAACTTCACAAACATGCATCAACTTCCTCATCGTTTTTCCACTGTAAATTCAATGGACAATGAGTGCTGCTATGGCAACAAAAGCTGGAAAAGAGAGTGTTGGGGGATCAGCTATAAAGACTTTCCAGAACATCATGGTACCTGGGGAGCTGGTGGAAGACTGTCAAGCAGCCACACACTGTTATGCGTACCCTGTCTAGAAGAACATATTTCTATTAAATTCATCTGCCTGTGTTGTAAGAATTTTTTGCAACAGAATTCTAAAAATGTCTACTCTACAGTGGTCTTCGTTTTTAATTATTATATGGTTCAACAGAATCATCCAGCACGTCTCCTTCAGTTACAAGAAGTTTCCCAAAATACGCTTTTAGAAACTGAGCAGAGCTACCAAAATAATGTTATTATTTTTGAGAATCTCCTTCAAAGATAGTTATTCCAAAGAAGCTTAAAATTATATCCTATATTAGCACAGTAAGTTGCTCATATCAGTCTAGTAAATCAAATATTCCATACTGCTAGTTTAATAAGATGGGGAGTCATGCATGAAATGACGGCCAGGTTAATGACATAGGGAGCCAGGCATGCTATGTATTTGCACATAATAACACAGAATGTTCTCCTAAATCCGCTAAATTACTCATCAATTCTTAAACAGGCATTTAACTAAATCTCATTCAGAATCAGGAAAAAAATGTTTTTTTGTTGTTGGTTTTAGTAGAAGAGAATTCCTACATATTAGGTAGGAAACAATATGTTAGGGATTGTTTGGGATTGGAAATTTCTAAGGCTTAAAAAGTTAGCTCTACATAAAGAGACAAACACATGAGGGTCCAGAGATCCCCATAATAGTATCCAGCCCATTTCCCATCTCGGTTAGATTACAGTAACCACAGATCAGAAATTTCACCTCTAGACTCATAAACAAAGATATAGATAGATAGATATAGATTAGAAATAAACAAGCATCATTGTTTTGTGTATGTGGTTCTGCTGGGCTCAATTATGGATAAATTAGCAGGCTTTCTCATTCAGTAGCCTGAGCACAAATGTTCAAGGCACTAAGAGGGATATTTTGCCCACACCATTCTTTTTCAACTGATCATGCAACCATTTGTAGAAACTGAATATACTGCTTGCTATCAAAACAGTTATAAACAGTTATAAGCAGAAAGCGAACATGTCAATACAAAAATTATTTTCCCTATCTCACTGTTCATCCCCGTAAAGGCTCCCTATGAAGTAGGAGGCAGCTACAGATCTAAACCTAAGCTCATGCAATAACACAAAATAAAATACAGGAATTTAAGTAATTGATCATCTATTCCTCTTATGTCTAATAATAAAGGTAATTAGTTGTTAAATTCATGCTCTACTCAGATATCATATATGTTCTATCCTTAACAGTATTTTCAGCAAAGCTACCATTACATCCATTTTATAGATAGAAGACTAAGGCTTATGTCAATTAAGTCATCTACTCAATTGATAGATTGTGGCGAATTTTTATTCCTTTGTGTCTCAAATTAAATCCTAGTCCCTTAAAGATGCTTCCTCCTTCATCCCTGGCCAAATCCTGGTCCCTTAAAGATGCTTCCCCTGCACCCCTTGCCCCTAGCAACCAGCAGCAGGCAGGAGAGCTGGCCCCAGGATCATAAGAGCAGGAGAGCTGTCCCTGCCCCTCACCAGCTGTAGAAAATGGGAGAGTGGGCCCTGCACCTTACCTGGGCGGCACTGTAGAGCTGACCCTGGTGCAATTAAGCCAGCCTTGAGGGCAGGAGCCTGGGAGAGCTGGCCCTCCATTTGTGTGCCCTGCAGTGGGGTGGGCGAGGGAAAGATGCCCTCTACCCCCACACCTCCTCACATACGAGAAGCAGGAGAGCTGGCCCATACTTTCCCTGGCTGCAACACTCCAGAGAGCAGGCCCTCCCTGCACCTCAACTGGGCAGCACAATAGAGCTGGCACTGCTGGAGTGGGTGTGGGTGAGCCAGACAGGAGGACATGAGATCAGGAGATCTGGCTCTGCCCCTTGCCAACTTCAGAATTGGTTGAGCTAGCTAGGCAGTACTGGAGAGCTTGCCCTGGCAGTGCAGGTGGGAGACACCTGGAGGGCTTACCAGCTCAGCTACCACACAGGTCCAAACTCAGGGTTTTGAGTTGGCCCACCCCGACATCTACTCCATCTATAATCTACTGAGTATGAATGGGCAGGCCTTACAGAGCCAAAGCTGCAGGCTCTCCATGACACAGGGCAACAACAGGATATGTGAGAGAAGCCCTGGTGAGAGAATTCAGTTTTCATAGAGTAGCCAAGGCCTCAAACCAGATCAATAAGTCATTGCACTGAGCATCTGCAAGTAAAGACGTGTGGACAAAAGGATGTACTGTGGGGCACGCTGTCACACAATACAGCTTCCAAAACAAGATCTTTTTTTCCCCCCCCTTTGGAGGGTAGGTTGTGATAGCAGAGGAAAAGTACAAAGGAATAGGGAGATGTATGGTATTTGGGGTATGTGATGTAAAATTCACAAAGAATCAATTAAAAGTTAAAATTTTTTACCTTATCCTACCATTATTCATAATTTGTTGGAACAAAAAAAAAGAGACAAACCTTAGAGCAATTCACATCTTTTGGTAGTTTTTGGGTAAAGAATATATACTAATTTTCCAATAAAATTTATTTTGTTGATTTCCAGAAAAATGAAGCAAAATTAATATCAACAGCAGAATCAACAAGTATCTCTGTGGTTGTTAGATCAATATAAACTTCTTGTAATAATTTTCTCCCAATGGGGTTGGAAAGGTTGCTCAGTGGTTAAGAGCAAATAGTGAACTTCCAAAGGACCCTCACTCAGTAACCAACACACTCTTGGTGACTCACAACTACCTCTAACCCTAACTCCAGGGCATCTGACTCCTCTGGTCTCTGAGGGCATCTGCACTTACATATACAGACCATACCAACACACATAATTTAAAATAGTTTAAATAATGTTTTTCAAGTGCAACTCTACCTTAAGGATTCACTATGAACTGTTGTAAAATGAATTCCTTTCCAGTTACAAACAAACAAACAAACAAATTTTGTTTCAGACAAAATGGTAAAAACAGTAGAGGGTTCTAGAACATGTTTGTCACTAAGGAGAGATGTCGACCAGCTTCAAAAAACAATTTGCAGCACTTTAAGATCATGGGATAAACATAACTGCCAACATTCATAAAACCCAGAGAGTGGGGTATTTTCTTCTACTTGTCTCATAATTGAATATAAAGAAATACACTTGTAAACAAAGAAAACGTAAATATAGGGTCAAATGAAGGAGATACAAAAATGAGTGAAACACCAACTTTTGCCTTCTGGGAGCTTAGTGAGAAAAAAAAATACTAGGACCATTTAGACAAGAGAATATCAAGAGGTAAGTTCCATCCAAGTAGAGGTGGGTGGTAAGCAGTGTAGGACGGTTTTCTGTGGGATGTCTAAGTTTGAGAGGACAAAAATCAGCAATCTTTGTGAATTTATTTTTTATACAGCCTCTGATCCAGAAAATTGATGTAGAGTAACAAAGAAGATTGCTTGTGTAGGGGGCTGGAGAGATGGCACAGAGGTTAAGAGAACTGACCGCTCTTCCAAAGGTCCTGAGTTCAATTCCCAGCAACCATATGGTGGCTCACAGCCATCTATAACATGATCTGATGCCCTCTTCTGGCATGCAGGTGAACATGCTGACAGAGCACTGTATACAAAATTATAAATAAATCTTTATAAAAATAAAGATTGCTTGTTTAAAGCAATCTTGAGGTGTGTTGAGGTCTGGTTTTTACAAAAAGTATGAATTGCCTAATCATTATCTGTTGCTGAAATTCCTTCCGGGAGGAGGAGGAGTCAGCAGTGTCTACCCCTCCTCAGAAGGACACAACAACAAAACCAGTTATGATTCCACCTGTATTGTTTTACCACACAGGCCTCCTGAGAACTGCTCTTTGAACTTTAAACCTTCCAGAAGTCCCTTAGCACAGAACTCGGCTTTCTGTCAACTGTTTCCTAAGCAGCTAATCAGAAAACCTGCCCATATTTGCCTTTGAGTGCCCCAGATGGATTGCTTTTTCCATTTTTCTTTTCTCGCGTCTCATCTACTTTTCTCTCTCACTCTGCACCAGCAGTTCTCAACCCTCCTGACACTGTGACCCTTCAGTGGATTTCATGTTATGGTGACGCTAAATCATCAAATTATTTTCATTACTACTTCATAACTGTAATTTTGATATTGTTATGAATCATAATGTAACTATCTGTGTTTTCTGATGGTCTTCAGTGACCCCTGTGAAAGGGTCATTCCTGTCCCCAAAGGGGTCGCGACCCATAGGTTGAGAACAGTACTCTACCCTACAGACACTTTTGTTTTGTTTGGTTTTTTGTTGTTGTTGTTGTTGTTGGTTGGTTGGTTGGTTTGGTTTTTTTGGTTTTTCAAGACAAAGTTTCTCTGTGTAGCCTTGGCTGCCCTGGACTTGCTTTGTAGACCAGGCTGGTCTCGAACTCACATCGATTTACCTGCCTCTGCCTTCCCGAGTGCGGGGATTAAAGGCATGCACCACCACACCCGGCTTCTACAGACACTCTTCACATCCTCCTCTAAGCAACTAGATCAGTCAAACAGAGCTTTTCCTACTTCATGAAGATCCTGCCCCACCAATGTCTCTGTGAAGTCACTGAAGCTGCATGCTGATCTTGGAGCCTTTGCTGAATTCAGTTATTCCTTAAGCTTCAGGTGAACACGGTCCTATAAGATGCTGTGATCTGGGCCATCGTGTACTGCTTTCCTCATACCTCACTCTCTCTCCATAGGACCTATAGCTCCTCTATCGTCCTCCAGACCCTGCTACGCATGGGAACCTCCACCTGTGATAAGCAGGGATTTTCTAACGGCTCCTCTGATTCCCCTTGTACCACCTCAGGTTATGCAACTTGTGTACCAAGGGTGGACGTGTGTTTATACCACTCAGTTTCTCTTTTTCGGAAGCACTGACTGACCCCATCTTGGCCCCCACCCCACCCCCCCGTATCCCACAGCCTCACAAATGTTATTTTATTGTTTGTTAAAAGCTTGTCTCTAATTCAAGCAATTCCACTGTTGAATATTCTTTGACTACCATGGGTCTTTCCCGCCAGACCACTGCTAAGACCCCACCCCCCATCTGTATGCTGACTCGTGGATTTTTCCTTTCCGTGCATAAATGGTTAGACTTGAGAGGCATCTTTTCTTGCTCCTAGGTCACTATCTTCTTCATCACTATCTGATATCTTCCATAGGTTCTAGGTTTGGAGGGTTGGAACCCTAGTCATAAAAGAGAATGGTATTCTAACGAACACCTCTATTTCTCCTTCTCTTTTGTCTAATCTACCTGCTAAGCCAAGTTGGAGGCTTACCTATAGAAAATGTCGGCCTCACATCCCTTTATGGCTACAACTTCTCCTGTATTCACGCAGCCTCTCTCCAGGATGCCACCTTAAGCCAAGGTAGATGTCTTACTACTTACAGCAAGGGCCAAGCCACCTCTGCAATTTATTGTTGATCCCTCTGCCCCTGATGTGCGCGACTCCCGGGGCTCATAACGACTGTCCCAGACCTTCGGGACATCATCATACACCCTAGCATGACCGCACCCTTAAAACACAGGCATGCCACTCTCTACCGCCTAGAAGAAGACTGCCATCCTAGGACCTCCTCCACAGGCAGCCCGCTGTCCCTGTGGCCTCATCCCCGTTACATCTCTCCGTGTACATGCCGCTCTCTCCAGAGAAGCATCAGAGGACCAGGTCACCATGTCCAAATCTCTGCAAACACCCTGTCCTCGTGGACCTTTGCTTCGGTTGTTCATCTCACGTCCCCACATACAGGCCAGTGCCATTGCTCTTCCCAAACTCCTCTGTTGTGTAGTACCCTGCCAACTCCGCCAAGTACTGCTAAAATTCTTTCCCTAGGGGGGACACAAGCAATGTCTACCCCCTCCTCCTAAGGTCCTAATGACAAACCGCATTACAATTCTACTGATAATGAGTTTATTAGGCTTACTTACAGAGCATAGATGAGGGGTTACTTACTGGAGCATGGGTAATTGCCCCACATAGGCCTCTCTGGAAAGTCTTTACCCAGCAGGGCTAATGACTTTCCCTTAGCCGCATAGATGGGGTCTCCATTTCCTAGCCTTCCTGGGGCTATCTACTCTAGTCCCTCTCTGAGGAGGCATGCAGTTAGAGAAAAGGTCTCCACAACAGGTGGTAGAAAGTGGCCAAAGGCTAAGGTGAGGGTTTCATGAAATTTCAGTCTCCTCTGACGAGGTGTAAAAACAGTCAATGAGCCAGCCTGGATGGTCTTTTGCAATCCAGCACAGCTGAATGCCCCCTGCCCCAAGATGGTGGCTGTTTGACTCTGAGTGTAGTCTTATACAACATTATCAAAAAGAAAGCAAGTTGAAAACCCAGGCATGGTGGCTTATGCCTATATTCCTAGCAGTGGAGGGGTTGAGACAGATGGAGCCCCAGGGTTAATAAATATATGATAAATTACTAAAGAAACAAAACAGCCAATCAAAATCCTACATAGATATGAATCATCTACAGCAAAATCTTATGGTACCTATTACCAGAGAGCAGCCATGAGCCTCCCACTCATCACTGTCCCACTGTTGTTTTTATATATAGTAAGATTGCAAATACTTTGCTAAATGTACTTTTACATGCTTCTTATATAACTACTTAAAATAAAGAATAGTTTAGTTGTTTTTTACTTTGATAAAAATACTGTACACCGCAGATTCTTTAGGAGTTCATTTCCTCACCTAATATTTTATTATGCTGCTAAGATTCAACTGTGATATAACTGTAGTTCCTTCCTCGTGGCCATGTGTCAGTCTAATTGATGTGACTATATGAACACTCCACACTTGTGCTGCACTTTTCATTTTTTTTCCCAGTGGGTAGCACTGCTGTGGATAATTTAAATGCCTCTGGTTAATCATCTACACAAGTCCTAGATTTCTCTTGGTTGTTTACTAAGACATAGAATCAAAGGGTCATAATTTTAATGTCCAGCATTCATTAATGCAGCAGTAATATCAAACTGTTTTTCAACTAGTTACATCAATTTGTCGTGTCTTATTTCATATAATCCAATACAGATTTATGGTGTTTAATAAATAGGTGTTATTGACTTACGTTAGATTTATTTACTGTTTGTTTCTCGTTGGTTTTCTGTTTTCCAAATCCGTGTCTTCATTCTTTGATGTACTTGGACAAACTAAAACTCTTCTTAATTTTATGTGACGAAGATATCAATTTTTCACTTTGTCACTTCGGGCTTTGTGTTTTTAAATAACTTCTCAAGCCCAGTTATTCTTCTATAATACATTTCATTCACTCATTTACTTTATTATACCATAGTCTATGTCAGCCTTAATCACAGATTTCAGCACATTTTATATGTAACGCCAACTACATTTCCCTACATAATGTGTTACCTAAACAGTACATATTTCCTGAATAGATATTTAATGACTCTCTAGTCATATATATTAATATCCTATGCATATCACATGATGTCCACAATGACTGTATTCATGTTTATTTTTCCTTAACTTTTTTTAATAATGAAAAGAATAAAAAAGATGTATTCAATGTGGACACACTGGGAAGAGGGAGAAAGATACTCAGTGACTCCTCCCCCTAGTGTATCTTCTGGGGACCTGAAATAATATGATTAAACTTTATATAAAGGCCTAAGGATATGCACATCTAGGCAGACTCAGTCCAGGTGTGGTCCCACCCACACTGACATTTTGTCATCAGTCTCAGCCTGGAAAATTGTCTGACATATTGTTAGAACTGTGTGAAATCCTTCTGAAAGACAAGCTCCCCTCAGCCAGCTGCTTTTATTTTTCCTCCCAGCATGAGATTATTAGGGAAATTTCTATTTCTTTGGGGTCTATTGTTCCAATAGTCTAGTAGACAAATTGAAAATTTTGTTTCTATGGAACATTTTTTTATAACCTCTCAGATTTAGTTACCTAGAACGGTTTGGCCCAAGTAAACTCCATCCTGTTTGGTTTAAGACAGGTCTTGTCATGAAGCCTAGGACGGTCCCAAATGCATGACCCTCTTTCTTCGGCTTTCTATGTGCTGGGATGACAGACAAGTGCCACCACACCTGCCATAATATTTCTGACAACTCCGTCCATTGTCTCTGGATAATATTCTCTTACGACGTTGCTGATTAACCATCTGCTGGTTTGTTCTCCACTGTGTCATGATGTTGTTTTTAATTATCAATATTAGTCTAGTAATTGTTCAATATCTGGTCTAGTAATTATTATTACAGCCACTTGTTTTTAAAGTATCTGTATTATCAGTATGGCCTGCTAGCAATCAATCAAGACACAGACATTTGTTATATTTTAAAATAGCCTTAGTTAACCTGGGGCAGGGCAGACATTAATCCTCTAAACTACTTCCCAAGGTGGTGTAGGTATGGGATCCCTGCCCCAATGCCATGCCATCTGTTTCTAATAACTTCTATCAAGCTACCTCTCATCTATAATTCCAAATACTTGCTAATGTTCTTCATCTGGGCCAAATCCCCATCCACGCTGGCCACATGTTTCTTCCACCTAACCCGCGATGGCCTTCCTCTTCTCCCTTCTCAGGACCCCCTTCTTCTTGTTTTTCTTGTTCTTGTTCTTGTTCTTCTTGTTTTTGTTCCTCTTCTTCTTCTTCTTCTTCTTCTTCTTCTTCTTCTTCTTCTTCTTCTTCTTCTTCTTCTTCTTCTTCTTCCCAGGATTGCTCTCTGTCTCTCCAAGCCCAGGCACCTTAGCCACACCTATCTCATCTGCCCTGTCCAGGTGGGATGGCTTTTTATTAATTACCATCAAAATACATCAGACCATCCTCCAACATTATATTACCAGAAAAATAATCTTCCTATGGTTCTAACTTGATATCCTGTTGGGGGAGTAAGTGATAGTCAAGGAATTAAAACCAATAAATAATTTAGGGTCAATTTAAACTGAGCTATGGAAGAAATATCTCCTAGGTAAGACATGCCTGAAGTCCTGTCTGCTTTTGCTGTGGATAATGCCCTAGCATCTCAAAAATGCTGTTCAGATTCTTTTGCCACAAGCTGTACCTCTGTAGAATGTTAAAAATGAGTTAGTCACAATGGTTTGCAAAACCCAACTATCAAGTAACAAGCAACAGTTGTCTATAAAGCTTTATTTAAAAAAAACACAACCAGCAAATGTAAAACTAATTTGAAAATTAAGTAATTGGGATCAGATTTATAATTACTTACATATCTGTATGCAAGGGGACAGTAAGGAAACTACTGAAATGGTGCTACATTAGGGAGAAAGTTTTTATTGTGGATAAGAGAGAGAACATCCTGAGGCATTTGGAAGAGTCCAGTGTTGCTGTGCAGGCGATTCAACTAGTCTGCCTTCAAGGGCCTTCAGGGACCTGACATTGTCTTATGTCATCACCTGCCACCACTGCCAGGTACTTCAGATGTGTGGGATATAAGGATCCACCGGCCACCTCTCTGTCTTTCTGTCTCTTGGTCTCTCTCAGTCTCTGTCTCTCTGTCTCCTTCTCTCTGTCCTTCTCTGCCCTCATGGTTCTGCCCCCATCTGCCTGCCTGCCTACATGTTCAATTAACGTCTACCCCATCTCCAGGCCCTAACTTCTCTCCCATTCCCTTCCCCTCAAAGAAACTTTTTTTATACCAGACCTGTTGCATGGCCTATTCATCATTATTATAACACAGAGCCGAGAGAAAAAGAAGGAGCCTGGGCATGGCCAGGGCTAGGGCAAGCAGGAGAGGATAGTGAGGCTGGCGAGAAAGAGAATACTAGAAAATAAAAAGGGATATGGAGGGAAATCCTTGCTATCATAAAGAAAGCAGGGATCTCGAACAGCCTAGGAGCTAGCTAGGAATCAGGGAGTTGAGTAGGGCCAGGAGAATAGGCTTTGAGATGCATAACAAGTACTTGTGAGCAAGGGCTGAAGGAACTTGGAGATCAGCCTGGGTGGGTTTGCTGTGCAACAAAAGGTGTTTGTCAGTGGAGAGCAATCTTCCCTTCTTGCAGGCAGAAAACCCATTTTACAGGTTCCTGAGGAATACTCATTGTAGGTTTTAGCAATCCTTTTATAGTCCCGCTTCTGTTGAACCAAAAAAACTATCGTTTCTGAACATACGCACTGACAGAGGCCTAAGAATATCAATCTTTAGAAGGCTTGAACAGTTTAATCAAAGTTCAATAAATATAAAAGAGAGGCAACTCTTAGCATCATTACACAGGACTATATAGAAGCTAACACTAAAGTAAAACTTCGAATTCTTTGTTTAGTATATTAAGCCTATTAATATTAAAACAATTAATATTAAAATAAGACAATTAGCCAGACGTGGTAGCACACACCTTTAATCCCAGCACTCAGGAAGCAGAGGCAGGAGGATCACTGTGAGTTCAAGGCCAGCCTGGTCATGGACAGCCAGGGCTACACAGAGAAATCCTGTCTCAAAAAACCAAAAAAGAAAAAAAAAAGACAAGTAAAAATGTTAATTTCTTACAAATTTAGGCAATGCTAGTTATTATAAGAGGTTATGTTTATGTAGTGTTATGTAATGTCATATATACAATAGGAAAATTATTACTTTTTCAAACTAAACATTATATATATGTTTAAAAGAGAGAGAGATTAAATAGCAATTAGTGGGATGGCAACTTGTAGCTGCCCTTTTAAGTCTTTAAGACACTAAGGGGTCACCATTATCCTACATATGTAATGAAACCTGTTTTTCACCCAGTTGGAAAATCTCCAAAGACCCATTGCCCATTTTAAACAGGTGCTGGCTGGTTTCAGTAGTCAGTAGATAAGAAGATTTCTGTAATACTCTCCATCCGCTGCAAAAAGAAGTTTCTTTGATGAAGGGTGAAGACTATAATCATCAGTGAGTTATAGGACCTGTAGTGGATGTAAACATGTTTTTGTTTTGATCCTAAGTGTGGGGTGTGGAACAGACTTGTATGAGCATGTGGGGTGGTTTTCTTCTGAAAATAGATTTATGAGAGAACAGGTGATGCTTGTCCACTGGAAGAGGAACCATGTCTTTCAGGGCCATGGTCTTTGCCAACTGATAAACATCCTAGTATGGACTCTGAGAGGATGTGTGTGTGTGTGTGTGTGTGTGTGTGTGTGTGTGTGTGTGTGTGTGTGTGTGTGTGTGTATCAGCCCCAAACAGGAGGCGGGGCTTTTTTGGTCTTGGCTGTTCATCACTCCACTTCAAGACGCTCCCAGAGAAAACCACTCCAGTGAAGGCTTCCAGGCTCTGGGCTCCAGCTGCTGCTCCGTGTTCTAGCTAGTGTGGTTACAGTCACCTTCCCTGAATTGCTGATTTGCTGTTTAACTGGTCTATTGGAATCCTGTCAACTATGCCAGTGGAATCACTCCAAGGAACTGAGTATAAAAAAGGGTCTAACTCTTCTGTTCCTATTTACCTCTTTTCTCTCCTATCTAGAGTAGGTGGGTTAAAAGGGAGGTGTAAGCATTAAAGAACCCCAAATAAAATAGGCTTGGAAAAGTTCAAAGCCTAGAAGGACCAACATTTTAAATGCAGTTAGAAATTATACTGGTTTAGAAAGACATCAGTAGTACCTTCTCTAGGGTCCGTGGCCTCATTAGCATGGGCATTGGGTTATCTTTACAGTATTATGCATGAATTCCCTTCTATTTAGTGGACCTAAATCCAGTCAGGCAGCTGTTGGTAACCCCAAGGTGTCACTATCACACCATTGTGATGTCTTGCTAGGCCAGCCATTTTTGTGTGTTTCATGATCTACAAATAGGTAGGACTACTGATTGGTTTTCTCCTTTGTCAGCTTAAGTAGCACCTTCGACTACTCTCAGATCAACTACTCTCGGGAACGTTTTCCTAGCTAGTCTATCGAAGGAGCATTATCACCACAAGCAGCATAACTTCATTTTATATGTATGTGCGTTTCTATACAGCATACACACATTTATATATTATGTAGACATTTTAAATAAACATAAAAATGTTTCCATGAGGATTTTTCAAATTGCCCTGGTGTTACTTATCTCTCCTCCATCCCCTCTCCTCTGTGTTACCCTCTCACCTCCAGCTAGTCTAATCTGTTTTTCCATTTCCCCCTCATAAGACTCATGCCCTGCTATCCCTCTCTGTTGAGCCCACCTGCCATGCTCCCTTCTTACCATCCTGGTTTCTGTGGTTACTCTAAAGTATATACTTGAATCTAAAGATTTGGAGCTAGGACTCACAAATAAGTGAGAACTCATAGCATTTGTCTTTCTGGACCTGCAGTTGCCTAACTCAATGTATTTGCTACTTCTATCCATTTAACCTCAAATTTTTAAATTTTTTTATACCAAAGTAGACTTCTGTTGTATGAATGAACCACATTTTCACCATCCATTCACCAGTTGATAGGCATTTAGGCTGTTCCCACTTCCTAACTATTGTGACAATGACAATGATCATGGCTGGTCAATCAAGAGCCTGGGGAATAAGATGACAAGTCCTTTGGACATTTGCAAATGAGTGGGATAGCTGGGTCACACAGGAGATTTATTTTTAGCTTTCTGAGAATTCTCCACACTGCTTTTCAGAGTGGCTGCACCAGTTTACAGTCCCACCAACAGTGAACTTGGGGGTCACCTTTCCTTAAATCCTTTGTAAGGTTTTGTGGTCCATTGTCTTAATCTTAGCAATTCTGACTAGGGGTGAGGTGAAATCGTGCCAGTCAGAATTTTTCATTTTCCTGACTGCTAAGGATGTTAGACACTTTCTAAGACCCTGGCTATGATATATTTTTTTAGCTATTTTTTTCTTTTGATAACTTTATAGTCAGACCTACATCCACCACACTGTACAAAACTCAACTCCAAATAGAACAATAACCTCAATATAAAACCTGAAATGCTGAAAATACATTAATTTTCTCTCAAGTGCCATTTTTCTGAAATCAGCAGTGGTAAAAAACGTTATGACTGTAACTACATTTTTCTCCACTCTATATACCTTTGTCATGTCTGTGGCTCATAGGTGAGAAACTTAAGAAGAATGAAAACAAATTTTCACTATAGTGTAGAACTCTCACACGCTCAGAACATCAATTCTTTGGCTACATCTCCCTCCAAGTACCAAAAGGCTAAAAATATCTTCACTCAAACACATTATAGTGAAATCTCAGAACATCGAGGGGAAAGGAGAAAAAGATCACCTGTGTGTGTGCCGGAGGAAATATCATTGTTCTTTTCATTAATTTTCAGATTATAATATAGTTACAACATTTCTCCTTTCCTTTTCCTCCCTCCAAATCCTCTGATCACCTCTCCTAGACTCTACTCAAAATTTATGGCCTCTTTTTTTGCACTACTTGTCATTGCAAGAATACATGCATATGTATATTCCTAAATATAACCTGCTCAGTCTATGTAATGTTGCCTGTGTGTCTGTTTTCAGAATGACTGACCATTTGGCACTGGACAACCAATTGGTGTGCTCTTTCTTGAAGAGACCACCACTCCGGCTTCATGACCATTGGTGTTGGCTTTGTTCAGCTCACGTTTGAGCAGTTGCGTTAACAAGCCTCTGTGGGTGTTGTTTCTGATACTACTTCTTAATCAGCATTAGATGATGGAAAATACTGATGTCATATTTTTTAATGTGATGAGGGCTAATTAACTCTGAAGCTGAAGTGCTGTACTCCCAAGTCGTCATTTCAAATACAAAATACTGAGCGCGGGGGCATCTCTGAGACAAACTGGAGATATGTGACAGAGTAGGCTACAGAAAGGATACGAGGATGTCCCTAGCTGAGCCTCCTAGCAGCACAGGACGTGGAGACTGAGGAGGCCGCACAGGGCTTTATAGTGGCGGGAGGAGAACAGCAATCCAACTACAAAACCTTCGACCTAAAATTTACCCTGCCTACAAGATGTGCAGAACTAAAGATAGAGTAGAGACTGATGGAATGTCCAACCAATACTTAGCCCAACCTCAGAGCCACCCCATGGGAGAGAGCTAGCCCCAGTCACGATTAACGATTCTCTGCCATGTTTACAGATAGGAGCTTAGTATAATTATCCTCTGAGAGGCCTCACCCAGCAACTGATCAAATCAGATGCTGAGACTCACAGCCAAGCATTAGGTGGAACTCAGAGATGGACCCAACAAAAGTCAACTAATTTAAACCCATGGGGGTGGAAACAGACAGAAGCACCAACCAAAGATCATGCATGGACTGGACCTAGAGCCCCCTACACATATGTAACTGATGGGCAGTTGATATTCATGGGGGTCTCCTAATAAGTTGAGCAGGTGCTGTCTATGGAATGGATGCTGTTGCCTCCTTTCAATCACTTCCCGATAATGAGGCTGTCTTGCCTGGCCTCAGAGGATGAGGATGATGTGACTGGATATGCTGGGGTGGGTTGGTGGGGGGCTCCCCTTTTTATGAAAAGGGAAGGGGGATAGAGAGAAGAGAATGGGAGGGAAGGTCCAGGAGGACAGGAGAGAGGGGGTACAATCAGGATGTAAAGTGAATATATAAATCAAGAATAAATTTTTAAAATGTAAAAAACTTAAAAATGAAATCTACAAAATAAAGATGTAGATACGCAGACACTTCACAAGTCTAAAAGATTGTTGGGAACAGAACTGGAGAGGACAGACTAAGAAAATACAAAGGAAATAACTCTCTAAATAGAAACTGAACCTTAGAGGGGTAAATGTGTATAAAGAAGGCTATTCAAGGAAATAAATACATGTATAAAATATTTAGTTGTAGAAAGAATTTGAGTATCTGCAACTTTATAAAACTAGAAACAATTTTCTAATGATTTAAAATAATTTGATTAGTTCATTTTTTGCCAATTATTGGCATGAGCCACCCAGAAAGACTGAATTCAATGGCCATAGAATCCTAAGATCTACAAATGATTATTCATACTTTAGATGTGGAAATCAAAATACAGAATGTTCAAAACTTAACCAAACTCACACAGGCAGCAATGGTGAAGAATGAGTAAGAACCAAGGTATTTATTTATGTTGCCTTTGTCTTTGACCAGACTGAACTACGTTTCTGCTCAGTAATTGTGAATCATAGAAACGGGAAATAATAATTAGAAATAATTATGAATTATGGTACAGTAACTAGTAATACAATAAGGTTTCTCACAAAATTTTCAATAAAGCTCAAGAAAATTAAAACATGCTAAATAAGTGGGCAGGGGAGAAAATGGTTAAACAAATAAGGTAAGTAGAAAATGTGTTATATGGAGTAGAAGTATATATCCACTATGAATTAAGGAGTATACAAACTTTGACTGGATCGTCTTCCCTTTTTTTTTTTTTTAAGATTTATTTATTTATAATGTATACAACATGCTGCCTGCATGTGTGCCTGCCCGCCAGAAGAGGGCACCAGATCTCATTATAGATGGCTTTGAGCTACCATGTGGTTGCTGGGAATTGAACTCAGGACCTCTGCAAGAGCAGACAGTGCTCTTAACCTCTGAGCCACCTCTCCAGCACAAATGCATCTTTTAAAATATCATTTTTATATTTTATTTAAAATTTTTGTTTAAAAAACTACCAAAACATAAAATTCATTTCTTTCACTCTCTCACTCTCCCCATTTCACCTGTCCCTCTCTCACTCTCTCCCTCACCTCTGTGTGTGTGTGTGTGTGTGTGTGTGTGTGTGTGTGTGTGTGTGTGTGTCCTTCTTTCTCTTGATGCCTTTTTTGCTGTTACTCTTGGCCACCCACTAGTTTATTAATGTCCCCCTTTAACATATTCCTCACTACATGTGTTTGAAAGAAGCAGATCTCCCTTTATACTAATAAAGAAAAATGAGATGTTTAAGATTCAACAAAAAGCATCTTTCTCCCTTCAGATGGGTGCTAATTCAGGACTTAGAGATCTGGGTGCTCATGGTTACCCAAAACTTCCACTGTGCCAGTGGCCTCCATGTTCTTATCTTATGAATTTGTAGCATGAAACTCAAAGACAATGAGGAGTATGCATTTTAAAAAGGAATTTAGTTGGCTTTGGTGAAATGCCAGTCCAGAAGGATCCTAGGAAACTGATCTGAGTTTATAATTAAAGCTTTTAGAAAATAAAATGAGGGTAGATTCCCTCTACAGCAGTAGTGAATCCCAAAAAATGGTACCATCTTCTGGAAAAGAGGGGTTCTGTATAAAACTTATAGCAAAAACTGGCATGAGGCCCAGAGAGGAGAATAGGTTGATCTCCCAGTGGTCCAACCATGAGACATCCAGGTGTTTCCTCTCAGTTTTGGTCATGTCCCTACGTATAGATTCTAGGCAGGGATGCTCAGATAGGGGGAGAGAAACGAGACTTCCCTTGTATCACTCTTGCCTCTGGCCATGGCAGAACCAAAGACATTTTGGCTTAAATAATTTTTTGCATCTCTGACCTTTGGCAAAGACAAAAATCACTGAAAGTGCTAGGAGCACCTCTGAGGTTTCTCAAGGATAAAGTGTCTGTTTGTTGGTCTGCTACCTTAAAACTTCCCGTCCCTTTTTCATGTCAATTCTTTTTTTTTTTTTTTTTTTTTTTTTTTTTTGGTTTTTCAAGACAGGGTTTCTCTGTGTAGCCTTGGCTGTCCTGGAATCACTTTGTAGACCCGGCTGGCCTCGAACTCACAAGGATCCGCCTGCCTCTGCCTCCCGAGTGCTGGATTAAAGGCGTGAGCCACCACGCCCGGCTTTCATGTCAATTCTTTAGGAGCTATACTGTTCACATCACTTCCTCCATGGGCCTCCAGACACTAGAACACAGGAACAAGACTTAGACCTACAAAATACGCAACTCTATCCATGTCTTTTTGAACATATAGCAATCTGCACAATGGAGTGATGTCAACTTCCCAGGACAGCAGCAACAGTCACGTAAGTAGATGCATTCAGAATCTGTTGACTGTGCAAACATAAACCATAGCAATGAAATGTGGAGATATAACTATCCTATTAGGAATTAAGTTTAAATTTGAAAGATGCTTATGTTCCTCTCACCAGCTCTCAGACTATGGAAACAAGGGACCCAAGACATTGGGATTTCCCCAGGAATTGCATTTTGAAGAACAAGGAGGAGGAAGAAGAGGAAGAGGAAGAATAAGAGGAGGAGGAAGAGGAAGAATAAGAGAAAGAGGAGGAGGAAGAAGAAAGGAGGGGAGTTTGGTGCCAGCCAGAGAGAGACATTTCTAATGAAAAAGTGTTTCATACAATTTTAATACCTTCCCAGAGCACCCTTCAGGAGAGACTAGAACTAAGAAAATACTGATGTGGAGACAATACCTTAACTAAGATCACATAGCTATATATATCTGTTGCTTTCTATTTCTCTTCAGTGTCTTTGGGACCCCCAAAATGGATTTGGAGAGCACTGGATTTCTTTATTCCTCTTACAAATGTGGTCACATTGAAGATATCCATTTTATCTGCTTTTTCAATTATGTTTGTGTAACTGACCTACTGACGATGAATGGGCAAGTTTGGCTTGTTAGGATTTCCAGTCTCCGCCCTAACACTTCTGCTAACAGTCATGCCCCTAAGAGGGTGAGGTTCAGCTGTAGTGTAGTGCAGTCTTAGCTTAGACTGCAATTTCTAAGTCTACAGAGTTTTAGAACACCAGCCTTCTTTTGTCTTGCCTCCTTCCTTCTTTGTTTTCAACACTTTTTAAAGCATCTCGCTATTTTTTTTTCATTAACGCCTTGTCTGCTCCTATTACAGTTTGTTTATGCCTCGTATAAGTAAGAATTCTAGTACAACTCCCAAAACCGTACTGGAAAAGATGGGTAGAACGAAACTTAGAGAATAAAAAAAGAAAAGAAAAAAACTGGATGAACAGTAAATAAAATAAGTAACACAACGAGTGATATCCAGAAATGGAAATACATTCAAATATACCTGTAGCACATTAATGTCACCTTGTTAAACTTAAGGCCGGGGGTGGTGGTGCATACCTTTAATCCCAGCACTCAGGGAGGCAGAGGCACATGGATCTCTGTGAGTTTGAGGCCAGCCTGGTCTACAAAGTTAGTCCAGGACAGCCATGGCTACACAGAGAAACCCTGTCTTGAAAAGTCAAAAATAAAAAAATGAAAGTTTTATAAAAAAAAATTTTAAGTTTACCTTAGACTTTTTATTTACAATATTCAACAGAACACAAAATAATAGGTAAGCCTCAGAGATTTTTTAAAAATGGATAAATGAGGCTGAAGAAATGGTTCAGAGGTTAAGAACATGACTGCTCTTCCAGAGGGACCCAAGTTCAATTCCCAGTACACAGGTGGCAGCTCACAGCTGTCTGTAACTCCAGTTCCAGGGGATTTGACTCTCACACAGAGACATTCATTCAGGCAAACACAGATGTACATAAAAATTTTTTTGAAAAATAAAATGGAAAAATATGCTTCAGAAAACCATAAAGTTCAGCATTTTTATATCCTTTCAGAAGGCAATTATTAAACGTCCATGCCATTCCTCTTGACTCTGCCCACATTTTTGTCTCACATAGAATCATCATCCATTTTATTCACAGTCAATAATGAAGGTGATCCTTGTTACAAGACTGAGAATTTTAATTTCCAAATATTCCTAGCACTTCAGTTAGTATAACATTAATCTCTCTGGGCAGAAAATATACCATGTTAAAAAAAAAAAAAAAGAAAACTCACAGCCGGGCGGTGGTGGCACATGCCTGTAATCCCCAGCACCTGGGAGGCAGAGGCAGATGGCTATGAGTTTAAGGCCAGCCTGGTCTACAAAGCAAGTCCAGGATAGTCAAGGCTACACAGAGAAACCCTGTCTCAGAAAAAAAAGAAAAGAAAAGAAAAGAAAAGAAAAGAAAACTCACAAGGCTTACGGTTTAGCTGAGTGATATAGTGTACTTAACATACACAAGGCCTTGGGTTCGATCCCAGCTCCGAAAAGGGCGCACATTTCCTCCAAACTTGAGATTAGTCCCACCATATTCTTGCCACCCTAGCTTTCCCATTTACAATACAGGCAAAGGAGAACCGACAGTACATTAGTGAGCATAGGGAGAGCAGAGACTCTGACACAAAAAGGACTTGGATTTGAATCCTAGCCCCTGGCTGGTACATTTGATATTAAGAAAATTCTCCCACTTGACAGAGTGAAAATTCCCTCCATACAAAACAGAGATGGGCATCTTAACTTAAACACTTTCTATAAAGTTATAATGAGATAATGAATCAAGACTTTTATTCTCAAATTAATTGTGATCATCTGGAGAATTTTACAAAGTGCTGATGACTGAGTCCATCCCTTTGAGATCTGGCTGCAATTAGTCTGAAATAAAAAGCCTGTTCGCTGTCTTTCAGTGTTAGTCACATGACTGCAATGTGCTGCTAAGGTTGAGAAACACTGATCAAACATGTAGTCTAACACATTACATAGTCTAAAGAAGGGTATGACACCTTTGTAATTAGCTTGATGGTCATAAAAATGATAATTCAGCCAGCATAAGTGACTTAATGTGATTTTTCTTCTCCAGATTTTTAACATATCAATTACATGAAGATTACTTTAAAACTTGCTTTGAAATGAGAACCCCCTACGCACACACAGACGTACATAATTGAATGCTTGGTCCCCTATTGGGAGAACTGTTTGGGAAGGGTGAGGCGTAGACTTGTTGGGGTAGCTGTACCCGTGGGGGACAGACTTTGAGGTTTTAAATGCAGGCATCATTCCCAGTTAGCTCTCTCTGCCTCGTGCTTGAGAATCAAGTTATCTCTCAGCTACTGCTCCAGTGCCTGCCTGCCGCCATGCTCCCTGCCATGATGGTCATGGACTCGAATCCAACGGAACTGCGAGTCCCAAATTAAACACTTTAGTCTGTAAGTTCTCTTGGTCCCGACGTGCCAATACAGCACTAGAAAAGCAATTAAGATGGTAACTCTTAAAGTTAAATCCTATATACGGTCTATGAGGATAAATTATGAATCAACTTTAAGATGAAAAATTACTCAGAGTTTAATTGTTTTCCAAAAAAAAAAAATTAGCCAATTGTGAGGAAGCTAAGCCGGAAAACAGATTTCCAACTTTGTACTTCATGTTCACTACTGTTCTGCTTTAGCCCAGGTGTGTGAAGATAAAGATAGTATCGAAATTTCTAAACTTGGCAAGTACTCTAGAAATCACACGACAGTTAGGGGAAAGGGTAAAAATACTTTGAACACTAATGGTCCCATTAGCTTGTGAAGACTCTGAAGCCAAAGCCTGTACCTTATTTATCATTATACCCCTAGTGACTCACACTATGATTAGCATCTATTAGGTATTCAATAGATGTATGGTAAATGAATATGTGAGAACTCTAGAGTAAATCAGTTTTGGTAATATCTAGGAAGACACTCTAAACTTTAAGTTTCAACTAAAACTAATAATCATGAAGATATACTACAAATATTTCAAGTAACAAAAGGACTTGAGCAGAAAAAAGCAGCTGTGTATATTTTCTCTCTGTCTCTCTTCCCACCGAAACTGTACATACAAATGAAACTAAGCTATACCAAATGACGTTACTTAATGTAAAGTGATTCTTTAATAATAGTCTTCAAATTGTTTCATAAATTGTGCATTTTATCAGTAAACCATGTTCATAAAGTTACCCTTCTATTTCAGTTAAGGGAAGATAAAACTGGGAAACTTTAACTAAAATGCTATAAGGTTTAACTAAAATTGTATTTAATATTAAAATAATATTAAAATATTAATATATACAAATATGAGTATAAAACTATTGGATGGCTACTATTAGATAAAAATTCTAAAGGAAATAAACAGTGCTCTAAAGAAATATAATTGTACATATAATAATAAATTGTTGATAGAGATATAGGTGCTTCAGTGTGGCACCTGTGCCACTGCAGTACCGAGTCGAGGGCGAGGGACTGCGGATTTAACCCATGCACATGCATGCACATGCACACATGCACATACACACAATAACACAGCAGGTTCTTCGCGCTAAGACTGCAGCAGCAGCCGCGGCAGTGGTTTGTTATTCTTTCCCTCCAGAGTTACTACCAGCCTTCTTATAGGCAACAAAAGAGGAATCCTCCTCCCAGGTGAAATCTCTCAAGAGGTGATTGCACACAGGAGGAAAAGTCCCGAGGAAGGGAGGGGCTCATTCTCAGAGCAGTAAACACGACTAGCTAACCAAGATAAACACAGGCATGGAAGCTGCTAGAAACAGGACATGAAACAGCAAGGCAGGCAGGCATACATTTGGGCCTGGTTCCTACACTTCAGCATACAATAAATAGCTGCAGTTAGGTTAAATATACAGTATTAAAACTGTAAATATTAAAATATATTACATGTATAATACTAGTTACATGTCTTTAGCTAGCATTAACATTTATGTAGCAATTATTTACTAATACTTTGATATGGGAGAATAAACACATCGTTTCCTAGTATGAGATTGGGTAATTTTGAAACCCTATTATAGAGTATAATAATACTGCTTTCTGAGAGGCAAAGATGGGAATAAGCATATATTGAGACATTTGGAGATAGGCATTAAGTAGCAGAATAGTAGTTCATTTGAGTTCACTTAACTCTAAAAGTTGACATGATTTCAAGATTTCTGGCCCTCAGGGTAGTCAAAAAAGAACTTGATTAAAAATAATTAAGTTTACCCCAATAAAAACAAATCATTTAAATGAGAAGATGAAATCTGTCAAAAATCCAGGATCAGAAGTAACTCTGAAATATTGAGACTAGGGAGCCTGGGGCAGAAATATTGATTTGGGACCAGTCTCCAAAAACACAATAAAGAACATCAAGAAAAAGGAAGAGCCGGGTGTGGTGGCGCAAGCCTTTAATCCCAGCACTCAGGGAGGCAGAGACCAGCAAATCTCTGTAAATTGGAGGCTAATCTGGTCTACTAAGTGAGTCCAGGGTAGCCAAGGCTAAACAGAGTAGCCCTATCTCGAGAAACTAAAAAGAAGAGAGGAGGAGGGAGAGGAGGAAAGAAGGAAGGAAGGAAGGAAGGAAGGACGGAAGAGAGCTAGAGAGGGAAGGGTTGAGAAAGGGAGGGCTTTAAATGAATTATTTAGAAACAGAGAGATCAGATTCTAGTTAATCTGATCTGAGGTATTACAGATTTAGATGCTGTGTCACGTGTGCGTCAGTAGGTGGCAGAGAGGAGAGAGGCTATGGCTACTTAAAGCGCTCTGACCTGTGAACATCTGAATGATAGTAGCCTAACATTTCCCGAAATTAGCAAGTCTGAGACAAACACCAATCTGGCACCCACAGGCCCAGAAGGGCTGCCAAGATGGGAGGTGAGCTGGGGACTAGAAGAATCCAGCCTGGGACTGCGGACCCTGGGCTGACGTGAGCCGGAGACAGATGACCCTGACATGGGGCCACTTGGGCGAGCAGACAAGGAGTGAGCCAAAGACACCACTAGACAAGCGCATGAGAGGCCCAGAATGGGAGCTAGCTTGAGACGACCACCAGTCCCGTGCTTAGCGGACCAAGGAGGACAGACAGATCATGCCCGATATGACCCCTGCTGGACACCATAATCCATGATGAGGGCTCAAGAAATAACCTTAGTGCTTTAACACAAGGAAAGTAAATGTTTTAGTTACTGCCACAGGGTCATCCCAAGTTTGTGTCCTCATCCAGAGACGCAAACCGAACCATCGAAAACATCACCCTGTGAAATATGACCATGGAAGATAAAAGATACGCCTCCACAGACTACAGTGGTACGAATCTGCTTCCTACCAAGCTCATGTTGAAACCTAGTCCTCAGTAAAACACTCTTAGTCACTGTTCTATTGCTGCGAAGAGACGCCATGACCAAGGCAACTTACGTTTAACCAGGGCCTGTCTTACCGTTTTAGAGGGTGAGTCCGTGACCATCACAGCAGGAAGCAAGCAGGCAGGCAAAGTGCTGGTGAAAGTAGCTTAGAGCATAAATCTAATCCCTGGGTATGAGGCAGATGGGGGGAAGAGAGAACTAGCTGGGAACGGCATGGGCTTTTGAAATCTTAAAACCCACCCAAGTGGCACACCTCCTCCAACAAAGCCACACCTCCTAATCCTTCCCAAACAGTTTACAGACTAGGGACTGAGCGTTCAAATACATGAACCTAGCGGGCCAATCTCATTCAAACCGCTATAAATCCCACTGTGAATTAGAACCTTTGGAGTAGACCACGAGTTTCTTTCCCATGAAGAGATTAATGTCTCTAACAGCTTGAGTAATTGAATCCATTATCCTCTTTTGCTCTTCCATTTTTTTTTCTCCTGCCGTGTGAAGATGCAGCAAGAAGGTATATCCAGATCCACCAGTTCCTTGACCTACAAGCTTCCACCAACCCAACAGCTAAGAACGTCACCCGACAGCATCTGAGACCTACGGAAAGGTTTCCCCTTCCTGCCGTAACCATTTCTCTGATGCACTCACAAGCGAATTTTACACTTGCCTTGATTTATGACTCTCTTTTGCTCTGTAAAACTGTAAAGCTTCATGAAACTGTTTCCACATATGAACATGGAATTTGGGGTGACCTAAGTCTGTGTTTTTGAGCCATTGCAATCCAAAAGCAAAACAGAGTTGAAAAGAAATATAGAATATGCAGCTATTATGAAAATAAAATAATCAATCAATCCCAATCTCTTTTTTTCACTCATGTTTTTCTGCTGATTTGATAAGCAAGCAATCTAATGAAAATGGTGGTTAAAATGGGTGATAATTTCCACTTATAATATCGTTGCTGTATTTTTTTTAAATGGCCAGAAGTCATCTACTTTGTAAAGAAATTTACAAAAATTCAAAATAGAAGGATCCTGAACTTGAAGTCTGGAGGTTGAGTTTTAGCACAATTTTTGAAAATCAAACCTGGAAGAGATTTAGAAGAAACAAGAAGCCTCTCAGGGATACTGAACAAGGCTTTATCAGAGGCTTCTAATGGCATGAGGAAAAGATTGCTAGATCCCCTGAATATGTGCAACCATCTCCAAGAAGAATTCTGGGTTTGGGGGATGTTTATACTAGAATTTGAGGATACTTGATGAAAATATTTCTCTAGAGTAGCAAAGCACTTATCAGCTGTAAGCTGCCCTGCTGAATGGAACCGTCATGGCCCTAAGTATTGTTAAGCAAGTGGTCTTCTCATAGTAACAGACAGGAGGTTCTCACGAATGCTAGTGTAGGCTTGTTCATCTAGTTGTTCTGTAAGCTTTACTGAGGACATGTTATAATGAAAATGGTTGTTTCATAGTGGAATGGCATTTCCTTAGTAGTTTTATAGAAAGAAGGGATTGGAGATTTTGTTATTATAACACCATGATATATTTCTAACTAAACTCTGACACTTGAAATGGAAAGTGTAGCTTTTCTTCTTTAATCCCAGCACTTGGGAGACAGAGGCTCTGTGAGTTCAAGGCCAGCCTGGTCTACAAAGCTAGTTCCAGAACAGGCAGCACTACACACAGAGAAACTCTATCTCAAAAAACAAAAAAACAAAAAAAACAAAAAAGAAAAAAGAAAAAAAACTAAGCATCAGAAAGTGCATCTTTTATTTAAAAAAAAAAATCATTTCCCGTCACCATGTGCTTGCTCTGACATTTGAAGTATGCTTCTGAAGGTACTAGACCTTCGCACATTGAAAATTTCTCAAAATAGATTTCAAGTGTGTCAACCCAAAGAGAAGACAGAAAATCATACATATGTATACACACACAGAGAAAGAGAGAGAGAGAGAGAGAGAGAGAGAGAGAGAGAGAGAGATTATTATTTGTTATTGAGGTTACTACTTGCTATTGAAAATATATGTTACAATCTAAGTTAAATGCTGTGTGTATGGTACATACATGATATACACTAATTTACCATTGTAAATAGTACAATATTACATTGCAAATAGTCTAGATCCAGCAAGTGTAACAAACTCTATTTCACTGCTATAAAATGTTACCTAGTACATTTTGATAGAGGAGATGAGTATCAGAGTGGGTCTGAGGTTGGTCCCTGGATGTCAGTTTCTTAGGATGTAAGCCTGGCCCCTTAATTCCTGCCTGCGTGACTTTATCCTCTGCTATGTACCTCACTGTACCTGCATCTTCTCATTTGCAGAATTGGAAGCTACCTACTTACCAGGTTATTCTGAGGATTAAATTAAAAAAAGAATGTGGAAGGCTTTGCCGTTTTAATTAAAAAGAAGCAAAGCCCTGTTTAACCCACCAAGAGACTACAGATTATTTTAAGTAGAAACACTTTGCATTTGCTTAAAATAAATTAAGGAGCAGCATACTTTGGTTCTTATGCATTCATTAAAGCAGGTGAGATGAACAATACTAAGCAGCTCTTTGATGAGGAAGAATACAATCTTTATTTTCAAAGACGGACTGTCTAACATAAACCCTCTGTGATTACATGTACTGGTTTCTTGCTAGGAAAGCGCTAAGCTCAGAGCAGGCTGGGCCTGTCAGTCTATGTAGGGACCTCTGTGCTTTCACCTGCATTTCTTCCAGACATATAGAAAGAAGGACAAAAAGAAAATGAATGGTGAGCAGCATACCGGAAGTAAATGTGGAGTATCAGGAAAGCCTGTGAGCCAAGCAAAAAATAATAATTAATAATAATAATAATAATAATAATAATAATAATAATAATAATGATTTCTATTGTGACTTGTTAGTGGTTGAGACAGTATGTGCAGGAACTGTGCAGGCTCAGGCCAGACATCACTGTGGCACAGAGAAAGGATGAGGGTACAAAGTCTCACCGCTAGCCAAGAGGCTACTGGCTGTTGATGGCTTCCGGGAGAGGAAGAGCTTTTGTTTTGGGGTTTTTTTGTTTTTGTTTTTCTTTAAAGGTGCAGCTCCCAGTGGTGCTCCATTGCTCCATTGAGGGCCACACATCCAAGAATTTTGGGGCAGTACATCCTGTACGTAGTGGATTCTGGGGTGCGGGGGGAGGGGTTATGCTAGATGTGTCTCAGTGGTAGAGTGCTTGTTTAGCTTAATAAGGGCCTGAGTTTAATTCCTAATACTGTAAAAGATGAATGAAAGAATGAATGAATAATAAATAAATGGGATAAAAAGAGGCCACAAGGTTGGGTGTGTAGACAAATGGGGATGGGTCTGTCAGGAGTTGGGGGAGGAGAGTGGGTACGATCAAAATGCATTGTGTGAAAATCTCAAGAAGCTTAAAAAAAAAAAAGCTCAAAAGAAAGAAAACTGATAACACACACACCTGAGAATTTTATTTTAGACAGTCAGTTTATTGCTGATAAGTGTATAAAATTTAAATTTAAAAGGTAAAAGAATGTAGTTCCACTTAGTTTTCAGTAGTTAATCAAGGGTTCTCTTACAGTACGCTGCATTTTACCAACCTCTGGAAGCATTTTTGAAGTTCACGGTGGAGTTAACCCCATTAATGTTTGGAAATACGATGAGTGGCTCAGTTTCTGATTTTCATAATCAGCTAGCCTAACTGTAAGATATTCTTGCCTTATAGGGACATCTGCTGGCAGGTAAGAAAACGGTCTGGGAAAATGGGCTACAGGCCTCTCAGCCTGGGCTGGATTCTGCAGCACCCCAAGTGTCTGCTTCACACTGTTCGTGGCTGTCAAAAGTCTAAATATTACATCATTCTGAAGTCCTGTGTTTCTCGAACCAGTGACAATTAGTTGTGGCCAATTATTACCTTTCACTTTAAAATGGGAGTAATTAATGAAAAATAAAGAAACCAGTGCCACTTTTTCTGCTAACATTAGCCATCACACACGAAAAAAGGATAAAATAATTGGTTCTTTTTTCTTGTTTGATTGAAGAAGAGTCACCTTCATATTCTGTTTTTGGAAAAATAGTGCTGGGTTAAGCCAGATATTATCATCTTAGAATTAAATTGCCTATCAAAGCTAATGTTACCCACAATGCAACAAGCAGCTTGTTCCTGTTAGTTCTTTAAGCACACCATACATTTCTTGGTTAATGTGGTGAAAACTAATCATCACATGCTTTTGTCTCCTATTATTTATATATGTAACTTCCAAAGATAATAGAAATCGTCCATCAGCTAAGGCATTTACTACTGAAAGAGATGATGCAATCAATCACTAACCACAACTAAATAACAGCGTTTGCACGTTTTCACAGGTTAACACACATCCAGTCAAGAATTGAAAGCTCAGGAAAGAATGATCAAGCTGGTACTCACAAGATGCCAATAAGGAAAATGAACTCTTGTAGGATTGTTACCAGGTTGACTTTTTTTTCTTGACCAGCTCCACCACACAAAAACCATGTGGCTTTATATTAACATTCTAAACAAGTTCAACTCATCTTCACTGATTTTTGTCAAATCGTTAAGTCATAAAGTATATTGACTTTCCGAGTTTCAACATGCTGAAATCATCAATCTGGTCATTTCCTTACCAATGTAGGAAAATATATATGGTGATTATCAGGTATGAAAAGAATAAAGAAAATCAAGTCAAGAAAATCAGTGTTTTTCAAATGCAATATAGTTCATTAAAAACTCAAAAGCAAGCATAAGCCTGAAGTGGCACACTTTCTATATCGTCTATAAAGAGTTTTACAGATTAAATAAAAACTATTAGAAAGATGGATATAAAATTATGTAACAATTCAAAACTTTATGTATGACTGCATTTTGTCTTATTGTTCCTGATTTACTTAACATGTGCTCCACTAAACCAAAGAAAGAAAGAAAAAAATCAGCAAGTTACAATTTAAAGCCTGTTCTTTAGTTGTAGGCTTTGAACTCTTCTTTTTTTTTTTTTTTTTTTTTTTTGTGTGTGTGTGTGTGTGTGTGTGTGTGTGGCTTTGTACTTTTTCAAACCTGCTTTATTTGGGGTTCCTTAATGCTCATACCTCCCTTCCAACCCACCTACTCTAGAAAGGAGAGAAAAGAGGTAAATAGGAACAGAAGAAATACACCTTTTTTTATCTCAATTCCTTGGAGCGATTCCACTGCCATAGTCCTCAGTATTCCAAGAGACAGTTAGTTAAACAGCAAACCAGCAATTCAGCGAGGGTGACTGTAACTGCAGCTGCTGGAACCCAAGAGAGTCTGTACTAGGATGTTCATCAGTTGGAAAAGACCATGCCCAAGGGGGATCTCAACTTTGATCCACCTCAGACATGGACCTAAGGAAGGGTAATAAAGTGGGGGTAGGGGGGTTAGGAAGAGTGGGAGTATACAGAGTAATGAGAAAACAATTTAGTTGTAATTGAATAAATTAAATAAATAAATAACACAGTGAAAAAAAAAAAGACCATGCCCATGAAAGAGATGGTTCTTCTTCCAGTGGACAAGCATCCCCTGCTCTCTCACAAGCCTCCTTTCAGTGAAAAAACACCACACACGCCCTCACACAAGTCTGTTTCACATCCCACACTTGGGATCAAAACAAAAACTTGTTTACATCCACTACATTTACTAGACACATGAGGCAATAAGACAATCATTCCATGTTTTGATTTTTACTATAGCCTGTTAACAGCCACACAAAACTAACCCACCAAACATGAATATAATGCCCACAATGTCCACATCACAATATTTATTAATTACAGTTTGACAACATTTTATCTTTAATTGTATTACTATAATTTTTTAACTGGACCATATTATTGCTAAATAAACTAAGAATTACAGAGGGGTTACAAGAGGTTGTTCATAAAACACTGAGAACCAATTATAAAATAATAATAGCAATACAGAATTTCAGATATTTTCTTTCAGAAATTTGGAAGTCGAATGATAATATTTATTTTAAAGTGAAGTTGCATTTTCCCTGAGAGAAAGAAATAAACCATTGCTTACCATCACTATATGAGATGTAAAAAAAAAAATGTTAATATCAGACGGTAATCTATACATGAAAGAATGGTATTGCAAAACATACAAACACACACACACACACACACACACACACACAGGAAAATTGAAGGAAAGCTTTAAATTATTTACTTTTGTAGTTCAACACAAATTCTTTTAGCTAATTATCATGAGATATGGCTGAGAAATTAACCAGTCATGTTGTGTTTCTATCTCCAGATTTACAATTAGTAACGCTATTAATGCGGTTCCTGTACTTAGCATTACTAATTATACTGCTATGAACTAATGGTGATATAAATAGCAATAGCCATCAACTACCAATTAATGCTTAATGAGAGCATATAAACCTTGGCATTGTAATGCATTTCAAAATTGTTGTTGCTCATGTTCCTTTTGTAATTGTGCAAAACTGGGTATAACCAGTAACCACTATGGTTGAAAGCATAGTGACCACGCTGTTGAAAGAAAATCAGGTAAACAGTGGTTCTTTACATATAGAAAGAGAGAGGTGTGTGTGACACCGATATGTGACTGTGTCAAGTCAGTACAAAAATCTAAAGGTACATGCTAGGAAACCAACTCAATTGTCTTTCTGAAAGAATTTCAACAGGGAAGACTGATTTTTTTTTTAAAGATTTATCTTATTAATTTATTATTTATACAACGTTCTGTCTGCATGTACACCTGCATGCCAGAAGATGGCACCAGATCTCATTATAGATGGTTGTGAGCCACCTTGTGGTTGCTGAGACTTGAACTCAGGACCTTTGGAAGAGCAGATGGTGCTCTCAACCTCTGAGCTATCTCTCCAGCCCGGGAAGCCTGATTTTAATTCAAGAACAGACAGTGGGCAATAGACTGTGACAAACTATTATATAGAGCCTCTTCTAAGGGCCCATATAGCTTCCATTAAATTTATTTACAGCCTTCTGTTTCTCTACTTCAATTAAGATTAAGTATAAATTCTAAAATAGCACAACTTTTGAAACCACTAACTTTTTTTCTATCATAACCTTGTGCACAAGTTAAGGATAAATATAGTTGTATACTTTTTCCTGTTAATTTATATTTTTTATAGATCAAACTACCCTAGAGAATGCTAAAAAAAAAAAAAAGAAGAAGAAAAAAAAACCACAGGAAGAAGACACAAGGGGTTTAATCACAATATTTTAAAATATACCCTTCATTTGAGGGAAAAAAACTATAGCATCTGTTCTAAAATAAGGATATGTATTATTGCCCAAAATTGTTCTTAGCAAAGGGTCAAAGAGGCCCAGTGTGGTGTAGGGGGCCTAGGTCCAGCCCATGCATGGTCCTTGGTTGGTGCTTCAGTCTCCACAGGCCCCTGTGAGCCCTGATTAGTTGGCTCTGATGGTCTTGTGGAGCTCCTGTCACTTCCAGGTCTTTTTCTCCTTCCCCCCCCACCCCACTTTTCCACAAGGCTCCCTATGTTTGGTTGTGAGTTTCAGCATCGGTTTTGAACCGCTGTTGGGTGAAGCCTCCCCGTGGACAGCTATGCTAGGCTCCTGTCTGCAAGCAGAGCAGAGCATCATTAATAGTGTCACAGCCCCACTTGTTGACAGCAATGTTGTTGCGTCGAATGTGAGTGTCCCAAATATGCATATATTTGAATAGCTGGTCCCCTTGGAGGGACTTTTTGGGAAGGCTTAGGTGGTCTTCCCTTGTTAGAGGAGGTGGGTGTGTTACTGGTGGCAGGGCTTGAGGTTTTCGATGGTTTCCACACCATTTCAAGTTAACTTTCTCTGAGCTGAGTTGTGTCTCAAGATGTGAGCTCACGTCTGCTGCTCTACCACCACGCTGCTTGCCTGCTGTCATGTTTCCTGCCATGATAATCGTGAGCTCTAACCCTCTGAAACTACTGTAAGTATGCCTCCAGTAAACTCCTCCTTAGATCCTGGTGACGTATACAAAATAAAAAAGTAACTAAGACAAAAAAAAACAAAACAAAAACAGGTCCAGTGCGGGCTTCAACTATCCCTCCCTCTCTGGGGCTCCCCTGAATCACGCTCTCTGTTAGATCAAGATCTTCTACATGTTTGACCATTTCATTCGATTGCTGAATTATAGTTCATGCAAATGACAAGAACAGCTCATAGTGGGGCGTATTTTCCCTTGAACTCGGGTCATGGTCATTAGCATGAGGGTAGGATGCTGGGCTCACATTGACAACTCTTCTATTCATAGGTATGGTGTCTGATGCTATGCTAGCCATCACTCAGTACTTAGCCTAGGTGTACCAAGATGCTATACAGGACACCAAGCTCTGTGGTTACTTCTTCACAGCAGGCAGGCATAGGTTTCTTATATTGCACCTCAAGGCTACATTGGTGAATGGTCAAACTCACAGAATCAGAAGTATATGATATTTTAAATTTCTAGGACCAGATGCAGTAGCCTGTATTATGCTACTCTAGGCAAACAGTATCAAAGCTCAAAGTCCAAAGAGAGACAGGAAATGGGCATCATATTTCAATTAATGCAATACAGAAACATTTGGGCACTGTGTTTTAAAACTGTGACAGTTGCCCATGAAATGTTCTTCAGTGTTTGGCTTCTAGCTTTAGCTCATACTTGACTTCTCTAGATACTGAGTGTAAGATCGCCTGCTCTCTGGAAGTTTGCAGTTAAGAGTCCATGAAGGCAACCCCTGCCCCTTTTCCTGGAAAAGTTACTGCTTAGAAAAATTTGCAAGTCCAACTGACAATCCACAGATAACCAAAAACTATTGAAGACTGTAATTTATATAAATTCTTTTCTAGAGGAAGAGCTGGAAAGTTGAAGGATCATGTGTTCAAAGGTCATATGTTCAATTCATTTATAAAGAAGGGAAATTTCAACAAGTCTCAAGTAGATAAGAAGCATCCATTCTTTAATGATTGTTGAAAGAACCTAAAAAGTGTTGGTGATCTTTACATTCCATTACATAACCCAAGAAATTGCTCTATCATAAATGATGCTAAAACAATAAAAACACAAAACAGATGTTTCTCTTACCTAGTTTACAGCTAAAGATTAAAGGCTTAGTCACATTTTTTTTCAAAACTTTGTGGTATTAAATGTTCTATGATTGGGAACAAAGACATTATAATCTCAAAAGCAAAAATAACATATGTAGTCCTTCTGTTACTGTAAGCTATATCTAAATTCCTGCAAAAATTGACTTCCACTAAGAGATATAAAATAACTAAATTGATTATCTTTATATTTAAAAATGACTTAATTCACTTGGGGTTTCATCATTTAAGAACTAAACTCAGTGTGAGTTAAGTAATTAATATTCTAATAAAAAAACCATTATAGACGGCGATAAAGAATGAACATTGAATTTCTGGCCATTCTTACACAGGGAATTTGAAACAAAAAATTTTTTTAGTTACTTTCACCAATTAACACCTCTTCATAGGAACCTTTACTTATTATCTTGATGGAATTGGGGTTTTCTGAGGGTGACATGTGCATCCTCATTGACTTCCAGAATTTAGACCAATAAACTAAGAGTTTCCTCACTTTGTTTTCCACACTTTTCCCCCATATCTTCACCTCTTGCCAGTTGGTTAATGAGCTAGCCTGCCCAGGCCAAAAGCAACCATTCTAAGACCAGGCTATGGACACTTGTGGTCCTTCTGGTGTTTCTCTGTCTTTTTCCCCCTTAAGCTTAAATGTGAAATATTCAACTTTTTATTTTCAGACAAACAGTATTACTCTTATGTATTGGTAGCTACAATGAAATTTAATGAATGTGTGTGCCCAACACAAAATAAAACGTTGAACCTTGGAAATGGCAGGAAAAACATTTATGTAAGCAAACAAATCAAAACTTCAGAGAAAAATTTTTGGAAGCAAGAATAGACTCTATGAAAACACAGCCGGGCATGGTGGCGCACGCCTTTAATCCCAGCACTTGGGAGGCAGAGGCAGGCAGATCACTGTACGTTCAATGCCAGCCTGGTCTACAAAGTGAGTCCAGGACAGCTAAGGCTACACAGAGAAACCCTGTCTTGGGAAAAAAAAAGAAAGAAAGAAAGAAAGAAAAGAAAACTCTATAAAAGTTTGTTGAAGACCCTGGCCGTCTTCCTTAATAATACTTCATAATTTTAAAAATTACATATATTTATATATGCATATATAAATGATATTTGATTAGAAGATAGGTGACAGATGATAGCAGATAGATAGATAGATAGATAGATAGATAGATAGATAAACCATGAATTAAATAAAATATAAACCGATTTTAAAAAGCTTGAAAAGTAACATCTTAATTGGAAAAAATTAGAATCATCTTATAAAATACCCAAAGTATTGAAATAAAATAATACTTAAGAGTACCTAGAGGGCCAACAAGATGGCTCAACAGCTCCAGGTGCCAACTTTGGCTTGATTTCAATTTCCTAAAACACATGGTGAAAAGAAAGGAATGAATCCCCCAAGTCATCCTCTGACCTCCACACTCCTGGCCTGTGCGCACACGTACATGATAAATAAAATTTTAAAGAATAAAGGACACGGAAAAATAAATCACTGTGATTGGGTTAGAAAATCTTCAAACAGAAATGAATATTTACCAAAACAGAAAAAAAAGCATTTTAGTTTCTAAGCATCATAATTAAAAATAGTTTCTTCTTGAGGCCATTAAAATACTTAAAATAAATTTCTGTGGTTTGGGAGAAATTTTATCATTTGGAAAAATTTAGAAAATATTTGATTTTAAACTTAAACACCCAATAAAATAGAACCCAAATCATGACAATAGGAAAGAAAAATGTATGACTATAAGACTTAATATACATACCATAGCAAATATTATACATATAAAGCTGTCACGTGTATGATAAAATGTTAATATCTGTAATGTTACAACATGCATATACGTGAGCAAGGAAAAAATTCACAGAAGAGGAAATACACATGAGCAATAACAATAAAATAAGATTCTCAGAATCCACAGTAATCAGAAAAATACATATTTAACTACAATTTTTTTCATTTTCAGTCATTAAATTAATAAAAGTTTAAAATAATTATCAGTGTTTTGTATTACTGGTGGAATAAAGGACCACAAACTCATTTTATGAATTGATCTATTGCTGGAAATACAATAAGAAATAGACACTTCACTGATATTTATGCTGGAGAAACAAGAACAGTACCAACGTATAGAGATATTGGAGACATGCGCCTATCGCAGTTTTGCTGACGTAACAGGTGTATTATAATGGGAAATGCCGGCAAAGGCAGTTGTACCCTTTGCAAGAGGCTGGTCTGAAAGATCACCACAATACATGTACAATGGACCATTGTGTAGTTATTGGAAGAAAAGTCAGAGCCCAGACTGGCAAGGACACCCATGATAAATTCACGCCAGCTTCCCACTAATTATAATCCTCGATTATAATCTAATCTCGATTATAATCCCCTTTCTAGTTAACAAAAGAAACGAGAAATAAAAATGATATTAATAATATTTATGTAAGTTTTGTTTAATTGTGGAAAGGTTTTTTCGGTAGCGTTAAGTGCATAGGAGGGGTAAGATTTCGAGACGCGTGCAATAGAATTGATTATCTTTGGCATGACTGTGTTCAACACAATCAAAAAGACAACAGAAAAACAAAGAAAAGCATACAGTCCTTGAATTCAGTCTTAATAGCATGTTTGCTTAACATGCTATGTTTGTTCAAGCCTTCACACAGATTCCTCTCAACTTGAGATAAAGTGCAATGGTTTGTGCAATGGGGGTGGAAAGAGATCAAAGGTTGTTCATTCTGCAACTCCTGGCATTTTTCTTCATGTACTTGATACATCAGGACACAACTGAAAAAACCTCATCTGCCTTACAATTATATATGCACACAATATTTGTATTATAAAGGGGGGAAAAGCAGATATTCAGACTAAGGATATCTTATAATAGTTTTAATTTTCATGTTTTTCACTGATGGCTAGCGATATTAAGAGCTTTTTAAAAGTAGTTCTTGGCTATTTGTGGGGTATTTTTTTTAAACTGTCCATTCAATCGATCTGTCCATTTGTTGACTGGCAGTTTTATTTCCTCTCTGTTTAATTTCCTTCCATTCTAGTTTCCTCTGTGTCTTATATATTACTCTAATCTATTCCCGCTTCCTTGGAAGGTCATCTCCTGCCTCCTGGTCCCTTACTGGCTACCTAACCTCTGTGGTTGTTTATTCTGGATACACACATATCTGAAGCCTGAAAGCTAGCATTCTCACAAAAGAGAAACTTGTAATGTTTGTCTTTTGACACCTGGGTTACCTCACTAAGGATAATTGTTTCTAGTGCTGTCCATTCCCTGTAAATTTCATAGTTTTTTTATAAAGTGAATAATATTGCGTTGTGTTCTATGTACCACATTTTCATTATCAACAGATCAACAGTTAATGGACATCTAAGCTATTTCCAATTTCTGACTATTTTGATTAGAGCAGCAATGAGCTTGGGTGAACTCCTGAGCACGTATCGCTGCTGTAAGATGTGGGATCTTTGAGGTATTTGCCCAAGAGGTATAGCTGGATCTTGTGGTGATCAACTTTTAACTTTCTGAGGGACATCCACATTGATTTCTGTAGTATTTGTGCCAGTTTACACTCCCACCACTAAGGAATAAATGTCTGCATATTCCCATACATCCATGTTGATCTTGGCCATGCTGACTGGTGTAAGATGAAATATCAAAAGAGTTTTAGTTTCAATTTCACTAATATCTAAAGATGTTGAACATTTTAACTATCTCTCAGCCATTTGCATTTCATCTTTTTGGAACTGTTTAGCTCTGTACACTTTTTTTTTTAATTGGCTTATTTGTTTTTTTGTGGGCTTAACCTTCCCTCACATTGAGACAGTGTGTCCCTGTATGTTCAAATGTTAGCAGAGAGCTAAGTGCTGGTAGGATTTTGGTGTTCTGATTTCTATGGCCCATCACCAGTTTTCTGTATGTAAATGCCTGTCATTCCTCACCTGCCAAAGGGCCACTCATATGAGATGGATCAGGCGTTGTCTTGATGCTGATTAGTTCAAACTGGAATGTGGCTTTCTCTGTGATAAAGAGCTGATAGTACGGAGCTAAAGCGGGAAGTATGGGGGCAGGACTTCTGGGAAGAGACTTGAAAAGACTGCGTGGGGGAAGGGAAATTGGAGGACTTCAGGGGGAGCCAAAAAGAGACAGAACCTGAAGCAGGCAGAGCCACATGGAGAGACCGTATGACGAAGAAGTCAGGATAGTTTAGATGGCTAGTGAAAGTCTGTCCCGACAAAAAGTCAACATCGTTAAACTATATAGAAGTCTCCGTGCCTTAATGAAACCACAAGGGGGATCCGAGAAAGCCCCACAATAGTTTTCTGGATGATAAGAGGGGTTATTTTGTTTGTTTGTTTTTACTTTTGAATTTTATATATTCTACATACTAACCCTCTATCAGATGTATAAATAGCAAAATTTTTTTTCCATTCTATAGGCTGCCACTGTCCTGAAATGATGGTGTCTTTGTCTATGCAGAAACTTCTTAGATATCTACATGAGATCCCATTTACTGATTGTTGGTCTTAATGTCTGTGCTACTACTAACCTGAACCCAAACGCGGGCCCAACCTGATCCCTAACCCTAACCCTAAACATAACACTAACACCAACACTAACCTTAACCCTAATCATCAAAGTCTTGTTCAGAAAGTACTTTCCTGTGTCAATAAGCTTAAGCATATTCCCCACTTCCTCTCCCATATACTGTAGGGTATCTAGACTTACGTAGATGGTCTCCATCCATGTCGAGTTGTGCTTTGTGTGAGGTGAGAGATATGTAGCTACCTTCATCCTTCTACATGCACGGATCCCGTTTGACCAGAAACGCATGTTGAAGATGCTGTCTTTTATCCAGTGTGTGTTTGGGGCTGTTTTGTCAAATATCCGGTGTCTGTAGGTTGTGTGGGGTTACGTGTCAGTCTTCACTTCTAGACTGTTCCACTGACCACTGTGTCTGCTTTTATGCTAATCCCATGCTGTTTTTATTACTGCAGCTCTGTAAGCCGAGTTGAAATCTGGACTGGTGATACTTCCAGCAGTTCCTTTATTATTTAGGATTGTTTCTGCTATCCTGGGTCTTTTATGTTTTCATATGACTTTAAGGTTTTTTGGGGTTTTTTTTCCCTGAGAATTGTGTTGAAATTTTGATTGGGAATCCATTAGATCTATAGATAATTTTTAGTAGAATAACTATTTCTACAATATTAATTCTACCAATCCATAAGCATGGGAGAAATATCCATCTTCTAGTGTCTTAGAGTTTTTATTATAGATGTTATATATACATATAATACATACACACACACACACACTTGCTTGGATTTATTCCAAGGTATTTTTAAAGGCTATTATATAAAATGCATTATTTCCCTGATTTACCAGCATGTTTTCATTTGCATGTAGAAAGTTAATGATTTTTGTTTAATAATTTTGTATCCTGTGTGCGAAAGTAGTTCTCAGCCATTAAACAGCAAAATAGAAATTCAGCAAAAGCAACCGCAGCTGCAGCAGATGGAACCGGGAACCTTGAAGCATTCTCTACAGTCTTTTTTTTTTTTTTAGGTGTCTCAAAGTGGAATGATGAACAGCCAAATGATATATATTCTCTCAGAGTCCATACTAGGATGTTTATCAGGTGGCAAAGAACACGCCCCCCACAAGAAGCAGTTCCTCTTCTAGTGGACAAACACCACATGTCCTTGCACAAGTCTATTTCAATTGGACAAATAACCACACACCCTCACACAAGTCTGTTTCACATCCCACACTTTTTTTTTATACAGAGGTTTATTAAATGAACATGGGGAGAGAAAGAGGAAAAGCATGCCCAAGAGAGAGAGAGAGACAGAAACAGAGAGAGACAGAAAGAAACAGAGAGGAAGAGGGAGAGAGGTGAGAGAGAGATGAAAGAGAAAGAGGGTAAAAGGTAAGAGAGCCACATCCCACACTTGGGATCAAAGCAAGAACATGTTTACATCCACTAAAGTGTCTTTTCATAGCAATGAAAGGCTAAGACATAATGTAAATAAACAGTGAAATTTTATTCAGCCATAGAATGAAATAATTTTGTGTATAAGAAAATAGATACAACTGAAGATTGTCATTTAAGTAAGTTAAGTCAGATTCAGCAAGACAAGCATCATGTTTTCTTTCATCTGTAGATCCTATATTCATAGCTATGTGAGATTATGTATGCACGTATATAATCCTCACTTATAAAATTATAAGTGAAACTCTGTAGGGAAGGGAAGGGAAGGGGCCTATATAAGAGAAAAAAAGAGATGGGGGAAATAGGTGTATAAAGTTAGGAAAAGTGTGGTCTAAGTACAGTGTGCATTTCATTTTTCAAAAGCCATAAATAGTATTTACTTTCATCTATGTTTTTCCAAAAGTACATAGTTAATCCCTGATATGTTTATTCTATTAACACCACTGAAAATAAAATAAGGGTTTTTTTTATTCAAACTCTAACTTATTCTTCAGTCATCATCATTTTTACCAAAGAAAGGCAAGATATCATTAATTAAGTAGGTCTACACAGATGAGTATTTGTAGTATATTTATTCAGAATACACCTTTATAATTTAAGTCCTATGAATTCTACAAGGTATCTATTCAGCTAAATACTTTATCTTTAAAATTATTTGGAGATGTTCACAGATGAGTACTGCGTTATATAATATCCACTCCTATCCTCTGACTCCCTCTATGTCACACTGTGGTGGTTTAAGTGAGAATGGCCTCCCATACATAGGCCTTAATTTCATTGTGTCAATGTAACACATTTTCATTATCCGTTCATCTGTTGATAAACAACTAGGTTGGTTCCAATTCTTTGCTATAGTGAATAATCAGCAACAAACATAGGCAAGCGAATATCTCTATGGCAGAAGGTATCATTCTCTGGGTAAACGCCCAGGAGTGAAATAGCTGAATCGTATAGTAGTTCTAATTTTTTATTTTTGCTTAATATCCAAACTGATTTCCACAATGGCTACATTAATTTGCGTACGTACCAACAGTGAATTCGAGGTCCTTTCTCTCCACATCCTCACCAACATTTGTTGCCAGACTTCTTAATGATAGCCACTCAGACTGAGGTGGGGAGTATCTTAAAGTTGTTTTAATTTGCATTTCCCTGATGGCAATAGATAATGAGTGCTGTTAAAAAATAGTTATTGGCTATTTGTGTGAGGTTGGTTTGGTGGTGGTGGTGGTGGTGGTGGTGGTGGTGGTGATGTGTGTGTGTGTGTGTGTGTGTGTGTGTGTGTGTGTGTGTGTGTGTGTGTTTCCCCCCTGGCTTTTCAATTCATTTGTTCAAATGTTCACTGTCAGTTTTGTTTTCTTTGTGTCTGGTTTCTGAAATTCTTTTTTAAATTCTAGATGTGAGCACTTTGGATGAAGGGTTAAAAGTCATCTCCTGTGCTGTGGGCTGTCTGTTCTGCTGATTGCTTCCTTTGATGGACCAGGTATCTTTTATTCCATTTAGTCCCCTCTGTTGATATTTGGGGTTTGTTCTATTTAGAAAGTTATCATTGTCATGAAGGGTAGCCTCTGTGCTTTCTTTTAGAATTTAGTTTCAGGTCTTTTTAAAAGATTGATATATTTATTATTTATACAGTATTCTGCCCACGTGTATGCCTGCAGGCCAGAAGAGGATACCAGATCATTATAGGTGGTTACAAGTCACCATGTGGTTGCTGGGAACTGAACTCAGGACCTTTGGAAGAACAGTCAGTGCCTTTAACCTCTGAGCCATCTCTCCAGCCCCTTGCTTCAGGTCTTAAAGCCTTTGATTTTTAAATAGATTTTTGTACAAAGTGAAAGATATAAATTTAACTTCATAATTTCTTCATAAAAAAGTTTAGCTGGGGAAGCCCGGTGGCACTCGGAGGAAGGATAGCAGGCTACCAAGAAGAGACCTATGAGCATATACAGGGGGAGGAGGTCCCCCTCAGTCACACTCATAGGGGAGGGGAGTAAGGGGAAAATGGGAGGGAGGGAGAAATGGGAGGATACAAGGGATGGGCTAACAATTGAGATGTAATATGAACAAATTAATAAAATATATTTTTACAAATATTTTTTAAAATTAAAAATAAAAAAAGCTTAGCTAAGCATATGTTAAGTAGCCTTTCTTCCCATATATGTTTTTGCCTCCTTTGTCAAAAGCTAAGTAGTCATAGTTGGCCATTTTAGTTCCAGGTCCCCTATTCTATTCCTTTGCTCTTCCTGTCTAGTTTTATGCCAGTACCAAGCAGTCTTTACCAGTACAGCTCAACAGTATAATATAATATGTAATACTATATGTAATACATGAGGTCGTGTATAGTAATACTTGCAGCAGTGTTCTTGCCCCATAAGATTGCTTTAGCTATTCCAGATCTTTTGTGGCTTTGTGTGTAATTTTGTATAGTTACTTTCTAAGTCTGTGAACTGTGACACTGGGATTTGGTAGGTATCTCTTTAATTCTATAGGTTACTTCAGGTACTATGGCCATTTCCCAATGTTAATTCCAACAATCCAGGAATATGTGGTATCTTTCTATCATCTAGAATCCTTTGTACTTTTCCTTTTCAGGATCTTGAAGTTTTTGTTGTGGAGGTCCTGTACCTCATTGATGGAATTTTCTGTATACATCTCTTAAATCTAATCCATCCATACTATATTTTATGTATGAAGTGTACTTATTTGGTTTGAGTTTAGAAAACCTATTTAAATATAAGAATGGAGTTCTAGGGGCCAGACATGGTGGAACATGTCTTTAATCTCAGCACTCGGGAGGCAGAGGCAGGCATATCACTGTGAGTTCAAGGCCAGCCTGGTCTACAAAGTGAGTCCAGGACAGCCAAGGCTACACAGAGAAAGCTTGTCTCTAAAAAAAAAAAAAAATGGAATTCTAAAGCTCCCCCACTATAAATTGTGTCAGGACCTATGTCACCCTTTATATCATTTGGTGTTAGTTTTAGGAAATTGATATTTGGTGCATAAAACTTTACAATTCCTATATCTTCTTAATGAATTGTTCTTTTTATCAATCTTTACTGATTCTTTTTATTTCTTCTAACTGCTTTTGTTTTTGTGTTTACTTTGTTAGTTGATATAAAGATAGATATGCCTGATTCTTTACTTTTTCCATTTCGTTGGTAGCTTGGTTTACATTCTTTGATGTTAAGTTTTGGTTATCTTTGGGCGCTCATTGTGTTTCTTGGAGAAAACAGAGTTGATTCTTGTTTTCCAATATAGTCCATTACTTTCTGTCATGTTAGTGGATGAGTTGAGGATATTTATATTTAACGTTATTATAGAACAGGGTTTTCTATTTTCTATAAAT
This sequence comes from Acomys minous, assembly GCF_964271855.1. NCBI lineage: Eukaryota > Metazoa > Chordata > Mammalia > Rodentia > Muridae > Acomys > Acomys minous. The sequence goes on from NC_140495.1 coordinate 31,828,819, forward strand.
TTGGTTTTTTTATTCATACATTTGTTGGGTGATGTTTTATTTTGCTAGATTATTAGTATACCTTTTTCTTCTCACATATTAATTTTGAAATTTTGTCTAGTTGCTGTGATGGACCTCGCTGTTTATTTCCCAGATGTGGTTTGTTTATCTGACATTTTGATTAAAAAAATATATACCCTTTTATGTATTCATCTCTCTCTCTGTAAATTACTTCACCATGAGTTTTCGGTGGTGCTGGCTTGGTTGTCACGAATTATCTTAATTTATGTTAGTCTTGAAATATCTGTGGTGGCTAACATTGTGCTGATGGCTAACTTTATGTTTAAAAGTTTAAAATTACTTTGCTTAAGAGAATTATAAAGCAAGAAAAAATAGACTTTCAAATGCCAATGCTGCTAAGGGATAATTTTGTGAATGTCTGGTCCTTGTGCAACTTTACCAAAACAGCTGTTTCTGCTTCTGTAAACAAAATCTTGTTTTGCACGAGATGACCTTTCTGTTCGTATGTAAGCAGAATGTTAGTGTATTTTCTGCCTTTAAGAGCCAGTGATCATGGTTGTTCACTTGGGCTGCAGAGGCTTATTTTCATTGGGAGTTGGTTATAAGTTATTATTGGCCTTATTCGGAGAGAAAACAAGGTTGGACTCAGGACGTCTCTCTTTTCCTTTATCTGTCTTTCGTAGGTATGGAGATAGGGGTTGAAAAGGAAAAAGAGAGAATATAGAAATATATAGGGATGATAGAACAAAAAGTAGATTAGTGAATCTACTCTTCAAATTAATGCCTTGATGATCATAAATAAAGTAATTATTAATTCATTGGTATATTAAGTTTAATTTTTATATATTGGTATAGAATTTAAATGTAGGATCACTCTTCACACACATTATATATATTTCTACTCTAATATGTGGTATTGTACCCATACAATTCAATTATAATACAAGGTTTACTTCCAATACTTTGAAAGTGCTATTGAAGGCTGTTTAGGATAAATACGTTTTACAAGTTAATTGTTAGTTCATCAAATCATGGTCATATCAATTACTAGTCTCTTTTTATCACAAGAATATACATCTTAGGTGCAACAGATAGATATGATTCTATAAAAAGATAAGGTAAAATAGTTAGACAAGGTCTTCAAAATCATCAGAGACATACAAAATATGACATTTAAATTGTTTTTATTATTTTAAAGATTGACTGAAAATGAGACAGGTTAACTCCTGGCAATATCCAGCCTACCTCAAAGAAGATAATGAGCATTAAAAAAAACAAAAACAAAAACAAAAACAAAAAACAAAAAAAACTCTTTCTGGAGATGGCTTCAAATGTGGCAAACAAACCACTGGGCAAAATATCCTTGTTTGACCACTGACAGAATTCAGCCTAAAAATGAGCAAGCTTGGATGCAGGCAGAGTCGATGGCTAAACTCTGCCAACACAGGGTAAGCAAGTCCTCAATAGTTCTCACCTCACAAATATGTCTGTCAGATATACTGGGCAAGAAAGCTGAAGATAATGCTCCAACATTATAAAGAATTTTGGGTGACTATTCAGGCAGCAAACTGTCTTTGTCATTTTTTCATTTTGGAAGCTGCTAGCCTGTACTTCCGGTTTGCTCAGGTAATTAAGTTTTATTCCTTTTCAAGTCTCTAATGGAGTTGAAGACCAGATAGTTTAACTTTACATTTAAGCTTAGTCGTTTAGATGTTAAGATGTTTTTAGATCTGGATAGATGTGTTAGGTTGATAGAGATGAGATACAATAGATATTGATATACATTCAAAATTTTAGACTCACCAAGATAGGAAAGATGTTTTCAAGGTTGCCAAATTCAAATAGCCAAAACATTATGAATGTAACATCTTTATAATTCCTGATTGTTTTATGATTCTTCTTGCTGTATGTAGCTTATCATATTTATGTGTAATAAGATAAATGTATATGTAAAATAAATAAATAAGTTTGAAAACAAAAAGCCCATGATGAGGTGGAATAAGATAAATGTATATGTAAAATAAATAAATAAGTTTAAAAACAAAAAGCCCATGATGAGGTGGCTGTCCACTGCATTTGGGAATCCCAAGTCCCAGCTATAGACCTAGCACCAACATATGAGTAAAAGTACGTTTTCTTTGTAAAAATGTTTTATAGTGAGACTGAACAACCTTGTGGTGGTTTGAAGAGAAATGGCCCCCAAAGCCTCATGTGTTTGAAATGCTTGGCTCAAAGGGAGTGACACTATTACGAGGGGTGTCATTGTTGGAGTAGGTGTTGCCTTGCTAGAGGAAGTGTGCCACTGTGAGGGTGGGCTCTCAGTTCTCAGAAGCTTAATCCAGTTCCCTTCCTGCTGTCCCCTGACCCTGATGTAGAACTCTCAGCTCCTTCTCCAGCACCATGTCTGCCTGCATGCTACCCTGTTTCCCACCATGACGATGATGGACTAAACTTCTTAACTGTAAGCCAGCCCCAATTAAATGTTTTCTTTTGTAAGAGTTGCCATGAACCGGGCAGTGGTGAGGCCTGCCTTTAATCCCAGTTCGAGGCCAGCCTGGTCTACAGAGTTGGCATGTTCATGGTGTCTCTTCACAGCCATAGAAATCCTAAGACAAACCCTGAACAATAACATTTGGTAGCTCATCCAGGATTTGGGCGTTCATCCAGAACTACTTCCTTTTTCTGTTTGGTCTTGGGAGCCTAGAGGCCTCTGGAGTACTGGGAGCAGAGACATCAGATAGGCCCAGCATTTGGAAAGGGTCACTGGCATCTTCTCGATGTTTAGACTGTGAGAAAAGAGACATCAGAAAACCACTGGGAAAGGTAAGGGCCCTTTGTTTGTCTGTAGCTCACGTTTATAGGACTCACGGAGAGTCTGGGATACAGCATTAATTTCAGAGGGACCAGCAGGATGTTGGACCTTGTCCTCTGTCTACAGCCAGAGCTCAAAAAATAAAAAACTTTATCTCTAAGGCTTCTTTGTTCTCCGCTTACTCTGGCCCCTCCCTCCCGGTCACTGGACTCAGTTTTACAGGGATTCAGGTTTCCTTTTAGGTATAAATAATATCAGAATGTAGTTTTCTGCTATTCTACTCCAATGAAAAGCTAGCTCTGGAGTTGGCTTATGGCTGCCCCTCCTTTAGACCCAAGCATGTTTGTTTAAAAGTTTCCTCCAAAACTCTTCTGTGTCAAGGGGGCCACCTGACTGTGTGACAGAGAGAGGAGACAGAGAGAGAGAGAAAATAGACAATTACCAATGAGGATTTTTTGCCACTCATCTTACACTCTTTTTTGTTTTCATTTAGTTGTCTAAAACTTTTGCTAAAGTATGAACGTTATCTCAAGATTTGTAAGACTGTTATGTGAACTTTCTGTACCTCTCGATTTGTAATCTTAATCACTACAGAGCACTGCATGTGTAACTTGCATCAATTTATGTTTTAAAAGAAATGCGTGCTATGTGGGGAGTGGTGATGCACGCCTTTAATCCTAGCACTTGGGAGGGCAGAGGCAGGCAGATTGCTGTGAGTGAAAGGCCAGCCTGGTCTACAAGGTGAGTTCAAGACAGCCAAGGCTAACACAGAGAAACTCTTGTCTAAAAAAAAAAAAAAAAAAAAAAAAAAAAAAGGATGCTTTTAAATAACAGTGGGTGTCCAAGATATTTTGGATTGATGTGGATTTTTGTGTGGTGGTTCTTGTCCTGAGAATAAAATAACAGATGAAGACAAAATGATTTTTTAAGCCCAAGGTTTATAAAAAATAGTAGAAAAATAACACTGAAAGATTATGATGATTAAAAATGTAATCATTTTAAATTTTATTTATTTATTTATTCACTATACATCCCAATCATAGCCCCCTCACTCCTCTCCTTGTGGTTCCACCTTCCCTCTGTCTTCTCCCTCCTGCCTCCCTTACTCCTCAGAAAAGGGGAGCTCCACCACCACCAATGCACCCCAGCACATCAAGTCACATCAGGATTGAACACACCCTCTTCCACAGTGGCCTGGCAAGGCAGCCCCACCAGGGGAACGTGATCGAAAAGCAGGCAACAGAGTCCTTGTCAGAGACAGTGTCCGTTCCCCTTACTAGGAGACCCACATAAAGACCAAGCTGCCCATCAGTACATATGGGTAGGGGGCCTAGGTCCAGTCCATCCATGCATGGTCCTTGGTTGGTCCTTTGGTCTCCACAAGCCCTCCTGGGCCCAGGTTAGTTGGCTCTGTTGGTCTTTTAGTGGAGCTCCTTTCCCCTCAGGGTCCTTCTAATCCTTCCCCCATAAAAAAAAAATGTAATGATATGTATTCCTCAATCAAGACAATTTAAATGAGGTTTTGTTTATTGTGTTCAATACTTTTCTGTTCTTTAAAAAGAAATGGCTAAATAACAAGTCTTCTGGATGTCGGCTTTATCTTACAGCAATGTCATGGGTTAAGTGAAAGTTCATCTTTGATGTTATCAAAATTCACTGAGCCTGCAATCTTCAGTGGTTTTATAGATGCAAAGCTTCTTCTAGAAAGTTCACCAGTTCTCGTTTTCACTTTAAGTAGCAGGAGCTACAGCTAAATATATGCCTGGGTTAATAGAACACACCAGCTTATGACCCAGAGGACTAGGCCTGAGAAATCCACTTAAAAGAGGCAAGACAGAAAATGCTGCCAGAAGCAGAACCAAGTAGGAAAGCTCCAGGAAGGAATCTGTCTCAAAAAGAACCACCCCCGACACCTCCTGGCGTAGAGCTGCTTGCCTCTGGCTGGGTTTTGCTGCCAACCTGACAGGGGACCAGCATCCCTAGTTGGATCTTCTGATTAAAAATATGACTTTTAAAAAGACCAGCCGAGGTTTGATGTCATGAGATAAGACCTGGCCAGAGTTTTGGACAGAGTAAGATGGCAGAGAGCTATATTATTCTAGATGAAGAATAACCGAGGCTCAAGAAACAGGGTACACTACGATTAAACGGGATAAAAGGAAAAATTAAATGTATGGAGAAAGAGATGGATAGCTAAGGAGTTGAGACTACAGCTACGAGAACCCAAAACTGACGTATTTCTATCTCATGATATGGCAGGACAACGGCTAAGCAGCTAGGCAGGCTCCTACTGAAAACAGAATGTCTCTCCTCACACAGGACACCATTAACTCTCTGATTGCCACTCAGGGCAACATCAGCCTTCAGCAGCCAGACCCAAGAGACTTTCCGCTGGGTGAGGCACTTGATAGATTGACCGAAGAGATCGACCTACCTTAATGAGGTAAAGAGGGGAAGTCAATACTAGGTCATTTGGTTTATACTTCCTGTTCAAGTTTATTCTTCTCAGATCTCTGGTGGTGTTGATGGCCAACTGTAGTTTTGTCAGTTTAGCAGTGGCTGCCTGGTCAGTGCACTTTATATATGAAAATCAGGCCTTCCTTTTTTTTACACATAATATTTTTATTTTTTTACATATACATTTATATTATTACACATATATAAAATAAACTACCTACAGCAAGAAAAACTACAAAACAACCAGGAATTATATTAATGTTACATCCATAGTGTTTTGGCTATTTGTATTTAGCAACCACGAAGAAAACATTTTCCTATCTTGTGGAGTCTAAAATTCTGAATGTAAATCAATATCTATCATATCTCATGTCTGTCAACTTAAAATATCTATCAAGACGTAAAAACATTTTAACCCCTGAACAACTAAGTTTAATTTGTTTAGTTTAGTTTGTGAAGCTAAACTATTTGGTCTCCAACCCCATCAGAGTCTTGAGAAGGAATAAAATTAATTACCTGAGTAAACAGGAAGTACAGATTAGCAGCTTCCAAATTGGAAAAAAAATGACAGAGACAGTTTGATGCCTGAATAGTCACCCCAAACTCTCCATAATGTTGTAGCATCATCGTCAGCCTTCTGGATCGGTATATCTGACAGACATATTTGTAAGGCAGGAACTATTGAGGACTTGCTTACCCTGTCTTGGCAGAGTTTGGCTATCGACTCTGCCTGCATCCAAGCTTGCTCATTTTTAGGCAGAATTCTCCCAGTGGTAGAAATGAGAATATTTTGCCCAGTAGCTGGTTTACCACATTTGAAGCTATCTCCATAAAGAGGTTCTTTGATGCTCATCATCTTCTTTGAAATAGGCTGGGTGTTGCCAGGAGTTCACCTGCCTTATTGTCAAAGAGTACTTAAAACAATAAAAACATCTTTAAATGCCATATTCTGTAGGACTGTGAGGTTTTTGAAGACCTTATCTAACTATTTTACCTTATCTGTCTATAAAATCATACCTATCTGTTACACCTAGGATGTATATTCTTGTGATAAAAATAGACTAGTAATTGACATGACCATGATTTGATCAATTGACAATTAATGTATAATTTACTATCCTAAACAGCCTGCAATAACACTTTCAAGAAAGAAGATAAAGGAAAACCTTGTTTTCTCTCTGAATAAGACTAATAGTTACTTATAACTAACTCCAACTTTTTATAGAGCTATTAGGTTTCCTAGTAAAAAAAGATGAACTCACAAAACAGATTTCAGTGTGACTTTTTACCATTCCTGTATTTTAAAAAACTTGCTTTGCAATCACTACCCTCAGTAATCAGCCACTTGTAAATGACTGAAAGGAAAAAGGAGAAAGGTTTGAGGTTTATGCAAGTTGTAAGGATCTGAGAAAATAATTAAAAATAGGAAAACTCAAAGATAATATGTGATTAAGACTCCAAAAGTTCAAAGTTTTAACATATTAAAGGAGTTCTAATAAGCTATTAATCTGCGTGTACATATGTTTTCTCCTTCCTTGCCCTTACTTGCCTTTTTGGCATGTGCATGAATCCTTGGAATTCCGTATCCTCGTTCCCCTGGATGTATGTTTACAGTGGTCCAGGAAGGAGAAAACATATGTACGCATGGACCCAGGCTCTTCCAGCCTCCATGTTCAGAGAAAACCAGGCAGTTTCCCTCCTCACACCATTCATAATAAGCCTAGAGTTAGGATCAGCAGGATCCAGCCTTGGTACCATTGTTAAGGTAATGGTTAACAATAATATCAAACACCTAGGATGCCGAATAGCCCAGGATCTGTTATATTAGGAAAAAAATCTATTGCCAAGCTGGGCCTGGAGCTTAGCCCCTTTATTCAGATAAATTTTCACCAGCTTTCTGTTGTTGATGCTTTCCTTCACTCTTTAAAAATTTCTTTTATCCTTTCCACACCTTGGAAGCTTGGTTGGGTGTGGTCTTGCCCTGAGGTCACCACCCCCTTTATTCCATTTTGAGTTAGGCTTTTCTTTAAATTTTTTTTTTATCTTGTTTTGGTTTTTTGAGACAGAGTTTCTTTGTGTAGACTTGACTGTCCTGGAATCACTTCGTAGACCAGGCTGGCCTCGAACTCACAGAGATCCGCCTGCCTCTGCCTCCTGAGTGCTGGGATTAAAGACGTGTGCCACCACACCTAGCTAGGCATTTTCTTTAAACTTTTCATCTCTTTGAGCAAGGACTTAGCTGCATTACACTTCCTGGTGCTAGTGTTTTCTTCTCAAACTGCACATTTTGTGTTTTCCCTTGTCCATTGTGCTCCTTTCCATCATAGATCTGTATGGGAGTAACTACTAGGATCCACGCAACAGAGTCAATACAAGGCTGTCCTGAAATCTTTACTGCAAATGCCATAAACCCAAAACCCTTCAATTTAGCCTCAAGCAGAGTTTTTGGACAAGGTCAGAAAGCAGTCACATTCTTCACCAAGATCACCACAGCAGTCTCATGGCCACTTCCTTATACTCTTCTCCTTTGAAGCCTCTTGAGCTGGGCTGTCCTAATTTATGTTGCATTCCTGAGAACTTCTATAAAGTTCTGAAGCCTTGGAAAACAAAGCAAAAAGAGCACTGTCTCTAAAACCCAAAAAAAGAAAAAAAAACTACAGAATTCCAATGAGCAAATACATATATAAGTCAATGTCAAGACAGAGAATGGTTGCATCAGCTTCATTCCTTAGTCACGAGAGCTTCCTCACGCGTGAAATGGTATGAAAGCCAGATTGTCTTGCCTCATAGGAATCCTCAAATGTGGAGGGAGAATGCCAGGAACTCCTTGTAAACTGCCAATTCAGTGAATACCTCAAAGCAAAGCAAAACCACAAAAATAATCCTTTAAAATTTAAAAAAATGAAAAGAACCACAACTGTGTTGAAGGGGTACACACATCTGTGTGACAATTTCCTCACCCTTGTATGTGCCTGTAGAGGCCAGAGATCTGCATTTGGTTTCTTTTTTTTTTTTTTTTTTTAATCATTGTCCATCTTATTTTCTGAGGCAGAGTCTTTCACTAAACTCGAAGTTCATTGTCTTGTCTCTGCTGGATGGCCATTAAGGTCCAGGCATCTGCCTGTCTCTGTCACCACTCCCCATGCCCCAGAGCTGAGGTTACAGATAAGCATGTCAGCATACCTGGCTTTTACATGTATTCTGGAGGTGAGGTTGCAGATAGCATGTGGCACACCTGGCTTGTAATGTATTCTGTGATTTCAGGTCTTCATGCTCACAGGACTGAACCATCTCTGCAGTTTCCACATGTTCTTAAAAATATTTATTTTTTTGCATTTGATGTGTATTTATGTCTGAGTATTTGCCTGCATGTACATCCGTGCACCATGTGCATGCCTGGTACACAAGGAGGCCAGAAGAGAGCATCATATCCTCTGTAGAGTTAAAGATGGTTGTGAGCTGCCATTCTAGTGCTGAGAACTGAACCTAGGTCCTCTGCAAGAGCAGTAAGGTATCTCAACCGCTGAACCATCATCTCTCCAATCCCTCCACATATTTTTAATGTAGCCATGTCATTCGAATATTATTTCACAGCCAGCCTTCTATGTGGGACGGTTGGTTCCAGTGAATTCAACCAACTAGAGATGGGAAATATTAGGTTAAAAAAAAATCACATCTGAGCCAGGCGGTGGTAGTGCATACCTTTAATCCCAGCACTTGGGAGGCAGAGGCAGGTGGATCTCTGTGAGTTCAAGGCCAGCCTGTCTACAGAGTGAGTGAGTTCTAGACAGCCAAGGCTACACAGAGAAACTTTGTCTCAAAAAACAAAAACAAAAATAACAACAACAGCAAATTCACATCTGTTTGAACATGTGCAGACATTTTTTTCTTGTCATTATTTCCTCGATGATACAGCATAGCTACTATTTGTATAGCATTCATATCAGATTAAGTTACTAATAAGGCCAGTATAGTGGTATGTGCCCATAAACCTAGCATTTAGAAGGTAGAGGCAGGCAAATTATGAGTTCAAGGCCAGCCTTAGCTAGATGAGACCCTGTCTCAAAAACAAAAGCATTATAAGTAAAGATAATTTAAGGTATATGAGCAGAGGCGGTATGTGCAAGTTATATGCAAATGACATATTAATATTATATATTATTATATTGTATTATATTATGTTAATTATATTATACTATTATATTCTATTTGATGGACTTGAGCATCCAAGGCTCTTTGATACCCACAAGGTGTCCTGAGGATGCTGAGGGATGACTCTATTTGATGTGTAGTTAGCAGAGAAGTACAAAGGTCAGAAAGCCTTAGACCTACTGTCATCTCAACGTCATGGCCAGCCCCATCTGACACATGAAGCTATCACCCTGCTTACTCTGGGTCTGTGGGTTCCTAGTAACCCAGAGGAAGGGAACCTTCGCTCACTGAGAGACACTCTGTGAAAGCACGCAAACGAATGTCTCTGTAGAGACCCCAGCTTCACCAGATCTTCACCTGTAAGAAGGAAACAGTGACCTTCTACGGAGCTTCCAGCTCAGTACAGCTAAAAGAAGATGAGCATTTTAGGGTCCATTTAGAGCCCATTAGGAAAATCAGGGCTAAGGATCAGACCCTGAAGAAACCTGTTCTACAGCTTCTTGGAGGCCAGGTAGCTGCCAAGGGGCCCAGGTAGGTAGGCTGCTACATCTGGTAGACTGCAGGGCTGGGACCCAGGAGCCACCTGACATTTCACACCGGCCCTGACAGTCCTCTCTTCACTTTACTGCTGGAAAAAGTGAGGCTCCCATTTTATCCCTAATTAGTTTTATTTGTTTGCTTTTTAGAGGTGAGAATTTCTCTTTGTAGCCCACGTTTCCCTTGGACCTGCAGCCCTCTAATCAGCTCACATCACAGAGTTTTTGGGCTCCTGTCATGTGCCAAGTGGGTGAAATATCAACACATTTGATTTCCGTTGTCTTTGTAGCAGCCATGCATTTAATATCGCTGCTCATCGGTTCTCATTGTAAAACAGGTAAACTGAGGCTCAGAACTAGCTATTGCCTGCCCAAGACATAGAGGAATCCCAGGCCCCTCCCTGCACTTGTGCTATACAACCTGCCATGGCCTTGACCCCCTTTTGCCAAGATTCTGATGTATACTCATCTATTTATTTATTTATTTATTTGTTGTTGTTGTTGTTGTTGGGTTGGGTTAGGGTCTAATTATGAAGCCACGGATGACCTAGAACTTTCTATCTGACCAGGCTGCCTTTGAACTTACAGAGATGTGCTTTTCTCTGCCTGCTGAGTCCTGGAATTGAAGGTATGTGGTGCCACACCCAGCTGGAAGTACTTTTAGAATGTAATGATCCAATTAATGTTAACTCCAACTAGTTGAACCACAAAACAGAAACCAACTTTGAAAACATTTCCTCTTTCACACTAGCATCAGCTTCTTCAAGGTTTTTTTCTGGGCCCCCTTTTCATCATCTCTGGTCTTCTGGGGTCTTGCTACGTCACTTTGCTTACATAAGCACATTTGATTTTTGTTGTTGTTGTTGTTTTTTGGTTTTTTTGTTTTTGTTTTTGTGAGACAGGGTTTCTCTGAGTCACCATAGCTGTCCTGGACTCACTTTGTAGACCAGGCCGGCCTCGAACTCCCAGCGATCCACCTGCCTCTGCCTCCTGAGTGCTGGGTTAAGCACGTTTGAAAGTCATTCTGTGGACTCTGTCTGAACCAAGAGCTGCTTGAACTTCCTCCACCAGACAGCAGATCTCCTCACGCTTTCGGTTCGATGCTTCCTCCCACGTGGACAGGAGGATGTTCAGTCCCCAGTCCTGTGAGAAGGGAAGGAAGGGCCTGGGAGTCAGGTCAGTGCTAAGCACTTGCCGAGCATGCATGAGGCCCTGCGTTTGGACCTAGAGAACCGGAGGTCAGGATTGACTGCGTGGTACAGGTGTGGGGATGGATGAAGTGAAGGCAGAAGGGACTGTAGTGTCTTGGACATGATGCCAGGCTCTAGGAAGCGACAAACAAGGAGGACCTAGGGCCTCTGCCACTGCAGTCCCATTGCTTCCCCTGGGGTCCAGGCCTTCCCTGCTTCCTGGCTAACATGGCTCTTTCCTGCCTGCTGAGAGAGCCTTACTCACGAGATATGGGGCCCCTGGTAAACTTACACCCTCATCAGCTCCAAAGACATCCAGGCCTCTGCCCACAGCTTGGTTTCCCTGACCCTAGGGGACTAGGAAGTCATCAGGTGCCTTCTCCCTCAGAAAGAGAACCGTGAGGTATATAGATTTACCTACTGGTTTGCTAGGAAAGTGAGGCCCCTTGGACAGCAGAGTGAAGCTGAGCCCTCCCCTGGAGAGGTTATTCCCCCCAGAAGCTCCCTAACTACCCTAGTGCCTTACTTACAGTGGGAAATAGGCCCAGAGCCAGCACACACAGCACAAGAGCCACCGCACCCTAGCCAGAGGCACAGAACGGGGACTGGAGAGGTTTGTGGAATAACTTAGGCGCTGTGTTGTCATTTAACTGGCTGGCAAGGACCTGCCCGTGTTTGCGTTCATGTACACAGATAACTTGAGGCCCGCTCCAGGAGGCCATTGTATTTAACTCTGCTTCATTCCACCAACGAGGAAGCTGAGGCACCTGGGGGTGCTTTGTCTTATTTTGGCAGCACCCTCCATCTTTCCCAGTTTCTCTACCAACCTCCTGGTTGGGCTTCAGGCATGGTGCAGATTGCTTCTTCAGAAAAACACGCACAGCGTGGGAAGCTTGGAAAGCCACTTGCTACAGCCATGGGGCCATTACACCGAGAACGACCTTCTTCTTCCCCATACCCTCCCACCCTTCCAATTTCCCAGCCTCCTCCTCTTCCACTGATCTCCTCTCCATCAGGCCAACTTCTCCAGACTGTGCCCCAGACCCCCACTCTCCCCACCTCCCGCAAGAAGCTATGCCATCTCTGTCACTCACTGCTCCAAGAACAGAGGCCTTAATTGTGTCTCAGTGGGGTAAGCGTTGGGATGACTTCCCAAGCAGGACACAGGGAAGATGCCAGCGTGTTACCCCCCGAAGTACTCATGGTTGTCCTGACCAGTGGGCAGTAATACCACAGGAGACCAAGAGGGCTTTAAGCACAAACACATGAACTGGCCTGGGGAGCCACAGAAGAATGACCACAGCCCACCCATCCCCTACCCCCAGCTAGGCCTCCTGCCAATGTTAGGTTCCAGGGCAGACAGAGTAGGGCCTGGGTCAGTATTCATCCATCCATTTCCTGGAAATGGGTAAGGACTGGGGTCCCATGCAGGGAACTTGCTATATAGGTGGGAACTGGGGTCCTGTACAGGGGACTAGCTATACAAGTGGGAACTGGGGTCCTGTTCAAAGGACCTACTATACAGCTGGGAACTGGGGTCCTACGCAGGGGATTTATATATGACTGAGAACTCCTCTTGTGGCAGGTGAGCATCTTGACCAGCTTAGGCCCAAAGACAGCACATAGTTTGAGGCTTCTCTCCTTCACAGGAGAAACTGGCTGGCAATGAACCCCAGCATGTGTGTTCCGCGGGGTTTGCCCAGGGACTAGCCTCGTGTGAGTAAGTTCATTTGCCAAATTTCCTCTTTTTGGTAAACAGTGGCTACTTCCTTCTGGGTGGCCACTTCCTCCTGGTCACTAGGTTCCAGGAAGCTGGCGAGGGCAGGGACTCACATGGCACAGATGACAGGCCCTCTGACTCCAAGTTTAAAATGAGAAAAAACAAAACAAAACAAAAAAACGAAGCTACGTTCGTTTGGTTTGCGCTTTACATAAACAAGTATCCAAAGTGAAGGTGAAAGGAGGTATAGAGAAAGAATTGGCCTAGTGTCCTAGATGAGACAAGGAAATCATGAAATTAGCAGCAGCCTCGAGTGGCTTAAAGTATGGGTGACACAGAGGAACTTAAATTTGGAGTTGATTACAGAGGCCTCAGCAATTCCCCTGGCTCAAGGGGATCCAGACTTTCCAGGGACCCCTGCCAAGATGACCCTTTACGTCACCACTGGGGGTATCAAGCCTTCTGTTCAGCTTCTTGAGAGAGCCACCTTCTGGCAGGGGCCAAGTCAGTTTATCCATATATGCTCAGTGACCCAGTGTCCTGGTATGCAGGCTTTTGAAGGACTGGTAAAATATCTGTTGCATAAGGAAAATGGCAGCTCTGTTGGTAGATGCCTGTGACTGCAGCCCTTGGGAGGCAGAGTCAAAAAACATAAGTTCCAGGCTAGCCTGGGCTTCACAGAGAAAACCTGCCCTGCCGTGCAAAAGGCAGAAAGAAAACAGAAATGTGCTGACTTCAAAATCTACAAAGAAGGCCCAAATCAAAACTAATAAACATTTACTTAAATATCTGTGCAATATCATCTCCATGCCTTACTCTTGAAAAGACTTTTTTGCTTTTCAGTTGGCCATGAATCATACTAATTCTCGGGAAATCATAGCCAGGGGCTGGAAAGATAGACCCAGTGGTTAAGAGGACGTGATGTTCTTGCAGAAGACCAGGATTCTGTTTCGCACACAGATGTGGTGGCTCACAAGCATCTGTACCTCTAGCTCCAGGGGACTCAACCCTCCCTTCTCCCTTCTGCCGGCACCAGGCACACACGTGGTACACATGTATACGTGCAGGCAGAACACTCATCGATGTAAAATAAAATAAACAAATCTATCTTTAACAATCAAGAAGGAAATTAAAATGAACAGCTCGTCATACTGAAACATCAAGAACATAATTGTGAATGTATCATAGAACTTTTAAAACGGTTATTCCTGTGTATGAGTGTCTTCCTGGATGTGTCTGCATGAACTACATGTATGCAGTGCCCACAGAGGAGCACCATATCCCCTGGGAAGTGGAGTTATGAGCCACGTGGGTGCTGGAAATCAAATCTGGTACCAGGTGCTCTGAATCACTAAGCCAATGGTCCTCAACCTGTAGGCCTTGACCTCTTTGTGGGGGGGATCACATGGCCCTTTCACTGGGGCCCTGCATATCAGGTATTCGCATTAAGATTTCTAACAGTAGCAGAATTACAGTTATGAAATAGCAATGGAATAATTTTATGGTTCAGGGTCACCATGACATAAAGAACTGTATTAAGGGGTCTTAGTATTAATAAGGTTGAGGGCCACTGCTCTAAGCCATCTCTCCAGCCCAGTCTTTGAACATTTTTATAGCCAAATTTTGTTAACATTTACTGTGGAACACAAGAGCATTTCAGCGTGTTTACTACGATATAAGATGTGGCCTCCAAGAGGAAGATGGCCAGGAGGCCCAGCAGCACGAAAGTGGGCCAACCTCATGCAAAGTGAATTCAGGTACAGCAGAGTAGGGCCAGGACCAGCTTGAGATCCTTTGCCCAGTACTGTCTACCCGCTCCAGCCTGCCAGTGCAGGCTTTCTCCAAGGGAGGAGGCTCTCTCCCTCTGCCCAAGAAGGATATCATCTCTATATTTACCAGACATCTACTTCCAAGTGACATCCACACATCCTGAATCTGTCCTCTAAGACAGCGGCCCACTGACTAAGCTGAGGCGGGCTGTATCCATCTGCCTCTCATATCTCAGCTGCACCAGATGGACTTTTCCCAGCTCTTCCTCTTTCCACAGTATTTCAAAGTCATACCCCATCCTGACTGCCTTCTCCACAAGCCAATTAGTCATAGGCCCTAGTATCCACAGAGTGAGGCTCAAACGGAACTTGGCTCTCCTCACTCCCTAGGGCAGCCCAGCTGGCACGCAGTGCAGAGGTCTCTAGCCTACAGTGCAGGTAGACCAGGCGGACTGATAGATTTCCCTCTGGGAATCTGCTTACAGGACAAGAAGCAACACTAAGGGCACAACGACAATAGTAATAACAACGGCAGTAAGTAAAAGACTGCAGCAATTTACTTACCAAGAAAGTGGGTCAGAGGAGAGGACATCCTATTGAGTCTTTAGGCGAGAGTAGCATGGAAGAATGGGGAAATAGTAGGACCCACAGGGTCCTGGAAACCTACAAGAAGAACTTTATGACAGGCAGATCTGGGCCCAGGGGTCCTCCTCAAACTAAGGCACCAGCCAAGGAGAATATAGGCAGTAAATTTCAAACCCCTACCAAGACCTAGCCGATGAACATGATAGTCTCCACCGTTGAGTGGAGAGTGAGATCTGACTCTCACACGAACTCTGGTTCCCCTTTTCTGACCATGTCCCCTGGATGGGGAGGCCTGGCGGCACTCAGAGGAAGGATAGCAAGTTACCAAGAAGAGACTCGATATTCTAAGAGCATATATAGGGGGAGGAGGTCTCCCTCAATCACAGACATAGGGGAGGGGAGAAGGGGGGAAGTGGGAGGGAGGGAAGAATGGGAGGAACCAGGGGAAGGGCTAACAATCGAGATGTAATATGAATAAATTAATTTTAAAAATGTGAAAAAAAAAAGACTGCAGCAAAAAGAGGTTAACCAGCCTGGTCTAAGCTCCAAATAGGTGCTCTACTGCTGGTGTCCTTGTCTTTTCCACTGTGTGTGTGTGTGTGTGTGTGTGTGTGTGTGTGTGTGTGTAATATATGCAAAAGGAAGGGCACGCAAAGGCCTGGAGAGATGGCTCTGTAGTTAAAAGCACTAGCCGCTCTTAAAGAGGCCTTCAGTTTGGTTTTCAGGACCCACATGGTAGCTCACAGCTGTCTGTAACTCCAGTTCCATGGGATCTGACGTCCTCTGCTGGTGGGGCATTTGATATGGCCTCACAAACATAACTAGAATATCTATTTCTCGTTGAAAAAAAAAAAGTGAGATTTGTACTTACCGTTCCTTCTGCTGCCAGTGCTGTCCCCTCCCCGGTCTCTGGTTACCTTTCTCCCTCTCGTCATTTCTTTGACCAACCCACAGAAGTAGCTTGCCTTTGTCTTCCTCTGCAAACTCCATCCTCTGACCATGCTTTTTTTTTTTTTTTGAAGTATTTAAAAATACCTTGTGAGGTTGTTGTGAGGGTTCAAATGAGTTAATAGAGAAAGCACTGGGAGGCTGGGTGAGGCTGGCACACTCTTGTAACCTTAGCTCTTTGGAGGTAGAGGCAAGAAGCTATATCCAGCTGCAAATCAGCCTAGGCTACACTGTGAGAAACGGTCTCAATCCTGCATTCCTCACATCCGCAAGTAATCACTGGTAACTTGTATCTTAGGTGGGGTTTCTCTTTTTATTTATTTATTTATTTATTGGGTTTTTTTTTTCTTCAAGACAGGGATTCTTTGTGTAGCCTTGGCTGTCCTAGACTCACTTTGTAGACCAGGCTGGCCTCGAATCACAGCGTTCTGCCTGTCTCTGCCTCCTGAGTGCTGGGATTAAAGGTGTGCGCCACCACGCCTGGTCTAGGTGGGGTTTCTATCGTTATAATAAAGCACCAAGACTAAAAGCAACTTGGGAAGGAAGGGTTTTTTTTGTTTTGTTTTTCATTTTGGCTTTTGTTTTTGTTTTCGCTTTACAGATTGTAGCCCCTTACTGAGGGAAGTCAGGGCAGGAACCTGGAAGCAGGAACTGAACCAGAGGTCTTGGAGGACTGCTCCTCGTGGCTTGCCTCTCATGATTTGCCCTTCATAATTTCCCCGGCCTGCTCTCATATGCCATACAGGACCACCTGCCCAGGGGGTGGACAGCAACCACAAAGAGCTGGCCCCTTCCACATCAATCATCGATTAAGAAAATGCCCCATAGATTTACCTACAGGGCACGTCTGTAGAGGCATTTTTTTTTTCAATTAAAATTCCTTCTTTCCAAAGGGCTGTAGCTTGTGTCAAGTCGACAAAACACTAACTAGTACAGTGGTAATATTTTAAGCTGCAAGCATTATTTGCAGGTCATAAGAGCATTTATGCAGCAAAACAGTTGTTCTGTTTGTCTGCCTTTTAAAATGTGTGCACTGTAGTTCTGCTTATTAGAATTTATTCTCCATGAGTTCAGGAAGTCTTTGGCTTGTCACTGCCACATCTCCCAGTGTTTGAATTCTACACAGAACGCCCTCTATATATTTTTTTTAAGTCAATGAACAAACCAGGATTTAGAAAGGCAGTAAATACGTTGGCTTCCATTCACAAACTCTACAAATATTTACCGAACACCCACACTGTACCAAGCAACAGGCGCTCTCTTTTTCTCACTTTCAGCCTATGACTGGCTGGGCATAGATTTTTAAAATCCAAGCTTATTTAGAGTTTAGGGAAGTGTTAAGTGGACCCTCCACAGGCTTTGAAAACCCCTCTCGTGGAATCAGTGCTCTTACAAAGAAACAGAACTTTGCTTCCTGGCTTAGGGCGGACCTTGGAGCCTCAAGAAAAGTAGAGGCCCGGGGAGGAGCCAACCCGGGTAGCTAAGGAACCTCGTCTCCCCACGCTGCGGGGGCGCGGCGGGGGCGGGACTACAAGTCCCAGACTGCTCAGCGCGCAGTGGCCCTGCGGAGGGCGCGGCGCGGGGAGGTGGGCGCTGCGGCGGCGGCCCGGAGGCGCGGGTCGCTGGCGCCGGCGGCGGCGGGCCATGCCGGGGGCCGGGTCCCGCGCGGAGGAGGGTGGCGGTGGCGAGGGAGCGGCGCCGGGAACCGGTTCGGAGGCCGGGGCGGTTGCAGGGAGGGAGCCCTCGCGGCTGTGTGGCTACCTGCAGAAGCTCTCCGGCAAGGGCCCGCTGCGCGGCTACCGCAGCCGCTGGTTCGTGTTTGACTCGCGCCGCTGCTACCTCTACTACTTCAAGAGCCCGCAGGACGCTCTGCCACTCGGCCACCTGGATATCGCCGACGCCTGCTTCAGCTACCAGGACCGCGATGAGGCTGCGGAGCCGGGAGCCGACCCACCCACGCACTTCCAGGTGCACAGCGCGGGTGCAGTCACTGTGCTCAAGGTGGGACGATCGCACCCGGTGCCCGCTCGTGTCCTGCCTGCAGATTTTCCCCTCCACCTTCCTTCCTTCCTTCCTTGCCCCAAAGGCCTCCTCCTATCCTGCCCAAGCCTCCCTTCGCCACTGCCCACTCTGATTCCTTTCTCGTTCTTATCTTTTACGCTTTACCTGTGCTTAGACTGTGAGGCTGGGGCAGGGTTGGGGGTTGTTATTCAGGCTGATCATGGACACTTTGACCTATTATCTCCCAATACGCCTTCCCTCCCTCCATCCCTTCTCGTGTCCACCCTCACCATCCCTTGGATGCTCTGGGAGTCCCTCCCACAGTTGAAGGCTTCCATCCTCCGTCCCTGCCTTTACAACTCTGCCTGTGACCCTTAGGTTTGCCCGTTGGGTGACCACTCTGTGCTTCAGCTGCCTGCTCTGTAAAGTGGGGGACAGCGGTAATAGCTATTTCATAGCGTTGCTTTGATTAAGTCACTTCCACTCTTAAAGGGCTCAGTGAATGTGGTGTGTTTAATGCTATATAGCCAGAGGCAAGTGATGGCAGAGTCCTTGGAGATAAATTACTACAGCCCCCTCCAGAGAGGTCAGAGATGCCTCCGCTGTGCTCACTCTGGCAGTGCCTGTTTTCTTGGTTCTTGGGAAAGGTGGGAGGGGTCGCTGCAGCTTACTGGAGAGGCGTCCTTAGGCTTCCCCAGAGAGATTGAGTATTAGAGGGTTGGCAGTGGTCACCAGTCCTGGGGCAGCTTTTACTGATGCTGGGAATTCTAGACGATCGTGACATCTCCTAGGAGTTGTCCTGTTTAGAGCACCCTGGGGGTCTGGGCCCTGGCCTAGTGCTGGGCAGCCTCTCACTCTGGGCCTTGCTCTCTGCTTAGTTCCCTGAGTCTCCACCCTCTCTCTCTTTTTCTGGCGTCTCTTCCGTGTTGCAAGCTGGGCTTTCTCCAGAGCAACAGGGCTGGGCTTGAAGCAGCAGCTCTCTCGCAAAGCTGGCCAAGTAGAGAGCAGAGTGGCCCTGTGAGCATGCAACTGTCCCAGAGATCTGCCGAATTCGACACAGCTGGAGCTGTTCCCTGAAGCCGTTTCTCCGGGCTTTGTCCACTCAGCAGAGTGTGATGAGTGGGAGTGGTAGTAGGGGGGTTCTCTTTGGGCCCCTCTTTTCCTTCTCTGAGCAGCTCCATAAGATGTTTCTCTAAAGGAAGCCAAGGAGGCTTACAGTTCAACTTGAGGTAGCTTAATGTCTGTGTAAACTTGGGACTGACTCCAGACTTTCCACAGGGAGTTTTGTCAGAGGCAGACGCTTGTCCTCTGAGTTCATGTGGACACTGGTAAATTTCCGGTGGAATTGCTTGTTAAAAAAGAAAACTGAGCTTCCTGTTTTAGATTTTTCTCAGATAACTTTAGAACCTTCTCCCGGACCAGTTCTTTTATTTTTAAAAACATCGGAACAATGGCAGTGCCTGCGTAGGGGGAGCTACAGTGCTTAACCTTAGGGGTATGGCTTTGGACTTGGATGGACTTGAACTTGCAGCCTGAGTCATCGATCATGTGCACCGGACACATTTTTATCACTTCTCTGTCTAGTTCCTGCTTTGGTCTGATGTGAATTTTACCATTGTGAAGCCTTGTCAGAGCGACAAGCCCTGGTTTCAGGCTGGTGCATAACTCCAATAGGAAGATAAGATTGCGGGAGGAGGTGGAAATCCTGGGGCTTCTACTTTTCCTGGGTGCTGTCCTTTTCATCTTAGACTTTGGCCATAGCTGTACCGGGTTTATTGTGCCCTACTTATCTTTTTGTAGCCCAGGCTGGCCTTAAACTCACAGAGATTCACCCACCTCTGCCTCCTCAGAGCTGAGATTAATTAAGGGTGGGTGCTACTACACCCAGCTCAGATTTAAACATTTTTTTTTAATTTTAAAAAAAATGTACATGTATAAATGTGTATATGTGTATATATATGTGTGTGTATATGTGTATATATATACACACACATATATATATATACATACATATATATGGTACATGTATAAATGTGTATGTGTGTATATATATGTGTGTATATATGTGTGTATATATATATATATATATATACACATATACACATTTATACATGTACATTTTTTTTAAATATATACATTTTATATGTACATTTTTTTTAAATATTTTTTATATACATACATACATATATGGTTCCTGCAGGAGCCAGAGAGGGTACCTGAAAAACTGGAGTTACTTACGCTTGTAAGCTGCCATTTGCGTGCTGGGAACTGAACCTGGGTCCTCTGTGGGAGCAAGTTCTCTTACCCTATTAGCCATCTCACTGGCTCCCTGAGACTGTTTGGTTTTGCCATTTTTTTAGGGGGGGGGTGGAGTGGGAGGAGCACATTCACATATGGGTTACTGACCCACCTGGTACCCTTCTAGATAGAATTCCACAGGCTTCGTGAATCTTCATGCCGAGCTTTTGTGACTTATTTTCATTTTATGTTATGCCTGCGTTTACGTAAGTGTGCCATGTTGTGTGCTGGGCCCGAGGGGACCGGAAGAATGAATCCGAGCTCCTGGAAGCAGAGTTACAGACAGCTGTACAGACAGCACCAGATAGGGCTGGGAACTGGCCCCAGGTCCTCTGCAAGAGCAGCGAGTCCTGCTGACCGCTGAGCCGTTTCTCCAGCCTTCCTGCAAGACAGTCATTTATGTGACATCCGAGAACAGTGACAGGATATTTGAGTGTTGGTTCTCGATAGAAATGGTGGGAGTGGAAAAGGGCGAGGCTCATCAAAAGGAAAGAGCAACCGAGGTGTAAGTCGGGGTGGCTTTGTTTGCCGTGCATTTTAAGAAGCTGGGAAGGTGGATAAAGTGCTTAAGAGAAGCTTAATTTGATCTCCAGCACTCAAGTAAAGCCGGGCATGGTGTTAGCGTACCTGGAATCAGGTTGGAGAGAGCCAGCTGGAGCTCCCTGGCTAGCCAGCTTAGTCAGCTGGTGAGCTCCAGGCTCAGGGAGAGAGACCCTGTCTCAAAACATAAGAGTGACTGAGGATGACACCCAACATCGGTCTCTTTTCTGCACTCACAGTCACTGGTACGTGCACACACACACACATACACACACATGTACATAGATACATATATACACTTCAGGGCACAGTAACTCCTTTGGGTCTGCTGGAGTCAAAGTGTTACATTGGAAATGCTGGAGAGTAACAGTCATCTTCCTTCTCCTGTGATCTGATTCCTATGAGCACAGAGACTTCACAGGAGGGCTGTCCGCCCACAGGCGAGACCCTGGTTTCCAAAGAGCTGGCGAGGACTTAGCCCTGCTTCAATTCAAGTGCGCGTATAGCTACAGGTGCCATTTCTTCTGAAAGAGATGAGTTAAGAGGAAAATCAGTGATGTGCTTATCACCGTATCATGTGTTTCGTATTTAAGCGTGTCTCAGGCTTCTCTGGAGAAGCCGTGGCTTTGTTGGGCTTTTTCAGAATGCCTTCCTGCTGAAGTCTTAATGAAAACTGAGACTGGAATTTTTTTTGGTAAACTCCTCCATTCTTAAAGTCAGGGATCTGGTCCAGAGTCCTATTTTACAGATGAGGGAAAAGAGGCCAGAAAAGGGGCTGGGGTTTGCCTGAGATCACGAGGCTAGACTCAGACCTTCTGAAAGCAGAGTCTCTGGGAACAGGGAGTGTCCCACTTACGTTATCTGTTTTGGCTAACCTCTCTCTCCAGACTTGGGGTACTGTTTGTTTTGGATTAGGTAAAGGGTAGTGGCTTTTCCGCCTTTGCTGTGTTTTGGTCAGTCTTTTTAATGCCGTGAGGGCCTGGAGCATTGTGCTGCCTGGCTCTACTAAGGATGGATGCACATTAGTTTTGAGCAGAAACTGCCGCAAAGGCCTGGAAAAGAGGCAGATGCTTCCTGTGTGGTGTGCACAGGGTGCGGAGGCTTCTTTCTTAACTTCCCCGGGATCAGAGACATGGAGAGATTTCTGGCTTGAAGTGGTAGTTGGGGATTTAAAAAAAAAAAAAAAAAAAGCATGTGACTGGATGTGGGAAAAGTTTGGCTAACTCTGCTCCGGCTGATCTCTGCAGTCCTTGGAGCAAGACACATCACCAGATCATCAGACTGGCCGCGAGTTGAATTCCCCTCCCTTTTTTCCATCCACTTGGTTGTAGGCATTTGGTGCTCACATGGACGCGTGTGTTGCATGTTGGTTTCCGAACCGCACGTAACTGAACAACTATGCATGCCTATTCTTAACCCCATTGTGTGGGGGAAAGTGCCCATTCCCTCGTGTTGAACAGCTCTCAGCTTGATGATGAACATTTGTTAGTGTGGATAATGACAGTGTGCTTGACTCGGAATAGATGTGGCGAAGCGGCCTTCCCCGCTGAATGGTTTCACTGAGCTGTTCTGCATTCAGGCATCTGTGCGAGGTCTTGAAGCATTATTTAAATCTTAGATGTGGGAGAGTGGCTTTTCATAGATTTGTTATGGTTTCCCAGGTAGTCAGTTCCTTAAAGGTGAGCACCCCTGTTCAAGTTCCTGCTACAGTAGCTCTCTGTCTCCCGCTGCCTCTCACATACTCTTTGCTGTGGAGGGTCTCTGCCATGCAATGACTAGACTAGCTCTCTGCACACTTCTCAGGACGGTACCTGGCACAAAGTACGTGTGCAATAGACCCAGTGAAGAGCCCTGACTCTAGAGTATTTGGGAAGTGGGGCCTTCATGAATGAGATTATGTCTCTTACAAAGGTTCTGGAGAGATTATTTGCCTCTGTAAGGTCAAAGCGTAAAAGTGTCCTTCTTCAAACACTTAATAAGGACTGATTGTGTTATTCACACTCAGGTGGTGCCAAATCACAGATTCACAGGCCCTTGCCCTTGGGCAGCATCATGATTTTGGATGTTTTGGCATTCAGAACTGTGAGGAGTAAATTTCTGTTTAAGCCACTCAGTTTATACATCACCATCACCATCATCTGCACGCATGATGTATATGTGTGCGTAGCACATACATATTAATGGTTTTGTAAGCAGAAGCCAGAGGACATTGGGCATTTTCCTGTATTGCTGTCTGCTTGTTCCCTTGAGACAGGGTTGCCCTCTGAAACCAGCCAGAAAGATCCTGGGATCTGCCTTTTCATGCTACTTTCACCTCCACCCCAGTACACACACGCATGCGAGTTACAGACATACACAGCCATGCCCACGTTTTCATGTGGGTGCTAGGAACTCAAACTCAGATCCTCATGGTTATATAGCAAGTACTGAGCCATCTCCCTAGCCCCAGTGTATAACTGTATTATTTTCAGTACCGAAACTAAAGCCAGGAGCCCAAGCAGCCCTCTGTTAAGTGAAGGAGTAGTCATCCCCAGGAAGCACGGATCTTAGCATGACCTCTGGCCCTTTAGAAGGGATTGTCTAGAACATTCAAGTATACAGATGTTGTAAAAGCATGTTTTCCACATGTAATCAAAGTGGCTGCCATTCAGTAAAAGGCCAGTAAATATCACAGATAATAGGAATCCAGAACAGGGTTTTGATTCAGCCTTCCCCAGAAGAGAGAGTTTGCTGTCAGTCCTTGGAGGGGGGGGGGGGGGGAGGTACTTGTGGTGTATTTCTTGCCATAGTTTGGATCTAGAGACACTGTTTTAGCAAGGACAAACTTTTATGGAAAGGGCCACATAGTAAATACTTAGGTTGCATAGGCCATGCCATCTGACGTCATTGCTTTATCCTGTCAAACTAGTCCAAGTGCAGTCATAAGCTGGTATAGCTAGATTCCCAAGATTTGAATATAATTCCTATAGTATCCTTATGTCACACAAAAGATTTTTCTTCTGATTTTCTCAACCATTTAAAAATGTTAATTTTTGAAAATTTATTGCTCTTAGACAACACAAAAATAAATAGCTGCTAGCCCTTAGGTGGGAGGACTCCACAGTACAGGACCATTTTGAGACCCAGTCGTGTCCCCTTCACTTCAGCCTGTGATCTTCGTGTTTATGGCAGGATTTTGGTCTTTGTTCCTAAGAGCCAAAGGCACTCAGTAAATGCTAAGCAGAGACTGAGAAGTATTTCCCTCAGTTGGTTGTCTTAATCCATTTGGACTGCTGCAACAACGCCTTCTAGACTGACTAGCTTATAAATACCAGAAATGTATTGCTCACAGTTCTAGAGGCTAGAAAGTCTGAGCCCAAGGTGTGGGCAGATTTAGTCTGCTGAGAGCTCACTATGCTTTGCAGATGATGCCTGCCTTCTGCCTGGGTCCTCACGTGGCAGAGCTTACTAACCCTCTACACTTTCAAAAGAAACCCTTTCAACCCACCTTACTCCCTCATTTTTTTTTTCCTTGACATACAGTGCCATGTAGCCCAGACTGCTGGCCTTGAGCGCATAGGTAGCCTTGAACTTGGAGTGGTAGGAGTAGAGGGATGTACCACATGTGGTTTGTGTACCCGAGGCTTCATGCATGCTAGATGAGCGTGCTACCAAGTAAGCCACACCCCCTGCCCCTAGGTCTTTAAAAAACAAAACAAAACAGGAATTACATTCATCAAAGCATGCTTGATGGATCGTAGAGTGTGTATGTGTGTGTGTGTGTGTGTGTGTGTGTGTGTGTGTGTGCGCGCGTGCGCGCACAACAATACTGTAAACAAAGTGATGTGTGCAGACTCTACATTCATGGTCCCTTCAGCATCTTTCCAGCACAGGGCTTCCTTTGAAGGGATCCTTTTATTCCATAAAGGCCAACAGGAGTCCACGCCCCAAGGTATAACAGCAGCAAAACCAAAAGTAATTCTTGAGTCCCTGAACAACTGAAGTTGGTGATGGAGCCAAGCACATCCTAGTACTTGGAAAGCCATTTGCTCAACCTCACCATACAAAGTTGCACTTGTGTGCCAGGGCGATGAATCTTCTCCCTCAATCTGTAAACATAGGTGGAGCATGGAGATAAGAGGTGTGACGGAAGAAAGCTGTTTCTAGGTAGCCTTGTGTCAACTCCCAAACACCTCTCCAACCAGGAAGATGACAATACTATCAACAAAAAATCTGAGTGTTTCTCTTCGGGGTCTTTTCTGGTGACTTAGACTTGCTGTACTTGATCTGCCCACTGACCTTCCTGACACGCCTTGTTGCAGAGGGGAAAGTACAGTTTCCTAATCAAGCATTAGGAAATCTGTGTTCCAGCCTCAAGCCAATTTGTTCTTTTATTCACCAGGCTCATTGGAGGAAAGGCACCTTTTTCACATGCAGGACAAGTGAGTGAGTTTCTCTGCCAACTGCCAGCCACAGCTCTTGGACTTCAGTTTTGTTGTCCGGGAATTCTCCTGAGATAAAGAATGTGTTAAGAGATTAGACCCTAGCTAGGTGTGGTGGCATCGCACGCCTTTAATCCCAGCACTCAGGGAGGCAGAAGCAGGTAGATTGCTGCAAAACCAGCCTGATCTACAAAGTGAGTCCAGGACAGCCAAGGCTGTCTTGAAAAACCCAAATAAATAAATAAATAAGGCGATCTTAGGCCCGGAGTCAGGCTTCTTCCTGTGGGTGAATCCTGCCCCTGCGGCATGCTGTTGAGCAAGAGACTCCAGATAATGATGGTTCCTACTTCATCAGCAGCCACTGGAGGTCAAATGGGTTAACTTCCGGGAAGTGTTTGGGCAAGGCCTGGGACATTACTGTCATCATTATAAAATGAAATGTTAAGTGCATAAATGGGTAAAGAAAATGTGTCACAGTCTGAGGTTTTCTTCAGTCATGAAGAATTAAATTATGTCATTTTCGGGCTGGTGAGATGGCTCAGAGGTTAAGAGCACAGCCTGCTCTTACGAAGGTCAAATCCCAGCAACCACATGGTAGCTCACATCCATCTATAATGTGTCTGGTGCCCTCTTCTGCATACTTAATAAATAAATAAATGCATCTTTAAAAAAAAAGAATTGCCCTACACATATGGAGGACATTTTTTAAAAAATTATGTTATTTTCAGGAAAATGAGTTGAGGTAGAGAATACCATGCTAAGCAAAATAACACGGACTCAGAAAGAAAGAATGTTGTATGTGGAATCTAGAACTGAAAGATTGTGTGTGTGTGTGTGTGTGTGTGTGTGTGTGTGTGTGTGTGTGTGTGTGTACACAATCATATATGTAGAATATATATAAAATGATAGATGTAGAAAGGGAACAATTTGGGAAGAGCAAGGGAATCAATGGTAGGGGGACAAAAAAGAGTAATGGAGGGAAGATGGAAGTACGTGCTGTACACGTATGAGATGTCATAATGAAACCCATTGATTTTTATGATGCAACGAGTATATCTGCTATAGAAAATGTAAAGCTTTTAAAAAAGTAAATAAATGCTGAGTTGGAGATGCCTCCAACAGCTTCTGAAATATCTCTACTGTCACACCTGTTGTGATAGCTTGGGAGGACCTGTCCTACCCTGCCTGCTCTGCCTGCCGTCTTGCGGCCTTCCTCATGGCCACCTTCACTACCTGGGTGTTTCACATTTTTTTTCCTCCTATGGACACTGCCAGTTCATTTCTCCCTCCAATATAACTGTTTCCTGAGAAACAGAGCGGGCACTTTGGAGGTTTGAATGAGAATGGCCCCATAGGCTCATATATTTTAATACGTGGTCCCCAGTTTGTAGAACTGTTTGCGAAGGATTAAGAGGTGTGGCCCTCCCAGCACTTGGGAGGCAGAGGCAGGCGGATCGCTGTGAGTTCGAGGCCAGCCTGGTCTACAGAGCGAGTCCAGGACAGTCAAGGCTACACAGAGAGACCCTGTCTTGAAAAACCAAAAAGAAAAAAAAGGTGTGGGGTTGGAGGGGGTGTGTCAGTGGGGGTGAGCTTTGGGGTCCCAGATGTCCACGCCATGCTTAGGTAGCTCGCTCAGCTTCATGTTGTTATCTCAACATGCAAGCTCTCAATTACTGCTCCAGCGTTATGCCTGCCTGTCTGCTGCTGTGCTCCCCTCCAGGATGGCCATGGAGTCTATGGCGCCCCAAATTAAATGCTTTCTTTTTTAAGAGGCTTCAGTCATAGTATTTTGTCACAGCAACAGAGCATTAACTGATTTCCACCTGGGAGCTGAGGGGAAGGCAGGTGTCTTGGTTGAAACGTTTAACGATCAGCCACTGGTTGTAGCCCTCTCATCTCTAATCAGAACAGACTAAAATGGTAACCCTCTCCCTCCCAAAAGGAGAGAGGAACCCTGCTGTTATAGAAATGATTCTCAGACTGGGAGACGGAAGGAAGTGTGATTAGGAATTTGGGGTTTGGATGTCCAGAGACATCTGAGTGGGGTTTTCCCTAAATCCTCACGGGCCAGGGCCCCGCTGGCTTTGGTTTGCTTTCTTAGCATGCCTGCAGGTACTGGAGAGTCCGATGGTTTGTCCCCTGATGCTGTCAGATCCTCTCCTGGTCTCTAAGCACCTGATACTGAGTCCCACAGGAGCACAAGAGTTTCTTCTATAGTTCCCGCTGTGTTTTTATTGCTTTAAAAGGGCGGTGTCAGGTACCCAGTGGATACTCAGGCTATGTTTGCCAGCTAAAGGAATGCTTTGAGCCCTCAGCTTCTCTAATAGAGAGTAGGTATGGGTGCAAGGGTATATGCTCTCATTTCCTGGTAAATGGAAGACTTGTAATATCCATTTATTCAGCAAATGCTTTTGTATAATATCATGTTCTAAGCATTATGCATCCTTTTAAATTTTTTTCTTAATGTGTATGACTATTTTGCCTGCATTTATGTATGTGTACCACCTGTATGCCTGCTGAGGATAGAAGAGAGCACCAGATGCCCAGGAACTACACTGACCATTGATTGTGGGCTGCCATGTGGGTACTGGGAATTGAGTACAAGGCCTCTGGAAAAACAGCCAGTGCTCTTAACCATTGAGACATCTCTCAAGCCCCAATGTTGTGCGTCTTGATGCAAATATATCAGTGAATTTTTTCCCATTGATTTAAAAAAAAACATAGTGTTAGAACTTTAACAGTAATTTGTACCTGTTATGACCCAAGAATTACAAGAATCTTGGGAAGCAGCCATATTTGCCTGCATATGTCAGAACTGGGAGGTGAATACCAAATGTCTGCTTTTTTAGTTCTGGCAGAGTTCTGGCATTTTCTCTGTAGAAAATGATGGGGAACCCCTGGGACCTGCCTATCTCTGCCCCTCCACCAGCCCTGGGGTTGCAGGCATATACACACCTGGATTTCGACTTATGTTTCTGCTTGTACTGCAGGCACTTACCTAACACTTACCTAACACCGAGCCACTTCCCCAGCCTCCATCTAATCTCATCAAGAAAATCCCTGGAGAAGCTGGGCCAGGAGAGTTAGGCTCTGGTATAATTGTGGAGCTGCTCCAAGACGTAGTACCTCTCGGGTCTGCAGAAATGCCCCAGGAAAGTGAGAGTCTGCATCTTGTAATGAGGTTTCACCCTGTGCTATGCTCAGCTCTTGCAGAGCTTGTATGGAGAGGGATGAGGGAAAGAAGAAGCTTCATGTCCTGGATCTTTTGGGCCCCTTCCCCTCCTCCGCCCTCCTCCCCTCCTCCCCTCCTCCTTCCCCTCCTTCCTGCTCCTTCCCCTTCCCCTCCTCCCACTCCTCCCTTCCTCCTGCCCCTTCTCCCTCCTCCCCTTCCCCTCCTCCTCCTCCCGCCTCCCCTCCTCCTCCCCCCTTTTCCCCTCCTTCCCCTCCATCCCCTCCTTCCCCCTCCCCTCTTCCTCCTCTCCTCCTCCTCCTCAGCAGTTTTCTCTGGACCAGTCCAGTGGGAAGAGCAGCCTTCCCTGGAGGAGGGTATCAGTGTTATCAGGATGTTGATCTTGGATTAAAGGAATTACTTCTAGGCAGCAGGCCCAGTTGTGTTTCCCTTTGCAGCTCTGTGATATTCAGGAAGACTGCCCGTAGGGAGGGTGGCCTGACTTTCTAAATGTGATTGTAGCTAGCCACTTCCCCTGCAGACAGGCCTTTCAGGGCAAGGTCCTGATGGGTACCAGCTAGAGTCAGCTATCCCCTCTGGCCTCATGGAGCTTTCTCCTGTGTTTACACTGCAGTGCGATCAGGGCACTGTCACTAGATGGCTCTTTGATCTGGAGGAGGTCATTTGGTGTTGGTACTCTCTGCCCATTGCCCTTCCCCTGCATATAACACACTGATTCCCAGTGCGACTTAGTTTTAGAGCTAAAATCTCCTCCATACACATGGTCCAAGCTGTTAGATGGTACTTGATTGGCATGTATACCCATTATTAGGAAATCAGGCTTATGCTCTTACGGTTTTGTACAGATACACACTTGTACATTCAACTATTTTAAGTTGGGCATAAATTGAAGAAGCTTAGTTTCATGGACTTTAGAAATGAGCAGCAGAGATTATAAACTTCCAGTGGGAGCTGAACAAACAAGCAGTGAGGGGTCTACGCCCCATCCCTCTCAGGCGCCTTTGGGACACTGGATCCACCCACGGAAACAGGCCGTTAGCTAGAGTGATTCCTCTACCTAGCCTTAGGAAGGGAGCTTTACAATTTGCCAGACCTCACACATGTGTTGTTCCAGAGGTAATGTGCTAGTAAGACTTCTCCTGTCCTTTGAAGAAGTGTGGCTTCCTCAGAATAGTGCTGCTGGGAGCTCCGGCACTGTCTGGGTGGGGTTCCTGCCCTCCTGGAGATTCTGCTGTGCTTGGTAGGCCAGTGTGGGCCTCAGGAGTCTACATTTCCTGTGGCGTCCCTGCCCTTCTGCTCTCTGGCCTCTCACCTGCTCTCTGGGTCATGGGTGACTGTTCCTTTTGGTCCTGTTTGATGGTGGCCATGACACATGTGTAGAGGTCACAGGACAACTTGGGACTGCATAACTCTCCTTCCATGGCATGGTACCAGGGATGGAACTTAGATCGTCTTCTCTCCGGCCTTTGATGGTAAAGCGGAAAGAGCAGGCTGCGTGGGCGGAAACCGGTGAAGTGTGAACCCTTTACTCTTGGGTTAGCACTCTGTGGTTTGTAGCTGCAATCGTCTTTGCATTCTGGGTTTCTATGCCCTGGAAGGAGGCAGTGTTGGAGCAGGGCTGTCTAGCAGGCACCCTGGCCGAGGCCACAGGAGTTCTTAACTTGCCCTGGCTTTTGCTGATTTTGCAGTGGCAGAGTCCTTGGAATGTAGCTCTCTGGTCACTTGGGGCTTCCTGTGCTCCCTGTCTCTGAAACTGAAAGCAGTTGACAGGCTTTGCCATTTCCTGAAAGGAAGAACAGGCAGAGGGAGTGGCCTTGTCATCGCCTGCATCCTGATGAGCCTTGCCTGGGTGGGCAGCCTGGGCTGAGAGGCTGTGATTCAGCCAGCCCCTCACAGGCTGGCCATGTCTGTGGCATCCCATGCCTTCATACTTCCCGGCTCTTCTCTGGTCTGCCAGTGGGCTTTATTCTAAGTCCATCCATCTCCTGCACTTGCCCCTTCCCTGCACAGCAGAGTCCTACTACACCCTAGACTGGCTAGAAACTCTCTGTGTAGCCCGTGTTGGCCAGGCTCTCAACAGTTGCTGAATGTGGGATTACAGGTGTGAGTCACTATACCTGGCTACCATCTATTATGGTATTAGTTAAAGGTCCTTTAAAAATTGCCTTTCTCTCAAGATTGTTTTCTAATATGGAACGCCTCACAGATTGGCTTGTCATCCCTTCATGGGGCCATATCAGGGTTCTGTGTCAGTCTAGTTTTAGTGTTCAAGCTGCCTGAGCTTGCACAGTGTTTGCCCCAGCTCTGGGGACAGCAGCACTCCCCAGCTGGCCACCCACCAGAGTAAGTCAGAAAATGGAACCATTTAGTCCTTGGAAAGGATTAGAGTTCAGGTAGTTAGTGTCATAAGATAGATGAAAATGCTAATCTTAATTAGCAATTTAAAGACTTAGCAAATGAGAATTTATTGTGTTCCCTAAATGTATGGAGTTTGTGAAATTGCATCCTGTCTTCCAAGGAGCTGGAGACCCAGTATTAGCTGCCTTGACCTCTCACTTGGGTTCAAACTGACGATTTCAAAAATCTTCCAAGGGAAAAACACGTATTTTTCCATTAGTATGGAGCCCAGTCCATTGAGATTGTTTCTAGACTGTTGGTTTTTTTGGTTTTGTTTTGTTTTGTTTTGTTTTCCCGAGACAGGATCTCTCTATGTTAGCTTGGCTGTCCTGGACTCACTATGTAGACCAGGCTGGCCTCGAACTCACAAAGATCCGCCTGCCTCTGCCTCCCGAGTGCTGGGATTAAAAGCATGTGCCACCACGCCCGGCCTGTTCCTAGACTCTTAGTGATCTTGAAACACTCAAGAAAAATTGGAAATCATTGTTTGTTAGATTTGGGGTGTTGTCTGCCATCCATATGGACTTTTTGTAGTATCAAGCATACAGTTTTTATTGGAAATCATTGTTTGTTAGATTTGGGGTGTTGTCTGCCATCCATATGGACTTTTTGTAGTATCAAGCATACAGTTTTTAGTGCACATGGGGAAGTACTTTGGATATGAGTATATCCTTCCTTAAGTTTCAGAATTGAGTTCCTTCCCATGAGCAGCCATTACAACCTTTAAGAACTGTGGGCAAAACCTTTCATGTGGTTTATACAGCCTCCCACAGAGCATGCAGATTTAACCCATCTGTACACGTTCTCCTGCCTGTGACTCGTGTGTTACCATTAGCTCTACTGTTACACCATATAAATGTGGTGGGACCTGACCCTCTGGGGTAGAACCCCGAATCCAGCCTCTTAAGCATATCCGAAGCCATCCTCATACCTAGCACATTGGAGAAATGCGCTGTGCAGGGGACGTGGGTGGCCACATAGATGGGTGTCTCTGAACTGGTTTTGGGGAGGTGGTGTCATGGGAGCAGAGCTGTCCTTGCTCTTCTGTTGTGTGGAAGGAAGGTCATGGTCCTGTAGAGGGTGGGCTACTATGCCCGGCCAAATGACTTGGCATTTGAAAACATCCAAGGGTTTTAGACATGGGGTGGGTATAACTTCATTAACTAGGGGACAGAAGAGGGTTTGGAACAGGCAAACTAAGAATACCCATCCAGTTGGAGGGCCTGCTGCAGAGGCTTGGTCAGGGTATCTGTAGTGAATGTCAACATGTTTTTGTTTTTTGGTCCCAAGTGTGGGATGGGGAACAGACTTGTGAGAGAACATGTGATGTTTATCCACTTAGAAGTGTCGAACCACTTCATGTGGGGGCTCGGTTTTTGAAAGCTGAAACACATCCTAGTACAGACTCTGAGAGGGGATGTATATGTGAGCCCCAAACAGGAGGCTGTGGCTTTTTGGGTCTTGGTATTGTTTGGCTACTCATCGCTCCACACGCTCGTAGAGAGACTGCTCCGAAGAACGCTTCAGGGCTCTGGGCTCTGGCTGCTGTTCCAGGTTCCAGCAGCAGCTTTGGTTGAATTGCTGGTCTGCTCAAATCCTGCCAACTATGCCAGGGGAATTGCTCCAAGGAACTGATTATTTAAAAGTTCTACTTCTCCAGATCCCATAAACCTTCTTTCTCTCCTATCTAGGGTAGGTATGTTAGAAGGGAGGTATATGCATTAAAGAACCCCAAATAAAGTAGGTTTAGAAAAGGTGAAGCCTACAGCATCAGCAGACCTGATGGGCCTGCTCTGTGTGGACGCTGTTGCTGTCTTCTCTGTGTCTGTTTAAATATGGCCTTACGTTTGCTTGCTGCTTTCTGTTTTTATTTTATTTTTAAACATTGTTTTATTTTATTCTATGTGTGTAAGTGTCTTTGCCTGCTTGTATATCTGTGTACCACATAAATGCCTGGTACTCTCAGGTGTCAGAAGAGAGTGTTGGATTCCCTGGAACAGGAGTTACAAATGGTGATGTGCTACCATCTGGTGCTGGGAATCGAACCCATGTCTTCTAAAAGAACAACAACGCATTCTTAGCCACAGCCCTGCTGCTTTCTAAACCAGGTCCTTGGATTAGGACTGTGCTGCAAGCATCCAGTGAAAGCACCCTATGGACTGGTGGTCTTACTCCTTCAGTCTCAGAGTACCACGCCTATACCCCAGAACTGAGCCCTGTGCACTCATGAGTGCATGGCCTCTGGTGTGCCCCTAAAATCCGCACCCTCGTGGGGTTTTAAATTGAACGTCAGTGTTGTTTGACGTCATCAGCCTTTCAGCATTTGGGAAAAGCCATAGAGGAACTTCTGTTTCCTGCTGAAGTACTGAGAATGGAGTTTGTCTTGGGCACACTGTCCTCCTCTTCCTCTTCCTCCTCCTCCTCCTCCTCCTCCTCCTCCTCCTCCTCCTCCTCCCCCTCCTCCTCCTCCTCCTCTTCCGGAGTGGGGCGTGCAGACTCGGCTTTGGATCTGACAGTGAAGCAGGCTGTGAGAGCTTGGTAAGCACAATGCCCCAGAATGTGAGCAGAGCGCCTGGTCCCTAACACCCTGGAGCAGGAGCCTAGTGTGATCTCCATTTCACCAGTGAGGCATCTGAGGCTTGGGGAAAGGAGGTACTGGCCACCCCCAGCCGTCAGGTGGTAAAGCAGGGATGTGAAGGCTGGTGTGCAGGCTCTGTGGAGAGGTACATGCTGCTGTTGTGGGAGAGTATTGCAGGCTTAAATGACTGTGTAGAACAAAAGCTCAGTGAGTGGCGTTGACAGCTAACATGCTAACATTGTAAATGCAGAGATTCCAGTTTTTTAAAGGAAATCGGTGCATGTATCTGTGGGTAGAAAAATGTTCAGGAAGCAGTACACCCAAGTTTTGGGAGGGACCATTTCTGGCAGTGTGGTTATCCAAATTCTTCATCAAGGTTTTTTGTTTGGTGTGTGTGCGTGTGTGTGTGTGTTTGTGTTTGTGTGTGTGTTTTGTCATTATTACTTGACATTAAAGTCTTAATTTGGGACTAGAGAGATGGTTTAGTGGCTAAAATCACTTGTTGCTTTCACAGAGAACGTGAGTTTGGTTCCTAGCACACACGTGGTAGCTCACAACCATCTCTAACTCTGTTCCAGGGGATCTGACGCCCTCTTCTGACTGCCACAGGCACCAGGCACATATTTATACATACAAGTAAAATAAATCTAAAAAAAAAAAAACCTGGAGTCTAAGATGTACTTTTAGGCTAAACACTTGGGAGGCAGAAGACCTCTGAGTTTTCAATCTAGACTGGTCTACAGAGAGAGTTCCAGGCCATCAAGGCTCCTGGGGGGCAGGAGCAGGGCAAAGGGTATGAAAATGCACTTTTTTTCCTTTTCTCTAACAGATTTATTTTGAAAGGAATGGCATATTGGAAAAAAAAAAAACAGGGTGCAGAACTAAGGACTAGAAAATAAATACAAATGTAAGCTGTTGGCTAATTATTTTACAACCACAAACTCATACAGAGATGATGCCTTCCTGTATAAAACAACAGATTCAAATGAGGTGTTCCCTTAGCAAGGCTGAAGATTCAGTCTCTGGTATTTGGAACTTAGGATGCAGTCCTTGTTTTTGGATGGATCACTGGGTGTTTGGCACAGTCCATGATTTTAACCGGATTTGAACAGAAGAATGGCCACATGACCCAGGTAGAAGTAGATGGAGTGTTTGGTTTCATGTGTCACATAGCTACCGAAGTTCCGCCCCACAACGCCATGCCAGGTGGGGCTGTGCCTCTTGTCAAATTCCTTCTTGATGTGGACCTTTCCTAAATTGTACTTCTTCAACGCCTGAGTAGCGCACTCCACCGGGTCCTGTTGCCTCTCTTCCGACACTCTTCCAGTCAGTCGGTTGTGGTTACCATGGAGTAGGGGCCAGCGGGTTCCTGCCACTCAAGCAACTGAGAGCCAGTCGCTACGGCAGCCATGTGCATCTGTAAAATGCACTTATATGGACTGCCCTGGGTCCAGCAAGGATTTCCTGCCCTGACTCCACATCAGACTCCAGTTTGGAAACTCCTTAGGCTTTTTCCCAATTTATTTCTGGCATTTTCAGTCACACATTTTCTTTGCTTGCTTACTTTGTTGCTTTAGAAAGACTTCCTGATCCAAGGAAATAGAAACGCGGGAACATTTCTTCCATGTCACTAGGGGAAAGTCAACCCTGTGACTGTCAGCCTCGAGCTGGCCCTGTAGAGCTTTTAGGGGAGAAGCAGTTGATGGCTTGCAGTTTGAAGCCTGTCCTTCCGGCTGTGACTTCAGGGCTCAGCTCTAAAGGAGTGGCCTGTCCGCCTTATACACTGCACCACAGCTCACATCCGGGCAGAATTGTGCTCATCTGAGGAGCAGACCCCACTGCTTGCTGTCTAGACTCTCTGCCAAACCCTCCCCCAGGCGTCTCTACTCCGCTACATGGCCCTGTAAGCCCAGGTATGTCTTCGTCTCCTTAAAAATGCAGTAGAAATCTAAGTATCTCTTGCTGCCTCAAGAGGCAGAAGGAAAAAAACAGCCTTAATTATGTAGACACTTTCTTGTAACTTCATGAATTTTGTTCCATTCATTAATTTAGCAAGTGCAACTAACTTGTTCATCTAATTATTTGTATTCAGTTTGAGGTAATTCTCTACTATGACAGGTCTCTCATGTAGGTTATAATTCTTGGTGATTTTCTGTCCAGATGTTTGACTGGTTGTCAGTGTCATTATTCAATAGTTAAGTCTTTCTCCACTGGTTTGATTTGAATTGTTATTTAAATACTCGATTACATATTTAGGAATGTTTTTTATTTCCCAGCAGTATATACTTTTGCTTTAAAATATAATAATATAATATGGTAGGACAGACTGACCTATAGATGAGTTTTACCGTCTTTGCTTTGAATTTGGACAAGACTTTTTCGGTCCATAGAATGAAGGATGTCTCAATTGTATAGCTGGGCTCCCCCACATACCCTATTAATCTCTAAAACTGTTTTATTCAGAAAGCAGCCAGTCTGAGAGGCAGTGGAGTCACATGCTAAAAAGATCTGTCTTTGTCTCACCTCCAACAAGCTGAGCATTTTATGTTGGTCATGGCGAGCGTGTGTCTGGTTGTTTGTTGCCAGATAAAAGAAAATACTTGCTTTCTGAGCATCTCAGCAGCCGAAGTCAATTAGGTCTCCTTAAAGTCTGTGCCCCTAATGCTCACTGCTAGGGTGCGGTCCTGGCTAGTCACTAATCTACATACCACTGTCCCCTTTTCATCTTTAGGGGCTCTCGGGATCAGTTCCTAGGAATGGGGCATGGGTCAGACAACTATTATGATTGTATGTGGACGACAGAGCGAGGAGGCGAGAATGGAAGGAGAGAGACAGACATATGCAGCACATGCTCAGGAGTGCATGTACGTGTATATTCATACAAAGGCCAGAGGACAATAATACCTGTTATCCTTGGGTGTTTTCCACCTTTTCTTTCTCCTTCGTGTGTGTGTGTGTGTGTGTGTGTGTGTGTGTGTGTGTGTGTGTGTGTGAGAGAGAGAGAGAGAGAGAGAGAGAGAGAGACAGACAGACACACATACACACACACACACACACACACACACACACACACACACACACACAGAGACAGACAGACAGACAAGGTTTCTCCTTAGCCTGAAGTAGGTTAGACTAGCTGTTCAGCAAGCCCTTGGGAACCTCTTTGCTCTGTCTCCCCAGCGCTGGGATTACAAGCATCTGCTGCTGCTTCTTCTCTTTTTCTTTTCCTTCCTCTTTTTTTTTGTAATGTGGGTTCAGGGCATCAAACTCAGGTCCTCATACTTACAAGGCTAGCACTTTCCCAGCTGAGCCATCTCCATCTCCACAGCCCTCTGTATCAAGTTTTGATAGGTGAACATCCTCCACTGGAGGGCTGGAGCTCCAGGGAGTGGACAGCTGAGGCGAGGTGGTCACAAGTAGATTGTGGTGGCAGGTGAAGCCTAGCTCCCTGGCTTTGCTGCTAAGTCCTTAGCCAGGCTCCCTAGCAATGTGTCCTACTGTAGTAGGTCCTTAAGAGAGGTCTGCTGAAAGAGTTCTACAGTTAATGACATAAAAGTCTAAGGCAAGCAAAGGGGCCAGTAAGTATTTCGTTTCATACAGTATATAGTATATGTGGACTGTCAATATAGAAAATGGCCAATAAATTCTCTTGCCACTTCCAATTTGTTTTAATTTAAAAAGGAAATTTCTTGGGATTAAATGACTTAATATAGTATGATTTTGAGCACCAAGTTGAAAGCTGGCTGGCTTGGAGGGAGGATGGTCCACAGGGTCCATGATCAGCACAGAGGGCCAGAGCCTGACTCATCTCAGGGTGAATGTGCTTCTGGATTCGGGGCTGTGCTGGCCTAGGCATGAGAACTTGGGGCAGCAGCTGCAGCATCACATGGCACTCCTTAGGCAGCTGGCAAGAACGGTTCCTCCTCAACAGAAGGGCCTGCCACTCTCTGTTCTCTGAACGGGCGTTTCATATCACGGCTCTTAGACGCATTAGATGGCTACTATGCCAGAATTGTGCTCACACAGCCCTGTCTGCCTCTACCTCTCACATCCATCCAGCTGTATAGGAGACAACCAGGGTGCTTTCCCAAGATGCTTGGTGTCATCTTTTAGGTGGGGATCAGTGCTGTATTCTAGCTGGCATTTGGGCATTCTTGAGACAGCAGCAACAAATGAACATAAGAAACCAGGCACATACCTGCCTTCTCTTCTATGTTCAAGGCACCAAATTCTTTGGTCCAATGAGACCAGCAAGCTCAGCTTGTGTCCTAGAGAGCAACAGAAAAGTACCTAACACTTCACACCCCTTCTTCTTGTGCTTACAGTCTTTCTGCCCCTTCTTTTACATTATTCCCTTAGTCATGGAAGGGCTAAGAAAATGTCCCACGTTTGGCTTTGCACTTTGTAATGATGTATCTTCAGCACTTGGACCGCTTATGAGTCTTTGCAGTCACCGCTGCCACACACTGCAAAGGAGAAGCTTCTCTGAGCCCAGCTGACTGTGGACAGACACGCCATGTCCATTGATTCCTAGATTGTCTGTGACTATGTGTGTGCGCGCATGTGTGTACGCACGTTCACACGTGTCAGCATATGCATGCGGAGGCTCCGTGTTGCATCAGATGTCTTTCTTGATCACTATTGTGTAGAGAGGCAAAATCTCACACTGAGCCCGGAGCTCACAGATTCCATCTAGTCTGGTGGCCCAGCTTTCTCTGGGAAAGGATACTGTGCCTCTCTCCACTTCCCCACCCCTGCCCCAGGTGCTGGGATTACAGGCAGCTGCCACACTTTTTACATGGCTTTCATATGGATTCTGAAGAGTCAAACTCTGGACCTCCTGTTTTGCACAGCAAGTGTTTTCCCCCTGAACCATCTCCCTGGCCTTGATTTCTAGATTTCTTTTTGAAACACAGTTAAGCCCTGTTGGTCACCATCTCTAGATGGCTTTGCGTTGCCTGGTTGACCACTTCTGGGCTGGCCATCTTGGGTTCTCTAAGAAAGCAGGCTGAGCAAGCCATGGGGAATAAGCCAGTAAATAGCAACCCCTTCATGGCCTCTGCTTTGCTCCTGCCTCCAGGTTTCTGCCCTGGCTTTCCTCAGTGGTGGACTGTGGTCGGGACAAGTAAGCTGAAGTTAGCACCTTCCTCCCAAGTTGCTGTTGTCTAAGGCACTGTAGGTTTCAAGCCTTCAGGTCCTGATCTTTGGCTTCTTTTCCCTCTCTTTACCTGGGCTGTGTGCCTCGGGTCCTTCTGCAGCGTCGTTGCCTCACCTAATGCCCTTGCTCATAGCTCTAAACCTCCCGTGGAAGCAACTGATTGGTTTTCTTTTCTTTCCAACGGGCCAGGCTCCAGTTCTCGATAGGTGCTCAGTAAAAGTTGTCGAGTGAGTGGGTGATAGTTGAAAGAATTTTCCATCAATGCTCAGAGATCCTGCAGAACATGGCTTTCTTTACCTTGGGCCAGGTATGCAAATGTTAGCACAAAAGAGCCCAAGGCTAGAGTCACCGTGGCTGGGGTTGTTCTAGATGATAATAGTTTGGCCTCTGGGCCTATCACTTGGCATCAGATATGCGTTACCTGTGACCCAGGAAGCACTGTGTCTGAAGTCTGCACAGCGTGGACAAGATCAACACAACAAAATTCCCACAGGTGTGACGTAACATTTTCCTTCTTGCAGGGGTCAGCCTGGAACTATGTGACCAACACTGTTTATTTGCATAATTTGGCTTTCGTGTATCTTGGTTGATTGTATTGCACATACATATATGTGATGTGTGTGGTATATGTACATTTATGGTGATGTTTGTGGGCTCACATGCTTGTACAGGTCCTGGAAGGGGACATTAAATGTTCTACTCCGTCACATTCTACCTTATTCCCTTGAGAAAGCAGGTCTCTTACTGACCAGGCTGGTAGCAAAGCCCTCCTGACTGTGCTTCCCCTCCTCCCAGGCCTGGTGGTACAGGCAGCCACGAAGGACCGGGCCTGGCCTTTACATAGGTTCTAGAGATTCGAACTCAGGTCCTCATGTTAGTGCAGGGAGAACTCTTACCCACTGAGCCATCTCATCAGCCCTCGACTGATTTTTTTTTTAATGTACTTATGTTGCAGCATGAAATTCACTCTTTGGGCTTAAAGTTCCATGGATTTGGATCAGTACATAGAATCCTGACTCTACCATAATGGTTGTGATATGGGATAATCCCGTCATCCCTGTTGCTCTGCTTTGCCCCTTTGTAGTCAGTTCCTGTTTCACCCTCAAGCCTAGAACCCCCATGTTTATTTCTGTCCATGTTAAGTTGGCCATTTTGGTTGTTTGAAGACACATAATACGTGACCTTTGTGATCTGGCTTCTTTCACTTAGCAGTAAGCATATAATATTCATATGTTCTGTGAATCCACGGTTTGCTCTTTTCATTTTGCGGCTCTGCCAGTCTGTGCATCCGCCCACCCAATGCCGTGTGTTTTAGGTTGTTGGCAGCTGTTGCTCTCTCTCATCCCTCTCCTTCATGCCTTCTTAGGTGCCACCCACCAAGTTTAACCAGAGTTCCTTAGGTGAGCATGGGTAGGAGGTTGTTCACTGGAGCAAGCACAGCTTTTCGGTGACTACACCTCTGATGATAGCCCCAGTAACTGTGGGCCTCGTGAGCCCTCCCCATCCCTGGTGAAATGTTGACAGCTGCACTCTTATCTAGGTTACCAAACGCTGCAGTGAGTTCATGACTGCAACGACCTGTCATGCCCAGGTCATGTCTTTTTGTAGCATCGTTCCTTGTGCTCTGGCACTTAGTGTTCTTTCCACTCCCTCTTCAACATATGTTGTCTGAGCTCGCAGGTGATGCAGATATCCTGTTAGGGCTGAGTACTTCACCATCACTAATTCTTAGTATTTTGCCCAGCTGTGCTGCCTTGTTAACAGCTGCCCACAGCTATAGGAAGTTTCTCTGACCAAGGCTGCGAGCAGCACTAATCTGCACATATACATATGAGTGTTTAAAAGGCAGTTTAACACACATGCGTTTAGCAAATCAATAATAGTAGATTCCTTTCTGGGGTCTATGACTGCCTCAGGCAGAGGGTTCCCCCCTGTGGAGCAGGCCTCAACTCCCAACAAAATGTTTTTGGTTACGCTTACCACAGTCATGCCAACGTTACATGTTGTGCCTTACGGGGTGGTGGTGTACCTCTCAGGGTTCACATCTGGGGTCACACTGTGTGGGATGACTTTTCTTTCTCAGCAGCCTGGCTCAGAAAAATGAAAGCTAGAAAGCAGCTCTGGCCAGCTTCATTTCCGTGTTCTGTGTCTGAATTGTGTAGTTGGTTTTTCAGCAGCGGGGTCTTACTGTTCTCCTAGGCAACCCGGTTGCTCTCTACTTAATCCTGCTCTCTTCCATACATCTAGTTTGTACACAGACGTTTTTGAATCCCTTATTTTGCCAGTGGCTCTAATAATGTTTCCCCTCTCTCATTTTAGGCTCCTAATCGTGAGCTCATGACTTACTGGCTACAGGAGCTTCAGCAAAAAAGATGGGAGTATTGCAACAGCCTCGACATGGTGAAGTGGGACAGTGGGGCGTCCCCAACTCCAGGGGATTTTCCTAAGGGCCTTGTAGCCAGAGATAACACAGGTAAGATGCAGGCGGAGGGTTTCTTGTCTGTTCTTTCAGGGTAGCCATTGCACACAGCAACTCAAATTAGCAGTGAGTGAAAATGAATTCAGAACAAAAATAATGATAATCCCTTATGAACAGACTTCAGTCCACAAAGCCAAGTGTGTTCCAGGGACAGAGCCATTTTCAAGCTAGTACTGGCCTGGGTGTCAAGCAAGGCTGATCCAAGCATATTTGCCTCCAAGGCTAGCCCACTTTCTACCATACTTAAACATGAAGTACACTCACCTTTGTGTTCATGTTTGGGCCAAGTTCTTGAAGCTTTGCATTTTGAATCTGCCAGGAAAGTAATCTCACAGCATTCCACTGTTATTTCCTAGTGTTCTTAGAATGGCTTAACAGCCAAGCTCTGATTCTGTTTTGTTCCAGATTCATGGCATTTTCATAGGTCCTAGTAAGTCCTGGCCATTTGCACCCTGAGAGAATGTGCTTCTGTGCTTGAAAAGCAAAATCTAAACCCCATGATCGTCTCATGATTGTTGATTGTATTGAGCCCTCAGAAAGAATGAGTCATTTATTTGCAGACCATCTTGCTGACCTACCTCTCCCCCTCCGAAGGCTATAAGGAGAGGCTGCTTTCTGTGGCTCCCTCCTGTTAGCTTGATACAACAAGCCTGGAGATCCTTAGCCCTGAAGCAAGCTCTAAAATGGCCAGGGCATTGAATTAGCAACTTAAAATTTGTGTGTGTGTGTGTGTGTGTGTGTGTGTGTGCGCTATGGTGAGCTTGTGACAGTCAGAGGACAACTTTTCAGGTGTCATTTTTCTCTTCCTACCTTGTGGGTCCCGGAGATGAATCCAGATCATGTCATCAGCCTCAGCAACAAGCTCACATACCCACTGAGATATCTCGCCAGCCTTGTACTAGCAGTACTAGTTAGATTCTGTTTTTTTGAGATAGGGTCTCACTATGTGGTACAAAGGAATGCACATCAAACTTGAAATCAGTACAGGGTTTGTCGTGGCACTTCTGTGAAAAGCTGTGCTTTGTACTCCATAAAACATGTGAGACCCTCTACTCAGCAAAGCAAGAACAGTGGCATGTGAATTCTGAGCACAGAGCAGTTACCTTTGTCTGGACTCACTCACCATCTTAGACTTTCTGATTTGCCAGCCTTGCTGTTCCTTGCTGGGTGTCCTTTAGCAGACTGTCCATCCAGTCAATGAAGGGTACTACATATGTTTGTACCTGGGCACACGCTGGGCATAGTTTCCTAGCAGCCTTGTCGTGGAGTCTTAGAACCCTGATTTTCCTAAGAGTGGGTAGAAGTCTTCATGTTCAAGTGCATGGCCCTCTCTGGTTTATAAGAGGCTTCCTATTGCCTGAGGCTTACTTTGGTTTTTGGGTTTTGTTTTGTTGTTTTTTAATGAATTAATTTTTATTTTCATCATTTTGAGGCAGACTCTGTAGGCTAGCCTTGAATGCCTGATCCCCCTGCTTCTACCTCCTCACATTAAATTACATGTTTGCACCACTACATTGGTTGATGGGACACTGGAGTATGGCAGGCAAGCACTCCACTGATTGAGCTGCCTCTTTTTTTAATTTGTTTATTTTTATTGGTTTTTTTGAGACAGAGTCTCGTGTAGCCCAAGCTAACCTCGAACTCACTGTGTAGCTGAGGATGACCTTGAACTCCTGATCCTCCTGCCTCTCCTCCCAGCCCATAGGCTGAGGTACTCAGAAGCCACCACTTGTGGTCTTTCCATAACAAAAGAAGCTCTGTATCAGCTTCAGGGTCACTCTGGACACTGGAAAGAAACTGTAGGGGCAGCCTCTGTGCTAGTGGCTTATGCCTTTGGCACTAAAGAGACTCCATTTGCCTTCACGCTGGGCACACAGATCACTCCTCTTTAGCACAGACTCAGATGTGCAGCTGAAAGGAGGACAAAAACGTAGCACCTAGTCTTGGACTCCCTGTCCTGTCTGTCCTGCCTCCTTGCAAACCAGAGTGGTTAGGTTGGGGAGCCAAAGGAAGCTGGTTCCTTTTCTCTGGTGTGTGGATTCCAGCTGTGGAAATTTAGAGTTTATGCCATGCTTTTTGTTCATCCATCAAGTGCCTGAGGTAGGCTCCAGTTTCTCCCCTCCAGTGTTCCTGTCAGCTACACTGTTTGTGCAGAGAAAACCAAGTGTCAGTGAGAGGAAGTGCAGGGCAGCCTGGGGCCCTGCATGGGCGGAACTCAGCATTGGGGATGGTGGGGACCTCTCTAAGGACACAGTGGCCAGGGTTCAGCCAGTAAAGAGACAGGCAAGGACCCTTTCCACACCACTGCAGGTCAGTAGGGCTTCAGGGGCCAGCCAAGCCAGACTGGAACACACTGGGAGAGCGTGCTAGCTAAAATGTGAGATTTTTACCTAAAGAACAGTATAGTTTTGAAAATTTTATATATTGAAATAACTAACTTTAAATGTCTTCTAAATTCTAGATAGCTTATAAAAACAAATAATAAAACCTTGAACCACTGAGCCAGTTTAAAACCATAGCTATCCAGAAAGTGAAAAATCATAGAGTAGAAAGTTAAGAAGACTGGAGAAATGACTCGGTGGTTAAGAAGGCTTGTTGCTCTTTCAGAGTCCTGCAGCTTGGTTCCCAGCACCCATGTCAGTTGGCTCACAACTACCTGTAACTCAGTCCCAGGGGATCCAAGGCCCACTTGTGGTCTCTGTGAGCACCTGTACACAAACGGCATATACACAGTGGACATACAGACATAAATGTGTTTAAAGAGAAGACTGTTTTTCAGACCCTTTAATTTCGTCATCAGAAAGATAAACTGGCTAAAAGATAAATTTTGTGGTTATGTGGCAGTGTCCTGTAATATTCTGTAGTCATGCTGTGGCTAATGGCCCGGCTTAGCCTGACTGTGCTAACTCTAGCTTGACTAGAAGATGTCTGTTTTTTCATAGCACTGGTTTTCATGAAAAATAAAGCTTGCCCTCCTGTTGTCTCCTGGTCACCCAGTCACCTCTCTCAGCCAGAAAGCTTCGTTTGTAGTCTTAGTGTCACCCATCATGACCCTCCGGGCACCTAAAGTCAGTGTGGAAAAAATAGAAGGAATTGACACTTTGCGTGGAGAGCCAAGTGCTGGCCTGGGAAGGCCGTCCTATCTGGAAGCCTTTGTGGGCCTGGCTTGAAGTCTTGACCCTGATATCTACTGGGCTCTGAGCAAGCCACTTACCCACATTCACAGGAGTACACATGTGCCAAGAAAATAAAGCGTGTCCACTCTCCATATTGCAAGGATTGA
This sequence comes from Acomys minous, assembly GCF_964271855.1. NCBI lineage: Eukaryota > Metazoa > Chordata > Mammalia > Rodentia > Muridae > Acomys > Acomys minous. Next base: position 31,873,333 of record NC_140495.1, read on the forward strand.
AAGGGAAAGCCCATTGCTAAGGATAGAGATAACATGCATATATACACACACATGCACACACACATGATAATGTGATTTTGAATGTCTGTTTCACTTTCCCTGAATTTAATAGGAAACTGGATTAACAAGAACATTATTTCTCTCACTTACGGCCAATTCAAAGCTAGAGCACTGACTCCTCAGCCACTTGCAGCTGTCCCGTTCTTAGGACTAACTTTCTGACTCATGCTGGCTGTCCCTGGGGTCACACTCATCACAGAAGGATGCATCCACAGAAACCTTCAGCTTCTCATTGGCAATGACTCTCCCGTGGCCCTTCCTTGTGGCTACATCAGATGTCCGGAAGGGAATATAGGGAGCCGAGGATTTCAGCTGAGCACATGGCCATCAAAACCACAGACTCTTAGGAAGCTGGGATAAACAGCTGGTCGCCAAGTGGCACTGTCACGTAACTGCCTGTTTCTGTATTCTGTGCCTTTAAAGTGAGAGACTGTTACCTGTGTGGTTTTTCGGTTTTTCAGTCAGGCATTAAAAAATGGAGTGACTTTATGTCTCTCTATGTGTTCTGTCTGTATCCCTTCACAGCCTGGCTTCTGAGGTGTGCCTCAAACACTAATCCCCATTTCCTGCTGGATTTGCTTGGAAGGACCTAGCTTCAAAGTATTACTTAGGAAAGATAAAAATCAGCTGTCTACATGTAAGAGGTCATCATAGCTGTTAAGTAACAAGGGTCTGCGGGCAGGTTTTCATAGTGTTTGAGAATCCACACACTGAACACAGATTCAAGGTAGACGTCCAGCCCACTTGTTTACTTCATCCTCCACAAGACCTTAGAAGAAAGAGCAGACATGGCAGAGCCTTGCTGTCGGTGAGGCTTCCTGAGAGTCAGGCGTGTGAAAGTACCCATCACCCTGTCATCTCTGCTCCCCGCCACCTGAGTTAGTCCAGGGCCAGGTGACTCCTTACCTTGGGCTGACTGCCCATATATGGATGGTATTTCGTAAGAAAATCATATTGTGAAAACAGCTCAAGGTGACCACACACTTCCTCTGCAGAAGCACATCCCCTCCTGTGACTGTCACACCTTCTGTGTGAGCAAGAGCACTCAGCAGCATAGTCAGAGGGCCCTCTAGGCCAGTGGTCCTCAACCTTCTCAGCCTTCCTAATATTACGACCCTTTAATACAGTTGTGGTGACCCCCAACCATAAAGTTATTTTTGTTGCTACTAACTTCATAACTAAATGTTGTTACTGTTATGAATCATAACGTAAATATCTGGCATGCAGGATATCTGATAGACAGCCCCTGTGGAAAGTTTGTTCGACACCACCACCAAAGGGGCCACGACCCACAGGTTGAGACCCACTGCCTTAGGCCCTTGGGCTTTGAGGAGGCCTGTGGGTGGGACACAGCACTGGCACCAGTACCACATAGTCCCGTGCCATCTCTAGCATCACAGTCGTGTGGCTGTGTTACCCCATTTGTGAAATGCTATGACATACTGTCCAGTATTTCACATACGAGCCATGATAATCAGCACTGTTATCTCTGAGAGGCTGGGAGCACCATGATTCAGCGCATCTCAGCATCCCTTTTAGGAAACAAGACGTTCTCAGAACCAGGTCCTTTGGAAGTCAGGCTGTGAGAAAGAGAGGACATGGGAGAGATGATATGTGGAGTGAAAGTTCAGCTCTGCGTGGAGGAGCCTCCGGAAGAAAACTGCCCAGAACTGGCCTGAGTTTGGTCCCATACATAGAGGCATCCTGAGCCTGCCTCTAGGTTCAAGTGTGTACAGGTGAAGGCAGGCATTCTGTGACTACAGATGGCAGCCAGGGCTGAGATTGCTGAAGAGCAGAGAGGAGTGGGAAAGAAGCACGGGAAGCTGAGTCTGGTGCACCCCTATTAATTCAGGGGACATACCAGGAAATGGCAGGAAGAGGGAAGTCAGGAGGAGCCACGCGTGCCAGTCCATTGAGAACTGCAGAGGCCTCTGCCACCTCCTGCATCCTTACCTCAACCCACAGGAAGCCATCCTTGCCTCATAGCAACTTACTGCCATCAGCCATTCAGCCAGCCACGTTCCCATTTCGCTTGATCCCTTCTGTGGCTACGTGTTAGTTACTTGCTATTAGTGAATCAGACAGCGCTCCAGGTCTCAGGCTGTGTTCTTGGTGGGGATCACTGACAGATAGGCCCACTTTAATTTAGGCACGTGGCCTGGCCCACCCCAGGGGCTCTCAGAACCCTGCAGTATCTTGTCTCTCTAGGAACTGCAGCCTCATGAAGATCTCCCGGCTCCTTCTGACCACTCACTCCATCCCAATCTAGACTGAAACTTGGTTTGATTAAAAAGCCTTTTGGAGGCTGGGATTGTAGCTCTGTGGGAGAGTACTGGCCTAGTGAGCACAAGAGCTTAATCCTCATTAAGCATATCTCCTCCCATGCCTTCTGTGGTGATGCTGGCTCCTTGCTCTCCAACACGGGAATGGAGTGAAAGGCCATCTCCCAGTGTTCCCGTGGGAATTCTCTGGGACATGCATGTATCTACGTTGTTGTGTGCAGAGGTTTCCAGCAAGGTAGAGGGCAGATTCACACAGTCAGGTCAGGAGAAGCAGGCACTCCCGTGGGAGAGCTTTGACTAGAGGATGGGATTACAGAAGAGTTGAGACTGCCCCGGTCACTCAAATCCTGGAGTTGCTGTGGACTAGGGCCCTAGGAAGTGTAGAGTTGCCCTATAAAGATTTAAGTGCTTCCCACGCCCCGCCCCCTTTTTGTTTTAAAGCCTCCTATTTAAAAGAAAGGAAAATGCCTAAACAGACTGTAGGACACCTTCCAGGGCAGATTTTCTCTTCCCACTGCAGTTGCAAGACAAAGGACATGCTCTAAGCATCCCTCAGCCTCCTGTCCCTCCATAGGCTCCCTGCATGCTAACATTAGGGCGTGGCCCTGCTGTCCTTCCATAGGCTCCCTGCATGCTAACATTAGGGCGTGGCCCTGCTGTCCTTCCATAGGCTCCCTGCATGCTAATGTTAGAGTGTGGCCCTGTGGTCCTTCCATAGGCTCCCTGCATGCAAATGTTAGGACACATACTGAAGAGAAGCCCGGAGCTCCACTTTGGGTGACGTGTTCTTAAAACCAAACAAAAAACAGACAAACAAACTGAAACTGCAATAGCCATAAAAATGTACTTAGGGCTGGAGAAATGGCTTCGCAGTTAAGAACACTTGCTCCTCTTCGAAAGCCATCCGTAATTCCAGTGCTGAGGGATCTGACACCCTTTTCTGATCTCCGTGGGTATCAGGCATTTGCATAGTAAATGTATATATGCAGGCAAAACACTCAAACACATAAAAATTAATAAGCACATAAATAAATGAATCCACATACTCATCTGGGGAGCTGCTTCTTTTTCCCGGTAAAGTGGAGACTTTTAAAGATTGTTTTTACACAAAACCCCCAATAGAAATAATTTTTGCTGTGTGGTCTTCCTTGGCCTCCTTGAAGATATTTTCTGCCCCTGCCCCCTCCACCTCCTCTAAAGCCCTTCCTGGGTAGACTGCAGGTTGCTACAAGCCCTGGGGTTTTCGTGGTAACAGGTAGCTTGCCACATCCGAGAGTGACAGCCCTTGCTCCTCAGGGGCCTCACAACGTCACTGCTGCCAGCCCACACAGGAAAGGGTGCTGCACCTGCTGACAGTAGCAGTGGGTGCAGTTGGTTGCTTGCTTCCTGCCAAGGGTTCGAACTACCTTGCTCTTACTCAAGTTGGGTCTGTAAGAAACCAGCCTTCAGGAAGTCTGTGGGACAGCCCTGCCTTTCTCTGAAGAGTAAAGCCTCCATCTGTGTGTGCCTGAGGACTAACGCCAGGACTCACCGATGGTGAGTGCTCACTGTGTTCTGGCTGTGAAGTTCTGAGCAAAGTCGCCTCTGCTTCTGAGCCACGTGAGTTACTGCCAAGGCAGGTGACTGTTACCCCTGGCTCAGGCTTTTATCCCGCTGACATGGTAGCTAGGCATTTGGGCTGAGTTAGTGGCGTCTAAACTGTTCGCCTTTTGCTTATTAGATCCCCTTTCCAAGTGAAACTTTAAGAAGGACCCCAGCACTTAAGTTCAGAGGGTAGCCACTGTGCTGCTCTCTCTCCCTCCAGCAAACCCAGAGAGAGGGTCTGGCTACCCAGACTTTATGCGTTATGTGGTGATTGGGAGGTAGCCGTGTTGACCTTCCCAAAAGACTTCTCTAGGGTGGCAGCTCTGTGTCATTGGTACTCTTCCCCCAGTGCCTAGTGCTTAAGACATGACAGCATACATAAGCAGTGTGTCGATCTACCTAGCAGCGGTCCCTTATTCCTGTCACACTCAAGGTCCTCTCACAGGGCACTCTTGGAGCCTTCCCCACTGACACCCACAGTGGTCAGGTTGTTGAGCTGCCTACAAAGTGAAAGCCCATGCGAGGGCATTCCCAACTAGCCCATCTATTTCCAAGAATCACAGCTGCCCAGGATTCCTGGGCCCTGCTGTCTTGACCAGTCCTAAGCAGCCCCAGGGTATGCTGGTCCAATTAGAAGCTAATTTTCTTCTTGGCTATCAGTGGTTACCAGTTCTAAGTGTGTTTTTGCATTGATATTGTGAATATTTTATTTAAAAGACTGTTGCAGAATATTTGATCACATTGTGAACTCCAGTGGAGGGAAAAAAAAACTGTTTCTCATTATAGTGCGGCTCAGCCCTAACACACACCTTCAACTCCAGAGCTCTCTGTAAACAAGAGCTAAATAAAGCCAACCATAGGTCAGGAAGCAGAACAAGCAACCAGGTGACAGGAAGTGAACATATGAAAACACAGAAAGTGGGGATATACAGTTGAAGAGTCTTAGAGACAGCGTGGAGAAGAAGAAAGGGCTCTTTTCCCTTCTGGGCCATCGGCTGACTAGGAAAGTCTCTTTCTCTGGCTCTCTGAACTGGTAGGCTTTCACCCCAGCATTTGTCTCCTGGGTCAATATTAGTAAAATCAATATTTGGATTTTGTTTTAAAACAACAAAGACATGTTAGACCAAGTTGATTATTATGAAATAGCCTGAAGTTCTATTTACCAGCATTTCTCATTCTCAGACATTGCCACTGGGAAAAATACACAATGTTTGGATTTTAGAATTGTTTCTTTAAACATGATGAAAAACAAGTAACAGTATTATCTTGTATGATTATTAGATAGCTTCATGAGTTATTACCCCTACCTGCTTTTATAATTTTGAAACAATTAGCATGTTGTTTGAAGCGAATACTATTTAAGCTATAAATATTGTTATTTTCAAGTAAATTTCTGGGCATTGTATTATTTCAAACTGGGGCATCTCCAGATGTTACATTTTATACAAAAGAATTTATATGTGTATGAGTGTTTGGCAGCATGAGTGTGTATAAATGTTCAACATGAATGCAGTACCCCGTGGAGGCCAGAAGATGGCGTCACATCTCCTGGAACTGGAGTTACAGACAGTTGCGAGCTGCCAATGTAGGTACCAGGAACTGAACTTGGATCCTTTACAAGAGCAGCCAGTGTTCTTAATCACTGAGCCAGCCCTGCAGTCACCAAAACTTACATTATAAAGAAAAGTTTTGAACTTGAGTCATGTTTGGTTGTCCGTGCTTTTGCCTGTGAGTTTGCTGACCTCCTGTACTGTGAGAAAACTTATTTTTCTCACCGTCACAGTTTACTAGATACATGTTTACTAGATACTAGTAAGCGTGCTCCTATCTGTAATCTCTTGAAACGAATAGAGTATATACTTTAAAGTGTATGCTCTACTATTTTAAATAGTTTAATCCTGAAATCTATTCTTTATCAATACAGGTGAGTGGAGCCTGTTACACAGTTACTGATCTAAGACTAGAGGGAAATTTCAGCCTCTTCTCTCTCCCTGGACCAATCCTGTCAATTCTTGGTGGCCCTGAAGCACATCGTAACCTCACTTAGAAAAGCATGGTTTTCCTAAGATGAAGAGTGCTCACAAGCACAAAAGCCACCCAGGGACCATGTTTTTGTTTAGTACGCATCATGATGAGTTGCTTACACATGTGGCTGATGTTCTTAGGTTGTGTAGCAAGTCAGTGTTCCTGTGGAAGTTTGGGTGAACTGACAGTTGTTTACCTTTCTTTCAGATATAATTTTCCAGCACCCAAATCCTTCTGCAGAAAAAGCTAGAACGGTGCTCGCTGTGGAAGCTGCCCCTGGAGAGCTGGTGGGAGACCGGGCTGCTCAGCAGCCAGCCCCCGGGCATCCGAATTCCATCAACTTTTACTCTCTGAAACAGTGGGGTAATGAGCTCAAGTGAGTCTTTGGGAAGCAGTGTATGCCATTGAAGATGGATTCTCTCTGACAATGAGTTATAATGTGGATTACATGTTTATGTGTGACATTATAAAGCCGCTTTCCAATTAGGAAGGGTCTTTGTGCTCTGCAGCACACTTCCACTTAGGTCATTTCTTAAGCTTTAAACAGTATGCCTGTTCTGTCTCTGGCACCGTGCCGGGTATCATTACGCGGTCTCATCTGATGGCTTGACTCTCTGCGGTACATCAGGCGGCTGAGTTTTTACAGACACTGAAAGTAGCTGAAAGCAGGGTGTGTGTGTGTGTGTGTGTCTGTCTGTCTGTCTGTCTGTCGTCACAAGCCTTCCAGATGCAGGGCTGGGCTTCTTGTCCTTCCAGCTTCACCCTGCTCCCAGATCTTAGGGCCGGCCCAGCGTCTCTGCTGTGAGGTTCTAGTCTCTGTCTGTTCATGGACCCCATGAGAATGGAGGTGGGTTTTTGTTTGTTTGTCTTATTTGTTTTATTTTATTCGTTTTTAAGAAAGCCTTGCTGAGATATAATTCACCCATTTGCAATATAGTATTCGGTGGTTCTTCATATATCCAGAGTTCTACAATCAATATTAGAACATTTTGTTCTTGCTCTTTGAGTTTCTTTTGCTTTTTTTTTTCCCCCTCTTATCTAGGATCTTGTTAAATGGCCAAGGCTAGTGTTGAACTCATAACTATCCTCCTGTCTCAGCTTCCTGAGTCTGGGATACAGACTTGTGTAGGCCTGACTCAATTTTAGAACATTTGCTTCGTCCCCAGGAGAAAACGTTTTTACCACCTTTCCTGCCTCTCTTGCTTTCTTCCCTCCCTACTTCAGTCCTAGGCACTCGCTCACCTGCTTCCTATCTGTGTGGCTTGTTTACTCTGAGCCTTTGGTGTGAGTGGGCTTGCACACTGTGAGCCCTTTAGCGTGTGGCTTTTCTCGCTTAGCATGTTTGCAAGATTCATCGAGGCAGTGGTGCGTGAGTATCTCGATTCCTCTTAGGGCTACGTGGTATCCCCTTGTATGCTATCCTAGTTCCATTTCCTGCTGCTGTGGTAAAGCACTGTGACAAAAGCATCTCTATTCGGCTTACAATTGCAACTTATACTCCATACTTGTGGGGAAGCCAGGGCAGCAAGAGCCTGAAGCGGCCAGGCAAGTCCATGGACTAGAGCAGAGAGGGAGGAATGCGTGCATCAGCCCACTCCTCCTCTTGTCTGTCGTCCAAGCCCCACTCAGCTCTTCCCATGTCAATTAGTGTAGTCAAGACAGTCCCCGAGCTTCAGCCTCACCTAGGCGGCCCTCATCGAGGCGCTCTTCCCAGTTGACTCTACATCATGTCACGTTGACGGCTGAAACTATGACATGCGTAAGCCATGGTTTGGTTATTTTACTTATTACTGCTTATTAGTTGGTGAACATGAGTTGTTTTTCATTTCTTATTTTAAAAAATACATATATGTGTATACATACATACATATGTATGTATGTATGTATTTATGCATGTGTGGCTATGTGAGTTTACATGTAAGAACCTTTGGAGAACACCCAATTCCTTGGAACAAGAGTTACAGGTGCTTGTAGACTGACATGTGGATGCTGAGAACCAAGCCCAGGTCCTCTGCAAGAGCATATAAATGTTCTTTAACTGCTTAGCATCTCTCCAGCCCCTCTACTTATTCACTATACAATTGGTGGTGTTACAGATACTTGTGTGCAAGTTTTTACATGGACACAGTTTTGTTTCTGTTGGCTAAATACCTACAATTGCTAGATCCATGGTGAGTTGTCAGGACTGTGGACTGTCCCAGTTATTCTGTTTAACACACTGTGTCAGTGGTGCATGAGAGTTCACTTTATGTATGTGTGGCATATGCTCACCTGTGTGCACATCTCTGCACCCATGTGTGGACATTAGAGTCCCTGCTGTAGCCCCCTCTGCCTTTCTCCCTTGAAATAGATCTTCAGATATAGAGCTAAGATAGGAGCCAGCTCTTCATGACCCTCCTGGATTCACGCACACGCACACACACGCACACATGTGCGCACACGCACACAGAGAGAGAGAGAAAGGGAGAGGGAGAGCCAACCTCAGAGTCCTCATGATCCTTCTGCATTCACACACATGGTGTTTCAGTTACAGGAGCACACCTGTTTTGTTTTGTTTTTTAACTTGGATTCTCAAGTGCTCGTGCTTGCCTAGCAAGTACTCTTAGCCACTGAGCCATCTCATCCCCCCAGCCCAAACTATCCTTTTTGAGCCTAGCCATCCTACTAGTGTGAATTGGCTGATGTCTTATTGTGGAGTTGGTTTGCAGAGCATCTTTTCCCATGTGGCTATTTGGAGGCACCGTTACGTTGTCTGTTCAGATCCTTTGCCTGTTTTTAATTGCAGTGGCTTTTTATTCTTGAGTTGTGTGTATTTGAATGGAGAAGATTCATCGATGTTGGGCAACAGTACACTTGGTGAACACAGAATCTTAGGATACTTGGCTGAAGTTAGACATGGGGGTTAGTAGGAAGGTTTGTATTCTGCATTTGTGGAACACCTGAAAGCTTTCTGCTCTACTGTAGGACCCAAGTCATGACCTGTGTTCTGTCAGCCAGCTGTGCTGTCCTAGAAGCCACCATCTTAAGGAGACACTGTTGCAGCAAGTGTCCTCCCCCTATCTCTTCCTATATGTGCCTCTGTGGTTGGTTGCATGTAATAAGGTCACTTTGGGTGTGTTTTAGCTCTTCAGGCAAACTTTGTATTATAACAGTAAAATGTGGCAGGGGTCTCCAGACTTCAAAAGACCAGCACTTGTGGAAAGCGATGGCTATGAGGCCTGTCCGTTCTGCCTCTGGCCTGGGCAGTGGTCCTGCCCTCCCCCCCCCTCCGCCCCAGCTCCTGCTCCTGCTCTGCTCCATACACACCCCCATTCTGCCCCCTCTTGCCTCTGACCACGTGCTCACCCTGCATCAAAGAGACATGGGTAGCAGCTGCTCTAAGCCTCTTCGTTTGACACTTGAAGTTTTTAAACGCTGTGACTCTATTCTGTTCATTGGCTAACTGTTTTCCAACAGTCTCTTTCCCTGAGCTTTTGTATCCTGGCCACTTGCTTCCTTCCTCTCCAGCCGAGAGCCTCTTCCCCACCATGTACCTGTCTTAACTGGCAGGGACCCTCTTCCATCCCATAGAATCCCAGCTGCCTTGTGGACGTCTGAGTGAACTGATAGAGGCCCCCTCAGTGTCCCCCAACCCCCAGGGGAAGGGGGCAGGCAGCAAGTGTGAGCTGCCTCCCCTGGGCCTGCACCATAGCATGCTTCTGAGTGAAGAAACCGTTCTGTGCTCCTAGAAATGTCAGGAAACCACAAAGACTCTTGCTTCATTTTTCATGTTAAAAAGCTGAGGCTTAGAGAATTAAAGTGACTTGCTCAAGGCTGCATTACAGGAGGGTGTGACAGAACTGAAAGTCACCCCCGGTCCCTTAACTGAGTACTCTGTATTCCTTTCACTCATCTGGGAGCTGGGCACCATACCTACAATGGCCAGCCTGGGTTGCCTGGCAAGATAGAGTCTAAATACAAGAACATGTGTGGAGGACTAGTTAGCCTGGCGTTTACCCTCATGCCGCCCCGTCTGCCCTCGGAGTAGACAGTGTGTGAGGTGGAGACAGGCCTGTAGTATTAGCAACTTCCCGTTTCCTTGAGCTTAGAGCGATCGGTAAGTGTCTCTGCCCAGAAAAGAGAACACATGTCACTTTTGTTTGTGACAACTCTCAGAGCAAGTTTGGAGTTGTTCTCAGCAGGAGCCACACCGGCTGTGCTGTTGTAGTGTGCTGTGAGAGGCAAACTCCTCGAGAGAAGCTCATGAGATGGCCTGGATGATAAAAAGCGAAGATGGAACCACACCACGGGCCTCAGTTTTAAGGAAAGTGAATGTCACCATTGTTGGGTCTGTGGAGTTGCACAGGACTGCTCTCTGAGACGCAGGGTGCTCAGACAGGTATCCGGTGGTTGTGTTTTCTTCTTTTCTTTTTAATCATGGGCCTGTTTCAGGAAGATTAAGACAAAAAGATCTGGGTGGACGGAGAACCCTTTTTTATGGTCCCAGGGATTGGAACATCCTAAGCAAGGAGGTGTTGCCCTCTGAGCAATAGCCCCAACCTGGAGAGAACTTACCGACCTCAGAAGTAGTAAGGGTACTTTTTCCCTAAGAGGACTGGCTCAAAAGTCATACTTTTGTAATGGATTCAATCTAGTACTGAAATTGATGGTGGTCAGGGTTTGAGGATGTGCATGGATGTGCATTTATTGTATTCGCCAGTTCAGTTGGGGCCTTCTGTGAGACTCCCCTGATGAACTAGGGTTTAAATTTCACACTGTCCCCTCATGGGTGGGGAGGCCCTCCCCCTTCCCAGATAGATGCGTGGGAAGGTGTGCTCACCTTTGGAGGCCGCCTCTGCTGGTCTTCTGCCGGCTCTGCTGCCGGCCGTGTCCTGGCCCTTTGCTTCTACTTTCCTCATGACCCCTCAAGCCTGGTAGCAGCTTCACTTCCATGCTTGACATTGTATGAGATTCCCAGGAATCCACCAGTTTTGCCTTCTAGGGCTATGCCTGCAGGTGACTCATCTCTTTCACAAGCCCATTTCCAAGAGAAGGCCACCCTAGCCCACGCCAGTGCCCAGACACCTGGTGCCTTTGGGAAGGCGTTCACGTCTGTGGCCGGGTTGCACTCATTTATATTTTCCTTGTTTTAAGGCAGTCTTTGGCAAGAAAGATGAGGAGTGTGGGCACGTTGCTATCTCACGGGTGTTTTCAGAACGAGGCCATCTGGAGGGGAAACACGGGGAAAGTGGTGGGAAAAGTTGGCCCGGCTGCGTGTGTGTTGCCGTGTCCATGCCCGGTCTTTCCTAACAGCTGCTCGGAACACAGGTTATTTGTACCTCGCACTTCTTGCCAGCAGTTCTTCCCGTCGTGATTGGAACCATGCACCCCAGGGGCCTGTTCATTATCAGGACATGAGTAGCTTCAGACAAGTCATGGCTGTGGCTTACAGAACTGGAAGACCTTAGCCATGGCTGGGATGACGTCTGACTCGGCATAGGAAGCCAGGCTGGAGAGTGGCCACCCATGCCTTATCCGAGGCCATCAAGGAGCCGCTGAGCCGAGTCTCCTGTTTTATTTAGACTTGGGAGCTATGCTTTGAGAGCAGTCTGCCTCTTCTGCTGGTCCTGCTGGATCCACTTGTTTCAGGAGCCACGCGCTCAGTGGCCTGGCTCAATGTGTCCTGCTCTCTTAACCTTTCAGAGGCTTCTTGTGGCCTCAGACAGCCCAGCATGACCTCCCCAACTTAAGTTCCTTCCTGCAATCACAAGGGCAGAGGGCCTTTCCTGGGACATAGATGTGGACGTTGTGAGCATTATTTATCCCACCATGGTGGCACTCTTCCTTGGTTCCTACTTTCTCTCTCCCCAGCCTTCTCAGCACTTCTCCTTTGGAACACTGGGCATACACAGAGCTTGGACCCTTTCTGGCCTAGATGAGCCCAGAGCCACCTGGCTTGAGTGCTGCCACCCACTGGCTTCATTCAACCTGTCCTTTTTCTTAGTCGTGTGTTTCTTCTTGATGGTGAAAGGCAGGCATGCTTGTAAAGAGAGGCCTGCTCATGCTGCGGGGCTCAGCCATGGATGAAGCCTTTCTTTCAGTCCATATTCGGAAATAGCTACCACAAATGGAATTGTATATATAAGCACCGTGGAATTCTGTATGCCTGTTAAGAAAAACCCTGCAGTGCACACTGGCTCAGGGCCTTAGCATTCTCCTGACTTCTCCCCTAGACATGATCTCTCTGCGCCCACCAAGTCATGAGGCCCAGTTGTCCAGAGCTGTGCTTTCACCTGCAGTGATGGGGTGTGGATGACAGTGTCCGGATTCTTGGCGCTGAGGCACTGTGGAGTCCGCAAGGAATGACCTAACTCAGTAGCTTTGTTTGGAGCTATAGTTACACCGAGCTCATCTGTAGAGATATACCCTGCCTTGTTTAACCTGTTACTCCCTAGTTGTGGGTGTCTGCTCATCAATTCTGAGGAAGAAGGGCCAAGTCACCTTCATTGCGTCATTGCGGAGGCTCTCCGTGAAAGGGCACCTTCTGTTTTGGTGTTCTGACCGTGGTCTGACAGAAGGGAGCTAAGTGCTGTCCCTGGGTGGCTTACCCTACTACTGCCTTCAGCCTTCTGTGAGTCCAAACCTTCACCACAGCCCTGCCTCTCACCCCTGAAAGAGTTTGGGGTGCTGGCCACAGTGTGGCTGTGCAGGCAGCTTGTGAAGTTGTGGGCTCAGGAAAGATCTCCTGAGACATTTCCAAGCACCTCTCTCAACTTCCAAAGTCCACTTGCTCATCAAGACTACAGTGAATTACTGAGTATATACTTACTGTGTTATTTGAGTATCTTTAAATTATATTTATTTTGGAAAGTGAGGCACAGTGTTTTGCACAATCAAGAATTGGCTTCTGCCTAGAACACACTCACCCAGGGTGTGATTAAATAATACTTCAGCTAAAGAGACTTCACCTTGGAGCCAGTCTCATTTCTCCACTACCCAAGCCTTGGCGGTTGTCACAGCACCCCAGGCTGTCCCTCAGCCGCAGCCTGGGAAGAAAGCCTGGGGCGAAGCAGAGTACATGGAAGTTAGTTACCGGAAGTGCCTCCCGCCCTTCCCTGGGCTGCGTTTGGGTCTTCTCAGCTCTCCTTTCTGTGTTGCCTCTAAGAACACGAGCAGCAGGCAAAGCTCACCACCCCTCAGCACGCTGCTCACGGGCTATGTGTGCCACACACCGTTCTTCCCGAAAAGAACAAGAGCACGTTTTGAAGCCACGCCCAATGGCAAGCAGAGTTTAGCTCCTGAAACATGTCGCAGGAGCGCAGGACACAGGGAGTTCACGGCCTGGAAAATGTCACTGGAACTGTTGGGGCAGGCTCAGGGGTACTGGGAGGGGACAGGAGTAGGGAAGCATCTGTGAGACTTCCTTTTCTTCCAGAGCAGCTGTTTTGAAATCATTTTCTCCACAGTTCTGTGATTGTTATAAACTCAGAGACGACCGTCGCAGTAGCGTGTTCACTAGGTCCCCTGGGAGCTGATAGAGCCTCCCTGTGCACAGAGCTACGCCCCAGACGGGGTCAGGCTGTGGGGAACACGGAGCATGCTTACTCTCTCCGTGTTTACATCTGATCTCAGCCCTGACTAAGAAAACAGCTGCCAGGTGTTAGACAAATGTAATCACCCGCTTCCAGGGACTCCACTAAGTTAAAAGCAATCCCTCCCTCTCTTCCCCCGCCTTTGTGCGTGTGTGTGTGTGTGTGTGTGTGTGTGTGTGTGTGTGTGTGTGTGTGTGTGTGTGTGTGTGTGTACTCATGCCTGTATGTGCGCATGTGTCTATAAAGTGATCTTCTAAAACTTTATATTACTTTAGTGAAATTCAAATACAAGAGAGTAAACAATGCTTTAAAAACACAAATATTAAGCCAGACTTGGTGGCACACACCTGTAACCCCAGCACTCTGAAGGCAGAGGCAGGCAGATCTCTGTGAATTTGATACCAGCCTGTTCTACAAAGTGAGTCCAAGACAGCCAAGGCTACACAGAAAAACCCTAAGAACAAAAACAAACAGAAAAATACATTGAGAGGCAAAACCCTGTGAGTTTGAGGACAGAGGGAGTTCCAGGACTGCCAGGGCTATGTAAAAACACAAATATTAAGGCATCCGATGGTTCAGTGAGTAAAATGCTTGCTGCTTAGGCACAAGGACCTGACTTTGGATCGCCGGTACCCATGTAAAAGCCAAGCATTAGAGTCCACGTCTCTAACCCCAGTACTGGGGAAATGCTCCTGAAAGCTTGCTGGCCAGCCGATGTAAACAGTGAATTCCTACTCAGTGAGACCTTGAGTCTAAAATAAAGTGGAGAGGGCTGATGAGATGACCAAGCAAGTGAAAGTGTTCACCACCAAGCCTGATTACCTGAGATCTGGAAAATTGTCCTCTGGCCTCCCCCACACGTGTATCATGTGCACATGCGTCCTCCGTCCCCCCCAGTAAATAAATAAAATGCTTACTTTATGAGTATGCATATTTTGTGTGTATATATGTCAAGATGCCCGTGCATGCCTAGTGCCCATGGGAGACCAGAAGGTGGCATCATACCTCTTGAAAGTAGAGTTATAGGCAGTTGTAAGCCACCATGTGGGTGCTTGTTGGGTATTGAACCCTGGTCCTCTGGAAGAACAGCCAGTGCTCTTAACTACTAAGTTGTCTCTCTAGCCGGAGGAGGAGGAGGAGATGGGAGAGTATTTGCAGTAGAGAAAGATAATTGATATTGATATCTGGTCTCCCACACATGTGTGCACAAGAAAACATGACTGCACATACTTGTGTACATACACATAGCAACACACGTCAGAAATAAAGTATTAACACATAGCTGCCTTATACAAGAGTATCCTCAGTCTAGTTCAAATTAGATAGGAAATGACCTTTCCCTTCTCCCCTGTAGTCAGCCTTAGGGGACACAAGTAATGCACAGGTTTTCCTCCTAGTTTAGCAGCCATACTGAGGTGTAGTTTGCCTATAGACTCACATATTTTAGGTGTACAGGCTAGCGAATGCTAAAAAGTCACAACTCATAGAAACACCTCCATAACAAAATGTATATCTGCATGTCAGGGCACATGCCTGTAATCCTAGTATCCGGGAGGCAGAGGCAAGCAAGTCTCGGTAAGTTTGAAGGCAGCCTGACCTGTATATCCAGTTCCAGGCCAGCTGGAGCTGAGACCCTGTCTCAGATAGTGGGGCTGGGAGGGAGGGAGAGTTTGTATACGTTCCCTCATGAACCCTCCCCTACTCCCTGGCCTCAGACAACCTCCAAGCGGCTCTCTTTCACTTTAGCTGTGCTTTTGTAAGAATTTGAAGTGAGCTCTTTTGACCTGTGGCCTGTTACAGTGCCCTCATCAGTTACTTGACCTAACCCTTCACGGTAAGTGCTCCTTTTCACGTTCCCACCAACGTTTCAGGCCAGTTCCAGTTGCTCCACATCCTCTTGGACACTGGGAATTACTTTCATTTTTAACTTTAGCTGTTTTTTTCAAACTTTAGTTTTTAAAAAAAAAAAACCTAACATATAACGGTGATATATATATAATATATATATGTATTATATATATATGACAATTTTATGTTTGTGTTTTGCCTATGTGTATCTATACCACAGCATGCCTAGTGCCTGTGGAGGCCAGAAGAGGTTGGATGCCCTGGAACTAAAAGTTCTAGGTGGCAGTGAGCTGCCGCCATGTGTGTGCTGGGAACCAAACCGGTGTCCTCTGCAAGAACAACATGTGTCCTTATCCGCTGAGCCACCTCTCCAGCCCAGATGTTAGTACGCTCATGCCCCAGTGAGCCCAACATACATTGAAATGCTTGGAGGCAAACATGCGTTTTATATGCCCAGCCCAGCGAGCACCATGGCTGAGCTTCATGTACTCTGTTCTTTTGTTCTGTTCACCCCTGAGATAGTGTGGCTCGCTGGCAGCCACTCCCACCCAGCTCAAGAGTATCTTAACTGTTCTGAGTATGCGCCTGTTGTCAGGTATGTATTTTGCAAATATTTTTCAAAGGAGAAAAGTTTGAATAAACTTAATTTTTCTCATTTTGTGTTACAGATTTTGCTTCCTGAGTTCTCTTTTTTAAAAATCTGTCTAACTTGGGGCTATGGAGATGGATTAGTCAAGAAATAAACTTGATAAACTTGACCTGAGTTTGAACCCCCAGGACCCATGGAAAATGCTAGATGTGTGCCTGTAATCTCAGCATTGGGAGCTGGAGGCAGGCAGATCTTTGGAGTTCATTGGCTAGCCTAGCCGAGTGGGTGCCTCGTGTTTAGAGAGAAACCCTGTTTCAAAAAAATAAGCTGGAAAGTGATTGAGGAGACACCTGAAGTTGACCTTTGGCCTATACATGCGTGTATGCACATACGCAAACATATATATGCACATACATACAAAAAAAGGAAAAAAATCTACCTAATTTAATGTGAAAAGTTCTTTCTCCTTTGTTTTCTTCTAGAAGTTTTGCATTTATATTTAGATCTGGGGGTGAGGGGGTATGATTGGTTTGTTTTTGTGTTGGGATAGGATCTCACTATATAGCCCAGGCTGGCCTGGAATTTATGATCCTGCTGCCTCAGTATCCTAAATGCTTGAATTATAGGAGTGTGCCACAGCAACCTGCCTCTATGTATATTTTGAATTAATTGGTATGTGTGGTGTGAGGTAAGGCTCGAGTTTATTTTTTTTCTTATATATAGGCAGTTCTTGCAATCACATTCTCCCCCCCCCTCCCCCCCGAATCTCTTTACATCCTTGTTGAAGGTCAAGTGACCATCAGTGTGAGGAGTGGCTGACATGAGTGATGCAGTTTTGTTTAGTGTCTCCCTGTATTTGTGCACTGGAACTTTGCTTAGGAAATGCTGGCATCTTGAGAAAGGCAGTTCTTGTAAAAAACAGGTTCACTGGGAAGAGTAAAAAAGCTGATGTGAAGTGCCCCCCTCTCCCCCCCCCACTTCATAATCTAACTGTACAGAAGTCTTTTGGGAGGGATAGACTGGGCCTTGTTAATTTTAGTGTGTGGCTTTTTTTTTTTTTTTTTTTTTTTTTTTTAGAAAAAGGAAGGAAAGAGGAAGGCTCTTCTTCGATTTAACTCTGCATGTTGGGTTGTTCTCTGTGATATTAGGATCAGCGTATACTCACACAGCAATGTGTATTTTCTCATTTTCCATATTCTCACCAACATTTGGTATTATCAAATCTTCAGGTTTTTTTAAAAAATTGATCCTATATACAGCTATGTTTTTGTTTTGCCTTTCCTTGTTTCTAAATAGAAACTCAATGTCATCTTTCCGTCCTGGGAGAGGGCACAGCGAGAGTCGTAGGACTGTGTTTTACACCAATGAAGAGTGGGAGCTTTTAGACCCGCCTCCTAAGGACCTGGAGGAGTCCCTGGTGCAGGAAGAGAGGAAAAAGCAGGTGCCTGAGGGAAGCAAAGGTACGGAACGCACCGTGCTCTGTTGCTCTCTGTGCTGCCATCTGCCACCTCCAGGGACACAGGAGACACTTGATTGGCAGAAGCATGGAGTGCGGCCGGGCCTTGTGTTGCGTGAGAGGCTGGGGGGCAGTAATGCATAAAGGTTTGTAAAGTGCTGCAAGGAATAAATGTCTGTCTAGCCTGGTGGCTGCAAACCTTTCCCAGGAGCTAGACTGCCTGTCATGCCTTGGTGCAGCACAGAAGCGCTGACTAAAGAAGCTTTGTGCTTATTTTTTATTTATTATTATTATTATTATTATTTGTCATTCACCTGTGGTTCTAGGGCCTGGGAGGCTGAAGCAGAAGGGTTGCACCCTAGATTATCACACACACACACACACACACACACACACACACACCCTTTATTTACAGAAAGTTGAGATGTACTCAAAAGAAGTAGTATCATAGATCAGAGACTGGGCTAGATCAATCATATCACTGTAACAAGAACCTGAGGGAAACTGTCCTGTGTAGAGAAAAGGTTCCTCCTGGTTCACAGTTGTAGAGGTTTTAGTCCATGACCAGTTGAACTCATTGCTTTGGGCCTATGGAGAGGCATCACTGTGGGAACATGTGGCCAGAGAGCAAAAGAGAGGAGGACAGCTGGAGTACCACTCTCTGGAAGACTTCACAGTTAGTCTCCAGTTTTCACCACCTCCCAGTATCAGCAAGCTGATGGCTGCAGGCGTTAACTACGGGCCTTCGGGAGACACGCTAGATCCACTCAAATCCCAAGTCAGAAACCTGTGCCTCGGTGAGTTGCCATTAAGCAGGCACACCAGGCATCCACTGCACGGTAGGTGCCAGACGCTGTTGCCCCATCCAGTCTCTGCCTGACCCCAGGGGGCACTGTATGCTTCTAACTGCATAGGTGCCTTTGTCTGTACTTTTGTGTCTCCTGTTTGTATTTTTGAGTATACATTTGAAGCCATTCATACTAACATTTATTTGGCTCCTTTAACATGTAACATCATACTTTTAAAATATACTTATACAAAAAAATGTATTAATACTTTAAAAAACATTGATTTTGTTTTTATTTTTAGTCAAAAACAAATGAGTAAAAAATAAGAAGCCAAGGATTACCTAGTGTATCTCGGTTTTCTTTACAGTGCTCAGTTGTAGTCATCTATAAAGAGTGGTCCAGCAAGGACTCTCGGCTGCTTTTAGACCTATTGGGTATTCTCTACAGTGGTGGGGGGGGGGGCACAGAGGGACACCTGCTGCATTGCTCTCTTTATGGGTTGGTGAGTCCACACCCCCCAGAGGGTGACTTGTAAAAATACCAGGAGGTTTGACTTGCTCACAAAGCTTGTTTTTGTTTTTTTTTTAACATAGGAGTCACTAGTTCAGGATTCCCCTTTGAGTTTGGACGAAACCCTTACAAAGGAAAGCGCCCCTTAAAAGACATAATTGGGTCATATAAAAATCGCCACAGCAGTGGGGATCCGTCGATCGAGGGAACGGCGTCGTCAGGCAGTGGAGGTCTCACGAAGCCAGTCTCTGAGATGCAGCTGCAGATTCAGAGCCAGCAGGACGAGCTGGAGCAACTCAAGAAGGACCTGTCCAGTCAGAAGGTAGCTGTCTCCTGATGTGGGCGTGCCCTTCAGGGGGCCAAAGACCACGGAGCCAGCCGTCTCTGGCTCCCATGGGGCCCTTCCCTGAAGGTCATGCTGCTGGGGCCACCATCCTGCCATGCCCTGAGCTGTGCTATCGTTTATTCAAAGACCCTAGACCATGGGGACGGGAAGGTCCTCTGAGGAAGGTTGCAGGGTGCTGCTCTCGGTACCCACACCTCTTCCTCAGCCTAGAGGTCTCTGAAGTTTCCGCATCCTGTCAGAAGTGGTATTATTCTAAGCTGGTGAGACATCCTTCTACCTAATCGCTGGACAGTTCAGTGAATCTTAGAGCCTGGATCTCTCCCGCCACCCCACAAGCCCGTTTTATTTTCATTTTAGTTACGTGTGTGAGTATGTGAATGCAGGCACCCACGGAGACCAGAAAGTGATGTCAAGTCCAGTGAGCCTCCCAACATGGGACCTTGGAACCAAGCTCAGATCCTCAGCAAAAGCAGTGTGTGCTCTTCCTTGCTGAGTTGTCTTTCTAGCTACCCCCACGCACTTCTATTCATTTATTTCTGAGACAGCATCTCGCTGCATAGCCTAGGCTGGCCTGGAACAGTTGGCCTTCCTGCTCCGGCAGTGGAATTGCAGGCATGTGCCAGCACACAGCACTTCACAGATCCCTAGCACTGATAAGCGTGTGCCAGGAGCCATTGCTAATTACAGCCTGCACATGCATTATTTCCCATTTCCTGTTATTGTTCTCTTCAGGCTGTATTTGTTGGGTAATTTTTTTTTCCTCTCTATTTTTGAGATCGTTCAAGAGGAAGTTCAGTATTAAAATGTTTGCAATGAAGTTTGCCTCTGTGTTTCCTCAAATTCCAATAATCACTTATGTAACACTGTTACGATTTCTGTTTTTCTCCCCCCCCCAACCCCCCCCCGCAACACCCCCACCTTTCTTACCCTCCACCTCATCATCTTCTTGGCTCTTAGGAGCTCATTCGGCTGCTCCAGCAGACAGTCCGGTCATCCCAATATGACAAGTATTTCACTAGCCACCAAATCAGCCAGGGGGTCCCGAGGGACACACTGGAGCTTCTCCATCAAAAGGACGAGCAGATCCTGGGCCTCAGCGGCCAGCTGGAGAGGTTCGGCGTGGAGAAGGAGAGTCTACAGCAGGAAGTGAGGACGCTGAAGAGCAAGGTGGGCGAGCTCAATGAGCGACTGGGGATGCTGATGGAGACCATCCAGGCCAAGGACGAGGTCATCATCAAGCTCAGCGAATGTGAGGGCAGCGTGTCTTCGCCCACCATGGGGCCCAGCTCTCCTTTGCCCACCCCAGCCAGCAGAGACCAGCTGGAGCTGGACAGGCTAAAAGTAAGAGCCGGGTGTGGGCTGACGTTTTTGAACAGACATCCCAAACTCTGTTAGCTCCATCAGCATTGATCCCTAGAGGTACTGTTGTCATGAGCTAATCTGGTAAGAGAGCAGAGCTGGGAGTAGGGCACAGAAACAGACCTTACAGACCTGTTGCAGGCATCTGAAGGACCTCCCAGCACTGTTGCCATTGCTCCTATTGCCTGGGACACTTTCAGCTCTTCCTGTCCCTTGCTTAGGAGAGGCTGAAACACCCCTCCCCTTTTACTTATCCACCCTCAAGACTTCATTATGCTATGGAACACACGGAGGCTGTCATGTTGCCCTTCTGTGTACATAAATGCAAATGCAGAGTTAATTTGTATAGCCTCCCACAGACCTGGGTATGGACATTGTCCCAGGGGTCAGAGTAGGGCCAGCGCAAAAGGTAGTCCAGAAAAGAAGCCTACTCAGTCAGGGTCAGTGCCCAACATGAGAAGTTGGAAGGACAGAGCTGTCTTCCCAGTGCCTGTCTCTGAGATAGCCCACAGGAGGGAACGGGGCGATAAGCAGCAGATGAGGGAGAGGCCACACTCGCCCTGTGGGGAAGCAAGGGCAGTCTCCTCTTCTGCCTGTAGAGCAAGCTGCTGGTCCAGAGTGAGAGCTGGACCATTGGGCTGCTGTAAGGTTGTGGAGAAGACTAACACACCTTTGCTATCAGCGGCTCCTGGGACTCTACTGTTTTAGGTAGTTTTAGGTAGACAAGCATCCTCTTGGCCTCTACCATGGCCATTCAGTAGAGCCCAACTGACTTGGGCAGACCCCACATCGGTCCCTAACTACAAACCCCAGTGAATCCCCACAGCCACTGTCTCCTTGCAAATACTTTGGTTTCAGGTGTTTCAGTTCCAAAGGGAGTTTCTCTTTGAAGGGCTCAGGCATGTTACTGCTGAGAGCATTGCAGAGCGTGTGCTTGATACCTTCCAGAACCTTTCATTTGGCAGCAGTGAGCTGAGCGCGTTCCCAGCAGGCTGGGGACTTCAGAGTCATGAACACTGAAACAGTGGCAGCATTGTCACAATGTGTGGGTGGTCTGTTTTAGTGACAACACCCTTTGGATACACAAAGCCAGCATGGTTTGGTTTGGTTTTGCTTTGTTTTGGTATGTGGTGTGTGGTGTATGCATGGGTGCAGGTGTACATGCAGGTGTACATGCACAGGTGTGCTCGTGCATGTGGAGGCTAGATTTGCTGTTCTTCCTCCGTACTTCTTTATCTTTTTTTTTTTTTTTGAAACAGAGTCTGACCCCAGAACTTACCAGTTGGCCTGGAAGCTCCAGGAATCCTCCTGTCTCCACACTCCCTGCACTAGGGTTGTAGCTACACCATCACAGTAGGCTTTTACATGGGTGTTGGAAACCCAAACTTAGGTCCTCATATGCTTTACCAGCTAAGCCCTCTCCGCAGCTCCCAGTAAGATTTGTTAATGAGAAGCAAAACACCTCTTATTTAATATTCATATCTGCTATAGAAATAGCCTTTATTACTTGATTTATTTTCTGAGACAAGGTTTCATGTTGTAGCTCAGGCTGGCCCAGAACTCGCTATAGCCCAGGTTGGCCTCAAACTCAAGGTAATCCTTTTTGTCTTCATGTGCAGGGTGCTGGGATTACCTACTAAGTGCGAGCTACCATATTTGTCTGCTTTTTGTTTGTTTTCGTTTCATTTTTCTTTTTGCAAGAAATTTTAGTGTTTCCTGTAGCCGTCAACCTTATTTATATGCTCAACCTTAAATGTTCTGTCCCTTACTGTGTGTCTCCGAAGTAGTGATACACTTGGTGTCAGCATTTGTAGCATGGGGCTTTCCAGAAAGTGGCTTCCGTCCTTAGCAGGAGAGAAGAGTGTGGCACACAGTTCCCTAGGAAGCTGAGCCATGTAGCCACTGGGACCACCAACCCTTTGGAGACTTACCTCATCCAGATGGGTCATCTCCTGTTTCCTTGTGTAGCTGGGGTAATTTTGAGTGAGTGGTGAGGGTCTTTTTCCTCAACCTTTCTCAACAGTTTTAAAGCTGTGTCTACACAGTAAAGCTTGGTGGGGATAGGGACTTCGCAAGTGGCAGGTGGTTGGCGCATTCCTGGTAGGCAGCAGCAGCCCGCCTAGGTCAGGCCCTCACGGTTTGGGTGTTGCTCTGCCTGGGCCTCTTACTGCAATGAGAGCATTCCTCCCCACAAGTAGAGAAGCCGCTGTCCTGAGCATGGTGAAGGAAAAGGATGTGGAAGAATGTAGGCGGCTTGCAAGGAGCTCAGCCAGCCTTACACTGTGAGCTCAGGCTGTGGCGAGTCTCTGCCTTATCTGTGAAACGGTGCTGCGCCCACCCCACCCGCAGAGGGTGTTATGAGGGTCAAAGGAAGTAGTCCACATCTGGGCCTGGCGCCTTGTGGAGTCTTTACTGCTAGATGTTACTGTTGTATAAGCATACAACAGTATGCTTATGGTAAATGGACAGAATTTACTTAGATGGGGGTGCAAATCCATACAGTGAGTGGGGACCAAGCCCCTGTCACATAGTCTTTCCCCTCACAGTTCAATATATTTGGCTTCTCTCCAGCCAACCTCCCTTTAGCTGACCTGCCATGATGTGTTTGTTCATTGCTTCCAAATACAGTCTTTTTAAGATGCCAACAAAAGGGAGAAAATGCCCTGGTTTGGGGCCAGAAAAGAATGTTTTAAACCTTTTGGGTCTGATGTTTTCACAGCTTGGGTTGCTGAGGCTGAGCCCATGCAGGGCAGTGGTTAGGGTGCAGGTGGGGAGGCTCAAGTCCTCAGCCCAGGCCTCAGAGCTCAGAGGCTGGCATTTCGTGGATGCTTGCCTCCCTGGCCAGGGGAGTCTGGGAAATAATGACAGGAATGGCTCCTGGGACTGTGGAGGTCTATATGAGACCAGGAAGCTCACGTGCCATGAAGATGATCTAACAGAGTCTGCGGACTTCACCCTCAGAACCCTTTGCTTGAAAACAAGCAAACCTTGTAACCACAGGAGGCAGAGGCAAGCCAGGTCTCTAGTTCAAGGCCAGGCTGGTCTACATAGTGAGTTCCAGGACAGCAAGGGATGCGTAATAGACCATCTTTACAAAAATGAAAACCTTTTCTCCAACTTGTACATCCTCTAAACACAAAATAAATGTCACAGAAATAAACAGTTGGCCAATCTGGTGAAGGGCCTAATATGTTCTTGGTAATTTGGGAGGTGGTGCTGGGGACTGGCCCCAGGGCCTTGTGTCTGATAGCCACGTGCTTTGCCACTGACCCTCTGCCCTGTTGTCTTCTTCAGTTTTTCCACACTTTTGAAACTTTGCCCTGTACAAAAGTGAAGAACGTGCCCTCTAAAGTGCCTCCTGCATTGTGGGCTGTCGTACACATCATTACACGGCATTCTTAATTAAGAGCTTTTGTATATTTTTATAGCCTTTTAAAAACAGAAGCTAACTAAGTGAAAATGAGAGCTAATGAATATGTTCAATTTCTCTAGTTTAAAAGACTGTTAAATACATCCTGTTTACTTCTGCTAAGTAAATCTTTTTCCTGCCTCCTTCATTCCAACAGTAGTTCCCACCTCTTCCTCGTGCCCCAAATGGTCAAAAAGATTCATCAGAAAGCTCCTACCAACATCTTCCAGATTTCTTAGAACTTGCTCTCACTTAGCAGGACTCAAATACGCTAGTTGCAACCCACAGGAATTGATTCAAAAAAAATTTTTTTTTGCCCAAACAGGATAGTCTGCAAGGGTACAAAACCCAAAATAAATTTCTAAACAAGGAAATTTTGGAACTCTCAGCTCTACGAAGAAATGCAGAAAGGAGAGAGAGGGATCTGATGGCAAAGGTAAGTCAGGATGGATACATTTTCCCATTGATGGGAGGAGGGTGGAGACCGTGTTTAAGTGGATGTGCTTTAAACCTACCCAACCACCCTGACGGGGAAAATGTATCAAATATATGTAAAGTATGTATAGTACATTTCCTTGTTAATGACGAATACTTTCACTTGTGGCCTCCTTCATACATTTTTAATGGTGTTTTCAGAGGTGAAAATAAAGTACAATTATAGGGGTCCCTCAAATTAAAATTACCTAGATCTTCGTCTGTGCTGTTGACATTTGGTCTCACATGTGTGGGACAGAAATGATGAGAGTTGTGCCATCCCCACAGATCCAGCAGGCCTAGAGAGTCATCTGTGGTGACGGCTGCAGAGGGCTTCGGGAGCTATGGGGGGGGGGGGGGCACAAGCATTCCAGCTGTATGCTAGTGAGCTATCAGTGCCTGACACTGACAAACAACACAGCTGTTGTGTGCATATACTAATCTTGAGCCGCTTTCCAAGCACATTTCTAAACCTTATTCCTGCATATTTACTAGGGTAAAGATGATTTTTCTGATCGGATAGCAGATAGCAACTAGTCATGCCTGGACATAATGTCATAACAAAATGGCTGCGCATAGGCATCACAGTGTGGGAGTGTTGGGAGTAGAGAGCATTCATGACCCATGTAACCACGTAGGATTAGGCTTGACCTCAGTAACTGGCTCATGACCCAGTTCTGGTGTTCATTGTAACCATGCTAAAGGGTGTTAACCTCTGCCAGAAACTTAGAAGAAAGAGGGGAACCATAGCAGGCTATTTTAACCCTGGGAGGGTCTGCGCCATGACTTAACCTTTGGCCTGTGTTAGAGTTTGCAGCAGGCTCAGTTGTTCATCTTTTTGGGGCATGCTGGTTTGGGCCCTTCAGTTGCCTGCGGTACTGAAGGCTTGCTTTTCCTGTCTCTGGATGGAGGTAACACGTTCCGTTCTCTGCAGTATTCTAGCCTGGAAGCCAAGCTCTGCCAGGTGGAAAGTAAATACTTGATACTGCTTCAAGAAATGAAGACACCAGTGTGCTCAGAAGAGCAGGGACCTGCCAGGGATGTCATAGCCCAGCTGTTGGAGGATGCTCTGCAGGTTGAGAGCCAAGAACAGCCAGAGCAAGCGTTCGTTAAGCCTCATCTGGTCAGGTAAATGTGCTTGAGTCTGCTGGGTCAGTCCATCCATTTCCAGAGCTCCCTTTCCACGGCAGTAGACGCTCACAGGGCACTTAACACTGTGTGTCTTAGTAGATGCCCTGACAGATGGGCCCATATCCTGTCCACCAAAGCCTTGATTAATGTCCATACCCAACGTCCTACATATATCCTCTTCCTTGTCATCACCTTAAAGTGACACTTTCTGGGAAGGTGTGGTGGGATATACACCTGTAATCCCAACTACCTGGAAGGCTAAGGGAAAAGGAGTACTTGATGCTCAGATGCCTGGGCTGGTAAACATAGCAAGAGTTTTTTATTAAAGTAATACCTTTTGAAACATCAAGTTGTGATATATAAAGACACAGACATGTACATTGAAATAGCCACATAGGTGAATCTTTTTTTTTCTCTTTTGTTTTTCTTGTCTGAGACAGTGTCTTTCTAACTACGCCCAGACTTGCCTCAAGCTCACAGTCCCCTCCCTCTTTAGCCACCTGAACACTAAGATCAGAGGGGTACACCAGGGGACCCAGCTTAAGTCAGCCTTGCTTGGTGATAGTGCCTGTATTTTCTTCTGGTTTCATATGTGAGCTTTAGCCCACCTGGAAGTGAGTTTCCCCTGTACACTATGAGAGTTGATCTCGTTTGGCCTTTGCCATGTGGATGGCCAGTTGTCCGGGCCCTGTTCATCAAGAAGCGGGTCATATGCCTTATGGTCTGAAACATCTCTTGGTTCATTGCATCCTTGACTGTTTCTACTCTCCCTCTTGTTGTTTATCTGCAGTGAGTTTGATATCTACGGGTTTAGGACTGTCCCTGACGATGATGAGGAAGAGAAGTTGGTCGCCAAGGTCCGAGCATTGGACCTGAAGACTCTGTACCTCACAGAAAACCAAGAAGTTTCCACTGGGGTCAAGTGGGAAAACTATTTTGCAAGCACGATGAACAGGGAGATGGTATGCTCTCCCGAGCTGAAAAACCTGATCCGAGCAGGCATTCCCCACGAGCACCGCTCCAAGGTGTGGAAGTGGTGCATCGACCGGCACACCAGGAAGTTCAAGGACAGCATGGAGCCCGGCTACTTCCAGGCCTTGCTCCAGAAGGCTCTAGAGAAGCAGAACCCGGCCTCCAAGCAGATCGAGCTGGACCTGCTGCGGACTCTGCCCAACAACAAGCATTACTGCAGCCCCACGTCGGAGGGCATTCAGAAGCTGCGCAGTGTGCTGCTTGCCTTCTCCTGGCGGAATCCAGATATCGGTTACTGCCAAGGCCTAAACAGGTGCGTGTCGCCTGCTGCCGACTGCAGCAACCTCCAGGCTCTGCCTGGCAGCTCCCTCTGCCCTCAGCTGACTAAGAAAAGCCTGTGTTCTGGGGCACAGGAGAGATGGCAGCAAGAAGGATTTTATGATGCAGTGTCCCCAGTTCTAGAATAACTCAGGCAGATTGTGCTTCAGAAAGCATAAGGGATACAAAAGCAAGCTGGGGGTGTGGCTCGGTGGTAGAGCGCGCTCTTGGCACAAGGGAGACCCTGGCCCAGTCTCCAGCACCAGGATTAGTAAGCACAGAAATCAGTTCATTTGAAGCATCCCAGAGTCTTATTTTTTTTTTTCCTCCTTTGCTCTTCTCTTCACACTTGCATTTTAATCATAAGAATCTGGTGGCACTGGTTGATAAAAGCTTGTGGTATTTATTTATACAGGGTCCTAAGTGATTTTTATCCGCTGATTAAAACACAGCCTTTGAAGGACCTAAACTTTCCTTTTATAAATATATATTAATTTTTTAACGATTTATTTATTTACTATTATGTATATAGTGTTATGACTGCGTGTATACCTGCAGGCCAGAAGAGGGAATCAGATCACATTACAGATGGTTGTGAGCCACCATGTGGTTGCTGGGGATTGAACTCAGGACCTTTGGAAGAGCAGGCGGCGCGTTGAACCTCTGAGCCATCTCTCCCAGCCCATATATATTCATTTTTGCTTGCCAATTTCACACATGTACACAGTGTACCCTAATCACTCTTGTCCCTAGCACTCTCCCAGCCCCCACCATCCCTGTCTACCCCCACCTCCATAAATCCGTCTCCCATTCATGTCTGTCTGTTTAGTTTTATAGCCACTAAGTAGAATCTCTTACAGCTCTTGAATATTTTTCTTGCCTCTGTAAGCAGAAAATACTTAGGGCCTCTCACCTTTTGTTAGTCATCCTGAGTAGTGTGCTGAGCCAGGATAAGGCTGTGGGCTACCAAAGTTGGCTGCCCCCCTCCAACCCTCCCAGCACCACACACTGGGTGCTGGAACCAGCTTCTTGCCATGAGTCGCATCTTACCACGGCTTATCTTTCCTGTTTTCTGCTGTCACTGCAGTTGCTGTGTTTGGATTCCTTTCCAGGTAGGGGGAGTAGGTAACCAAGCTTGTCAGTAAGATAAAATACACTGAGCATGGTGACACATACCTTTAATCCCAGCAGTGGAGAGGCAGAAGTAAATAGATCTCTGAGTTCATGGCTAGCCTGGTCTGTATAGTAGTGAGGTCTAGACCAGTCAGGGCTACATAGCAAAACCCTGCCTCAAAAATGAAGGGGGAAAGATTAAAAAACAAAACAAAAGAACAGAGATCACTGAATGTGTTTGAGCATATCTTCCGTAAGCAGAGCGCATGTGCTTGAGTTTTGCTCCTGACCCCAGCTGAGCTGTGTGTCTGCAATGGGAGTTCTGTGGGAGGGAAGGGCTAAATGAAGCTCAATACCTACTCACCTACCTACCTACCTACCTACCTACCTACTCACCTACCTACCTACCTACCTACCTACCTACTCACCTACCTACCTACCTACTTACCTACTCACCTACCTACCTACCTACCTACCTACCTACTCACCTACCTACCTACCTACCTACCTACCTGCCTGCCTGCCTACCTACCTACCTACCTACCTGCCTGCCTACCTACCTACCTACCTACCTACCTACCTACCTACTTGCCTGCCTACCTACCTATCTACCTACCTACTTACCTACCTGCCTGCCTACTCACCTACCTGCCTGCCTACCTACCTACCTACCTACCTACCTGCCTGCCTACCTACCTACCTGCCTGCCTACCTACCTACCTACTTACCTACCTGCCTGCCTACCTACCTACCTACCTGCCTACCTACCTACCTGCCTGCCTGCCTGCCTGCCTGCCTACCTACCTACCTGCCTGCCTGCCTGCCTACCTACCTACCTGCCTGCCTACCTACCTACCTACCTACCTACCTGCCTGCCTGCCTGCCTGCCTGCCTGCCTACCTACCTACCTACCTACCTGCCTGCCTGCCTGCCTGCCTGCCTACCTACCTACCTGCCTGCCTGCCTACCTACCTACCTACCTACCTACCTACCTGCCTGCCTACCTGCCTACCTGCCTGCCTACCTACCTGCCTACCTACCTACTTACCTACCTGCCTGCCTACTCACCTACCTGCCTGCCTACCTACCTACCTACCTACCTACTTACCTACCTGCCTGCCTACTCACCTACCTGCCTACCTACCTACCTACCTACCTGCCTGCCTACCTACCTACCTACCTACCTGCCTGCCTACCTACCTACCTATCTACCTACCTACTTACCTACCTGCCTACCTACCTACCTACTTACCTACCTGCCTGCCTACTCACCTACCTGCCTACCTACCTACCTACCTACTTACCTACTTACCTACCAACCTGCCTACTCACCTACGTACTTATTTACCTACCTACTTGCTTACAACCCAACTGAAGCCCGGTGGCAACCAGGAAGCCATGAGGGTGGTACTCTGTGCCATTGGGAGGTTAATGAGGACTTTAGCTTCTCAGAGAGTCTCTGTTTAAATACCAAAGCCCACCTAAAGCAGTCTCAGTTGTACTTAAAGCCACAGCTCACACTGTGCTGACTCAGAAACTTAAAAGAATTTGAACCCACCCCCACCCCCCCAGGTCAGTGCTCTCCTGGAACCAGTTCTGTGATCGTAGGGTACAGAGAGCTCTGACCCGCCTTCACTCCTGTCCTGTTAAAGCCTCTGAATTTTCTGTAGTTGGGGTGAGGTGGGGTTTTTTCCTCCCAATACTTGGCATATCTCACTGCCTCCTGAGTGTGGGGTTCTTCAGTGTGAGAACACTAGTGCTTCCCAGGGCTGTGCTTGTCATCTTCAGCCTCGCTGTAAATGTCCCAACAGTCTCGGGGTGGACTTTCACGCCGCCTCCTGGTGTCCTCACGGGCTGTGCCTTGGGTTATTTGGTTTTTTGTGCTATCCCCCAGTTTTCACCTCCCCACCCTCCATCCTTTGAAGAAAGCTGGGTCATCTCCTTGCTACCTACCCAGATCCTGCTTTTTAATTTCAGATTTGCTGGTTTTCTTCAATTTTATCAAAGAAAAAGAGAAAAGCGAATTCTGAGTAAGGGCATTTTTTTTCCCTATGAGTAATGCACATAAGCTTTATTTAGGGCAGAAGTT
This sequence comes from Acomys minous, assembly GCF_964271855.1. NCBI lineage: Eukaryota > Metazoa > Chordata > Mammalia > Rodentia > Muridae > Acomys > Acomys minous. The sequence continues at coordinate 31,903,257 of NC_140495.1, forward strand.
CTTGGATCTCAGCTAGGTAGAGAGGCACTTTTCCTCAACCGCCCCATCTCTGGGCATGGACTTCAAGGCCTCACACACGAGCACACACTCTGCCACTGAGCACACACGCTGAGCACAGCCGCATCCTCACTCTTGTTTTGTGATGCAGGGAGTGGACCCAAGCCAGAGGCACACTAGGCAAGTGGGGCACCTGTGAGCTGCATCCCTAGTTAGCCTCTCTTCACGCACACCTGAGTTTTAAACTCTGAGACAGGCATGAGCCTCAATCTCTGGTTTCCCCATGCTCCTCCGAGACCAGGATTAGTCAGGTTTTACTAGCAACCTCTTGATTGTGGCAATGTGTAAATAAATGGGTGGAGTGGGCCCACTGTGAGTGACAGCAGTTGGCATGTGTGAGTCTCTCCCCTGCCCCATGTACACACCTCATGAAGCTCCAAAGGCCCCTCACTGCGCCCTGTGCAGCCCCATTCCCTCCCTCTAGTGAGGCAGACGGACGGTGGCTGAAATCAGGTTCATAAGCCTCCTCATGCTACTTTATATTCACATTATTTTTTAGACATAAAATTATTAGTGAAAACATTTTAAGTAATGAGCTCAAAGACTTAGGTGCATTAGCAAAACAGTAGAGTGAAGCTTGTTTTGTTGTTTTGTGTTTTGTTTTTTTTCAACACAGAGTTTCTCTGTGTAGCCTTGGCTGTCCTGGACTCGCTTTGTAGACCAGGCAGGCCTCGAACTCACAGTGATCCACCTGCCTCAGCCTCCCTGAGTTCTGGGATTAAAGGCGTGTGCCACCATGCCTAGCTTGAGCGAAACTTTTTTGTAAATAATTTATTCACATCACATCCCAATTGTTATCCTCCTCACTCTTATCTTCCTGTTCCCATCCTCTCCTCCCTCTTCTGCCCTAGTCCCCTTTTCTAACCCTCTGATGGAAGGGGTCCTCCTCCCCCACCATGTGACCACAGCCTATCAGGTCTCATCCGGATAGCCTGCTTCCCCTTCCTCTGTGTGCCCGCCAGGCCTCCATTTTTTTTTAAAAGAAGGCTGATGGATCACAGGGAGGTGATTTCATTGGGAAATAGTTTCAACTTTGAACAAAAACCAAATGACAAGATCAGAAGAGTGTGGCTTTTCTCCTCAAGTTTCTTCATTGGCCCAGAAATACTTACCTGTCTTCATTAGAGAAGTAGAAATTGCTCTGGCCATCAAAAAAAGTGGCTTAAGCGGATGTTTTGGTAAAGGCAGGAACAGGAGCCTGCACTGACCGTATCTCTGTCCTCCCTAGGCTGGTGGCAGTGGCCCTCCTTTACCTGGAACAAGAAGATGCTTTCTGGTGTCTCGTTACCATCGTGGAAGTCTTCATGCCTCGAGACTATTACACAAAGACTTTATTAGGATCCCAGGTATGTCTTGGTCACTGTCTTCTAGACCTATAGTTGTCATGTGACCTGAGTTGGGGGAGGAGGGGCTTGTGCATGTGACTTCAGTGACTGATCTCTGTGAGTCGACTGTGTCAGCTCCTTCAGCTCACTGGGTACCACTCGAGAGACAGCCCTCCCAGGCACTCTGTCATAGAGCAGAGATGCTGGGGGAGCCAGGTATGTTAGGTCTTCCAGGATGCTGACATCATGCTGGAGGAGATGTGACCTTAGGCTACTGAGGAGGCTGTGTGGGTCTCCAGCTGGGGAAGAAAGAAAAGTTGGAAGGGAGAGTCTCAGCTGTTAGAGGTAGCTCAGGAGCAGCTTCCTTGGCGCCCTGCCCTGCCTGTTCCCAGTTCTTAGGAATGATGACAGATCCTAAAGAGCAGCAGCAGGATGGGCAGTCACCTCCCACATCAGAGGATCTGAGTGGTACATGTTCCATGTCACATCAGGACTTGACATCACAGGACAGAGAAGGGAGGCATGGGCTGGAAGAGGCCAGAGCATCTGTCTCTGGTCCTCCTTGGGCCCCTCTGTGGGGCTGGGGCTGCACTGATGCTCTCCGCTCTCTCTGCTGCCCTGGCCTATTTTTCTGTTTCCTGGATGGCTTTCCAGCAAGATGGCTCACCAGAATAAAGTCACTTGTGCCAAGCTTGATGACCTGAGTTTAATCTCTAGAACCCACATTGTGGAAGGAGAGAAGTGACTCTTTCAAGTTTTCATCTCCACATCATGGTACATGTAGACACACCCCAAAAGATGGGTATTTTTTTTAAAAAGCCACTGGAGGGTGGTGAGAAGCTGAGTTCTGGCCTTCCCTCAGCTGCCAAATCCGGGTCCCTATCTCAGCTGCATGGATCCACGGACACCAAGAAGCCTGCCAGGTCTCCTTGCAATCCTTCACTTGCTAATTGCCTGGGAGCTGGTTCCCCGTCAGCATGAGTTTGAAAACTAGGACATGGGCAACGAGGGGACAGACAAGCCGCTGCTCTCAGTCAGTGGGATTTTAAAACTCAGTGGCTAGTGCTTTGTGTATTCTCAGCTCCGAGAGCAGCCTTCCAGGCTCAAACGTAAAGTCTCGGATGACTCAGTTTGGGAATAGAAAAACTGAAGATTGCTGCCCCAAACACTCTTGAGTGGGGCGACACCCCCAAGCTAGTCACTATTCTCTTGGGTATCTATAATACATGCGTTTGTCTACAGTGTCTCTGAGTAGTATTTGTTAGGCTGCCTCTAAAATAAGAACGCCCATCAGTCCCGGCGCTTGGCCTTGCCAGAACCCACTGCCTGCTGCTGTGACCCAACCGCTGGCCAGGATTCCCCGTCTTGCCATCCTCGAAGTGCATGTTGTGTGCCAGGACCTCACCAGGCCCTGCGGACACCGATGAATGACACACTCATCCCATGTCCTCTAAGTGCTCAGTGGAGAGGGGCAAAACAGAGGCCCAAGCAAGCATTCCCTGGCAGCCTGCTCCATGCCCAGCCCTCTGCCAACCCCAGGCCAGCCTCAAGTGAGGCGCCGTCTGCCACCTTGTTGGGAAAAGGGATGTGTACACAGATTTTCCTCCCACTTCAAAGCCAGATGGATGTTCTGTGCTTGCAGATGTCTTCAGCTGACCCTCACCCAGATAGAATAAATCCTGTGTCATCACTCGGTGTCGTGCTCAGATGTCCATCTCTCTTGCTACCATCCAGCTTCCTCAGTGCAGCACCTGGTCCCCATCGCCAGGGGCCTGAAATGTTGGCAAATGTGTCATTGGTTGAGCGTTGAAGGCTGAAGTACTGAGCAGAAAGTGTGTGATCTGCCTGTCAGGGATGGCACTCTGGGGGGCAAGAGAGCAGTGCTTCCTGGTGCGTGGACACCAGGTCCAGCTTGACTTCTTAGGCAACTTGTGGGCACCGTGGATGGATTGGCAGCTTTTGGAATCGTTCTTAGGGTTTTACATCTAACCTGAGTTTGACAGAGTCAGATAGACATGGTCGAGAACTGAGACAGGCTCCACAGACCCCTACGTGCACTTTTGTTTTTTTAAGTATTAAGAAAATTGCTGTTGTTTCAGCAGTTTATACCTTTGATTATGTCTCTTGTCCTTGTTAGGAAGCAAATGTGCATTTTTAATCCTCGAGGATGAAGGCTCTGGTTTGCCCATGCTGGGATCCATGGCGGTGGTGGTGGGGAGGGGAGGGTGGTGGTCGGGGAAGGAAAACACCCTCTCTACAGCAGCTGATTGGGTGATCACTCGATGGCCACTCTGAAGGGGCTCATATGGAGCCCACCCCAGACTAATCTGCAAAGCTTTCAACTGTACCCCTGCGCTGGTTAGTTTTATGTCAACTTGACACAAGCTAAAGTCACCTGTGAGGAAGTAGCCTTGACTGAGAAAACGCCTCCCTAAGCTGAGGCTGTAGCCAAGGCCGTAGAGCAGTGGTTCTCAGCCTTACTAATGCTGAGACACTTTAATACAGTTCTTCATGTTGTGGTGACCCCAACCATAAAATGATTTCATTGCTACTTCATGACTTTAATTTTGTTGCTGTTATGAATTATAATGTAAATATCTCTGTTTTCTGGTGGTCTTAGGTGACCCGTGAGAAAGAAAGGCAAAGGCACAAAGCCTCCCCACCCCTTCATGCAGTTGGGCCTCTCACCATAGGGGTCTCTTCCTAGAGGTGCTGTGGGGTACCCACCTCCCCAGTCCACTCCTGTGTTCCACGTCTTTGCCCTCTCCATGCCAGGCTCAGAAGTGGGGTGTTCTGAGTACCTTCTCTTACCTCTCACACAAAGGGGAATTACCTTCAAGTTGTTTTCAGTTCAGTGCACTCTCCTCCATTTTCATCAGTTTGGCTAGGGGCTCCTCAGGCGTCCAGTCCAGCCTTCCTGTGGCAGCTGGAAGGAAGGACCTAGAGAGCAGGCCTCACTGCCCACTGTTTGGCGTCCTGCTGAAAGCCTTGAAATACTCCTACTACTCCTCCTTCTCTGCTGTTTGCAGACTGGGGGTAGAAAAACCGGTTTCAAATAAAATAGATTAGACTATATATAACCAAATGCACATGAGTCCCACTGTGAAGCTTGTTTCTGTTTCTCTCTCTCTCTCTCTCTCTCTCTCTCTCTCTCTCTCTCTCTCTCTCTCTCTCTCTCTCTGTGTGTGTGTGTGTGTGTGTGTGTGTGTGTGTGTGTGTGTGTGTGTGTGTCTCTGTCTCTGTCTGTCTCTCTCTGTGTCTGTCTGTCTGTCTGTCTATCTCTCTCTCTCTCTCTCTCTCTCTCTCTCTCTCTCTCTCTCACACACACACACACACACACACACACACACACACACAGTTAGATTGGGGGGCGGGTGTCACACACAAAGCAGGGAAAGCCCTCAGTCTCAACCCTCTTCCTAGAAGCCTGGTCCCATTTGTTGAGCAGTAGTGTACATGCCTTTTTTAAAGCTCTCAGCAGCACAATGGGTAAGTCAGCTGTCTCCAACTGTCCTCCTGAAGAGTTCAGAGCTGTTTGGAAGTCCTTTGTAGGTGGTGGACCCAGCCAATAAGCTGGAGCTGGAATCACCTGGAACCCTCTGACTCAGGTGTTCTTTCTACTCGCCCTGCCTGTTAAGCCTGTTTGCTGCATGGGTGGGTAGTAATGTTATATTTCTTGTTCGGTGACTCATCTTTCCTCCTGCACCTAAGGCTGCCTACACTCATAGAGTATCGGCAAACTGACACCAGCCAGCCTGCTCTTTTCAATAGCCAGCTGCCACATGAGATGTTGAGTACAGAAGCGGCGTTCAGGCTGCAGACTGTTCACTTTTCCCCGTGCCCTAGGGAGAGTGACACTTAGTGGCCCTGCAGCGTGTAAGGTCGGTTACTCCTGGGCCACAGAGCAGCCTGCCTCTATGATGTGCCTCACATGGATATCTGAAAACAACTACGTCGCTGCATGTCCCCCATGGCTCCACCTTCTCAGGTGAAGCAGCTTTTCTGGTTTGCTTGCTTAGTACCCTGGCAGATTCCAAACCTTTCTCCCCTTTGTTTCCTCTTCAGGTGGACCAGCGTGTGTTCAGAGACCTCATGAGTGAGAAGCTGCCTCGGTTGCACACCCATTTGGAACAGTATAAAGTGGACTATACCCTCATCACCTTTAACTGGTTTCTGGTGGTGTTTGTGGACAGCGTTGTCAGTGACATCCTTTTTAAAATATGGGACTCTTTCCTTTATGAGGGACCAAAAGTGAGTGTACTCTTCCAGATACGCATGTTTGACAGGCTGTGACAGACCATGTCAGTAGTGACAGAGTGACTGGTTGACCTAGAACTTGTGAGGTTACCACAGCACCAAATTTACCTCAGTGTGATGTGTTCCTGTAGGCCTTGGGAAACAGCAGTTACTTACATGAAGCTAGGCATGGTAGCTCATAGGAAGGCCCTGTCACAGAATAAACCTACAAAACACGCTCAGTAGCTTAGTGGTCTGGTGCTTGCTTTGCTCTTGTGAGGCCTTTAAGCTCCATCCCTACCCTCCTCCTGCCTGCCCCCCCCCCATGTAGCACACTGCAGCAGCAAGCCAGTGTAGCAATCCTCACAGCCTGAGTTTAATCCCTGGAATTCCATGTTGGCAGGAGAGAACCATCTTCCACAAGTTTTCCTCTGACCTTCTGCACACAAGCCTATGCCCACACACATAAACACACCAAATATATAAATAATATTAATTAAGTACAAATAAAAACAAAGCATAACTATGGATATATAGTAAGAAAACGGTCTCTTTCCTCCTGATACCGTGTTGTTTTCACCTCAGTTTACTGTCCTCCATATTTCTAAATGTATCTAAAGTGTGCTGTTTTAGCTTACTGCGTCTTGGAGCTAGTTCTGAATGAGCACATACAAGGCCGGTTTGTAACTTGCTGGTGTTCCCTTGTACATAGCAGCCTCTGATGGTAGCTGCTTTGGTTGTTTGCAATCTCTTGCTACCTCAGAGTAAGCTGAACCCAGCTCTCCTGTGACTTTCTTTTTTCTGCACGTGTGCAAGTGCATTATAGATTTAGCCTAGAATTACAGGATCAAGGGTTGGTCCGTCAGTAGCATTGGGCTAACACCAGATTGCTGCTCAAAGGGGCCTTAGAGTTGACACTCCCACAACAGTTGAGTGTACATGTTATCCCATATGCAGATTCAGTGTCCAGCACAGGTAGTAGCACTTTTATAGTCTAATTTGTCATCAGTACAAAGAATCCTCAGCCAAGATCATCAAGACTATTCCTGTTAGGCCAAAGGTGAGTGTGTGATCCTGTAATGAAACAGTGTAGGCTGGCACAGGCCATTCAGGGTTCTTAGATGTGCAAAAAGCAGTTAGTTCCAAAGCTGCCTGTATGCGTAAGATCACCAGGACTTCATTCCCCCTAGCCTTGCCCAGAGCACCCCAAAAACCAATCAGCAAAACCCACTGATGATTTCACTGTATTGAAAAGTCAGACCCCTGTTCACCAGCCGAGACTGCGCCTGTCTCTGCACTTGGCAGCTTCACATTCTCAGTCAAAAACAACCCAGGTTTTGATGTAAAACTGGTGTCTAGGTGTGTGGTCTTTGTTGAGTACAAAGGTTAGAAAAGCCTCCTTACTTCATAGGAACATTTCTAGTTGGGGCAGAACTGTTAGAGACCACAAGCATTTGTTTTCCTGTACCAAAGGGCCTTGTCCAGCCCTGGAAGTGTGTACTTCCCCCAGGGAGGCCTCCAGCCCCCCCCCCCCCACTCCAAAGCCCAGCCTCATGCCTGTAGGCACAGTGTGGTTTCAGTTGTGGTTTTCCCGCAGGTTATTTTCCGTTTTGCCCTGGCACTTTTTAAATACAAGGAAGAGGAGATCCTGAAATTGCAAGATTCGATGTCCATATTCAAGTATCTTCGTCACTTCACTCGGACGATCCTTGATGCCAGGTGAGGACGGGAGTCTGTAGACTCAGAGCTGTCCAGGGTGCTGCGTGTGGGAAGATGCTCCTTCCTAGAGAAAGGAAGGGAAGGGCCCTGACCCAGTGAGACGACAGGGATGAATATGGTTTTGTCTTTTATTCAATGAATAAATCGCAGTAACCGAAAGCAGCGGCTCCATGCTTGAAGGTTTTCTTCCCTCTGATAGCACAGAGTCTGTTACAGGCATAGGGTGGTGGATATTTAAAAATAAATAAATAAATAAATAATACTGAGTTCAAAGGCTCCCGGAGGGAAAAGGCCTCCCTTGATCCATGTAGTGATGAAATAGTCCAGGTTGGGAGAGAAAGAAGCTAGAAAGAGAGAGCAAGAATTGTGCTTGACAGAGGTGTGGGAGCATGTGTGTTTGGGGACAGTAGGAGGGGGCTGCGCAGCTTGTGCCAGGGTGCTGGGCCTGGCTCCTATAGTTTATGCTCAGGACTTGGAGCTTCATTCTAAACATATTCAAAAGTCCCTGAAGGCATAAGAAGATTGGGACAGCACAGTGACTGTTAGGAGGATCCAGAAAAGAAAGGTAGTGGCTTAGAGAAAATGTCCTTAGAGTCAGAGAAAAGTGGGACTGATTGCAGAGATTGGGGATTTTGAACTTGGGAGAACCCTAGGTTTCTAGCTTGAACAGCTGGGATATTCACGAATCATTTTCCCACATATGTGTACACACACCTCATGCCACACAGTTGTTTCCTGCCTGGGCTGCCATCTTCCCAGGCCACAATTGGTGGTTGCTCTGTTGGCTGGGGTAGACACTGACCGTGGAAGTGGTTGGCAGAGGCCTCTGGGAGGTCGTCTCTGCTTTTAGGATCCCTAAGTTGGGGAATACGTTTTTCAAGATGGTTTTAGGCTCAGTACTAACACTAAAAACAACCTGGATTGCACCCAGTGAGAAAGGGTATCTGAGAGTGTTTGCTGTGAAAGACTGATCGGAAGCTTAGAATGAGGATTTTGTTCATCTCATGCTGGTCAAGATTATTAAGAACCGTTGAATGAAACGGGGAGGGGGAGGAGAATGACAGTGAATTCCCACATGGCACCTGACACTGTGTTGAAAACATTTGGCTTCCAGAGATGGATTCTGCCTCACCCTGACAGTAGGGAGGTGGGGCTGCCTGGAGATAAATCCCCCTCTTGTACTTCCTGTCACCACTGGACAGGAGGCATCTCCTGTCTTGCCTGATCCTACAGCGCCACCTTGTGAATGGCTCTTGATACAGTTTCCCTTTGCTTTAGAAAGTCCACCGCACTAAGAGCTCCCAAGTGGTGCTTGACTAACAGTTACTACTCCCCCTGTCCTACGCACCCCACACCGCACCCCGTTCCCCGCTCCAGGGAAGTTGCTGAGGATGTAGGTGCCATGGCCCCACCTCCACACTTCCAGTTCCAGTATTTTAAGGAGCTGCCCCATACTAGTGGTCTAAAGAGAGGCAGTTCTGCAGAGTAGATAGGGTTTTCTATAGCCAGGTGCTTTCAGGAAACGCTGGATGGTGCAAGATTGAACTGGTTGGTGTCTGTGGCAGGACTTCTCGGGGTCTATACGAGGCTGAGCATGCAAGGGCAGTGTCTGAGTTACCTTGTAGTGCACTACAAGTACAAAAAAGGAGAAATCCGAGGGTTTGCATATCCTGTGTACACCTGCACTGGATGCCGCTCAGGCAGCTGAGGAGCAGCCATGACTGACAAGGGACCGAGCCCCTGCTGTCTGGAAGCAAGGCCATGGCCTGGCTGAATCGATTGGGAAGTGGCCTACTGCCTTGGCGTCGGAGGAGTCCAGGAAGCAGTGTGACTGACCCACAAGTCCTTAGCTCTGTCTTTATTAAACACTGGCCAGCAGCTAAAGTCTTACAAGCCTAAGGCGTTGTCCGTTGGTGCCTTGACAAGCAGTATGCACCTCTGTAGACTGTGTCTTGGCACAGGACACACTGCAGATAGGGTCTGATGACACCACCATGTCTAGTCCACTGGTGTCAGGACAGTCTGCTTGAGCATTTAATATGTCCTGCTTGAGGCTAGCCCTGATGACTTACTAACACCTGCTGTCACTAAGTAAACAACAGGTTATTAGCACCTACATGTGGGAATCATATGGAATCACACCTGTGTCACTCCCAGTGTGCAAATAAAGAATCAGGTCAAACCGAATTCCGAGCTTTGGGTCCTCCCGTTAGCCACTGTGCCTTTCTGTCTCTCTCCATAAGACAGGCCTGGGCTCCCAGAACTACATTCCCCCATCACATGGTACGTGTCTCGTCCCTCCATTCCCTGGACTCTAGGCAGTGCTCTGAACACTCACCTGAGCTCTGCTGATGCTCACCTCTGCCCTTTGTCCCACCAGGAAGCTGATCAGCATCTCCTTTGGCGACCTGAACCCCTTCCCCCTGCGCCAGATCCGGAACCGGAGAGCCTACCACCTGGAGAAGGTCCGGCTGGAGCTGACGGAGCTGGAGGCCATCCGAGAGGACTTCCTGCGTGAGCGGGACACTAGCCCTGACAAAGGCGAGCTGGTTAGCGATGAGGAGGAAGACACTTGAATGAACCCCCACCCTAGGATGCTGCTCTTCTTGCCTTCATAACCAAAAATAGCAAAGGCGCGTCTCTGCACGTCAGTTGCCAGAATGTACCATCCACGGCCTCTGGGTATCTGCTGGGCAGGTGTCCAAAGCTAAACTGCACTTTCTCATCTCCCATTTGGAGCAAGGGGTCTGATGGCTTTACAGCCATTTCCATGTCATGGCGTTCGGTCACATGCATCACAGTCATGCTTGCTGCCTGACTGATAACGTGACAGTTGACTGTTTCCAAGGGCCTGTTTACAGCATCTGCCAGTTGTGTGTTTTACCTACAAAAACTACTTTACTCCTTTTATTCAAAGGCAGCACTGTGGAGGAATGCACACAGGGCTTCAGTGTGGCTGCTTCCGGGGGCAAGAGGAAACTGGCCTCCCTAGTAGAGAGCAAGGGAGCCCTCTGCTGGTGGCTTCACACTGCCAGCCACATCCCTTTCTGGACTCCCCTTTGCCCTTACACACAGCCTTTCAGACTGTACCACTCAGCATGCTCTGCAGCCAGCCCCCACATTTCTCACTGCCAGCTCTTTTGCCAGCTGTCTGTCCCAGTTTGCAGAGGCCTGACACACCTCCAAGAGCTTCTGTGGAAAGCTCTCCTAGCCAGGAGGTGACTTGTAGATAGCATTCTCCAAGGGTAGCTGGATTGGGTTTCCAAATGAACCTTGCAGTAGCCCCACCCCTGCATGAAGGGACATGGGAACCTTTCAGATCTGTGGCTTGTGGGATACTGGGTGTCAGAGGCCAGGCCTCTGGTATCTCTCTTGCCCAGTGGCTAGGTGGGAAGTGGGCCTGATTGCCAGCTTCCTAGATCTGGAAGTACCTTTGCTTGGGACAAGAATGATGAGCTCTCTAGTCTCCATATTGCCCAGATCATCCTTGTCCTCAGCAGGGATCTGGGGCCACTGGGCCTCTGGCATGGCAGACTCTGGGGACTTGGAACACTTCCTTCTTGGAGCCCAGAGAGGGTCTGAATTAGAGGTTATTTTTGCTCAAGCCTGGAGCATCCCTGATGGCTGGATGTCATGAGAAAATATTTTCTAACAGTATTATCGGAACACAAGGCAAACAGCCTTAAGTGGACGATCTTCCACTACCTGGAAAGAGATCAGAAACAATCCTTAGCTAGTATAAACACACTCAGATTAAGAATTAGGGCAAGGCAGTTGCAAGAAGTACTTTTTCCATGACCCATTTTCCTGTTTTTGCTCTCTGCTTTCTAGCACTTGAATGGCTGAGCTAGTTTTTCAGCATCTAGACTGCTCGGCTTCTCTAAAAGTCACTTCATGTATTACCATGTAAGGAGCTGGTCTCTATATCTAGCCAATAGCCTTTGTCTCTTTTCAGGTATCAAAAATGTCATTGTGTCTTTGGGATGGTGGGATTGAGGCCTGGCTTCTTCAGGAAGCTGTCTGGAACTGGACACTGGTCTCACTGCTGTTCTCAGGGTCTCCCAGAGACCAAATGCTGGAAGAACCCCAACCCCAGCCCTGTGAAATGATGGCTGTCAGCCTTGGGGACAGCTGCTAAGGAGCTGTGGTAGGAACGGCTTGGAGCCTCATGGCTCAGCTCCAGCTGCCCTGATTTCCCCCTGGAAGATGCCATTCCAAATATGTATTTGGTGTAAACGCTATTAGCATTTTAGCAGTGGGTTGCTTCTGTCTCTGTGTCCAGTGGAGGTATATTTAATGTACCTACTGATATTGGGGACATGACTTAGAATACATGCCTTAAATGTGAGGCCCTGGGTTCCATCTCAGCAATTGGGGGAGGGGGGAGAGTCTCCAGTATATGTGGGGCCCTGTTCTGCCATTGCTTAAGAAGCAACATTAGTTTCCTACGCAGTTAGCATTAGTGGCCAGATAAAAGTCTCAAGAGGTCCCAGAAAGGTGCACACTTAGAGGCTCTCCTCCCTGGAATACATGCCTCAGTGTCTGGAGAGCTGAGAATGAATGCTTGCCCTCCTTCCAGTTCGGGGACAGAGTGACAGAGGCATAGCTCCAGCGATTTGAGCCGTCACCTCCCATTCCCTCATTACTGAGACGTGTCTTTACCCTCCAGTGCTCCTGAGGTTCCAGACTTCTCCCAGCCACCGTGGCAGGGTCCCCTGACGTGAGCAGCTGCCTCATGCTGCTGTGCATCTGAACCTTGACCCAGCATGCTACCCGTGGCTCCTGCCTGGTGAGCCTTGTGGGTGAGAAACCCAAAGTGTAGCCTCCAACGTGTGGGTCCAAATGCACGCGCCACGGTAGGGGAGCCCCCTGCCCTCAGCGCCCCATCTGGTGGGACTTGCCAATATTTCAACTGTTAATACTTTTATATTTTCACTACATTTTATATTTTTATAGACTATTTTATATTAAGTTTTTTCTAGATTCTGTACAACTTTTATATAACATGCTATTTTGTGTGCACAACTCCCTCGTATGTATTTATATCAGCCGGCGCCTCCCAAACTGCAGTTCCCTCCCGTGCCACCTTTTCCCCTTAGCCTTGGCCAGTCCTCACTTCTGCTCACACAGGTAGCCTCAGGGTTATTTCTAGGCGTGCCAACAGCTGAACAGTAGCCGGTCACTGTCTACTACTCTGGTGTTAGATAGAGGGAGTATTATAGGCAATACCCAGTCAGGTTTTGTTAACCATGTTACTGCACAAGCCCCTCTCACTCTATAGTAATGTCTTCCTGATGCACCCGCTTCTGGATGGGCAGCTGGGCCGGGTCAGAGAAGCCCTTGAAGGCAGGCTGGATGCAAGCCCAGTGTGTGAGGCTCTTCTCCTGTGAGCAGTAACTGGAGGACTCAAGGGCACACTGCCAAGTCATTGTCCCGTTATGTCCCAGCAGCTTCCATGCTGATCTTTGAGTTAAATGTTAGACTTGGAAGAAATAAACTCATGTGTAGTACATCCTGCCTCAAAAGGTAGTTGTAGTCATTTGTGACAGAGGCCTCTACGTGGTCTTGGGGCATCGGGTGAGCGTGAGGGGCTTCTCCAGTATGCCATCCTGCTGATTCTTAGGCCCCTGCCCTCAGTGCCATTTGGATAGGAGAGACAGAATGCCCTTCTCAGCACTGGTAGACCTGAGTGCCGTGGCTGAATGATGGGTAGAGGCCAAAGCCGTAGTGGGATGCTGCCTGTGTCCAGAGCAGTCTACCCCTCAGCGCCCCACCTCACCCTTTGGGAGACAGGTACCCTTTTGCACCAGCTGTGTGTGCCCAGCCTGAGTCATGGCTTGTTTGCCTCCTGTCTAGGCAGACAGCTCAGGCCCAGCTGCCACTAGGGAGTCCCCAAGCCATCTCTGGAAAAACACAAGAATGATTAGAACCAAATGTCTTTCCAAAGCTTAGGGGCGGGTAGGTCTGGGCCTGGTAAGATAGTGCTGCCCTTTGGGAGTCATGGATTTATTATTAAACAAGGCTGGGAGGCTCCTGAGGTCACACAGCACTACAGCAATGGCAAAGGCCAGACCTAGGTCAGTGACCCTAGGACTCCGCCACAGTGCCAGCCCCTGCTGTGTATGGATCTGGAGCAAGAATCAGCTCTGCTCCCATCTTTGTGAGGAGTTGCCATGGGGACTGGGTTGGGCAAAGTTATAGGAAGCCATTACTCAGAGTGTGGGTCCCCAGGGCCTCTTTGGGCCCACAGGGCTGCTACAGACACAAGCAAGAAGCAAGCCTCATGCTTCTCCACCCTCAGCATGGTAGTGCTTGGATGCGTACAAGCCACCAGTGACTTCCTTCCCTGAGTAACCTGGTAGACTGCCTGAATTTGGCCAAGCCACATAAGGGCCTGTCTAGAGCCCAGAATAGGAGGGAGGGGCTCAGGACCTACACTGGGCTTGTGTCTCCTAGGCAAGGGTCCCCCTGGCCCTTGGACCAGTCCCTTCCCTCCACTGCTGGCTCTTCTCATGTGGTCATGCTCAGGATGAGATGGCAGCAGCATATGGAACCCAGAGCTGTACCAGCCTCTTACTCCTAGATAGAGCAAGTCCTGGGACAGGCATGGCACTGACTGGTCCCACCCTGTGATGCTGATTTGCAGTCTCAAGGAGTGACTTCCAATGTACCCACATTCTCAATGGCCAAGTGCCTTCACGTGTCCACATACACCTCAGGCGGGAATAAGATGGAACAGGTGCCCTCTCTCTCTCAGAACCTCGGCGCCTCAAGCTTGGAGGAGGTACAGAATGCCTTCCAGAAGACTCTAGAGGATGACTCACAGCCAGAAGGAGCAGACAGCAGCCAAGCCCTGGAGGAAGGCTTTGTTCTTCTGTCACTGATCAGGGCCCTTTCCGAAGTACCCATATGCCCCACTGCTCTTATGTAGCAGATCTGGCCTGTGCCTACTGTCATTGCCACAGGTAGTCCCTGTGGGAGACAAGAGAGCCTCTGTTGCATGAGTACATGTGGCTCCATTCCTGTAAGATTCAGATCTCTGAGGACCTTAATGGAAGATAGCAGGCAGAGGCATGGAGTAAGTGGGGACAGTGAACAGGTCTCCCTGGACCTCTGCCATCATGTACCCCCTTGCAAAGAAGGCCTTCCTGGTCCCACTGTCCAACCCTCTGGAGGTAAGCTGTCCCCAGAAGCCACCTTCAACTACTTCAGAACCTTCCATGGCTACACTAGGCATCTTTGCATGGTGTCTGGGTGGGCTGTGCTGATCTGCCCCCAAAGGGACAGAAAAGCTGCTGCCTGCCGAGGCTCCAACAATGGACACAGGGTAGTAGCCATTTGACGAGAGACATGTCCCCAAATCCAAGACAAGGCCAAACTGCTTTGAAAGGGTAGATACTCATTTATGTAAAACAATAACAAATGTGCAAACTGTTAGAATAAAAAAATACATTTTCTGAGAGGAAGGAGGGGAGGGTCCCCAGCCTGCCGTCGAGCAGGGGTGGGGTTAGCACCATTAGGGCACGAGGAGCAAGGCTCCACCGCAGCCTGTGGTGGGGCGCTGAGGTCTGTGTGTCATGGGTCAGTCTGTCTGTGCATTCTGATGTGCGTTGGTGTAGGCCAGGCCTCGTTTTGTTTTTGTTTTTTGTTTTTTTTAGCGTCTGGCCACCCGCTGATAGCCCCTGGAAGGGGCACTGCGGCTGAGCGGAGGACATGAGCGACAGCACTGAGCACGGATGGTGGGCAGCTGGCAGCGGCCAAGGAGGCGCAGCGTCTCACAGAAACTGAAGGATAGGCGATCCCGCTCACAGCCTGGGAATGGGGAAGAGATGGGAAGGGATGCAGTGGGTCAGTTAGAATCAGTGGGTGTGGCTCCAGATCTACACTTCATCACCCAGTAATTTGACTGAAAAGCCACTTATCTTCATTGCCTTAAGAAGACCAGCAGCTAAGGGGAAGCCCAGTTTCTGAAGGAGGTCCCCAGAACCAGAACCCCAGGTCCCTAGCTGTTGTCCCATCCTCCTCTGCTGCCACGACTGCATTACACGCCACCCCATCCCCACCCCCACCCCAGCCTCATGTGGACCATGTTCATCCTCGACTTTTGTGTGGCAGGACAGCCAGCTATTTCACTGGGTCGTGAAGCCCAGAAAACTGGCCTTGTCCAAGACCACGTAAGTCATCAGTAGACACCAAAGACTGTGTGCAGCCCCTGGTGACGGCACAGGGGAGGGTGATTCTTAAGCCCTAATTGTCAGGAGCTGAGGCCTGGCTGGCTCTCCTGGGAAAGCTATTTTGGGAAGTGGCTTGCTTCCAGACCCTTGGCCTCCCTCCCAGTGCTACTTATTTGCTGTTGCTGCTGCTGACACCACAGCTGGCCAGACCCCTGCTTACTTCAGCACACTCTCTGGGGAAGCCGAACAGGAGGGCAACTGTGAGCCCTGGTCGGGGACATCCCCAGGTGTGGCAGAGGGCACAAGGCAGCAACTCCAAACTGTCTTGTCAACCTGCACACTAGCTCCCCTGGGTGACCTCAGGCAGGCCCAACCACTGGTAAAAGCTCCCGCCTTCCCAGGGAAGGACACATGACTAGGCGTGTCAGCTGTTGCCGTTGTGGTTGTGATCACACACCCTGGAGTTTCCAGGATTTCCAGATGTCCTGTCATACAGTCTCCCAAGCCATCAAAACATCCTGAGAGCTCCCTGATTCTTCCCTGATTGGCTTCACATGGGGGCTTGCACAGGGGGGCAGGGTGTGGAGCACTCTTGTTGTGAGTGGGCATTATGTCACAGCCTAGCCTAGTCCCTGCTAACCCAACCCTCCCCCTTCCTTCCCTTTGGAGACCTTGCAAATAGGCTGTTTCTGATAGAGCCAGGTTCCTGCCCTCTCCCTATCTGCACCACCTGGACCATAGCTACCCCAGTCCTGAGGGGGGAGGGGGAGAGAGAGAGAGAGAGAGAGAGAGAGAGAGAGAGAGAGAGAGAGAGAGAGAGAGAGAGAAGCCATGGGCACTATCAGCCCCGAAGTCAAGTACTGTAGTACAGAGTCCAACTTAGCTGTGCATCTTACAGGTTTGCGGGATAGATGCCCCAACTTAGCTGTGCTGTGTTGTCTTAGAGGTTTGCGGGATAGATGCGGGGGTGAAGGGGGGTGGGGTGGAGGGGGGGCGATACTGAGAGCAAGGCAAGCAGGCGTGGCTTGACAAACCCAGCATGTTCAGGCAATGGGATTCAGGGCAGAATGACACAGCTGTAGCTGCTCTCATCCTAAGCCAGTACCACCAGGAGCCAGCTGCTGGTAGCGAAGGCTGTGAGGATCAGGAAGTAGATTGAGGCTGCCGCCTATGGGCTGTCCTGAGCACCAGTGCAATGAACCAGTAGGTAAGTGCCAAGCTCTTGGGTTCTCTCAGGTGTCAGAGGTGGCCTCAGACTCCCCCTCCCCCGCCTTTGCAATAGAGGAGGACAATGGCAGCTGAAGGGATGGGGGGGGCGGGGCAGGGAAGAGCTTATCTTGCACTAAGCAGGGGCCCTGAGAGTACTGACCCCTTCACCCTCAGACCCCACGAATGCAAGAATAAGGGTTGCTAGCCCCTTGGTGCATGAGGAAATGACAATACAGATAGGGAAATGGAGCCTCAAATTACGCAGCTGGTGAATGAGTGCCCAGATGTGACTCAAGGGCCACACTGCTTCCTGTGTTCAGCACTGCTGGGGACAGCTGGAGCTTCAGGAAGGAGGTGATTTCCCGAGCCACCTCTGGCTCAGACCTTTGCTCCATAATGGCCCAGCCGGCCAGGAAACCCATAGCAGCAAGAGCCAGACCCTGAGAGGGAGCCCATCCTGCGGCTCCACCACTCATGGCAGGCAGTTATCCTCCTAGCAATGGGGAATGCCCACAGCCCAAGGACGTCCGCACCTCACTATGGGGACTAAGACCCAAGGGAGAAAAGCTTGCCACAGCTGAGAGACGAGAGGCTCCTTCTACTCTCCCAAGGCTGTAGAAGCTGCCTGTAGGATCCCTGAGTAGCTGGGATTCCCCTTGGCTGCTTCCCAGTTTTGGACCTTGGCACCCTGTGGCCTCCCAGTTACAGTGACTGTGTGCTTTGAGCCAACTGTAAATAGAACAGCAGCTGTTACGGGCCTGACATCTGGATGATGCTCTTAGTTCCCAGCCATCCTTCTCCCCTTAACCTCCCAACATCTGGATGATTCTGTAGTTCCAAGCCGTCCTTCTCCCCCTACCCCACCAACATCTGGATGATTCTGTAGTTCCCAGCCATCCTTCTCCCACTACCCCACCAACATCTGGATGATTCTATAGCTCTCAGCCATCTTCCTCCCACTACCCTACCAACATCTGGATGATTCTGTAGTTCCCAGCCATCCTTCTCCCACTACCCCACCAACATCTGGATGATTTATTAGTTCCTAGGGTTAGGGGGACACTCACTGGTTGACTCAACCAGCTCACAATCCTCAGTGGCACACGGCCGAGAACTTTCAGGCCAGGCCTCGTGGCTGCACTGGTCACTGTCTTCCTCTGCCAAGCCTGTCTGAGTGTTCACACATTTGACCAGACGCCGCTGAACACCACCACCACAGGGGGCTGAGCACTGCACAGGAGAGAGAGGAGAGAATAGCCCAGGACCAGGCACCATAGTTAAGGACTGGCTGTCACTGGACAGCACCAGCACCACCCTCCCCAGAAAGCCATCTCTGAACAGAGCATAGTCCTAAACCCCACTGTCAGGGCACAGCACTTGTCCTCAGCAGATACCCCCACCACCCTCCACCCCCACCACCACCCCGTGGCTACTTTTCCTTTGTCTGATTTTCCCTGGCAAAGTACAAGGACTTCACCAGGCACTACTGTATATTTAGGAACCACAGAGACACAAGCACACAGAACATGCCCCAATATTCATCCTTCAAAACCTCAGGGGCCAATTGCCAAGGATTGCTCCCAGTCCCTTCCCCCAAGGAACCCTACTCACCTGACCCCAGGGCCCCACCACCCACTGTGTGCAGGGGTGAGTGTTGCAGGGCCTGGTGCTGTTGGGTCTCACTAACTCCTCACAGAGGCCTGGCTCCGGGCATGTCACCAGACGCTGCTGTTCACCACCACCACAAGCCTCGGAACACTGGAAGAACAGGGGGCCATCAAGTATAGCCATGGTCTGAGGGTGTCCTTAGTCCCCACTCCCCCAGGGGCCCAGGCCTCACCTCTCTCCAGGAAGAGGTATACCAGCTGAGGCAAGCCTGGGTTCCACAAAGTTGACGGGTGGGTGGCTTGGTAGGCCCAGGCTGGCAGTGGAAGGGCCGTAGTGGCCTGAGGTCCCGTGTGTCCACACACTGTACATCCCTTGAGGAGGAACCTCCGCCACAGTTTCGAGAGCACTAGAGTCCAATGAATAGGTGTGGAGACACATTCTATCTATGCGCATGCATGCAACATGGCCCAGTGAGGCTTATGGTACCCTTCCAGCCTGGACCAAAGAACCCAATAGGCTTGAACACCAGGTAGCAACCCCCCAGATGATGGCACAGATGGGACTAGGAGCGATGAAAGAAAAGTCCAGTGTGGGTGGTGGGAAAACAGAAGAAGGACAGCAACGTGAGCAGGGCCAGGCCAGGCCATGTGGAATAAAGCACTCCGAGAGGGACGAGGACAGAAGAGGCTCAAAACACACACGGTAGCATGGCATTCACCCTGTCCTGCTGGTCTTCAAAGCCTTAGTCATGGGACCCAGGGCTCCCTCCTGACTCACCTTACTCCAGTTACCCGCACGCCAGGCAGCACAGGGCCTCAGATGACAATGGCGGGCAGGCTGGGGCCGGCTAGACAGGATGCAGTCCTCATCGTTGCCAGTGCTGCAGCGCACCAGCCTCCAGGTAGCGCCCAGGCCACAGGTGGTGGAACACTGTGGACCACAGCTGCTGTAAGGAGTCTGCAGACCCTCACCCTGCCACCCCCACCTCAGATGGCCCTACCACATCTTTATCTGCAAGACAGACTCCTCTACCTACCTCCTGGGGTGTCACCAGCAGTTAACTAACTATCCCTGCTCCCAAGGACCTGGTAGGACCACCTACCTAGCCTGCCATTCCTGTGACTTCTCACTCACCAGAGAAGTCTGGGCCCTAATCCAAGCAGTTAAAGAAGTTGGAATCCAACTGCCCCTCTCCCTACAAGATTATGGCTCTCTTACAGTGACAATCAAGAGGAGAGGCACAGGCTGTCTTTTTTCCATACAACTCAGACTGTTATGGGATCCGTAGCACAAGAAGGGGAGACTCTAAAAGGGCAAACATCTAGAGGAGCCTGGCTGTGTCTCAGCTAAACCTGCCAGGTCCTCCCAGGCAGCACTAGGGTCTGGGAGTCATGGAAGGAGGCCTTCCTTACCCAAACGTCTGATTAAGGTGAGATTCGAATTTCTGGAGCATGCCCGGCAGTGTGCGGATGCTCCTCCCAGCTGCACTTAATTCCAGACTCGGGCAAATGGGGCTCCTCACTCCACTGCCACTTCACACTTGGGAAACTGAGGCCCAGTGGGATAAACTAGCCTCAAGACTGCACGAAAGCTAAGATAATACTCGTCCTGCTTTCTGGAGCCTCAGCCCAGCATGGCTGTCAGCCGGCTAATCCCGGGAACCGTTATGCTTCTGTCCAAGGGAAGCAGGACAAACAGGGTTGTATCTTGCCCTGCTCAAAACCAAGTCCCAAGGTCCTGCTCAATCTTCCCACCAACCCAGGTGCTGGACAACTCACCTGGCTCCAGTTGCCTACTTGCCAACTGGCATTCTTGGCAGGCAGTGAATCTGCAGGGAAGCCATCCTCCACTAGGCTGGGCTGCAAAGGCTCGACCTCAGCATCCTTGCTACTGTTGTTTGGAGTCTCCTGAATCGGTTCAGGCAGCAGCCCAGGGCTCAGTGTCCCCTCAGGGTTAGGGGGCTGTGGCTGGTCCAATGGTCCCCGGCTCCTTAGATCAGTTGGTTCTGTCAAAAGGAAGGTCCCCGGCAATGCCAGAGTTTTCGGGTTCTGTGAGCCCAGTCCTGGGGTGGAAAAAGTGGGAGTCCCTAGCTCCAGGGGGCTGTCCCTGCCCAAGATACCTGGCACAGTGGCTACAGGAGGAGGTAGAGAAGGAGCTGCCTCCACAGTGGGCCCCAGTTCCTCATGCACAGGCTTCAGGTCATCTTCTACCACAGGGTCACTGACCACGGTCCCTTCTGTCCACACCTCTCCCATATTAGGACTAGGAGAAACATGAGTGGTGCTGATGGAAGGTGAAGAGGGCTGTGCGAGGCTAGGGCTTTTGGGCAGGGGGGGTGATGTATGACCCAAGGTGTTCTCATCTTTGGAAACCATGTTCCTATCAGACCGTGGAGTAGGTGGCTGGCCGTGCTCCTCTTCTCTCGGTAGCAACTCATCAGGGTTTTCAGGGGCAACAGGCGTCCCCATATCATCAGCTGAAGCAGGGGTCCAGGGCAAGCCAGGGAGCTCAAGCTCAGGACCCCCTATGGGAGCATCTTCCTCAGACAAGAAATTGGCCAAGGGGCTCCCAGGGGTCTGCTCTATAAATACAGATGGGGAATGGCTAGCCTGGCTGAGTGAAGGTCTAGGGGACCAAGCTCCCTGAACTTCCTCTTCTCTAGCTCCAGGAGTCCCTGCAGTGGGCCCCGGAGTCTGTGAGGGCGATCCAGTGGGTCTGACGGGGGATGGTACTATCCAATTCCCTGTATCGATCAGGTCTGGATGGGAT